>NC_051063.1:15591955-16791955 GCF_004664715.2 Peromyscus leucopus | reverse complement strand
CTTGGGACCTTGGCCCATCCCTATCACTGATGTGTTGTTCAGCAAGCCTTGGTCTTGTACCATTGACCTCTTCCCAGCACCTGTCACTGGAACCTCCTTCAGTTTACAAGTTTCTTGGCTGCAAACAAATATCTGCCATGCTTTCAAGAAGTGGGACAGAAAACAAAGCAGAGAAGGAAAGAATAATGGGAGCACACCAGTGAATGGGCCTCTGGGCTGGATGGAAGAGGTTGTCTGTAGTGAGAGTCAAACCTTGGTCACCAGGCAGCTTCCACCCAGCAATTGCTTTCTGACCAATGCCCTTCACCCTTGTCTGTCCAGCCACACTCAGGGTCTCCTGAAGGTTTATCTTTCCAAAGCAGCGTAGACATTATCACTCTCTACTCCGCACTTGCTGCTGATACAGCCATCTTGTCAGGGCTTTCACCCTTCCTTCTCTTCTCACTCCAGAGCCTTCAGGATTCAGGTCTAGCTCATCAGACCACAGCTGTCCCACCTCTCCCACTGTTCCCCGGCATGAAGCTCTGCCTGGATGGTTTCTTCTTTGTGTCTGGATGGGTGGTACCTGCCTGATCTCAGTGCTGTGTCCATGTTGTGTCCCTGTCCAGAATGCATTTCTTCCTTCTCCCTCTCCATCACTGATGGATCTTAAAGTCAAAGGTCAGATCTGACCTTCCTGCTATGCTCCTCCAGCAACTCTTTTCAGTTTCATGTCTTTTCATAAACATATTGTCCACTTAGAACTAGAACTAGTACCAAATGATGTAGAACATCTGAATACTTCATGGTCTTTAGGCTCTCAAATCCATCCATCCATCCATCCATCCATCCATCCATCCATCCATCCATCCATCTTTCATCCAAAATGATTTTTTCAAATTGTCTGTTAAATTATTCAATGACAGTAAGACTAAAAACTGGTCCTATACCTCCAGAATCCACAGAGAGGGCCGTGGTGGTTTAAGTGATAAATTTCTCCTATAGTCTTGGGTATTTAAATGCTTGTTCACTTGGTGGTGCTGATTAGGGAAGCTTAGGAAGTTAGGCTGCTAGAGAAGGTATATTACTGGGGCATGGGCTTTGAGAGTTAAAACCCATGCCGTTTCTAATCACTTTCTCTACTTCATGCTTGCAATTCCTATGTGAGCCCACAGCTACCTGCTCCTGCTGACATGTCTGCCACTTGCCGCCATGATGGTCTCTTAGCCCTCTGGAACTATAAGCACAGATAAACCATTCATTCTAAAAGTTGTCTTGGCACAGTATTTTATCACAATAATAGAAAAGTAACTAATACAGATATTAGTATCAGAGAATGGGCTATGGCTGTGATAGACCTGTCCATGCTGTTTTCAAGAGGAATGTGGAAGACTTCCGTACTATAAAATGGATTAAATGCTGTAAGCAGAGTTTAATGGGTCATCTTAGTAGGAGCTTGGAATACAGTTTTGAGAGCAATGTAGACCGTGGAGGGTCAGTTCAAGAGGTTTTTAGAGGGTAACAATATTAGTACCTGGACTAGAGACTATTCTGGTGGTATTTTGGCAAAAAAAAAAACAAAAACAAAAACAAAAACAAAACATAAAAAACAACAACAACAAAAATATTGTTGCTTTCTGCCCTTGTCCTAAGAACTTTTTGCCTGAGGCTGAATTGAAAAGTAATGCGCTAATTTATTTAGCAGAGGCAATTTCAAGACAGGATAGTATTGACTCTGCCCTGTGGTTATAGGTAATCACTCTTAAGCAGGTCTATAATGAAAAAGAGCAAGTGGGGCAGGAAAAACAAAACAAAACAAAATGTACATGTGAAAAGAAAAAGAGTGCCAGGAAATGTAATGTTGCAGCCAAGGCCTGTGCTGAAAGAGATAAGGAGATTAAGGAAATGTCTGATCTGCATTGTAATAAAGGGAAGGGTGCCCTCAGGTCAAGACCCTACCCACCTAGCCTCCAATTTGTAAAAAAGCACATAAGGATTTCTGTTGCTATAAAATAATAGCAAACAAAAGCTGATTCCAATGTAGTTCTAGGGGCCAGGGTCCACCCCAAGCTGGCAGCCAAACTTGGCAATGTTGTCCACATGGTGCTTGTTTTAATTACTTTATTATTATAGCTGTGAAGATATCACGGCCAAGGCAACATAGAGAAGAAAGAGTTTATTGGGGACCTACAATTTGAATCCACAACCACCATCATATTATAGGACATGAGAGCAGACAGGTATAGTATTGGAATAGTAAATAGTTGAGAGTTCACACTTTGGGGCAACAACCATGAGAGAGAGAGAGAGAGTTAACTTGAAATGGTGTCCGGTGTTTGAAAGCCCAAAGCCCACCCCCAGTGACACACCTCTTCCAACAAGGCCACACCTCCTAATCCTTCCCAAACAGTCCAACCAATTAGGGAGCCAGGTATTCAAACATATGAGCCCATGGGGGCCACTATCATTTAAACCACTGAAGTGCTGGCTTTAAAGTCATGAAGGATACATGAGTAAAGGGTTGTGGAACCTTCTTCTGTAGTTAGAAAGAACTGCTGAAGCCAGGCAACATGTGGCATGGGAGTCTGCATGAAGCTCTTGGAAGGGCAAGAGGCTCTGACAGGCCATTGCATGAAGCTATGAAAATGAAGCCTGGGCTGCACTGGAGATTCCAAGGTGTGGGTGATGCCAGAGCTGTGAGAGATCTGTCAAGGAGAGCTGAATCCAAAGAGAGGAGGGAGGGGTGCTTGCAGGTAGTAGGCAGCAAAGCTGGAGGGGCAGATCCATCTAAGCCCTTTGAAATTAAAGTCCCAGACATGAGACACGGTTTTGGTGTTTGCTCTCCTGATACTTGGTTTTGCTTTGGCCCGGTACTTCCTCACTATACCCAACCCTTTTGGAATGGTGATGTATACCCTTTGCCATTATGTGTTGCATATATGTAATTTGCATTTTTGATTTCACAGGGGGTTACAATGAAGAGGCCTTGAGTTTCAGAAGGGATTTAGGACTTTGACTTTTAGAACAGTATCAAGATGATAAAAGACTATGGGTACTTTTGAAGTTAGACTAAATGCATTTTGCATTATGATATGGCCACAAGACTGTGGGGGTTGGGGAAATGTGATGTGGTGGCTTGAATAATAAATGTTCTCCATAGTCTCAGGCATTTGAATGCTTGGTGTCCAGTTGGTAGTATTGTTTGGAGAGGCTTGGGAGTTGTGGGCTTTCTGGAGGAGGCATGTTTCTAGGGGCAGGATTTGAGAGTTTAAAAACTTATGCCATGGGGCTAAAGAGACGGTTCAGTGGTTAAGAGCACTTGATGCTCTCCTAGAGGATCCACATTTGATTCCCAGCACTCACATGGTGGCTCTCAACTGTCTATAATTCCAGTCCTAGGGTGGGGTACCAATGCCCTCTTCTGGTCTCCTTGGGCACTGAAAGCCTGTGGTACACAGATATGCATGCAGGCAAAACACTCACACACATTAAAAGAAAATAATAACCCCCAAATATCTTCACACCATTTCTAAATTCACTCTCTGTGCTTCATGCTTGCTGTTGAAGATGTGAATGCTCTGCTTTCTGCTCCTACTACCATGCCTGGCTTGCTGTCCTGTCTCCCTGCCATGATGGATTCCTATCACTCTGGAACCAGAAGCCCAAATAAACCTTTCCTTCTATAAGTTGCCCAGATCATAGTATTTTTCTTAATATTCTGACCTGCCCCTTGAAATCCCGCCCCTTGGGGCTGCCCTGCATCCTGACATAAAAACCTCATTTTAAGAAAAAACTCCTCCCCTTCCTCTCTCTCTCTTTCACGTTCTCTCCATTTCCATGAGGTGTGCACACCTCCGCTTTCTCTCCCTTCTCTTTCTTCCTTGTCTCCCTCTTTCCTATCTTTCTCTTCATCTCTCTATTATAATGCACTCTCCATGAGGATGTAGTACCTGGGTGCAAATGACTTTCCATGCTCCCCACCCCACATCTGCCCAGCATGTTTTCCCTCACACATGAGATACCCTGGCCTGGGCAGCTGGGGGTTTCCCACTCATGCAAATTCATAACAGTTTTATCATAGTAATAGAAAAATAACGAATACAAGGGCCAACACAGTGAGCAGAGAGCTGTTGTTTTTGACACCCAGTTCCCATTGACCATCTAAGAAAGCACACCATTATTGTTTTTGTTTTCCACGGTCCTGGTGATCAACTCCAACGTCTTGGACAATGGGTCAAGTGCAATACTGCTGACCTGTATCCCAAGCCCTCCAATTTTCCTTTGGGAGCCTCTACCTCTAAGTCTTAGTCCTTGTGTCCTGACCAGGGTTGGCTTCTATCCATGAGAGAAATAGGCCATGGGCTGGCCAGTGAGAAGGCCAGTGTTATGCCCTGGCCACAGCTTCTGGTTGAAAGCTGAGGGTGTAATTGCAGCCAGACCAGTGGGAAACACCCTTGAGCTCTTGCTGGAACTCTCTGGAGCTGCTAAGCTGATAGCTGTAATGGAGCTTTGGAGGAGCTCTCCCACATTCCCCCTGCAGAAGGCTTATCAGAAGAGATAAGAAAATTAGAGTTGAGGGACAGATAGCCACGGATTCTGTGAAACACCTTTGAGGACTCACATCCGGCCAGTACTGTACTTTGTAGACCATCATTTCTCTTTGGTTTAGGTCGATTTTACAGAGCTTCTCTAGCTTGTAACTCAGAGTTCTAACTATCGGAGGACTCCTTCATGATCTATACTGTGCTCAGGCTTAACTGCAAGTGAGTAATAGCTCAAAGCACATTTCTCTGGCACCTTTCCCGAAACAGGCCCCCTGATCTAATTGGTCTAGATGGATTCCTAGTCTAGCCCTTGCTGCATTAAAAGTCAGGATTAAACTGAGTTGATGCCTTCCTGTGACTCTGGGTATGGATGAATGAATGGTTTCTGTCTATTTCTGCTTGGAAACCATGGTACTTTGCCTGGTGCTGATGCCCCACAGTGTTCAATCTTAGCAGAACCTGATGCTTCACAGCTGGCTATATCAGCCTATTGGTACAGGACGTTTACTTTGCAGCTCTTCTGAAAGGAGGTGAGATCTTTATTCTGGGCATGGTTTATGGTAATATGGTTATGAGCCTATAGTGGACTTATAAACCGTACTGCTGGGGAGTGATTAGATGACAATGGGGAAGGGAATGTGTCACCTACTTTTTAATAATGCATCTGAGTGAGTGGTGGCCCCAAGTGTGTGTTTTGTCCTCTGATAAATTCTTATAAATGCATCAGTCCATCCATCAATGACATATATTTAATAAGCATCAACTAGAGACCCAAAGCTTTTATTAATATTGCATATCCCTAAGCCAATAGTTGCTTAATAAATACTTTCAGTGAGTAATAAGAGGTTACAGTTTTGAAGTTATTTTGAGGTTAAAAATCAAACCAAATAGAGTACCACATTCTTGGTGTTAGGGAATATTATCTTAGGGTGTGTTACTTTTGTTTATGTTGCATTTGTTTAACTCTATGAAGCTGTGTTACTGTGCCTGTCTAAAACACCTGATGGTCTAATAAAAAGCTGAATGGCCAATAGTGAGGCAGGAGAAAGGATAGGCGGGGCTGGCAGGCAGAGAGAATATATTGAGGGAGAAATCTGGAAGGAGAGATCTAGCAGCCAGAGAAGGAGGAAGACTTCAGGGGCCAGCCACCCAGCTACACAGTAAGCCATGGAGTAAGACTAAGATTTACAGAAGTAAGAGAATGGGAAAAGCCCAGAGGTAAAAGGTAGATGGGATAATTAAAGTTAAGAAAAGCTGGGTAGAAACTAAGCCAAGCTAAGGCCTGGCATTCATAAATAATAATAAGTCTCCGTGTGTGATTTATTTGGGAGCTGGGTCGCGAGCCTCCCAAAAAAGTAAAAACAATGTTACAACGTTTTGGCTCCCAATATGGGATTCATCTTTCTAATTCAAGAAGTGACCAAATTATTTATCACTAGGGTAGGAATATTTTCCCTCCCTCTGGCATTTTAGCCTTGGATTATTGGAATATTGTCAGTCCTAAAAGTCAGGGGTTGGGGAACATTTTAAAATGCTTTTTATCAAAAACAGAGTAAATCTTGAACAAAATCATTGCCTCACTTTAAATGTCCCCAGGCTGTTCAGAAATTCCTGTGCTTGCATTTAGTTCCTGGCTCAGGCCATACATGGACAGTCCTTGGGCTAACCCTAGGCTAGACTTTATTCAGCCAAGGTGATCTTCTTGCTCAACTCTTCCTGCCTGGGGAATCTTTGGAGAGTTCCATGTCTTCACTTGACCCCCTTTAAAATAATCACCTTAGTAAAGTGACATCAACCTGTTAAGGCAGTTCTCAACCTGTGGGTCACCACCTCTTGGGGGGGACGTCTAATGATTCTTACACAAGGGTTGCCTAAGACCATCGGAAAACACAGATATTTTCATTACAATTTATAACAGTAGCAAAATTACAGTTCTGAAGTAGTAATGAAATAATTTTATGTTAGGGAACTGTATTAAAGGGTTGCAGCATTAGGAAGGTTGAGAACCCTGATCTAGGCAGAGCTATAAGCAGATCTGCCTAGAGCCCCTCATCTGTGTGAGAGATGACTGGCCCTTTTCCAGGGGAGGATGCTGTAATTCTGATCTGTTTGGAATAAGATCTTCTATTCAAATTCTTATCCATAAAGCGTAGCTCCTTTCTGAGGGAGGCAGGACAACACATTCTCTTGTGCATGCATCTCAGGAATCATTAGACTTCAAAATCTGGCAAGAGTTCTATTTCTTCTTCTAGTCAGGAGCTGGGAAATGTTGTGCATGCCTCCCTTTGCCCAGTAGCCTGAGCAGCTATTGGTTTTAGGGCAAGCTCCCAGGCAGGGCCCTCTACCCAGAAGATACATTAGAACCATCTGGGGTTTTAAACACGCTTGGCACCTGGGTCTCACCACTACTGATTCTGAATTGTGTGATGTGGGATATATCCTGATATCAGATGTTAAAAATATTCCTGAAATTTTTAATATGTTGTAGTTTTATGATCTGATCATGTTTAGTACAAGAAAATAAATATATTTTAAAAATCCAGAGTTTGAAGAACAGGCTACCACTATATAGATTTGACTTTCCCCATGCCACCAAATATTCTTTCTTCTTCTCCATTTTCTTTTTGCTGTGATATGGCCAGAACCCAGGACCTTGTACATGAGACGCAAATTCTCTGCCACTGAGCTTTACCTGGAACCCCCAGAATATGACCTCCCACTAAAGCAAGTTGGGGAAATCTTTTGCTTATTTTGTTTGGGATTGGGGAAAGTCAAAGTCTATATCCTGCTTGGACCATGGGATTGTTGTAATTGGAATAAGACTCTGTGGACCTGACTGGTGATCTAAGGAAGAGTTTTCTAAACAAGGCTTCGAAACCACACCCACCTGTGAGGGACAGCAGGGGCATGCAGGAGGAGACAGGCAGGCAATGAGACTGGTGGATGAGGGGAGGGACTCCATTAAAGCAGGAGTCTTATCCCAGCGAGTAAATTGACCCAGCTCTGTTTGTTACCTGTTAAGTAGTTCCTAATGTTACTTAAATTTTTCCTTTTTTGGGAGGAGTGTGCTTGGAGGAGGAAATACACATCAGGATTTATATGCAGAATCTCTCAGTTTAAAGAAGATGGAGCTGGATGTGTATGTGTGTGTGTGTGTGTGTGTGTGTGTGTGTGTGTGTGGTGGGGGTGCACACAACTCTGGTACTTGGGAGGTAGAGTCAGAAGGATTAGGAGTTCTAGGCCATCCCTGGGGCCATGTAGTGAGTTCAAGGCTAGCCTGGCCTATATGAGACCACAAACAACCACAGAAATGGAAGCATATGTGAGCATTAGACCCATGAACCATCTTTCGGTGAGTTCTAAAGCTTTTGAGGGGCTTTTCTTCAGTAAATCTCTCCATTTTTTCCTCTTTTCTCACTGTTTGGAGCATGTCCTGTCCTTTCCTGGCTGCTTTCCTCTTAAAAACTAGAAACCATGTTAGCCTAGTCTGACGGAGTCAAATGCTCATGGGAGGGTGGGCTGGGAAAGCATGCTAAGCTGGAAGGACTTAGTGTTTTTGTATTTGGCAAAACCTTTACTCACCTGACGGTCCTGGGCTGGGTCCCGGGGCCTGTCTGGAGGGAGGCAGTATCTGAGGCATTCGGATGTTGGCAAAATTCTTGTACACAACATCCCTGATAAGGTACAGCAAGGATGCCAAGGCACAGGGGAGGCAGGAGGGTCCCTGACTAGAGTCTGGTGCTGAGTCAGGCTGCTTCTCCCAGAGGCTCTTAGAAGGTGCCAGAGTCTGCAGAATGAGCAGAGATACTGGCTATAAGGACTCCCCCATCTTATGACTTTAGAATATTCCCAAAAGGAAGAACAAATATCAGAGGAAATGGAGAAAAGCCTTTGTTTGGACAGCAGTCTCCTTAATAAAGTCCAGAAGTGATAAGGGGAACTGTTAAAGCACACAGGATGCTAAATTGATTTATGTTGAAAACTGCTGCCCCAGAAGTTTGTTTTCCCACACTTTCTTGGAAAGGATCCTTGGTTCCTCTCCCTCCTCATTGCACAAGAGAGCTTATAATGGCCTCTCGGATGTGGGGGACAGAATCCCTCAAATCAAACACCAGAGCAAGTCAAAAGGCCGAAGAGCGATGTCTCCAGATTTATGCCACCATGGCACCTTGGTATCTGGAAGTAAATAGAAAACGGAAGAGAAATGTGGTAAACCCCTTTATAAAGTCAATGTAACATTTTGTGGATCTTTTTTTTTTTTTAAGGTCATGTCATCCATGTCCTATGAAGAGCTCACCCCCAGAGTGAAGTAAAATCGGAATGAGCTGAACTCACAGTGACAGTGCATAGAGTCCCAGCTCCACAGTTACGGGGTTGGGGGGGTGGTAAGAATAGATTTACATAGATGAACCTGATGGAGCTCCAAGGCTTCTCTGAGATTTCCTACTGGAAGTGACTTCTGTAAAATGGGAAGGGCTTATCACAAGTATCTATCACTCCTTCTTTTTCTCAGAGACTTCTACTTTGATCTCCTCCAACAGTGACTTAGATGGCCCTCTAGCTGGAACCAGCGTCAGTGTGTGATCTACTCCGGTATGTAATGTAATTTGTTTTAGCTTTTTTTCTTTTCTTTTTCCACTACTTGGAGCAGCTTTCATGTGTGTGTGTGTGTGTGTGTGTGTGATTAAAACGAGAAATCTAAGTAGTGTGTGTGTGTAAACCTAAACAGTATCTTTGGTAGAATCAGCAACAGAACTCTCCCACCTCTTGACTATGTGGTTAGTCCTCCCAGAAGCAGTGAGATTACCCGCCTGCCACAGTCTGTCATGTATCTTGCCACTGAAGAAGCCACCCCCCTACATGCTCAGGTGTGTTGCATCTGTTTTTTTTTTTTTTTTTTAATAGTAGCCACATCCTTAGCAAGAGGGGCAGTTTGGGGGGATGGGGTGTTGCTATAAAGTTGACAACATGCATTGCTGCTGTACCCTGTTATCATATTTTAGAGAGGAACCATGGAGTGAGTTGAAGTCTTAAAGGCTTACTCTCCATTTTCCTGGCAAAAGTCATCTACCGGACTAGGACTAGGACCACTTCCCACCGTCCCCTTCTCTGAGCCTTTGCACTTCAGGCTTCGGAAGATAGCAGTTAAGTTCTTTCTTCTAGTTAACTGCACAGCAGGGGGTGATCTGGATTCTACTGGCCCTTGCCTGTGCTTATCTGCCTTGCTTTCCCACTAAGGGAGTTGAACCTCCCTCTTTAACTGTGTTGATGAATGCTTTTCCAGAAGGCAGCTGATCCTTCAAGATACAGAGCATAGGTTGACTGTAATTGGTTAGAGTTGGAATGTCAGGATCTGAGTGCTCTGAAAGGCTGGGGGGTGGGGGTGGACACACACACACACACACACACACACACACACACACACACACACCCCATGACATGAACCATGCAGCAGGCTTACCTAGACCAACCACCACTGTTGCCAGCCACAGTACCACTGGAAAGAAAGGATTCAAACCGGATCTAACCAGCTCTGAGGATCCAGGGACTATGTTGGCGTTTATGCTACTAAGGCAGGCTGTTTTCCTGTTTTTGAAAGATATTCTTGCTCTTTAGGGACAGAGGATGGCTAGGTAGAGGCAAATGCCACGTTGCTGTATCTCTCTGTAACAATTTACCTCTTTTACTCGGGCCTTGGGGTCTTTGGGGATCCTTAGAGATGCCTGGCTCTAACAGAAGAATTTCAGAACAGTCTTAGCCAGGATTATCCTGCCACCATTTCATCAGGGGTGGCTTGGTTGAATCTGGTGTCAGTTTAAAGCATGATTTGTTTGTCTATCTCTTTCTGTCTCTGTCTCTAGCTCTCTCCTTCCTTCCTTTCCCCTCAAGTGTCACATTGAGACCAGAGCCCCCTGTGTGACATAGATATTTTACCTCTGAGTCACATCCCCATCTACCTCTCTTCTTTTTAGTTATGTGTACGGCTGATTTGCCTGCCTGCCTGCCTGCCTGTGTACCATCTGCATGCAATGCCCACAGAGGCCAGAAGAGGGTGTCTGGTTACCTGTAACTGTATATACAGATAGTTGTAAGCAGCTATGTGGGTACTGAGAATTGAACCCAGGTCCTCTGGGACAGCAGCCAGTGCTCTTAATAGCAGAGCCACCTCTTTGGTCCCCTTTACAAATGCAAAAACAAACACAAGCAAGCAAGCAAACAAAACCCAGTCTGCTGTCCTGGTTTTCATTCACTGCAAACTGGTTAGTTTTTATGTCAGGTTCCCAATAGATTCAATCTCTTTTCTCTCCTTGTATCCTTGGAGTTCACCCAGTGGAAGGCACTAGAGTGAAAATCTAGGCAAATCTTCTTCATGGAGGTTGGGGGTGCTGGGCTGTGTCCTTCACAGCCATTCTCCTGAGAAGGACTCCTGTGTGTCCACATTCCCCCTTGTCTCCCAGCCCTTCATGCATGAGAAGACAGCCAATGTGTGGTGATACTGTGTTCCCCAATATATTGTGCACCCTAATAAACTTATCTGGATTCAGAGAACAGAACAGCCACTAGATAGAGAGGCCAGAACATGGTGGCACACATGCCTTTAATCCTATCACTTGGAAGGCAGAGATCTGAGTGGATCTCTGTGAGTTCCAGGCCACACTAGGAACAGAGTACCTAGGAACAACACACCTTTAATCCCAGCACTTGAGATCTCATCATGTATTTGCTTGGGAAAGACACACACCTTTAATCCCAGGAAGTGATGGCAGGAAGCAGAAAGGTATATAAGGCACGAAGACCAGAAACTAGAGGCTTTTTAAGCTTTTAGGCTTTTGAGCAGCAGTTCAGCTGAGATCCATTCCGGTGAGGACTCAGAAGCTTCCAGTTTGAGGAAACAGGATCAGCTGAGGAATTGGCCAGCTGAGGTTAGCTGTGGCTTGTTCTGCTTTTCTGATCTTTTGGAATTTACTCCAATACCTGGCTCCAGGTTTGTTTTTATTAATAAGACCTTTTAAGATTCGTGCTACCCCAGTGTTCTCCACCACCACTAGTCTCTGGTGTCTCATTACCTCCTTGGCTCTCTTAGGCCCATCCACACCCTCTGTGGTCCCACAGGAACAATTCATCTCATGGAAGATGAGGGGTGAGGTGGGGAGGACAGGGACCAAGTATAATCTTCAAAGGAGCTGACAGTGACCTATTTAACACGTGGGTCTATGGAGCTATTTTACGTTTTAACTATACCCATTGGACATTCTTCTGGAGACTGTGGACTTGGCATTCCCACTACAGCCACTGTCCCCTTCTAGGTCCCAGTCTTCCCTCCTGCTGCTGGCTTTGTGGGTTTTCCTAACTTGACTATCATTCTGGAAATAATCCTGTCCTATTTAACTCTTCACCCCTCTGTGAAGGTGCCGTCTTCTCCTTGCTGGTCCTGCATGGGGCCCCAATTACTGCATTTGATAAAGACTTGTGGACTTTCCCTTCCTTGGTGCTTGGGATAGCCAAGCTCTCCTTGCTTTCTGTGCATTCCAGTTTACTATAGCTTTGCTTAGTGAGCTACAGATGAAATCCTATCTGATTTAATACACATCTCTTTTCTGCTTAAGGACAGGAACCTGAGGAGGAAAATGGGGTGTGCTCCTTCACTGCCTGCCTGCTCTCCCAGGCCTTCCATTTTGCCAGAGGAACAGGAGGATAGAAGAAAGAACACACCTGTTAGGGAATATTATTTTAAGGTGCGTTACTTTTGTTATGTTGCATTTGTTTAGCTCTGTGAAGCTGTGTTACTTTGCCTGTTTAAACACCTGATGGTCTAATAAAGAATTGAATGGCCAACAGCAAGGCAGGAGAAAGGATAGGTGGGGCTGGCAGGCAGAGAGAATAGATAGAAGGAGAAATCTGAGGGAAAGGGAAATGGAGTAGCCAGAGAAAGAGGAGAACATCAGGGGCCAGCCACCTAGCTACACAACCAGCAAGCCACGGAGTAAGAAACAAAGAAAGGTATACAGAAATAGAGAAAGGTAAAAGCCAGAGGCAAAAGACAGATGGGCTAATTTAAGTTAAGGAAAGCTGGCAAGCAATAAGCCAAGCTAAGGCCGGACATTTATAATTAGAATAAGCCTCTGTGTGTGATTTATTTGGGAGCTGGGTGGCTGGCCTCCAAAGAGAGTAAAAACCCCAACAACACATACTCCTATCTTATAAGCAGGTACTGAAGTGCTGTTTGGCTTTCTTTACTAACCACTAATGTCTCTGGCCCACACTGAGACTGCATCCAAGCTGCCAGGGGGCCAAATGCTGATCCTTCCAGGATGGGGAGGATGATGCTGGAGTAGTAAACCACCAGGGGTTTGAGCACATGCAGACAAGAGCAGCTTACTCCCTTTAAACTCTGTGTCCACTGCCGGTCACCAAAGGCTCTGTTCACACTCACTTGCACTCAAGCTTATAGGATAGAATCTGCATCAGAGGGAACAAGAGTTCCCAGAAGACCTTGTATCAGGACTTATAGGACCAATCCTTTCATTTCCTTGGCCAGAGCTAACTGGTTACATGGTCCCACCACACAGAAGAAAGTACAATCTTACTATGTGCCCAGAACAGGGGCACTTTGTGCTTTGGAAATATTTGGTGATGGTATCAATGATTCAATGATTACTATCATGTGTGTGTGTGTGTGTGTGTGTGTGTGTGTGTGTGTGTTCGTGTGTTCATCATAGGGTTCAGCCTGGCCATGTTCTTTTGTTTATTTGTTTTTTGAGAGAGGGTTTTCTCTGTGTAGCTTTGGTTTGGAGCCTGTCCTGGAACTTGCTCTGTAGACCAGGCTTGAACTCACAGAGGTCTGCTTGCCTCTGCCTTTCAAGTACTGGGATTAAAGGTTTGAGCCACCACCACCTGGCCCCTGGCCTTGTTTTTGAGTGAGGCTCTGATACCAGTCTGATGCCCTCTGGCCTACTCCTTCATGTTATTGAAGTCCAGTCCCTGCCATCTGGTTACTGAACCTCCTCTCCTCGTAGGCATCCCTTGGATGGCAACTTGACAATGGCCGAAACCCAACCACTTCTAAAACAAGGGTGTCTTGGTTAGGGTTCTCATTGCTGTGACAAAACACCATTACCAAAACCAATTTATTTCAGCTTACATCTTTCACATCATACTCGATCACTGAGGAAGATCAAGGCAGGTAGGTACTCAAGGCGGGAGCCTGGAAATCTGAACTGAAAACAGAAGCCACGGAGGAACACTGTTCAGCCTGCTTTGTTGTGTACCCCAGGACCACCTGCCCACGGCTGCCACCACCTACAGTGGACTGGGACCTCTCACCTCAATCATTAAGACAATAACCCCAGACTTGCTTACAGGCCAATCTTATGAGAGCATTTTCTTAATCAGGATCCCCTCTTCCCAGGGACAAGTTGACAAAAACCCACAGGAGAGAGGGAAAGTTTAATGGTAAACATATTTGACATGAACGTGATCCTTCAGTCATTAGAGGGTGGATCTGAAGGGCACAGTTCGGTTGAATTCTGTGTGTTTCGTGTTTTGCTGCTACCATTGCTCTCTAGTTTCTGAACATCACCCATGGAGCAGTTACTCTGCCGCCTCCCTGCTCCCGCTCTCTATGGCAACCATTATTCTGTGTTCTCTCTCTCTCTGGATTTGCCCGTTGTGAATACTTCCTATCAGTAGACCCATACGGCTGCGTGTGGTCTTTTGCGTCTTTCTGAGCCCAGCTCCTGGGTGAGTTGTCCTCGGGCCCCACAGACGGCCTCCATGATGTCATACTAAAGGGTGAGAGAGCAAGGGCTGCCCAGAGCCACCTTCTCCGCCTGCTGTTGCCGATTTCCTCTCTGCCTCCTCAGGAGCTCAGCACCCTGCTGTCTGAGCAGCAGCGGACTTCCGGCTCTCTCTCTTTCAGAGTCTCCTCAGGGGCCCCTCTTGGAGTCCTTCCCTGACTCTGCAGAGACTGGCCTGCCAGAGCAGGAGTCACACCTGTGGGTGTGGGAGATGGGAAGAATTCAGGATGTGGCCCTGGGCCACGTTCAGAGGAGGGAGGCACTGCACTTCCCTGGGCTAATCTCTCCATCTGTGTATCCCTCTAAGTTCTTAGGTGGTGGCCTGGACCGTCGAAACCACAATGAAAGGGTAGTGTATGTGTTTGCCCGTCCCTTCCTTGGCCTGTGTTCATTGCAGTAGAAATTGATTTGTTTTATTATCTTATGTGTATGGGTGTGTTGCTTGTGTGTCTACCACGCGTGTGCCTGCTATATCCTCTGGGACGGGGGTTAGAGATGGTTGTGAGCTGCCGTGTGGGTGCGAGGGATTGAACCCAGGTGCTCTGTAAGAGCATCAGGTGCTCTTAACCGTGGAGACAACTCTTCGGGCCACTGAAGTTCTTTAGCATTGCTGTTTACAGCTGTGGCCCTGAGTGCTGAGAGTACCCAGACTCAAGAAGGGCCCTGGGGTTTTCTTACTTAAGCATCATCACTTAATAATGTTCTTTCTTATAAATAATGTTCTTATAAATTGTCTGCTAGGGCTTATTTCAAGACGCTCAAAGAACGTTTTGTTGATTCCGTGTTTGTATGAAGGAATGAGAAAAGAGCATGTTGGGAGGAAGAGCAAGGCATGCTGGGAAAGGAAGATGAGTTAGAAATACAGCCAAAAGGATGAGTCAGTGTGGGAGGGAGAAGGGGAATGGACTCAGGAACCTCAAACCTTGGCTGAGAGGCAGGGTCTCAGCTTTTTTAAGGGGTGAACCCTGTTGAACAGCCCCTCTGCTTCTGTACCTCCCCTCACCGGGTTCCATAGCACCCTTGTCTTTCTGAGCTTCCCTGGACCTTTCAAAAACATCTCCCACCGTAACCTCACTGAGATGGGAGGTGCTGTGTTGGCCTTGCTTTGGCTTTCACTTGCTGATTGGGCCTTGGAATTATTCCAAGCCTTGGAGGAGTGCCCAGAAGGAGAGAGCCACTGCCACATCTGCAGTGGAGGCTGACCTTTCTCACAGTGGCCCAGAACCACCCTTGCACCAGAAAGTTCCCTGGGCCATGTGGGAAGAGGGCATGGCATGTCCCCTGTTAAGGACTCTACTGGCAGGCTTCTGTTTGGGGATCTTCTGACTTTGATACTCTAGAAATGAAGACAGAGGCTACAGGCGCAGGCAGCAAGACGACCATAACTCTTGGGCTTCTCCACGGCCCACGATCTGGCTGTACTGGCCTCGTGTTTCCGTGTTATCTCTGTATTCCTTCCTGTTCAGGAGCACCTCATTTGGACTTTGCCAGAAGGAGGCTGGGCTCCAACATTCCCCTCCAGTCTACCCACAGCTATGGCACCGATTTTGCTAAAAGCCCTATCCTGCCTTTCTAGTCATCCTCTAAAAAGCCATCCATGGAGTTCTCAATGAGCTGGGGGAGTGCTCAGCTCAGTCGTCGGGAGCTTGCACAGCGTTAGTGAGTCTCTGGGTCCTACCCTCAGCATTGCGAAGCAGAACCAAACCAACCAGCTGTGGCGCCTATTGTCTATGGAACAGTTAGTGCAAACACTGCCTCTCCAGAAGTTACAAAACCACAAATGCTCCCTTACTTCTCGGAGGACAGGCTTAGGTGCTGGGAGAAGGGGAAGGCTGTGGAGGGGACAGTCTTCTCTGCTGTTTGCAGAGGGTACTATGTAGATTCACGCTCCGGAGTGAACCTGCTTCTGAGTGTCTTTTATATACAGAGTTCTCTCTTCATCAGGTCCTGCTGTAGGGGACTATCCTCTGAGCCAAACTGCCACATCTTTATCAGCTCAGCTGTGCAGGCTTGCAGAAGATCATCACAGCTGGGCTTGCTGACAGCTGGCCTCCCCTCATTTGTATCCACCCACACCTTCCAACCAGCTGATGCAAGTCCACCCTAATAGCAATTGGCCTCTGGGAGGACTAGGGGAGGGGGCTCCGTCTACTCAGCCAGGGAGGTGTCACGATTCATGCTAGGTGCAGACCTCCCAGCATGGCCACTTTAAGGCCGCCTATGCTTCTCCCAGTAACCTGTCACCCATTTCTCTATAAGCCTAATAAATTCACTGGTTTCCCAGGGTGAACATTGGCGAAATCACATCTCCACTTGTTGCTGGGACTGTTGGAGGAAGGGCTTGATGTTGCTTACATCCTCAGGAAGCAGTTTTACTAGCAGGCCCTCTGGCAATATTTACTTGAGTGATTTGGGGGCAAGGCTTCAGAGAACAGCCAGTGATGGCTCTTCCCAGTACCAACACTGCCACCTCGCCCCCCACACTCAAGACTAGTCCAGTTTTGCCCTCTGAGCCCAGCTGAAATCTCACAAGATCGTTCAACCTACTGCGAGAAGTGTCACCAAATGGTCACCGGGATGTAACCCATTTGTCACCCCTGGGCCTGGCTCAGGAGTGAATGGTGATGCTCGTTGAGATTGGATACAAAATATGGACAGACGGGTCAATGAAGTAGACTCCAAAGGGGCAGGAGAGCCACAAAAGCGTTGTGAGATAAGCCCATTTGGGGCATTTAACCAAAGCTTCCTCATTTCCCTTCTACACACAGCCGTCTCTTGCCTTCAGAGTTAGGGACATTCTTTTTTCTTTTCCTTTCTTTCCTTCCCTTTCTTTATCTCCCTTACGCCCCACTCCTCCCTCCCCTCTGCTTCCCTTCCTTCTTCCCCCCTCTCCCTTTTTCTTCTTGGAGATAGAGTTCACTATGTGACCCATGATGACTTTGAACCTAACTCCTCTTCTCTCAGCCTTCCCGGCGCTGGTGTGGTGAATGAATGACTCAGCAAGAGGCTGGACAGACTTTTGAAATTGCTGGCAGAGATGGTAATTTTAAGGAAGGTGTGTGTGTGTGTGTGTGTGTGTGTGTGTGTGTGTGTGTGAGAGAGAGAGAGAGAGAGAGAGAGAGAGAGAGAGAGAGAGAGAGAGAAAGGAGTATGTGTGAATGTGTGAGAGAAAATGTGTGTGAGAGAGTCTGTGTGTGAGAAAGAGTATGTGTGAGAAAGAGTATGTGTGGGAGTGTGAGAATGTGTTCGTGAGAGAGAATGTGAATGAAAAAGAGTGTGTGTGAGAGAGAGAAAGTGTGTGTGTGAGAAAGTGTTTGTGTGTGTGTGAGAGAGAATATGAATGAGAAAGAGTGTTCGTGAGACAGAATGTGTGTGAGTGTGTGTGAGAGGATGTGTGTATGTATGAGGAGACTGAGAGAAAAAGACTGCGAAAGTTTCAGTGTGAGAGTGTGAGTGTGTGAGAAAGTGTGTGTGTGTGTGTGTGTATGAGAGAGAAGGTGTGAGAGAGAAAAAGAAAGACAGATATTTTTTTTTGAGACAGGGTTTCTCTCTAGTTTTTTTTGGAGCCTTTCCTGGATCTTGCTCTGTAGACCAGACTGTCCTCAAATTCACAGAGATCCGCCTGGTTCTGCCTCCTGAGTGCTGGGATTAAAGGTGCACGCCACCACCACCCACCACCACCACCACCACACCACCACCACCACCACCACCACCACCACCCAGCAACCAGACAGAGATTTTTAGAAGCCGAACTTTGAAGTTTCAACAGCATATCTCCTAAGGGGACTCTGGCAGATGGCACTGACCACTAAAGAATAAAACATGGAAGAGCTGGCCTGGCAGGAACCTGCAGCAGGTTCTTTTGTCTTTCATGTCTCTAGGCTATGGATTGGTGAAGAATGATGGAGGCCCAGAGGGGTTTGGGAAACTGAGGTAGAGGGGACCTGACAATGACATGAATGAGAAGCAGTGAGACTAGATGCAAAGACCAGCACAGAGATGCCTCTGAGGAGGGGTCTTGATCCCTTCCCAGGACACCACGGGGCTCTATGGATGTAGATATCTGCGGGGATCAGAGTCTCCTAGGTTGTGTTTCTGACAGGGAGAGGAGTAGTTGTATTAGATACTTTCTCACTGCTGTGAGGAACTATCCGACAGAGAGCAACTTAAAGGGCTGAGGGGAGGGTTTATTGTGACCCACAGTTTGAGGGGAAACAACCCATCATGGCGGGGAAGGCATGGCAGTGGGAACGTGGAGCTTGCTCATGTCTGAGTGGATTTAGGAGCACAGAGAGACAGATGCTGGTACTCACCTGGCTTTCTCCTTTCCAACCTTCAATTCAAGCACATGGGATGGTGCCTCCCACTCAGGGGGGATCTTCCCTCCTCAATCCTTTCTAGAAATGCCAAAAGCTGGGCCTCACTAATTGTTTAGGTGTTTATTAATCCTATCAAGTTGACAATCAAATTTAGCTATCCCATGAACTGAAATGGACACTTAGATGATGTCTATGTGAAATACATACAAATATCATCTAAAATATGCCTCAAATGTACCTCTCACTACCCAGGTGTGGCATCTCCCTGCACTGGGGAGACTTAGGCAGAGGGATCACAAGTTCAAGGCCAGCTGGGCTATATAGCCATATTCTGTGGTGTTTTTTTCAGTGCTTTTTTGCAAACAGGCCTGGGGATGCTATTAAAACAGGCTGAATGCAGATCTGAATGCTTGACCGCTTTCCAAGTTTGTATATTGAAATCCTAGTCCTAGTGTGACAGCTTTTGGGAGATGATGAAGTCAAGAGAGTAGAATTCTTGCAGTTGGGATTAATGCATTTATGATAAGAAAGGGACCTAGAAAGGGACCAGTTTAGAGCAAAGGCCTTGGAAGCAGCAGTTCTGAGTCTCACCCTTGGCCAGACGTTAGAAGAAAATGTCCTTGGTTCCCTTGCAAGGAAGGCCAGAAGGAGGCTCTGGTTCTTCTTCTACTTTCTTGCTGTCTTTCTTATTCTAACTGAGCATCCCTGCCTGGAAGCTACATATGAGGATGTAAATAGAACCAAGAAGCACCTGGATACCTTGGGGATGGACAGTTCATCTCCCCCATGCCTTACCCCCAGTTTCTGCCATAAATCCCAGGGAAAGCCTAGACTAGCAGCTCAGTGATACTTTTTTTTGGTCCCACCTGAGTTATGTAGGAGTGCTGCTTTTTTTCTCTTAAGCTCCCTCTTAGTATCCTGTAACACCATTTCTTTCTAAAATTTGATGTAGCTGAAAGTTTTCCTGTGTCCTGCCTGGCCCGTGGTCAGGACATATCTCTCTCACCCACCGGTCCCGCAGCCGCTCAGACCCAAATGAACACACAGAAGCTTATGTTAGTTACAAACTGTATGGCCTATTGGCTCAGGCTCCTCCCTAACTAGATCTTACATCTCAAATTAACCCATTTCTATGAATCTATACTTTGCCACGTGGCTCGTGGCTTACTGGTATCATTACATTTTTCTTCTCATTGCGGTAGCTGGCAGTGTCTCCTCTGTTCTGCCTTTCTCCTTCCTCCTCTCTAGTTAGAATGTCCTGCCTAACCCTATTCTGCCTCACCACTGGCCAAACAGCCTTATTTATCAACCAATCAGAGCAACACATATTCACAGCATACAGGACGATATCACTCACCAACTTGACTTTCTGTGGTGTGAATTTCACTCTTTAAATTCATGACAGAAGAGCCTAGAGCCACTGACTCAGCAAAAGTTTTATGTGATCACAGACTTCCATGGCACCTTAAATCATGAGTTAAAGCCCATTTGAGCCTGGGAGGACTCTGTCACTCTCAAAGACCCCCACTTTTCCTACATTACTCATAATGAGATGCCAGGGAGTTCATTTTTTTTTTTCATTATGTGAGTACACAGCAAAGATGGCTATCTATTAGCCAGCAAGCTGACCCTCCCAGACCCCGAATCTGCCAGCTCCCTGAACTTAGACTTCCCAGACCCTGAGCTGAGAGAAAGGCATTTTTGTTGCTTATAAGTGTGGCAAGTCTATGGCACTAAAACTGCTGTCAAAGGATAAGATTACAACAGCTTGAAGATCTTCAGTTTTGATTCAAAATAGGGCAACACTTCATTCGATAAAATTGAATAAGTGTTGTAATGGCCAGAGAAGAAGAGGTTGGTTTTTCAGATAGAAAGGGACTGACTATAGCAGAAACAGAACCCAAAGTGGATGGATGGGTCATTCCAAAGTTACTTCCATTCCAAGGCAGGCTCAGGGAAACAGGACAATGGGAAAACAGTGGTTAGTTAACACCAGGCTATTCCAGGTCACTTCTTTTGTGTGATGGTGAAAGCCCAGGGAATTTCATTATCATGTAGACAGATTGTCCTGTTTGGTACATTTCGATTTGTCTCTTTAATCTTGATTGCTCAGACGTTCAGATAGACATCTTGTGTCAGCTTGGTTCATGGGATTTTAACAGGAGTGACTCCATCATCATCATCATCATCATCATCTCTATACTTCTCATTTTTGTTTGATACAATTAATGTGAACTTTAACTTCTGTTTTTTGGCACTGAGTTTTAAACCCAAGGTCTCATACATGTTAAGCATGTGTTCCCTCACTAAGCTATACTCTAACCCCCCAAGTTTGTTTGTTGGTTCTCTCTTTCTCCTTCCTTCCACTCTATGTGTATAGTGTGTGTGTGTGTGTGTGTGTGTGTGTGTGTGTGTGTGCACATGCTGAAGCTGGAGGAGGACTTTGGTGTTTCTTTTCTATTGCTCTCTGCCTTATTCCCTCAAAACAGGGTCTCACTGAACCAGGCTGATGGGCAACAGACCTCAGTGGTCCTCCTGTCTCCACACTGGCCCCCGGCGCTGAGCTCACAGGCACATGTGGCCTCATTCAGCTTCTTGTGAGGGGCCTGGGGACTCAAACTCAGATCCTCACACTTGTACAGCTATGTGCTGTATGGGCTCTTATCCATAGAGCCATCTCCCGAGCCCACTGATGCACACCTAAGATCTCAAAGAGAAAACGTCAGATTAACACTCTGGGTAAATGCTGGGCGTTGCTGTTAGTTACTTCTGTGGACTATACGATAGTTGAGTTGATAATAACGGACGTGACCTTAGTACTCCACAAATCTCATGTCTGCCAAACAGGTTTCTTCTTCCTTGTAATAGTTCTTCATAATACATAAATATTACTTCTCATAGAGGAGAGAGACGAGATCATAGAGTGAAGTTATTTTCTGATGGCCAGGCAGGCTGCAAATAGGCGGTTTGGGCTGTAACTGGCTTTGGCTTTGAGGTTACCTGTTCTCAATGAGGTTCCCTGCTACCTTGGGGTGTGGCTCTGAGAATTTGAAATCAATCCAGAAGCCAAGTGGATCCTCATTCTGAGTGGTACGCACTCTTCTGTATTTAGAGTTTCTTGGAGAGGCACTGTCAACTGGGCTCCCATTCTCCTGGGCAAGTAGTGGGCTCCATGGATGGATGTTGGCTACCCTCAGTGTGATGGAGAGATTATGGCTGCTCTTACCTAAACCTTTTTTTTTTTTTTTTTTGGTTTTTCGAGACAGGGTTTCTCTGTGTAGCTTTGCGCCTTTCCTGGAGCTCACTTGGTAGCCCAGGCTGGCCTCAAACTCAGAGATCCACCTGCCTCTGCCTCCTGAGTGCTGGGATTAAAGGCATGCGCCACCACCGCCCAGCAGCTTGTTTGTCTTTTCTAAAAGTGAGAATCAAACAACTGTGTTACTTATCCGCCCCCCCTCGTTTTCAGAAAACCCAGATCCAAAATTTCCATATTGCTAGCTGGTGCCATTTTGCCCTTGGTTCTATTGCTTTTCTATCACATGCACAAATTTCACCTTTTTTTTTTCAATAACTCCTCCTCCCTCTCTCTCCCTGACACAAGGTCTCATTAAATATTCTGGGTCAGACATTGTGACGACCCTGCCTCTGCCTCCCAAATGCGACAATTACAGGTAAGGTTTTTCCATGGGCCACCATGAAGGGACAGTAGGTACACACAGCTGTTAGAGAAAGGAAAAACTGTCCTCGCTATACCTGTTTTATTGTATGTACTTTTTTTTATTTGTATGTGGTGTGTGCTTATGTGTATGCATGTTCATATGTGTGTGTGCCATGTGCACAAACGGCCCAAGGTTGATGTCAGATATCTTCCTCAATTTCTCTTCACTTTATTTTTGAAGCCAGTATCTTTCTTCTCACTTGAACCCAGAGCTGAATGGTTCAGTTAGTCTAGCTGACCAGCTTGTTCTGGGGACCTCTGTCTGTACCTTCCATACCCTGGGATCACAGGTAGGCTGCTACACCCATGGACATGATTGATGGGGACCAGAACTCCGTTCTCACACTTCTGTGGCAAGCATTCACCCACTAAGTCATTTCCCCAGCTCCATGAATGCATTTTCCACAGCACTTGTGTGCTGCCTCAAACTCTTGGTGGAAAGAGAGGATGTATTATTATTACAAAATAGAACTGGGCAGTGGGGGTGCACACCTTTAATCCCAGCACTCAGGAGGCAGAGGCAGGCAGATCTCTGAGTTCGAGGCCAGTCTGGTCTACAAAGTGAGTTCCAGGACAGCCAGGGCTACAGAGAGAAACCCTGTCTTGAAAAACAGAAACAAACACAAAAACAAAAACTAGAATGTCTCCAGCATCACCACAGTGATTCTATCTGGTTTTATTTCCTTATCTTGTTGGAGAAATTCATCTACAGGTTATAGCTAGAAGTGGTTCTATTTAGGTGGAGCATAAGGAGCCATTTCTGTAGATAATTTATTGCTTTTTAGTTAATTAAGTTAAACCAATATTTATGTAGTGCTTTGGGCTTCTAAAATCCTTGTCTAAGCATTCTCTTCCACAGTTCAGTCAATTGCCCTCTTGGAATGCAAGTACAGACGTTATTAATTACTATTTGCATTGAACTATAGATGAATAAAACTCCAATATCCTAGGTGACTTAGTTTTGTTTTCTGGAGCGGTAAATGGAAGGGTTTAGGAATGGATCTGAATATCACCAGACAGGAGGCACATGTGAGTAGGGGGCAAATCTGTGGACACTGCGCCTCCCCACCTTTGCCTCCCCTGCCCAATACACACATCAGGGACCTGGAGGTCGTAGGAGCTGCCTGGATTTATGAATTTAGCCCTCCCCCTTTCCCTCACTATTTCTTTTTCTCCCCTCTCTATATTTATTCCTCTCTATCATCTCTGTTTCCATCATCTCCATCTCCCTATCTACCTTACTTCTTTTGGTAGTACTGGGAATTGAACTCAGGACCTTGCACATGCCTGGCAAGTGTCTCACTACTGTGCCATACCCCAAGTCCCCTAGTTTCTCCTTCCCAGTGAAATCCAGCGAGAGTCAAAGTCCTCAGTATAGTGTCTAGACACATGCCCTCCAATGACAAGATGCAAGACAGTCCAAGACTGCATGGCTTTTTAGGATTTCATCAAGTTATAAACTTCTCCAATTGTACGGCCGAATGCTGGATCAGAAACCAAAGATCCGTGAACACGATGGATCCTGTCAGCAGCATCTGTCTGGCAATTTGAAAAGCAGATAGGTCAATTGGGGACAAGCTTCATTCTCAAGATTCATTTGACGTTGGATGATACTAATTTTAAACCAGCCATTACTAATGGATACTAAAAATAGACTATAGAAAACACCTAGTACAGGTATCACAGCTTGACACAGACCCGATTACTTTTTCTCCAGCACCTTCAGTTGATATTTTCAGCCCTGCCCCCAATGCCTTCAGCGGCTTTGCCTGCTGCTTTAGGTTCGGGGTTTTTTAAATCAGCCACTGAGATGGAGTGTAGGTCTGCACAGTGGCTGGGGAAGGAGAAATGCTGTTTTCTTTTAGCTCTCAAGAATGGCTGGAGCAGTGAGGTGTCTTCCTGCACACTGCAATCTCAGAGTTTTGGGTTAAAAAAAAAAAATCATTCCTTTCCCGGGAGCTTTGTCTTTTCTCTGCCTTGCAGTACAAATTAAGAGCAATTAAAATCAACGTCCTGCTCTCTGAATGGTATTTTTTTTTGTCATAATCTGCTTCCTTTAATGTGTGGTCATAGATAATACAAGCTGGTCCACTGTCATTATCAGTACAAGAGACGGTGAGATCACCCAGCTCAGGACTTTCCCTCTAAGGACTATTTGTTATTTGAGGCCAGGATCCTATTCTTTTTGATCCCTTTCTTTAATAAAGAATAACTATTGTGTGTGTGTGTGTGTGTGTGTGTGTGTGTGTGTGTGTGTGTGTGATGTGAGAGTGTGCATGTGTTGACGGTATGTTTGTGCATGTGCAAAGACCAGACCAGATGCTGACTCTTCACATTGTGCCCTTGAGATGGTGTCTCATGGAACTGGAAGCTCACCTTTTCAGCTAGGTTGGCTGACAGTGAACTTCTAGGATCTGCCTGTCTTTGCCAGGCAATGTTGCTGTCCCAAGTTCATGCAGCCATCTTCCATGTTTACTCCAGTGTTGGGGATTCAAACTTGAGGCTTCATGTTTGTCCAGCAAGTGCTCTTATCCACTGACTCTCTGGCTTCTCCATCCTGCTTCTTGATTTCCTATGAATTTGCTCCAAAATGGTCAAAGGACAGGGGACCATTTGACTTTGAATTGACAGTCATGTCTTGAGTTGCTCTCGCTTTCAAGTATAAGGGATCCTGAGTCTTGCATGACGCAGCCACAAATGGGACTAAATTATGCTAAGCAAAAATAAATTCTCGTACTGAGAATTTCCCAGGAGTTTTGATATTTTTGACTCTTACTCACTAAATATGGAAAAGATTGAGACACTGAGAAGCAGGGGAGCTGTTCTGCCTTTTTTAGACCTTTGAAGAAGCCGTTTCGTCCTATTCAGTGCTATATTAGCAATATACCAAAAATCCCTCTCCGTCGAAAAGTCACAGTTCTCTGCGTGTTGAGGTTCAGGAAATGTTCTTTTAGCTTCCATTTTTATATAACTAACAATTAATTATATAATTAATATATTCTAGTGGTCTGAGTGTTATTCATATATGGAAATGATGGAAATAGACATTTCACTGATTTTTTTTTTTAATAAGGTCTCACTATGTAGCTAGGCTGACCTGGAAATTTTGATCCTCCTGCCTCAGCACCCCAACTGTTGAGATTGCAGGCCTGTGCCACCATACCTGGCTGAAATCCCATTGTAACCCTTTCCTGTGTTCCTCATTTAATGCAGGTTTCTGGTGTTCAAAGTCAGCATGGCTGTTGGTGGAAAATACTTACATACAAAGGCTAGAGAGGGAGTTTCGTCCTCCTTGGTGGCGGGGAAGGCTGCATCTTTAGAAGTATTGATGGAAGCGATCAGGAACTTCAGCTGATGGCATTTACTATAAGGGTAGGGTGGCAGAAGACAAGAAGAGAACTGAGCTGGCTGGCTCAGCAGCACTGGAAATGAGTGCCATGTTCAGTGGCAGGTACTGCTCCCTGAGAGTTCTAAGGGATTGGGAGCCATGGTACCAAAGGTTATCAAACCACTAGGCAACCTTTCAGCAGAGCACACACATGTTTCTCTGTCGCTGTGGCACACACAAGATGATAGAGCCAGATATTTGATCATCTCTGTCCCCTTCTTTGACTTCCTTCTCTGTTGCCCTCTGTCCCTTTCTCTCTTCTGAGAACTCAGCCTTGGCACAGTACACAGAGACCCTTAGGGTTGTGAGCAGCCATCGATACTCATCGCTGAGATCCATTAACTGATTACGATCACACAACATTAGAATTCTAGTTTTCCTGTGTTAGCTTGCCTCTCTGGAATTTGGAAGTGAAGAGAATGTTCTCCTATAAACTCTCTTGATCATCTTGACACACAGTTGCTTGGGAAAAATCAAGCTTCATTCTGCTCTTTACCTTTTATGATAATGTTTCGTCTCTAACGTTTTCCAAGTTAACGAGGGCTGTTTTCTGTTTTGTTTTATGAAATAGGCTCTCATTATGTAGCCCTGGCTATCGTGGAACTTGTTGTATAGATCAGGCTGACCTCATGCTTTCATAACAAGCATTTTACCCACTGAACCACCTTCCTAGCCCATGATGATGTTTTAAACAAACCACTATAAACATATAGGGAGTGACATACTTGTATTTTCAATCTACTACAGTCTTGGTCTTTACTAATGGCCCAATCATTCCATCTTCAGACTGACATCTTGGTTGCTTAGATCATCCTCGGGAGCTTTGTTGCTATTTTGCTTTTCAGTCTGATAAGATGGTCTATGTTTATTCGTTTATTTTTGGTTTCAGACCAAGAACCAGTTATTTCTCTGGGTAGACATACTTCATGTAGTAGAGAGCAATCTTTAGATGTCACCATCTGGGTGCCCAAGGAGCTCACTGATCTGGGTTGGTTACTATTTTAGAAGACAGAGCTAAAACATTTAATTTCCAGTTCTTGGGATTCACCCTGGCGCCCCAGGCATGCTAAACATATACTCTACTACACCCATATACCCAGCTACACCCCATTGTGTCTTCTATTATTGAGTTACACCTCTAGCCCCTGCATTTTACTTATGTTACGTCTCTCTTCTTTCTTCTTTTGAGATATGGTCTCAAACTGTAGTCTTCCTACCTCAGCCTCCTACACACTAGGATTATAGGTGTGAGAAGTCATAGCTGGCTAATTTACATTTTTAAAACAGCAGGATGAGCACAGATTTATTAGAGAAAAGCTAGAAAAGAAGTCCTTAAATGGAAGAGGCTCCAAGGGAGGATGCCTCCGACTTTACTTTTTAAAGGTAAAACATATTGCTGGGCATGGTATCTTACACATATAACCCTAGCACTTGGGAGCCTGAGGCAGGAGGATTGCTGTAAGTTCCAGACCAGCCTGGACTATAGCCTATCTCAAAATAAAGTAAAACAAAGACGTTTCATATATTCAAAGGGAAACTTGAAATTCCCGCTTTATTCTACAATATACAAACTAGTCCCCAAATAACAAATCACAACCAATAATATACGAGTCTTGTGGTGGTTTGATTGAGAATGGCCCCCATATGCTCATATATTTGAATGCTTGGGCTACAGTTGTTGGAACTGTTTTGGAAGGAATAGGACATGTAGCCATGTTGGAGGAGGTGTGTAACTGAGAGCTGGCTTTGAGGATTCAAAAGCCCACACTAGTCCCTGTTAGCTGTCTTCTCTCTGCCTCATGGTTATCATCTCAAGATGTGAGCTCTAGCTACTTCTCCAGTGCTGTGCCTGCTGGCTGCCATTTTCTCTGCCATGATTATCATGAACTCGCCCTCCCAAACTGTAAGCACCAAATAAACTCTTTCTTCTAAGTTTCCTAATGGCTAGAGTGTCTCTTCATTGCAATAGAAAAGTAACTAAGTATCAACTATTCAGTTATAGATTGTGATAAAAGTGATGTGTAATAGTTCATCTCTCTGATTAAGCCACTAACTAGACACCTTGTTAGGTTTATCTCCTTTGTCTTGGGTCTGACTTTTGGGTTATTTTTGTATTAAATTAACTTTGGGGTAATCATGTAAAATATTAAGTATCTTGATAATTATACCAATAAAGCAAACCATGTTAAAGAATTAAGTCATTGCCTTGCTCTCCATTCCTATTATCCCTCTATCCATAGGTAAGTTTTTGAAAAATTATGGCTTACTATTCCATTAAAAAAGCTAAGTAAATAGTCTCTACTTCCATGTCTGCTTGTCTTAGAGAGTGGAATATAGCTACCTAGGGAGGAGGGAATGAAGACAATCAGGCACACAGATACGGAAAAACTGGGGTCACGTGGACTGAGCTCTGGGATGGAGACATGGCAGCCCCTGTTTATTACCTATAAGGAGGCAAGGTCATTGCATACAGCTGAACAAGGAGTTGGGGTTATTGCATACAAATAGAGAGGCAGCGGTATTACATACAGTTAAACAAAGAGGCAGGTTTAGCTAATCTTGGGAGGAACAGTGTAGGGGAGCAGTAAACATAGGGGTGGGGGAAAGACTATGATAGGCTTTGCCACCCGCTGTAGCTGAGCCATTGGTCACTGATACCACTGTGTCCATGTTCAACTATACACGTCTGCTCAGGGCTTCATTCGCTCCATGTATGTACCATTTTGTTTTTGAGAATTTCTACCCAAGTACTGTATTTACATAATTTCTCCCCTTCCTTCTCCCCTTCCCAATTCCTTCTGTGACCCTCCAACTCCCTCTTAATTTCATGTCCTCTTCTTTAATTATTTTTACACACACACACACACACACACACACACACACACACACACACACACACTAGCATACACACATGTCTATATAAATATAATGCACCGAGTCCATTTAATATTAATTGTAAGTACACATGTTTAGTGTTAACCACTTGCAACTGGATAATCTATCAGATAGCTTGTCCTGGAGAAGACGTATCCTCCCTCTTTTAAAAGCCATTATAATTGCCTGTAGCTTCTCATCTAGGGGTGGGGCCTTGTGAGATTTCCCCATCCACGCTGTGTTGTCAACTGGTGTTGTCATTGTGTAGGTGTGTAGGTCTTGTTTGAGCAAACGTGCTATTGAGATTTCATGGGTGCAGCTCCCTGTTATATATAGAAAACACTGTCTCCAAGCACACGTCCTCATCCTCTGGCTTTTACAAACTTCCTGTTCCCTCTTCCACAATGTTACCTGAGCCTTAGTGTAGGGGTTGTAATACAGATGTGTCAGCATGAGATGGGCACCCATAGTCAGCTGTTCTCTGCATTTTGACCAGATGTGGATTTCTGTGATGGTCTCTGTCTCAAAAGAAGCTTCTTCAATGAAGGGTGAGAGCTATGTGTACCTGTGGATGCAAGGATAGATATTTTGAATGCAGTTGGCAATTATAAAAGCTTAGAAATGTAGCAGGTTCTGCTCTAGGGTCTATGACTTCATCAGCCACAGGCAGAAATTCCCTCCTCTTGAGTGGGCCTTAATACCAATTAGATGGCTGTTGGTTACTCCTAAGATGTAAGTGCCACTATTACACCCTTGAAGACATGACATTCTGGTCATTGTTGGGTTTATAGACTTTACAGCTGGGTGAAATTATCATTTGTTTGTTTGTTTGTTTGTTTGTTTTTTCCTTGGCAGCTTGCATAACGTCTTTGTATACTATGAGAGCACATGATGAAGCTTCCAGCTGAGTTCTGCCTCAAATCCTCTCTAAGTCCTGTGTCTAAAGTGTGTGGTGCCTTCAGCAATACGGTCTTACCTTCAAGTCCTGGGAGGCATCAAGGGTGATGACAATAGCCTATATTATTTTGGGAGTCTCTTAGACTCTCCTGACTGACAACTTGAAGGGAGGTTTCCCATGTCTGGTATTGGTTTTTTTTTTTTTCTTTTTTCTTTTTATTAGATAGACTATTGCTCTTGGAGGGAGCATTATCATCCTGTGTGGTGAAATTGTCCTGCATTATGAGAAATGAGATTTGGGGATATAGGACACAAACTGACAACACAGAATGTTGTTAAAAAGTTTGGGAACTTTTGAACATATTTGTGTATATATAATCTTTAAAAGTGGAAGCATTTAAATATAGGGAGTTTTCACACTTAAAAATAAATGTAGATTTCTGGGTTCTCTTGAAAATCAGAAGCTCCATTCAGCCTTTAACCAGCAGCTGTAGGTGCTGCCCCCTTCAGGTGAGCTACATGCCCTTCCTTGTCCCTGCTTGCTAGCCTGACAGTGTGGTGCCACAGGCCTGACTCCCACATGGCTAATGGCCTGTCGCCTGCCGAGGGAGACAGATAATAAACAGCACTTGTGTTTTCTGCCATCAACAGCTTTTTCTCTCTCAAACATTTCAGTCATGTGTCTCCAACTGGGCTCAAATTGAATTTCAGAGTGCTTGAGAGTCAGGGCTGCTATGTCCCTGATGCCCTTTCTCAGGGGTATGTTTTAAATGGGAGTTGGGATGTATGAGTCAGTTAAAATTACCCCCAGCCCCCAAATTCCTTGAGTCCTCGCTGTGTTGGCGGCAGGAATGTAGTGTTGGAGCTTATTACTGGTCTTAGGTAGCTATAAAAGATGGCTGAGGAGGAGAAGCAGAATGTTCCAGATAGCCAAACTAATTTTCACAATCCTCAATGCAGACCACACTCCATTATTTATAACATCCACAGCAACAATTCCCCAAGAACTAACTCTAATTAAGAATCCCCGCTCATTATCTAGCTTGGAAATAGATCAGGATGAGTCCCAGATCCCATCTATGCTTACAGCATGAGGTGTGGCTAGGAAGGTAAGAGCACCCCCACCCCCATCCCCTAGTCTCCCCAAAGCATTGGAGAGAGAGCCTCAACAGCAGGTCCAAATGGGATGTTCAACCATGGGACTCTTGTCTTCAGGGCAACATTTTTTGGGGGGGTGGGGTGGGGGGGAGAACCTCTCACTTGTTGTGGGTCAGAGGTGATTCAAATGAGTCAGTGGGGTCTGAAAGGCTCAGATACAACAGATGCTGCTGAATCTGTGGCACAAGTAGGATTCATGCGTCCATAGCTGGAATGTCCTACAAGGTATGCATGCTGCGAATCAAGGGACTCTAGGTAGGGATAGTCCAAGGGATAAAAATGTTTGCACAATTTACTTTCAATTTTCACTCCCAAATCTTCCTGATACTCCATCACTGGACAAAATTTCTTTGTATCCAGGCACTGTCCTTAAAGATACCCCCCCCCCTCGCCACATCCTTTTCATAAGTATATTTGGGAGACGGTCTGAAAAAGCCTTTGGGGACTGGAGATATAACTCAATTGGTAGAGTGCTTGTCTAGCATGCAGAAGTCCTGGGTTTAACCCCCAGCTCCATATGAATTCAGGTGTGGTGGCACAAGCCTGTAATCCACAAGCCTCAGAAGTAGGTGTAGGAGGATGAAGAGTTCAAGGTCATGGTTGTCTACATAGTGATTTTAAGGCCAATCTGGAATACATCCGGGGAGGGGGAACCTGCTTGTCTGTATGAGGCTCTCTCTTATGCACACATTAATTAATGCCCAGGTCACATGGCTAGTAAGTGACCGCCAGCATTTGAGATCTCTTGACCACACATTCATTCATGTACGGTTTTCAGTGTATGATCATGGAACAGCCTGTGGGAGAGGCTAGTGGGAATTCTTCCAGTGGGTCTGTGAAGTTAGGGCTGTTCTCAGAACAAGCCTTTCACTCTCAGTCTCTTATGAATGTGCAGAGACTTGTCCAGGGTCTGAATAACATGTGATGGAAACAGACAGTCTGCAGAACCAGACATGAGGATCCAGCTGTCTTCTGTTATGCCAAACACCACAGAGGTTTGCAAATATAGAGCACAATGCTGTTCTTCTCACTCATTTTTGTTTCTTTGGTTTTGGGCTCTCTGGGAGTTCTCCGTAATTTCAAAGAGAAAAACAAAACAAAGCAACAACAACAACAACACAACCTACCACGTGACCAAATGCTGCAAAACTACTGCTTAGTAACATAGCTAGCAGGTCTCCTAGTCATTCTCGTCTGGCTGTGTCCTAAATGTCTTTGCCTCTGAGATGGCTAGTGTGTTGGCTAGATTTATGTCAACTGGACACAAACTAGAGTCATCTGAGAGGAGAAAAATCTCAATTGAGAAAATGCCTCCATAAGATTGAGCTGTCGACCAGATTGTAGAGCATTTTCTTAATTTGTGATTGATGGGGAAGGGCCCAGCCCATTGTGGGTACTTCCATCCCTGGGCTGGTGGCCCTGGGTCCTATAAGGAAGCAGCAGGAGCAAGCCACTGAGCAGCACCCCTCCGTGGCTTCTGCATCAGCTCCTGCCTCCAGGTTATTGCCCTGTTTGAGTTCCTGCCCTGGGTTCCTTCAATGATGGACTACAGTATAGACGTGTAAGCCAAATAAACCCTTTCCTCTCCAAGTCGCTTTTTGACCATGGTGTTTCATTGCAGTGACTAAGACAGCTGTGAAGAGAGGCACTTGGTGGGGTGGAGGTGGGGGAGATCTTCCAAGGGAGAGTGAAGCACCAAGAGCCTCTGGTGGGAGAGAGGGCAGCAGGAGGAGAACCCGGGAGACCCTAGGCACAAGAGTGTGTATTTCCCTGACCTAGAGGCAAGGGCAAATATATGGTTTAGAGAAGGGCAGGAAAACCACTTAGCAGCTCATGGTCGGGACAGATCACTCACCCTTGCTCGACTTGACTTTCCTTGACTGTGAAGCAAGAAGGCTGGATTAGCTCCGTTTTCAAAGTATGCTACAGTAAATACCACATCCAATCCTCATAGCAGCATTTAGAGATAAAGTCACAGGTAAGACAGCAGTCTTTAAATATTTAGTTTAAATTAGGCAGGTTTAGAGTTGTCTCCTACCATAATGCCACTCTACATGATGGAGGGGTTATTTGTTGAGAGAAGCTCTCACTATGTTCTCAGGCTGGTTTTAAGTGATTCTTTTGAATTAGCCTCTTGAAGGTTGGTATTACAGATATATAAAACTGAGTGGCTCCATCTTTGTTGGAGGTTTTATCCTCCGTGTAGGGCTGGGGAGTGAACTCAGGGTCTTGCACATTCTAGGTGGGTGCTTTACCCTTAGGCTACATCCCCAACTATACTCAAGGTGGTGTGTGTGTGTGTGTGTGTGTGTGTGTGTGTGTGTGTGTGAGAAGAGAGAGAGAGAGAGAGAAGAGAGAGAGACAGACAGACAGACAGACAGACAGACACTTTATGTAGCCCTGGCTGTCCTGAAAGTTGCTATGTAGACCACAGAGATCCATCTGCCTCAGCCTCCTGAGTGCTGGGATTAATAACATGCACAACAGTGCCTGGCTTTTACTGAGTTTGATATGCTTCCTGAAGTCAAGAGTACTGCAACCACAGAATGGCTTGGCCTAGGGAGAAAATGTCGTGGTCGACAGAAGAGACGAGGAGCCCCTAGAAGGCGATGATTTGATCAGGCTTTTTTCCTAGCTCAAAATCTTAGAAGTCTAAATCGCTTGGTTCCAAGCTGGTACACACAAGCCTTCACAGAACTGAGGGGAGACAGATTCGGAAAAGAAGGGTCAAGAGTCATCAGGCTTTCTGACTGCAGACATGAGGTTATATCTCAATGCTGGGACCTGATGCTGTGTTCCCGCCCAAGAGATAACATTCCATCAAAAGGGGGCACCAACGCCTACTCATTGGGTTGTGGTAGCTATTTAATGAGAAAACACATGTTGGACTAGATGGCGTGGACCCAGGTCTCAGGAAAGAGGGCTGACTTTTCTCCAGTTGAGAAAGTAGACAGTCGAAGACATGTGACCAGACTTGATTTGAAGAAAAGGTGAGATCCTAGCACTAATATGCTAAATAGGAAGAAAAGTGATCTGTGATGCTGTAGCCTGGAGCTTCAGAGGTTTGGGAAGCCATTTTGGTGGTCTGTTTCCACTTGTCTGCCACATGGAATATATCGGCTCCCCTGGGTCTGACGTCCTGGGAGACATGATGAATGAGCTGCAGTCAGGAGCCCTTTGTTCCCCATTTGTCATCTCTTGGCATGCTCAGAGGAGCCCTTGCTTTCCAACAGGTGAGTTGGATTAGATGGATTGTGTGTTGTCAAAACAGTAAGTAATGGGATGTTGTGGTCATTCTTTTGTGATGTAGAAGCAGGAAACATTTACGCATTTCAAGTTAGATTAACAGCAAGCTCAGGAAATGGACATTTATGGTTCCTGATCCTTCCTTCCCTACCTGTCATACTTGTTTTAAATTGCCAACCTAAAGTGCCTTATTCAACTTTTAAATCTATATTCTTTTTACAAAGGTATTTGGAGAAAATAAACACAAAATTAGGTATTATTTTGCCTAAATAAATATGGTGGGCAGAGAGCTATGATATTACTTGGTTCTGTCTCAGATACTTTTCAATTGCTATGATAAAACACCATGACCAACTTATAGAAGAAAGAGTTTATTTTTGGGTTACAGTTCCAGAGGGATAAGAGACCTTCACTGTCACAGCAGGGAACTATGGAGGCAGGCAGGCATGGCAGTGGGAGCAGCTGAGAGCTCCTGTCTTGAAAGGCAAGCAGGAAGCAGAGAGAGCAAACCAGAAATGGCAAGAGCCTTTAAGCTCTCAAAACCCCTAGTGACATACTTCTTCTGACAAGGCCACACCTTCTAAGCCTGCCAAAAAGGTGCCATCTATTGGGAACCAAGTATTCAAATGCCTGAGACTATGGGAGACATCTATTCAAATAACACAGTTCCCTGGGACAGGTCTGTGAAATGAGCTCCATTGGAAGAGTCGCTCTTTGGCAAAGAGTTAAAGAACCCAAACCCAGGCTTTGCATAGACTTGGGCATAGACTTTGGCATTCAAAAAAATTGGGTTTGAATTTGAGTTCCACTTTTTGCTGTATTTGCAACATTGGACTTTTTGGATTTTTGCAAGAGCGTATATGTGCATGTGCGTGTGGTGTAGGTGCACATATATGTATGTAGAGGCTTGGCAATCATGCCAGGTGTCTTCCTTTATCAGTGTTCATATTGTACATCAAGGCAGGGTCTCTCCGGAAACCTGGAATTCACTGTTTTGGTTAGTCTGGCTAGCTGGCTTGTGCTGGAGATTCCCTGTCTCTGCTGTCACATCTACCTGGTTTTTATATCAGTTCTGAGGATCTGAACTCTGATGTTTAGACCATTACATTTGCTTTACTTACTGAGCTATCACAATACTTTTGAGCCTTCAATTTCATGAAGTTGGAATTGATAGAAGCTGCCTGGTAGAACTTCTTGGAATGATTTATGTAAAGTATCTTCCAATTACAGATGCCTAATGAATGCTAGCTCCTGTGAGGGCAGTGATGTCTGTGCAGGTAATGCAGTATGCCTGGTTTTCTTAGAGCTATCTTACTCTGTTGAATTGCTTCAATGCTGCTATACTTACCACAGTATGCATGTTTTGAGGAGAAGTTAACTTATTATAACACATAGAGTCATAAGATTCACAAATAACCTTATGAAGGAAGTTCTTAATAGCTATAAAAACACTTGAACACATCTATATCATGTAAACACAAGATCATTCTAGGTATCAGATAAGGGAGAGTGTATAGGAGGATCCAACGGAGATTAAGCTGAGCTTGTATTTTTCTCTGTCCAGAGGACCAGCAATAATTTTGGGTCCTGGAAGGTGGATCCTTTTGAAATGGACAGGTTGTAGCTGTCACCTACAGAGAACACTCTTGGAAGGGCACATTGCTTTTAAGTTATGAGCCTTGCTTCTCTTAGAAGGGTACATGAGGCTCTGTATGAGGCAGGTCATTTCTTCACATTTCAGTAGTAATTTCCAGTTTCTACTTTGAATTTTGCTTTGGTTAATTTTGGGGGGGGGGAATAGAAATTTTTAGAGGAGAATACAAAAAGCTCTAAACATAAAGGGAAAGTTAAGAATGCATATTCATAAAGGACCCACATTTAAAAAGAGAAGCCATGGAGACACTGGCAATTCCTATAGTTGGCAGAGGGCTCCCTGTCTGAGTGTGTGAAAATACCCCCTACAAACCCAGGCATGAGAGAAACAGGCAGTTGAAATGCAGGGGAAATTCAAATGACCAAAAACAATAGACAATATGCTAATTAGCAATCAGAAAAATAAACTGTAAAACACAATGAAACATCATTATGCATTTTCTACAAAGGCTAACACTAAATAGACTGACAATAACTGACAACATGGAGCAGAGCAAAATTTCAGACACAGTGGGAGGGAAGACGACTTGGTAAACTATTCACTGGAAGTTTATGCAATCCATTAACATTGATGCTATACTTACCAGACTAATCAGCGACTCCAATCTGAAGTATAGATTCAATGGAATATTCCTTACTGTCTTTAATAGCTCTGAGCTGGGAACAGTCCAAATGCCCAAGTAAATGGAGGTCTACTTCCATACTGGCGCCCTGGGCCTCCATGAAAATTATCAACTGAAGTTACTTTGAGCATCATGGATGCCATTCATATACAAAGTATTAGCAAAAGAAGCTCAATATTATTCTAATTACCTAGAGGAAAGGGGGTTTTAACTTCAGGTTTCTGAATATTTAAGCAGTAAAATCATGAAGAAAGGAAGCAATTATGATAAACACCACCATCTGCTAGAGCTATGTTGTGCTGTTGGGACAACTGATTATGGTGTCAAGACATACCTTGGTTACTAGTTTAAAATCAGTAATAGATGGAATATTCACTTGATAGAAACTAACAAAGTCTGCAAATTTAGGGGCTTCCTACTCCCTACAGAGTGTTTAAGCATGTCTTAGCATATCACTGTCTTGAGAGACCTAGTACTGTTTCTTTCCTGGCCAGGAGAAGATAGTTATTAGGGGTTACAACATTTGGGTCTTTTTAGATGCTGGAAATTATTAGCCTTATTAGCTGAAACTTTAGGTGCCTATAGACATTTTGGTATGAGTTCTATACCAGAGTTGTCTGGTTTCTCAAAGAATTAAAGCATACGCAGTAAGACAAGAAAAAGATGACAGGAAAGGGAGAATCATAAGAAGCACTTCATGTGCTTGCTGCCCTGTAGCAGGGTCTTTGCAGGAGAGAATGGAACCAGTCTGTCAGGGGATTTGTGAAGTAGAAGATGCTGGACCAATTGTGAGGTGGCATTCCTGGGCTGAGCTGCGTGTTGAGAAGAGTCTGTGTGAATTGGGGAAGATAGGGGAAGGGCGTGCATATACAGCTCCACCTAGCACTGAGGGAAGGACTTGGCCCTTTGTAGAATACAGCAGTCTGTGCAGGGATTTGGACAAAAGTGGCAGGTTCCCAAGATGGACCAAAATCCTAGGACTGTGCAGGAGTATCCTTCAATGGTGACACTGTGTGACAACAGGAAGCAACAGCAGTAACAAGCAGATCTGACCTACACTTTTTTTTTTTTTTTTCCAGACAGGGTTTCTCTGTGTAGTCCTGGCTATCCTGGAACTCACTCTGAAGACCAGAGACTGACCTCAAACTCACAGAGACCCTCCTGCCTCTGCTGGGATTAAAGCTGAGTGCCGTCACCGCCTGGCCTGAACTCCTTGCCTCACATGAATGTGAGAGGAAGACTGCTCTTTTGGATTAGGTAGCTCCAAAAGGGAGTTTTAGAATAACTGATAGGGACAGAAGTTCTTCCAAAGTTCATTGAGAAATAAGTCATGTGACCCCCAAATATCACCTCCTAGTTCTCATATGAATTACCAAGATAAAATATATCTTTACGCTGTAGAAACCTGGTGGTGGCCACGTTAACCACATGATCAAGGACAGTATCACTTCTAATGGGAACAGTTAACTTGGTGACCTTCTGGTGTGACACCAAACTGTGGAAGATACTTGTACAGTAGTCTAATTGAGCAACCCTACTTTTCCTTCCTTCCTCCCTTCCTCCCTCCCTTCCCTTCTTTCTTTTTTTTTGTGTGCCCAGCTTTGAACACAAAGTTTGTGTATGCTACACATGCACTCTACCACTGAGTAATAGCCCCATTCTTATCAAATATGTTTAACCAGAGTATGATAAGTTTATAGGACATATAGAGACTAGAAGAACATGACAATGGGAAACAACCACATGAGTTCAGAATGTGAGACAGTCAACAAGACCGTTGGCCTGCAGTCTTTGGAAACTCAATTTCATGAGAATTAAGAGTGTGCTGTGGGAGCAGCTGCTGTCTGAAAGGCCAAAGAACTGTGACAATCAAATATACTGGCTTAGAAAATAAAAATAGTCACAAAAGTGAATTTGGAAATAATTGTGGATTTTGACTTGGACCAGATGTTAGATGACATTAGAATCATTGCTGCTTCCTCATGCACGATAACGCTTCAGCAACCATAGAGGGGAGGGATCATTATTCTTGGGAGATATGTTCACGTCTACAGAAGTGAAGTGCTTTGATTAATATGGCATCAGAAGGAAGTTTATATAGAGATAGAAGAAGCAAACCGCAAAATGTTGACAATTGTTGTAAATATGGAGGATGTATAGATGTTCATTTTCTTATTCTTTCTGTGTTTATGTATGATCAACAATTTCATAATTAGGAAATAGAGAGGCTGGAGAGAAAGCCCAGCTGGGTTTGAGTCCCAGCACCCACATGGCAGCTCACCACCATCTGTGACTCCAGTTCCAGGGGGTCCGACACTCTCCCCTGTACTCCCTGGGCACCATGTTCAAGCATGATGCACAGACATATATGCAGGCAAAATACCTATACAAATAAATAAAGAAATAGAGGAAGCAGGACGACTCCGGGGGAGTCAAAGAATCCCTGGAAAAACCAAGAGATGGAACAATTGTGCACATGGATCAGCAGCGTGTGATCACTGAGAGCACCCATTGTGACAGAGAGCAATGTGTCAACCCCACAGAGCCGTGATAGGCAAGGCTGCTTGCTTTCAAAGGGTGGCTGGCGTTCCTATTAGCAGTCAGTCTCTTCCGCTCGAGACAGATTTCCAGACAATCTGAGGTGACTACCATGCTCTCATTTACAGGCACGGCTTTCTCTTGCAGCCGCTATTTTTCAGGAGACCTAGAAGGTGCAGACTGTTCCACTGTCTGCATTAGGAACAGCTTGACTTGCTTCATTCAGGCTCTGACTGTCTCGACTTTGGTGTGTTTGTTAGCAGCTGCAGAGAGCGGAGGGCGATGAGCATGTGCCTGCTGCTTGTGGTACCGCTGCAGACAGCTGTCACCTGGGTCTCCTCTGCAAACAGAGGCTCCAGGTGACTGTGTGCTTTCCACTTGACAGCCTGCATGGGGTCCTGTTGGGTCTTAACCTGGGCTTCCCAGAACCTTCTCTTGGTGACAGTGGATGAGCTTTAGCTATTCTGTGATCCTCTTTAAATAGTTGTACAAATCTTAGCTTCCCCGACCCCCTAAATGTTCCTAGCTCTTAGCACATCACAGTAAATGGTTATAAATCAAGAAATTAAGGAACCACAGGCCTAGTCTAACCTGCAAACCTCTGTAGCAGACAGAGGAATTGAGAGAATGTGTTAGGAAAGACATCAGGTTGGTTTTGGGCATTTTTTGACACGCCCGTATAACATGATGGAGCTGACCTGCTTTTTGTCCACTGCAGACTGAGCTAATGGCCCAGCAAAATTGATTGAATAAAACTGAACCACAGGAGCTTCCACTGTGAGCATAGAAGCCCAGAGAGCAGAGACAAGTCTGGTTGAAAGCCTACAACAGGAAACTGAGGAACAGCGCTTCCAGTCTCTAGAAGCCAGTGACAACAGGCTACATCAGTTCTCTTCTTTTGCTTGGGCTATATATAAGGAATATATATAACTCTAAGGAAAAGAAGTTACTGACAGTATCTGTGAGGTTAGCCATAGTGGCTCATGTCTGTAATCTCAGCGCTTAGAGAACATGGGCAGAACAATTACTGTAAGTTTGGGGGCCAGCCGGAGTTACAGAATGAGACCCCGACTCAAAAACAGTGAAAAAGAAACAAAATAAAACAGCATTTTGTGTGTGTGCATGCCTGTGTGTGTTAATATACTCCATTCCTTCATCCACTCTCCTCTCTGCCTAGTCCACATATGTCCTGCTTAGCAAAATGGGTGCCTTGGTAAGACTGACCCAAGGGACACTAGGGATCAGTTTTCTTTGTGAAACATGGAAAACACTTTAGGGAATGGGGCATGGTTGTGTTCACTACCAAGGTAAACCAGGTGTGGTGGTGCATACCTTTAATCCTGGCAGAGGCAGGTGGATCTCTGGGAGTTTGAGGCCAGCCTGGGCTACCTAGGAAGTTCCAGGACAGCCAGGGCTATGTAGAGAGACCCTGTCTCAAAAAAATAAAAATAAAAAAACAAAAATAAAAAGCAAGGTAAAGCAGACCAAAGTTCTTAAAGTAAACCTAAGTTTGAGGGGTGAGGGTGAGGGCAGAGGCAGAGATAACCATAAGCAAGAACAATGTAATTTAGATCATGTTGGGAAGGCATCTGGGTGCTGTAGAGAAGGACCCACTGGGTCCCTAGGCTGCCGCTCCTACAAGGTGGGATGACTCTGGGTTTTGTGGCTTGCTGCTGTCAATCTCTAGTCTCTTAGTATCAGCTGCTCATGAACATCCAGTGACCTGGGGGCCTTCCACTGAAATGCTCCTATAGCTTCTTCCCATGGCCAAGTTAGCTTTCATGGCATGCCTGAGATGCCCCAGAGGGGCAACTGTTGCATGTTTTACTCTGCTGCTATTAGATTAGAGGCTCACAGAGGACTTATTCAGACATACCACACAGGGAAGAATACCTTGGTGACTAAAGCACTCTTGGCCACAGTCCCCAAATACCTTTCAGCTCAGATCGTATCAGTGAAAGTTCTCGTGTATCTTTGACTTGAGTCTTGTGACTGGGTCAAGGACTGTCACCATTTGCTTGTTCATTCAATTCACTTACTTGACGTTGTTTCACAGTTTATTTGCATTTTCACTCATCTGTCGGGGAGGGGGGAGTATGTTGACTCTCGGTGACAATACACAATTGTCCTCTCTATATATTTAGGCTCACCTTTGAGACTTAAGACCTTGGCGTCATCTTCAGTTTTTCCCTTTTTCCCGGTTAGCGCCTCTTCTCACTCTGTGATGTCCACCCAGAAGATTCTCCCATATTTAGCCCTCTGTAGCCCTTTCATCTCACTGGTGAGTCCTGTCTATTTCCCACATTAGCTTTTCTATTGTTTGTCTTTTGTGTCATCTTTAGCTCTAGCCCAGATTTTCTGGACCTGTCTTTTTTTTTTTTTTTTTTTACTTACCGCACATTGGTGTGTACTCCAGCCTAGGCGAGTCTCTCACCGCTTTCTGGAGTCTACTGCATCTTCACGCAGTTAGGACTTTTGAAAAAACCAGGTTATGCCTTTTTCGTTGAATTCCCCCCTACCTTGACATTCCACCCATCCTTGACAATTGAGGTATTTGAGTTCAAATCTCACCTTTCCTGGGAAACCCACCCTGGTTCCTCCAACTTGGCTCTGTATCCATCGCAACATTAAAAGCACACGCTACACTCAAGGGGGGATTTGTTTATGTTATTTATTTATGGTGCTTAGCAAAATCAGGTTCATATGGTGACATGTGTTATTGCTGCTCAGTGGGGAATTTGCTCAGGGCCTGAGCTGGAATATGCATTCATTTCTTCATTAATTCCGTGTCAGGCCCTCAGCTCAGTCCTGAGAATGTACCCAGGGTCTCTAAGGACTGGCTTGAGAGGAATGAGGGGCAAAGGAACTTAGCAGTTGGGTAAAGAAGTAAGGTCTGAAGTCTGGGAAGCAAGGAAAGATCATTGGGGTAGGTTACAGAATGCTCCACAGAAGGAGAGATGGCTGAGCTGTAAGGGCGTATCTAGCCTTATTTTCATAATTCTAAGATACTCTTTTTCCACATCTCAAAGTCAGGATGTATACATTTAATATGCCAATGTTTCTCTCCGACCCCCAAGCCTGGACATGTAGGTACCACCACAGCCAGCTGTATACCATATATCTTAACAGTACTCAGGAGGCTGAGGCAAGAGGATCATGAGTTTGAGGCCAGCCTGGGCTAGAACATATCACAGAGACCAAAAAAAAAAAAAAAAAAAAAAAAAAAAAAAAAAAAAAAAAATGTGCAGTAGTAAGATTTTGGAGGCTGCATAATATAGCTTCACTTGAAAAAAATGATGGGTGTGGGGTTGCCATGTGTTCATTCCCAACTGCTGCTTTGAGAAATCATCATGATGCTCTCCCATAGTTCTGCAGGCTGTAAATTCAAGTGTATCTCAAGGACCTGAAATCAAGATGGCAGCAGGTCTGGTTCTTTCTAGGGACTCTTGGGGAGGAGTCTAGTCCTTGTCCTTTCCAGCTTCTAAAGGCCTCCTGCATTCCTGGGCTTCAGGCCCCCTCTCCCAGTTTGCTTCTGTTGTCCCTGGCCTTCTGACTCTGACTCCCCTCCTTCCAATCAGATCCACACGTATAAACTGGGATCGTTCCTCCATCTCGGGATACTCACCCTGGCAAAACAAGCTAATAGCCACAGGTTCTGGGGGTTTGAACAAAGGTATCTTTGGGGACATAATTCAGTGGATGACAGAAGTATTTATTTTAAGGATACTGATATGTTTTTAGAGCCTAAATGTGGGATTATAGCTACATCTCAGGAAGAGTCTAGAATCTTTTTGGTTCCTACATCTGCTCCTGTCTTCGTGACTATATTCTTCTCTCTTGTTCTTGGCAGACTGATTCCCTCTGCAGCGCAGCCAACCTGCAGGGACATGACTGCTGGCAGCCCAAGGGTCTGGGCTACACTTATCCAACTTGCCCCTTTGTACCATCTCTAGCCTGATGACCAAAAGAAGAACTAATCGATACTTTTATTACTACTACTATCATCATTATTATTGTCTTTTGATCTCACAACGTAACCCAAACTGACCTTGACCAGTCTTCCTGCCTCTTCTTACCAAGGGCTGGGGTCACAGAGTTGCACCACCACGGCTAGCTGACTGGTACTCCTAGATCAACCCTATCAAGCCAAGAACGCAGCAGCAGCCTAAGGTAGAGCTTCAGCCAGAGTGTAGAGCTGTTCTCCATGGCACAAATGCTCCTGGGAGGCAGGCATTCGAGGCAAGGGCCTTGGGCATGCATTTAAGCATAGTCCTCTACTGAGAAAGACATGGCTCATCAGAAAGTTGAGTGAGAGGGTGCTGTTTCAGATAAAGATAGTGGTCAGTGTTGGTCAAACAGTAGGGATTCAGGGAACATTTATAAAGCCGAGTTGTGAAGCTTCCTTTCACTTTTTTTTTGCCTGCAAAGGAGTTCTTCACCAGGTCCTGCTCTCCCTCCCTCCCTCCTCCACCAGCCACACTGTCATGTGCTACATGCCCTGTCTAGAATTCTTTAGTCCCTTTCTTCCTGTCACAGAATAAAGCCCAAACTCTAGCCTGACACGGATGTATGGAACGATGAATCTCCTTTCCTCTACCCAGGACAGAATAATAATGCCAACACCATCATAGAAGTATAGACAGGATTGAGTGAATTGAAGGGGCCCTCTACTCAACAGCGCCTCTCGGTGGTGAGTCCTCCATACAGGGCAGGTTGGCTTCCTGCTGCTCCTGAGGAATCAGTCACAGTCTTTTTCATGGTGGAGTCTTCTTTTACCTGGGACTCTAGCCTTGCAAATACCTGACCCTATCTTGTCTTTAGTCTTCCTTATTCCTTTAGGTTCTGCCAGGCTAGGGGGCTTGTTCTTTCCTCCTAATTCTGAAGACTTTCTAGTCCTGTTCTACAGTCTCAGAATAGGTTATATAGTCGAATTTCCTACCTAAATGTGGGAAACCATCCACGCACTGCCTTCCCGGGGGCCATTAGCTTCTACTTGAGCGCTTTGAATGCTGATGAGCCATACTTAGCCTGCTTGTTCCCATTTTTTTCAACAGCTCTAATTAAATAATGAAAACATGCAATTATCTTTTTAGTCATGACTGTCTTGCCTTTTTAATAAAAATTTCAGTTCTTTCACAGGAACAAAGTAACTGCTCAAAAGGCATTGATTATATTTATGCCTTAAATTATAATTTCATGACATTAGTAGTTAAACCATTTCTCCCATTTTCTTCTAGCTATACCAGTTGTTGGAGGAGATGGCTTGCATTGAAAGCCTCATGATTATTGGATGATGCCTACAGTGAACTTTAACACAAAGACAGTAGAGAAAACCCTTCTGACTGAAGCTGATGCCTCTTGGTATGTCATCCAACTTTGCTTAGGTCTCTCTCTCTCTCTCTCTCTCTCTCTCGCTCTCGCTCTCGCTCTCGCTCTCGCTCTCTCACTGTGTATGTGTGTGTGTGTATGCAGTCTCTCTGTGTAGCCCTGGCTTACTGGAACTATGTAGACCAGGCTGGCCTCAAATTCACAGAGACCCACCTGCCTCTGCTTCCTGAGTGCTGGAATTAAAGGTGTGTGCCACCACACCCAGCTTTAGGTCAATTTTGATTCTTACACATTTGAATTTTCAAAAGGAAAAGCTATATTATAAAACATTTACTATGGTTCGAGGCATCTCTCCAGTCTTTTCATGACTTATATGCAAATATATCCACCTCTGTATGTCTGATTTGGATTTTACATAAATTGGGACCAAACCATATATTCTCCTCTTTATTATTATTATTTTTGTGTGTGGGGAACTTGGGAATGAACACAGAGCCTTGTACATACTAGTCAAGGGCTCTACCACTGAGTTATCACTCTACCACATATCTAGCACCTATTATTATTATTGTTGTTGTTGTTATCATCACTATGGTGGTTTATTTTATTTATTTATTTTTTAAGATTAGGCATTACTATATGGCTCTGGCTGCCAGAAACACTCTACGTAGACCCATTTGTCTTCAAACTCACAGAGATACACCTGATTCTGCCTTATGAGTGCTGAGATAAAGGCATGTACCACCATTCCTGGCATCATTTCTTAAGACAATTGTCTAAGCTGGCTTCACATTTGTGGTAATCCTTCTGCCTCAGTCTCCCAAGTTCTGGGATTCCTAGTACGAGCCACACATATTGGAATGCATTTTTAGTTTTGAAATGGGGTCTTACTTAATCACTTAGGTTGGCCTCAAACTCACTATTAGCTCCTTTAAAATTATTTATTTCTTACTGTTTGTGTATGGTATATGCGAGAATGTGGGTATTTATGTACCCTGGCATATGTGTGGAGGTTGGAGGCACACTTTCAGGAGCTGGCTATCTCCTTCTGCCTGTGTGTGGTTCTGGGGATTGACCTGAGGTTATCAAGTTAGTGTGGCAAGTCTACCGAGCCCTCTCAATGTCTCTGTGTTGACTTTTAAAAATACAACATAATAGGGTTGGGGATTTAGCTCAGTGGTAGAGCGCTTGCTTAGCAAGTGCAAGGCTCTGGGTTCGGTCCTCAGCTCTGAAGAAAAAAAAAAGTTACATCAGGCAGTGGTGGTGCACGCCTTTAATCCTAGCACTTGGGAGGCAGAGGCAGATGGATCTCTGTGAGTTCAAGGCCAGCCTGGTCTACAGAGAAAGTTCCAGGACAGCAACAGCAACACAGAGAAAGCCTGTCTCAAAAAAAAAAAAAAATAAAAAAAAAAGACAACATAACAATTTATGTTCACATGAAAAAACAATGTATTTTCACATGAAGACATAAAACTTGAAAAAATTTAATGACTTCATGGTTGGCATTACTAATTTATTATTTTTTCCGTTTGGTTAACCCATATATTGTTGTAGATTGATTCTTGAATTCTGATTTCTTTACCTTGAAAGACATGAGAAAGATTAATGACCTCTATAAACCTATGTACAAATTCACTCACTATTGCCATCTGATTTTGTTCTTCCCCCAAGTCCATATGTGGATGTCCTAGCCCTGAGCACTTCAGATATGACCTTATTAGAAAAAAAAAAGATTGCTGTGGGTGGAATTAGTCAAGGTGCAGGGTGGTGGTGGTGGGGCTAATATAATGGGATTTGTCTTCTTATGAAAAGGAGAAATTTGGAGACAATACATGGGGAGAACATCAGGTGACACAAAGGCAGAGCCCAGGGTGATGCTTCTATCAGCCAAGGAGTGTCAGTGAATGTCAGTGAACATCCAAAGTGAGCAAGACCACAGGGAAGAGTCTCTCTCAGGTCCTTTGAAGGGTATGAACTTATGGACATCTTTACTTTGGACTCAAAAATCTCCAAAAATTTGAGATGATGAATTTCTGTTGTTTAAGTTTCCAAGTTTATGCTCCTTTGTTAAGACAGTTCTAGAAAATTAATATATCTAACTTTAAAAAAATGAGTGCTTAATATTTGAGGCAGAAAATATTAGAGTAATATTCTGATTTCAAGTGACAGCATTTCTTAGTTAACTGGGTACCATTAGTCTATAGCCCAACAATATATTAAAAGATTATGACTATTCTATAGCCCACAGCTTTAAGGAAATGGTCTGAGATATAACATAGTGATGAGCTGAATGGGTAAAAGTCAAATAACCAGTGATTTAGAAAGGTAAAAAAAAAAAATACTAAAAATTCCAGTGATAAGGATGTGGTTATCAAAGACCTTCCTTATATGGTAGACCAGTTTTTCTGGCTTTCAATTAAGTGAGGTAACATGAACAAAAAGTATTCTTTGGGCAACTAAATGATAATGACATGATCTGACTCTCATGACAGCTCTATGTAAAGCCTCACAAGAATAGAAACTCAGTTTACTTTATTTATCTTGGTATCTTTTTGGGCGCAAATTATTTTTCATAAAAGGAATAACTAGGTACAATAGTATGTACTTGTAGTCTTAGCTAACTAGAAGGCCGAGGCAGGAGGATCACTCAAGTCCAGGAGTTCTATGCTAGCCTGTGTAACAAACACTGTCTAATGAGTGAGTATATATTTTTAAATTTCTCTTCTTATGATTTTAAAAATTAATTTAACATTTATAAAGGCAAGGGCTATTGCTGGTCCTTCTTAATGGGATCTACAGCTAGAGCTGTAAAACCAATCTAATGAAACATTTTCATAATATACTTTAAATGGGACAAGGAAGTCATAATTTTTCTACATTTTTAGCACAAAGACTAGTTCTTCTTTTCTTTGTTCCCCCCAAACAAGTTGCTACCCCGAGTCTTTTCTATTTCAATATTCTAAACTTGCTGCTACTTCCTTAATTCTTTTAGTACTGAAGTTCCAGAGCCTACGGGGCCTTCCAGGAAATTCCAACAAGTGAAGGAAATCAGGTAAGAGACAATAGGGAGAGGCGGGGGACTGGTGGAATATTAGAGAATCTGGACACCCACTGAAGTGATATGGTATACCATTTGGCTCAGTTGTGTGGGATATGGTAAGTCTATTATGGCCAGATTTTCATGTTTCTTAGGAGGTACCAGAAATATAGAATTATACGTGATATCTGTCAATTTGAAAATGTTTCAAATTGAAAAAAAAAACCCACCACATTGGCCTATAATATCCATTCTTTGCTGGTGAACACACCTTATAGTTTAACAGTTTGTAACTTCTATTTTTCCAAAATGGGTAATTCCTGGAGCTCTGGGCACTGATTCCCTAGGAACCACCAGGGACTTTAGCATGAGAATGGTGGAGAGCAGACTGAGACACATAAACGCACAAGGAAGTCTGAGTCATGTTTTAAACTATTTGTATTTTTTTTTTATTGCAAAACATTTGTTACAGAAATTCCAGAAAGTTCTTTGCCTGTAGAATCTGCCAACTTCTGCTTCAAATTATATATCTAAACAGACAAGCTCAAAGTGCATTGTGAATCCAGTAACAGACCGTTAAAAAAGAACAATGCCTCTAGATTTATATATATATATATTCATAGTGTCAGTAGATATGCAAACCTCTTTCTATCATACATGAAAGAAGGAAAAGATGTATATATATATTTAGTAAACCCAATTTCAAAATCATCATATTTATAGGAATTCATTTAAAAATGGTATCTGAATAATTTCCCCCATTATAAACTATGGTTAGAACATTTACAAGTGAGAGTCTAAATGCTATGTTACGAAATGGCTATGAGTAGAGTGTACTGACTACATGGACTGTCTTACACAGTGGTAGCAGCAATAGAAACTCAGTTCAGATGCTCCAGTGACAGGAAGCAGGTAAGTCTTCACAGGCTACAGTATCCTTCCTCATAGTCTCCCTCACGCTGATCCTGTGTTTGGATCCAGTCAAACATGCTAATTAACATACATGGAAGTCATCCAGGAGTCACCCCGAATAGGGTGAACTGCTTCTCCCAACTCAGAATTCTTGAGTGTATTTGATGTGTTTGCTCTCTATGTGAGAATCATGAATCAGACCGTGCTTGGCTCCAAATCAGAGGCCCCCAAACATGGCCATTGGGAATTCTGCTGGCGCATACCTATGTGGCTAGTACAGAGGTTGAAAACCCATATTTGAATCTTTCTGTGGGACATATATATATATATATTTGCATGCCCTTGCATTGTCTTTCCTAGGCCCATTCCTTTGCATTCTAGATCTGGGTCTTGCATTGAGTTTGTAATCCCTTCATAGAGAGAGAGGCAGGCGGCTGGGTGAAGATGTAGAGGGCCTTTCAGGATTCAGACAGGCAATTCAGAATTGGACATGACAGGTGCTACAGCAGCCACGTTAGGAACTTGGTTGGAGGGAGGAGGTGAAGTCAACTGGAAGATCAGACCTGGGTCAAATTCAGAACATCTGGCTTTTCCATGTAGTTGATGTTTGAGATTACTGTTTTGGGGTCCATAGGGAGGTAATGGATGAGTCTGTTGGTCTCACACACACGGAAAAAAAAAGGAGCTAGCTTTAGACTAAGGAAAAAGAAAGAAAGAAAAAAAAAAAAAAAGCTGTGCCCCCAGGCCCAAGGCTGATCACACCCTGTGCCTCACATTCTTCAGCAATCCAAAAGGCCTGGAGCCATAGCTGGCATTAATGCCCCTCAGAATCTATGGGCATCTACATAGATGTCCATCCGTTCACTTTCCAGCCCCCAACACCCATGCGGGGATCACATGCTGCAGAAGGTGACCAGTTATTCCAGGAAAATTAGGAAAGGAATCACCTCTTTTGATTATTCTGGATGATCTGGTTACCTGCACCCCCTCTTAGATGACACACAGAAATCAGTACATCTTGATTTTATTAGGGGTGATCAGCACAAGGAGGTCACGAGAGCAAAGGCCACACTAACACTCTCCGAAATTAATTTGAAAAAGAAAAGTGTTCTTCTTTAATCAGAACCAACCCCCTCTTTTATTGACTCTAATCTGAGAGACAAGATGCTTGACTCGTAGACACCAGAGACAGCACAGGTCAAAGCTGGTGGAGAGGAAAGATTTCCCTACTCATTTGGGGAGCATTTAGACTGTGCAAGTTGGAACCATCCTTTTCCAGATGTTGAATGACTTCTAACAATGGAACAGCGACTTCTTTAAAGAAGACACTCTTTGGAGTCACCTGGTGCTTCATCAAAAACACCCTGTTCCCACCTCTGGGCCCAGCTCACCCACAGGGTGTGAAAGCCACAGGACAAGAAGGGAGGTCTCATCCATTACCGTGGGACCATCCACTCATAGCGATCTGTGTCTTTCTGTCCTGTCATCGTGGACCTTTGGCTTTCATCTCTGGTTTAGCAATTTGCACCCAGGAAGCCTTAAAGACTGTGTCTTTTGCATCTCACAGATGCTGCCACACCTGGACCTCGGGACTCCAGAGTGGGGCTGGCTTGTCGTCTCTGGGTCCCCTAGCTATTACAACTTGCAGTTGATACCTTATTTCATAGTATTCGTTCAGAGCTTCACCAGCTTGAAAGAAGAAACCCTTGACTACTTAGTTTTAATTTTTGAAACCTGAACATAGTCCCATTTTAAGAAGCCCAACAATTTGAGCGGGTCCCTAACTGGCTTAAGCATTGCAGCAGACAAGAGTAAAATGTTAAGTGCACTAAAAAAAAAAAAAAAAAAAAAAAAAAAAAAAGTCAAAATAAATGCATAAAGCACAGCATGCATTGTGCTGACACAAAATTAAGACAGGGTTTGGAGAGGGATTACTTCAGTCAAGTCAAATTGTTATTGTAAAGATTAGTGAGTTGAATGCAATATCTAGGCCAAGTATACAGCCACCTAAACATTTAACATTAGCATCACTTTTTCTAGAACAGACTGTGCTACGGAATGAATGTATTTATAAAATACTGTACACTGCTTCCACGTGGGGTCAGCAGACGTAAACAAACAGCTAATTCAACTGGAGTTTAAAATATTTAAGTTCATTTGCTATATAGTATTTTGCATAACATGCCAGCTTGTCAGAACCATACCGTGCCTCTCACAGCTAGCGGGACCTGGTAGAGGATGCACATCATCTTATACAAATATTTTACAGTGGTCTGAGGAGTGTGCACAACATAATGAAGACCAGGAACAAAAATTCCCGTTATCGGAGGCTGCTAAATAACATGGAAATGGGAACATACTCAATCCTTACCACATGTGCTTCTTTATTGAATGTTACAGATTTATAAATGAATATAAAGCTGTCCTGTAACGTTCATTAATACAACCACATGCTACAACTATGCTGGGTTAAACACAGGTTACAGATAGGTTTACATGTGTTTTATGATACAGCATTGCCCAACATGTCACATGGCATAGCCTATAGATATAGCATGATGGATAACTGGATAATATTATCTTTAAAGAAATCAAACAGCCCAAACATCCAGGAAGATTAGACTGTACAGCTGCAGAAAGAAGAAGCGTACTATCCAGTGATCTACCATAATGTTATCTATAGAAACCAGATTTTTAAAATACATTTGTAACATTCAGAAGAAACACATTTTGTGTTTTCACAAGTACAATCCCCCCATTTCATTATTCTGGTATAGGTATATTATATATATATATATATATATATATATATGTATATATATATATATTTATAGGGGAACTTTCAAAGTGCTAATTAATATCTGGTCCTGGAAGCTTCAATTTAAAGAAACGCCCAGTTCTATAAAGTGCCACACTCTGACTGCCCTCCTTTTGGCTTTCAGAAACACAAACCGGCCATGACAATTATTTTCTTACTTTCTAGCACTCCAATCTATCAGTTTCTAACTGTAAATATAAAATATGGCCATTTTTATAAAACATCCTTAACTCCTTTCCCAAAAGGAACAAGCAAGCAATTTAGAACAAATCATTACACATCACAGTATATAAAAATTGGCACCTATGAAGCAGATGATTGAATAAGCTATCTCTTTCTTGAGCCCTCTATGACTTTATTTATGTATGGTCTTCAGTGACTGGCTGCTCATGAGCTGCTTAATTCACAAGGCAGGTTATTCAGGTCCCCTCAGTCAGGGACATGGTGGGACAAATGAGATGAACACAAGCTGTCCATACAAGGCCACAGAATCAATGCCACATTGGTGTGCAGAGAGCCCAGAAATGGCAGGAGATGGGACTGGAAATAACATACACGCATGTGCACAGGAAGGAGATGGCTTATGAGACCTACACAGTTTGTGTCTTAAGTTGTTTACATTTGGCTTAGAGATTTCACACACTTCACCAAGGATGTTAGCACTTAATTTTCATGCAGAACAAAAGCTCAGGACTGTTAAGTGTTTCCTTTCCCAGGTCACTGTCTTTCTCTCAGGTGATCACAACAAACAAACACTCAGACTTGTCCTTTCTCTCTCTTGCTTCCAATGAGGTCCCAAGCCAGGCCCCACAGTGCTTGGTACCCTGCTCTATGGTCAAAGATGATGATTTCATTTCCTTGGATTCCCCTGTGGATTCCCTCAGAGTCTTTGCCTTTGAGAATGCTTGCTACTCAAAGTCATGAAAATGTTAGGGCACAACACCATCCAGCTAATCAGCCGTATCTAATCTAAGGAACGGAAATGCTGAGACTTGGCCTTCCAGAGATTCACAGGGAAGTGGTCTACAAGTGTATCGTGCCTGTTCCCATTTGACTGATGATAAACATGGTCTCTGTCCTCATCAGTCACTGGAACCAGGGGATTTGTGAACCCCTTAAAGTTACACTGTAGCTTCACATGGATGTGAAGTTGGGGGGTAGGAGGGCTTGGGGTTTCCATGAGGTTCTCACAGGGGTTCATGGCTCGAGGAAGCTCAGAGTTAAATGATTTACTCCCAGGTTCAACACATGTATGCTGGGAGGGAGATCAATGAGGACGTGTCTCTAGCCCAGTTATCAATGAAGAGTTTGGGTGTTTGATGAAGAGGTTGGGTGTTACCTAAATACCCAGAATGAAAACTGATTCTTCATGTATGGTAGCTTGCTACTGTTTTCAGCTGAAAAGCTTGTTTCCTTAAAAAAAAAAATATTTAAAGGCTAGAGGTTTTGTGAGGGATTGACTTGATTCCACCAAATGAGATAGAGCTACAGTTAAAAGAACCAGGGAGTGTTTGGGGTCAGGGACATGAAATCATGTTTCTGTTTTCTCTCTCTCTCCTTCCCGTCCTCCTCCTCCTCTTTTTCCCCTCACCACTGGGGATGGGACACAGGGCCATGAGTATGCTAAGCAAGTGCTGTGCCACTCAGCCCCATCCCTAGCTCAAAGAAAATTTCTTTTTACAATCTTTTCTTTCTTTCTTTTTTTTGTGTGACAGGTCTCATGTAGTTCAGATTGGCCTTGAACTTGATATGTAGCAGAAACTGACTCTGAATTCCTCACCCTCCTGCCTCTTCTCTCCAAGTGCTGGAATCACAGGTGTGTATCACCACTACTCCTGGCTCCAAATCATTTTTTGTAAAGACTTGATTATTTTAAAATGTTCAATGATCCAAATAGGAACCCAAATTTTTGTGGTCAAGATTTCTTTACCCCACTTTCAATCCAGATTCTAATTTAGAAATTTAGATTCTAGAAAATTCTAGACTGTGTAATACAAACTGGCTTGGAATCACACATCTATTCAGATTGTATTTGGTGGCAATAGCTTCATGTCAGAGAAACCAGAGTGAAAGATGTCACAACAGTGGGTGCTTCAAACAGGAGGTGGCAGAGGGCAGGGGTGAGCCATTTCGACAGTTCTTGTTCAATGTAAGGAAAGAGTAAAATGACAGAGAGTTTCTGAAAATTATAATTTAACAGTACGTCCAATAGCACAATGAGCTTTTCCCAGTGAAACTTCTTGGATATTAAAAAATAATCTTGGTTATATCTTCAGGTGACAGGAAGTCAAAGCCTCTTAAGAAATCTCTCTGTGTCTGTTTATTACTGCATATAAGCATGTGTCTGCATATATGGATGTATACATGAGCAGCACAAACTATAGAACTCTGTATATGGTATGTTTGCTTTCTATTTTGGCCTACTGTATCTTTTTTATAGGAACATATTCATGGTCTGCCTGCAACTGATGGCTTTGGGTTGACGTCAAGCTCCTAGTCAAGTCCAAGGTTATTTATGGTTTTTAAACTTCCTTAAAAAGTACTTTGGAGCTGGGTGGTGGTGGCACAAGCCTTTAATCCCAGCACTTGGGAGGCAGAGGCAGGCAGATCTCTGTGAGTTCAAGGCCAGCCTGGTCTACAAATTGAGCTGTTATACAGAGAAACCCTGTCTCAAAAACAAAACAAAACAAAGTACTTTGGAACATTTCCATAAAAAAGATACCAGCCCTTGAAAAAATCCGATTAAATTTATGCTGAGCCCAGATTTAGATGACTAAATTCTAGGTATGAAAATATCCACATAGAACCATGTGTTCAAATACAAAATGGTCACGTGATGAGTGGTGTGGAAGTTTGGCAGTTACATCTTGGAGGTGTTCGGAGGACATAGTGGAAACATGCAAATGATGAAGGCCACACAGCAGCATCACACACTATGAATGGTGAGACTATAACAATATCCCACGTGGCAACTTAATGTTAGTTCTTCCCACTGTTTTTCCTTAAAGTTCAATATTACATATTTGATGAGTGAATTCATTGATGACAGGTGAGATACAAAATAACTTAAAAATATAAAATTATCTAATTACATTCATCCTGAGCTTGCTTGACTATATACTTGATTGCCATGGTATATTATAAATCATGACTTTTGCTGTTAGCATCAATTCTTCTTTCATTTCGATTGCAAGACAAAAAGAAAAAAAAAGGCATTTCTGTTCCCTTATTTTCTTCTAAAGAGATAAACAGTTGTGGCACCAGAAGTGAATATATAAGAGACAGGTGAACTGTATATATGACTGTTACCTTGTTTTTCTTTATAATGACCAATTACAGAAGTGTTGGCATGAGAAGGATGTGGGACGTTAGGTAGAACTGCTTGCTGCCGGCTTATACTGAATAAAAAGGATGTTCTTCATCAGTCACCAGTGATGGAACCAATGTGAAAAGAAAACAGAATTGAAGTTTAGAATATCTCATCTTGTATGCTGGCTCTTTTATCTCATTTTGCAATTTAGCCCCGTCGCCTCAACTCTCGATAACAGGGCAGAAGTCCCATGATGCCTGTTGGCATGGAGAACGCTTGAGCCCATCAGAGCTCATGGCTTTCTGTGGTGCCTGGTTACACACATTCATCTCTAACCCCTTGCTGTTCTCTTCCCCCCTCCCTTCCCAACAAGTGTGAACATGCCTTAACACCCCGTGTTTGGCCCTGGGCCAGATGGAATGCTTGCGTGACCTGTGGCCCAGAGGTTTACCTTTGAGTTAACATCTCCCAAGGCATTGTTTTGCTCAGCTAAGAGTGAAGCAGATATAATTCAAGGAAGGGGGAACAAGGTGGACATGGGGAGAGTTTTAGTGCTGGATTCTCGAGCCTCCTGCAACACATGGTTAGAAGGTTTAGTTGTGCTTGCTTTCAAAGCTGTGAAAAGCTGATGTTCTAGACAGTCTCCTCATGGATAGGCTATCCCCTCGGCCCTCTGGCTTGGAGGACTTACTTCTCTGGAAGGGATTTCGTAGGCTTGAGGTGTTCCTCTGTCTATCAAGCTTGTCACTGATGGAGAAGCTCTTCTTGGTCTGTGCATATGGCACGCTTGGCTCCTCCGCCGAGTAGCTGTTGGCGCGCTCTATCTTGGGAACTGTGATGTTGTTGGATAGGACTCTGTCTGCATTTTCAGCCTCCTGAGAGGAGATCGGATTGGCAGCTCTCCGGCCTCTGGCCTCATTCTCCTCACTGTCAGAGCTGGGATGGCTCAGCTCTGCTTCTCGCTCAGGGTGGCAGCAAGATAAGTCCTCTACTTTGTCTCCGAGACCTCCAGGGAAGGTGGCTCTGTCGGCAATTGCTTGAGGGGCATTGACACATCTTGTGTCGATACAGTCCGTAATACTTGTGTATTCTGCTGTTTTCACGGGCACCCCAAAGTTGGCATAGTAACTCCTTGAAGGAGAAAACATAAAGCTATGGGATTTTACAATGGGGGCCTCTTCCAGAAGAAAGGGTGTGGCTGCTAGGTAGCGGCTACTCTTGGACCGCTCAATGGTATGGTACATTGGAGGGTCTGTGTCCCAGGGGTTTTGGCATTCTGGGAGGTGGGTATAGTCTGAAGAAAAAGATCTAGTGTCCATAGAGGTGAGGTCTTCAAAATCAATGCTCCTGCTTGGAGGTCGGTCTGTAGGTGCAAGGGTTGCATAGGCACTACTTGAAGGGGCTGCGGAAGGTGCTAGAGCTGAAAAGCTTGGCTCACCCAGCCCAAGGATGTTCATGGAATTATCCAGAGGGTCTATATCACAGTGGAGCTCATCCATGGCAGAGACATAGATGTCTATGCATGACGATGGTCTTCTGGAGTCAGGAACAATGGCCAAGGTGTTTGCAGGGGCCGCAGGAGCTTTGGGTTCTTTTGCTACGGAGTGGGAGCTAGTAGCTCGGTGTAAGCTCAGGGACCTTTCTTTGAAAATGCTTTCCAGCTTTTCTATACCACCTTTGTCTTTCACATTGACTGAATAGAATGAATGGCTTCGCATACGGGGCATTAAGGTTGGAGAAGTTGGGGACATGGTCTCCTCACCTGCAGGGTCTATACTCTCTTGAAGTTTGAAGGTGTTCCCTTCCTGGCTGTTGAAGCTGCTCTGGCGGACGATGTAGGCTGCATCTGTGCAGTCCGAGGAGGTCCTTGAGCGGATCTTGTTGGACTCTGCCCGCTCCAGACCTGTCAGGCGCTCCAGGGCTGTGGCCATGCGCCCGATGAGGTCTTCCAGCTGTGCCAGCCGGATGTCCACAGTCTGGAGTGAAGCCTTCATGGAGTGTTCTCTCTCATTAACTTCCTCTAGCCTCATGGACATGTTCTCTACCCTGTGTGGAGAAGGAGAGAATAAGAGTCACTTAGGTCAGTGTCCTCTGCTGGGGGAGTTAGAGGATAAGGCTAGAAGACAGCAAAGCCGTACTCTTCTCCAAGAGTAAATCAGTGGGGGGTTACAGGTAAAGGGAGGGGCTGAAGGGGAGAGAGAATCACAGGATCTGACTACTTTTGTGCTGGAAGACATTTTGGAAATGATCTAATCCAGTGGTTTTCTTTAGTTTTAGTAGTATTTTTTAAAAAGGAGCCTCTCTGTGTTGCACAGACTGGACTTATGCCCTGTGATGCTCCTACCTCAGCCACCTGAACAGCTGGGATGGCAGAGAAGCTCCACCACACCTGTCATAATTCAGAGGGTTTTAGTTTTCAGTTTGGCATGTCCTAGGTGCTGCTTCCTAGTAGTATTTTTGTGCTTGAAGAGTAATAAAGAGCAGAATAGTTATTCTCATGCTGTTTTTTGTGGAGCCCAGTGTATAGAGGGTTGATATCTGAAGGGGCTAATGATGCTGTTTGTCACAACTATATGTGATCACTGGTCTAAGAGCTGAGAAACGCCTATGTGCCATAATCCGAATGGTGGGGCCTCTTTGTCTACTGCCCTTCAGGCTTAGGGTCCTACACCACAGAGAAAAGGAGCAAGTGAGAGTCAGAAGGACCGGGAATCCAGAGAGAGTGAAAAGATGCTGGGGTCTAGGAGAAGAGGCTCTTTAGGTACACTAGGAAAGTTCTGATGGAACTCCTAAAAGCAGAGCATCACAGACTAAGAAAATAGAGCTAGAGCTGGAAGCCAACTACAAAGGGACTGAAAAAAATACACACACACACACACACACACACACGCATATATACACACACATTTAGGGTCTCATAAACATACATACATACATACATACATACATGGTCTCTCTCAGTAGCCCTGGCTGTCTTGGAACTTGCTATGTAGATCAGGTTGACCTTGAACTCACAAATATCTGCTTGCTTCCGCCTCCTGAGTGCTGGCATTAAAGGCATGCCACACCTTACCCAGCTCAAGAGCTATTTTTAACCAATTCTTACCACTTCTCTGCACTCCTATGTTGCCGGTATGTTAAATCTTGTAGAAAACAGGAAGGGCCAGTGTTAATCCATTTTCACTCATTATTCTGGGTGTGATTAACCATCTAACCACCCAATAGCCTAATGATGAGGACATGGACCTAACTGCAAGGAGCTTAAAATCTAAAAAGGACCTTGAGTCAAATTTACTGTTTGGTCTATAACTAGACAGCTTCCTTTAAACTTACTCTTTTTTCTTTCTTGAAAAGTTTGGGACCAATGAGACGGCTCAGCAAATAAAGGCACTTGCCACCAAGTCTGCTGATCTGTGTTTTGTCCCTAGAAGTACATGGTAGAAGAGAGAACCCACTCCTGCAAGTTGTCCTCTGATCTCACATACGCATGCACACACAGAGCCCACCAAGAATTTTCAGTCATGATTGCAGCCACTCAGCGCTGATGATGGTCGGATAGCTTAAGCAACAGAATGCAGACACAGGTGATAAGAATTTATGCATCAATAGAAATTCCCCAAGGAGATAGACACATACAGCGACTAAGTTAAAGAAAGAAGGTCATTGTGAAAATCACGATGTTATATGGAAAGAAACGTGTCTTTAGCTTTCCATTCCTCACGTCTCCAGATGGAGAGCGGTTCATTTCAGATTAACTCAAGATGATGACAACAGGGTATGGGGAAGAGGAGAGGTGGCACATGCCCACGACAAGGGAATAAGCTCTTAGTCCTTCTGATTTCAAACCCCTGCACCCAGGTTGTATAACACAAAGGTGCAGTTACATGTTCTCTCTGCTATATGGACTGTGTACAGTCAGTCGTGAAATGCAACGCAAAGCAGCCCTACTGATGAGTCTATGCACAGACACACGTGTGTGCAGACCTTTCTTCCCAGCTTTCTCTGCCTCTGTTAAGAGGCTGTGGATAAGGCAGGTGAAATGATCTGCGACTCCACTCAGAATGGACATATCCTGGAGGGTACTGAGGCAGCCAATATGGATGACCTGGTCTCTTGGTGGGTGCCCAATGCACTGCGAGGCATTTCTGTTGTGCTTACAAACCATTCCATTGTTGGAAGAGACTAGTTTTTTGATTTTCTTAGAAATGCCAAAAACCCAATGATAACCACAGTAAAACTCCCAAACAGAAGCAGAATAAGGACTGGGCTTGTCCTGGGCTTGCTCAGGAGTCCATGCTGGTTTTTAAGGCCTGGTCTTCCTATCGCCCCTGAACCAGGATGGCAGGCTTCTGCTTCATTCTGCATTCCTGGTACCTGCTCCCTCCCTCACACCCTGAGAAGCCACCCTGGCAGGTCAGGGAATGGAGTAGTCCTTCAGGGTTTGCTGACATGGAGTGAGAGACTCTGGTTCCTTCCCAGAAGGAGTTGTTGACATGGTCACAGTATCTGCATGTGTGCTGGCATCTGGCCCTCTTCATCCTGGTTCCTCAGAGAGGCAAAACCTTCCTGGCATCTTAATATGCCTTTCCCTTCCTGCCTTTCTTGCCTCCTAGGCCTATGGTTTTTCTGAATTCAAGAAGCATTTCAAAGGCCCAAAGACATATGCTAAGGAAATGTGTCTCATCTATGGTAATATTCCCACATGGCACAGTTTTCTGGAAGCACACGGCTGTATGTCCATTCATAAACAGCTTTCCAAGGCCTCAGAATGAGAGAGAACTTAGGAATTTCAGCTCCTTCCTCTGTTTGCCAGAGAAGTACTTTACAGCATATCATAAATCTTTCTATTTTGTAGTGACAGATGTGTGTAAAATCTGTGCACAGCTTTAAATCTTATTAATATTGGCTTGGTACCTATGGATACAACCGCTCATTAGCATATATGATTATACCTATGCATGTAGTCTGCATTCTTTAAAGAAAGAGCAAGGGACAAAAAATTTGCAGTTTATGTGATTTCTACATAGTTAATCAAGAATCTTTGATGTGGTACACAAAGTGGCATTTCATGAAAATTAGAAATGCGTCTTTTAAATCTTTGAAGTCCCATTCACACTGACTGCAGTTACCAATCTATTATGTCTTCTACACTATTTACCATTTGCTCTGTCTGTCTTTAGAGTATAAACAGTTAAAGTGTGGTCACACCAGTTCTTTGTGACACTCTCTGAGTGTTCTTTTGGAAGCTAGTCCCAAATGCTGGGTTATGAATATACCAGCTTGGAATGGTGGTTTCATTAGTCTATAGTAACATAAGAGACACGAAACAAGAGTATTTGCCTAGATCTAGAACTGTTAGATATCAAAAATTCTGTCGTGTGTGTGTGTGTGTGTGTGTGTGTGTGTGTGGGTGTGTGTACCTTATTGGGGCAGGGTCTCTCTGTGAACCTGGAGCTTGCATTTTTTAAGTTAAGCAGGCCATAGTGATCCTACTGTCTCTACCCCTGACAGCACCATGGTTACTGTATACATGGGCCATGCCTGCTTTGTGATGTGGGTGCTGCCACCTGAGCCCAGGATGTTTGTTCAGGAGATTTTCATATAGATCTCTTGGCTCTCAAAGCCATCTGGTAAGTGACAAATGAATCTGGATACAAAATTTTGTATTTACTTCTTTGTTTTTAATCTTGTTCTATAAAAAGAAAACAACAAAAACAATTCTTGGAAAAATACCAATCATTATTCCTGTTGACTGACAGGACCCTTGCTCTTGCTTATCTAGAAGGCATGGAACACCCACATAGGCCAAGCATGGGGATATTCTCTTCTGGATAAGTGTACTCAGTAGTCCATAGTACAAAACATGAACCTATTGAAGAGCCTCAGCTGGAGCTGGGTCTTCCTTGCTTTATGTCTGGGAGAGAACTTTTCAGTTTCTGGTCCAAGACAGATCTATCCTAGACTCACCAATGCCCCCTGTCCAGGTGGAAGCTTTCACTGTCTCCTGGAAAAGCCCAGGATCTTTAAGTCTGGGACTTGGATCTATGGACTGATCAGGCAACAAACTGCTCTTTCAGAAGGTCCATGTTTTCTTGGGCAGTAAAGGTAAGTAGAAGAGGTCTGTGTTTTGGATATGTGTGAACAAATTCATCTGGTAACATGGACAGTGGTAGGAAGCATCTGTATGAGGCAGGGCCCAGGGACACACCTTTCTGACGTCACCCGTATTCTCTCGTCATTGGATGAGTTGAAGCGATCATCCTTCTCTCTGAAATATTCCTCTATGCACTGCTCTTCAAAATCGTGAACTTTCTTGAGCTCATCATCAGTTATGAAGAGTTCTGGGGGGGAGGAAAGAGCCTGTGAGACAGAGCAGGGACTGCAGCGACATCTGGTCTGTGGCCTAATGACGATTTTAAAGAAATGCAGGCTGGGGAAAGTCTACCAGGATTCTATTGTGAGTTCCAGACAGAACCCAAATCTAATTAGGCCACTTGAAACACAGGCTCCTTCCTGAGCCGCAGAGTTGTTGTGGTCTCTGGAAGCCACCTGGGTATACCTGGGTACCACAGGAGCTGGGCTTAATTAAGGAAGCAACGGGTTGGAGAACATAAGGAAAACAAGGAAAGAAAGCGGCTGGGAACATGGATGCTTCTTGAAGGCTCCAAATTTCCTGGGCTGAGTAGTGTGACATACCAACATTACTGATTAGTAACCTTTTGCCACCCCATTCTCTCTCTCCTATTTTTTTTCCTACTACAGAGGCAGGAAAGCCAAATACACACGTGTCTAGTCACCCTTGAAATTATTAGCAAGACTCAGTTTTTGACCAAGAAACAAAAGAAGTCTACTGCAGGGAGGGAGGGTATGTTGGGAAGAGATTTTGCTCCTTAATTAAAAACAAAACAAAACCAAAAACAAACCAACCACCAAAACCAAAACCCAAACCAGACATGGTTGCTCTTTTTATACTTCCTTTCTTTTCCTTAACTTCAACAGAAACATTTGATGACTGAGGCTCAGGAACTATTCTGTGACCTTGAAAACAAAATCACACAAAAGGAAAGCTGAGCCAAAATCTAGGAGTTTGGGTCTTTTGGGGTCTTTGTCCTCAGCGAGTCATGGCTGAATTTTGGATCCTCTCCTTACTCTCTGTTGCATAAGAAAAAGAAGCCTTCATTATTTGTGCTGTTGTTACTCTGGTTTTCTAACAGAAGGTAAATGTTGCCATCAATGCCACCGCAACACAAGAAGTCTGGTGGGACTGTGAACCATTACATGGTTTCTGGAACAGGGTTAGGGCAAGAGAGTTGCTGTGGTCCTTTCTCAAATCAGGAAGTCTTTCTCATCCTGGGCCCTTGAGATGCTGCAGAGATGGGGGCTGAATTTCAGCTCGGTGGACCCTTGTTGCCCTACGTCCCTCTTGCTTGCCTAGAAACATCAGTTAGAACTTGCCAGGGTTGTAAAGCATGGCTGGAAAAGCTGCTGGGACTGTGGAAAATACCAGAAGTCAGGCTGTACTTGTCAAAAATGGCAGGTTCCTAAGGTGAGGGACAGCTATGCCAGGTCGGGACACCTGAGATGGGGTCATGAAACCACACAGAGTCATGAACCTCAGGGTCAAGAAGGAGAGAGGCCATGTCTAGACTCCAATGTCAAAGACCCATGCTACCCTCTGCTAGGGATGTTTCTAAGATCCAAAGGAGTAGACCCAGTACTTGCTTGGCACCTTTCAAGTGCCTTATTTGATCTCTCTCTCTCTCTCTCTCTCTCTCTCTCTCTCTCTCTCTCTCTCTCTCTCTCTCTCTCTCTCTCTCTGTGTGTGTGTCTTACAGACACTACTGCTTGCTTTGTGCCTGGCATTTATGTGCATGCTCTGGCTCCAGGTTCAGGGTCTCATGCTTGTATAAAAAGCACTTTACTGACGGAGCCAAACCCAAGCAAGCCCTATGCTACTCTTTTTAAAAAATATAAAGTATTCTTTTAAAAAGCCTATTACCATGTCAGATTTTAACTCTTAAGTTTACTCTTTCCGAGTCTCTGCAAGAACTTGGCAGTGCTCTGGGATCTTTTAATGACAGCTACAGACTGATGGGGGAGAACTTCATTCTTCCCTGATGGGTAGACACATGCAGGGCCTGCCTCTCTGCTTTTCTCTCCTCTCACCCTGTCACATTTTCAAGATCTTCCTTCTGGGAAGGAGTGCTCTGAGAAGTCTGTCACCTGCTCATTCCTGCTACCTGTCCAGAGACCGGGTGATACATCCAATGCTACTCTGGCTGAAAATAAGGAAACCATGTACATGGCTGGTACCTGCCTTTAATCTCAGAACTTGGGAGGATACAGTGAATTGCTATAAGTGTGGTGCCAGCCTGATTTATATAGTGAGTTGCATGGTAGCCAGGGCTATGTAGTGAGACCATGTCTCACAAACAAAACATAAAAACAAATCACATATGTTCTAGAGTTTGGTGGGGGCTTCTCAGTATCCTTGGACCTATGAACTGGGCTCTGAAAAGGAACTAGGTCTCTGGACTGCCCCAGCTGAGTCTGAACAAGAAATATCCCCCTCAGGCTCATGTGTTTGAATAGCTGGTCCTGAGAAGGTGGTTATGTTTTAGGGTCTGTGAGGTCTTTCTCAGTTATTGTGGATGTGTCTTTAAGGTTCACAGCCTGGCTAGAGTTTCTATTGAGTTTCTCCCGCTCTCTCATCTCCCAAGGCATGAGGAGCTGCGTATCCCTCATACTCCTGCCTCTATACCCATCATTGCCAGACCTTCCTTCCCATAATACACCAGGTCTCTCCAAACTATGGAATATGAAAAGTAGCTCTCCTTTAAGTTTCTATTCTTAGGCGTTTGGTCACAATGACGATAAAAATAACTCACACAGCCCCAGTTCATGTACTGTATTTCCAGCCATCTTGTGCTCTCTAGCTAAGCAAAGGTTTCTACCACAGATGCTCATGCTTTGTGGAAACTGACTTGGAGCCCTGAGTTGACTCCAGTGCAATCTTCTTTATTATTAATTAATTAATTGTACATTCTGACTGGAGTTTCCCCTCTCTCCTTACCTCCCATTCCCATCCCCCAGTGCAATATTCTTACAGCATGCCTTGCCTAGGATTTGACCATGCTGGCATGATTGAATACAAAATATCAGGCACCCTAGCTTTCTGTTGGCCTAAACTTATATTTTGGAGGGGAATGGTAATGGAATTGCCAGGTCTTTCCAACTGTCTGACTTGAATGTCTAGAAAGAACTTGGGCATTGCTTTGTTAGGGAGATCACTAAGAGCTTTAGGCTTAGAGAATCAGTTGACTAAGGGGCTCTGGTTTTAAACCATGGGTGTATTGTTATTCCATGGATGGAGACAGACCCCTATCATCTCAGAGACTCTTGCTTGTGGATTTAATGTAGATGTAGACTTGACACATTTAGAAAAAGCACAGTAGATTGTCTTTAATTCATTGCATTTCAGTGGCTCCTGAGAGCAGGTGCCCAGGGGCATTTAGGAGCCTACAGGAGCCACTGGTACTTAATGTGCAGAGATGGATACATTAAGTCTCCTGCCACGTGTCACACATTCTTACACAGTGAGGAACTCTTCCAGCCCAATGCTATCCAAACTTCCCTTCAGAAACACCAGGCTACAAGGTGGGTGGTGGGTGGTGGGTGATGGAATCCTTTGAAAACAAGGCTCACTCTCCACAAAATCATATAGGTACAATGCTGAAGGCTTAGAAAACATTTAAGATCTGTAATAGCAATCGTCCCAGAACTGAGCATTGAAGAATAAAACTCAGGCCATTCTCTGTTTAAAATGATATCTGCTATGGCACTTGGGGCATATTAATGTGGCTGCTTTGTGGTGGGATCTTTGGAAAGTAAGAAGTGTATGAGGGTGGCAAACGCGCTCTGTTGGAGAGCGTTTTTTCTCTTAGTAGGAAGTGGCTAAGAATTCTGGCTTCAGCCTGTGCTATGCTGTCTCCTTCCTACCATGTATCTCATCCAGCAGGTCCCCTTCCTTTTCCCCAGATGTGCAGGAGGCAGGAGGAATGAACTCGGAGAACCAGGGAAGGCATGGTCCCCCCACCCCCCGACTGCCTATGGGAATTGCTGGGGGCTTCCAGCTGCAGGTGCCAGCTTGCTGCTCACTCAGGCCATAGTCTCTTTCATCCGGGTCACTCTCGTGTTTCCTCCATCGGCAACACACATGTTGGAATATCATGGTCATGTGGCTGAAGATGATGAGCGGTGGGGGAAGAACTGGCCTCTCGTGGAAAGTCATGATGAGTTGGTACCTCTGAAATTTCCATACTTGGTTGGATATCGACTTTACCTCAAAAAATGTATTGCTGAAACAGACCAGAGAGTCACACAACAAAAAAAAAATCATTACTTTTTTGAAATACTGGCTCTCTCCATCCATGCTGCCCATCCATCCACCTGCATGCCTAAAGAAGTGGCCACTCACTTGAAGACAGCAATAAGGAGGTTGACCAGAAGGATGTTTGCCACCAAGAGGTAGCAGGCCATGATGGCTGGCACAATCCATGCTCCTGTCTTGCATGGGGGTAGCTGGATTGTCTTGCCATCCTCTCGGGTCTCATTCTGGCCACAGGGAGCTAGAGGAAGTAACAGTTAAAAAATGAGAAACCATGGCAATTTGATTTAAATGAGAAGAGAGAGAGAGAGAGAGAGAGAGAGAGAGAGAGAGAGAGAGAGAGAGAGAGATTGAAATGAGGTGTTTAAATGGAAGGAAAATACAGCCACCTCAAACAGCAAAAAGTTTCAAAAAAGCAAAATAGGAAAATGAAAGCTTCATGAATATTCAAAGGGCCACCACTCTTGAGGAGAGGCGGTTCCACCTGCGTCCACAATCTGTCATCAGACTGCAAGAGCTATCTAGAGCCACCTGCTTGGTCCCTCAGTCCCTTGGCCCCTGGCAGTAGTAAGAGGGCATTTGGTGTTCCTAAAATGCTTGGTGAGGGCTTCTGGAGGAGCCAGGGCCAGAATCCTACCTCCTGGCAAGTTACTTTCAAAATGTGCTATAGAGGCCTCCAGCGGACAGCTTGGAGCCAAGCATGGCAGTCTATTGATTGGAAATTAACACCAGGGCAACTGTTAATTGCTGGGAGAAACAACCCTCCGCCTCAGCCAACGATTTGCTGTCTCAGTACAGAAGGAACAGTCCAGGGCAGCACCCTGGGAAGCACCTAGAGAGCTTGTCACTTGGTGCCTCTGATGGATGAGGAAGGAGGATAATAGGGAATGCGGTAGCAGGGAGGGGCCACAGAGCCCACAGCCACTTGTCTTTAAAAAGCCAACCAACCACATTTTCATTCCACGTATGTGCATTTCAGGGACAAGACATATACCTAACTGTAGTTACTAAATGGCAAAGGCATGGGGAGCGGTGTTCAGGGAGATGTCGTGGTGGGAATGAGGAGGAAGGCGATGTGTGGGATTGGGTGAGCAGAAGTAATGTGCTAACGAGGCCAGCTTGGAGTTTCCAGATAAGTGGGGCAGGGGGAGTCCTCAATAATGCTTTATAGCCATGCAGAGTGTGGCTCATAGAGCCTGTCTTTCTTATTGTTCTATGGCTGTGAAGAGACACAGTGACTAAGGTACCTTATTAACAAAAGCATTTTTTTGGGGGGGGGGCTTGCTTACAGTTTCAGAGGGTTAGTCCGTGGGGAGCATGGCAACAGGCAGGCAGGCATAGCCTGGAGCAGTAGCTAAGAGCTGACATCTGATTCACAGACAACAGCAGAGAAAAAGAGCGGTGAGACGGGGCCTGGGGTGGGCTTTTGAAACCTCAAAGCCCACCTCTGGTGACACATCTCCTCCAACAGGGCCACACCTCCTAACCCTTTCCAAACAGTCCAATAATGAGCCTATGGGGGCCAGTCTCATTCCAACCACCGTAGAGCCCGACTTGCTTGTCGGTACTGAGGGTGAGTGACGTTGCTCTTCCTGTCCAGCTGCTTTACTTTGGCCTTTCAACAGGGTAACCTTATGTCTGTTAGCAGTGGGTAAGAGCACCTCGGGAGGCCTCAGCTGCTCCTGTAGGCCGCTGCTGAGGAACTGGCAGGAGGGTTGGCATGGGGACTCTACAAGGCAAGGGGGCCCATTCTTCTCCAGAACGCCTTCTGCCAGGGATTGCACTCTGTAGGTTCTCAGCTCTCAATACCCAGAGGTCACCTGGCAGCTTGAAACACCACTAACACCCAGCTCTCACCCAGAATTGAACCAGAAGTCCCCTGGAGTCTTGGGTATGACCTCCCTTGTCATTTGCTACAGAGGTCGAGTAACTGAGCTTTTAGTTAGGCTGGAAAAGTCACATAATTTTTTTTTTTTAAATTAAAACACACATTTGCAGCAGCCAGCAAGGGTTTTATTAGGCACTAGGCCACCAAGATCCTGATTTTATGACCACGATAAGCTGGCCAAAGCACTCCCTTTGGCTCTATATGCCAGATAACTGGATGTGGGAATGGGGTGTTTTCTAGAAGGCAGAATCTTGTTATTGACATTTGTAGTACTGACCACCCAAGACATCCCTGTAAGAAAGAGGGTCTTGGAAGAAAATTCACCAACAGGTGATGTCCAAATTCTGCAGGCAGCTCTCCAGGGCTATCTTTTTTCCTTTCTCCCTGTGGGCACAACCTGGACCAAGTTTCTTGTCGTTCTTAGAAATCCAGTCTTCCTCTCACTTCCTGATTTTGAGCCATATTGTTTCTGTCATTTCCATAAGACCTGTTGACAACTTGGTCCCACTCCCAAATTTCACTGAGGGTGTATCTGTTCTCTTTAGTGTGTGCCTAGCCTCCCATTTTCTACCCCTCCAGCCAGGCTTGGGCTGGCCATATCCTTAGGCTCCTAACTCCCACTGTGTGTCTCAGGGCTCTCACACTGCTGTTACTGCCCAATTACTTGTCTGTACTGTACACAAGATTTACAATGGGACATTGCTCTTTGAGGTTACCCTCCTCTTGGCTCAACAATACACCTAGCATGTTCATATGCCGTCCAAAATACTCAGTGTTTGTTGACTAAGTGAAGAAATCTCTTGAGCATCTGTGCTTGAACTGCTGTAGTCCTACTAGGTTGGTTCAGTTAGGCAACATAGATGTCAGGCCAGTCTGAGGAGCATCATCTAGATTCTACAGCAAGAAGTGCAGTGTAAATGAGTTAGATGTTCCCTGTGACAATGATAATGATAATAAAAGTGGATCATTAAGAGGCAGCCTTTATTTGGTAATATCAGCAAAGAAGCTGTAAGTGTTATAAGGCAGCAGTTGGTGCAAAGCATTGCTCCACAAGGGCTTCTAATGACACCCTTGCTCTGGGACTAGAAAGTGCAATAACTCAAATACACAGATGTCTGCCACTAATGGAGACAGACAGAGTGCCTTCTAGACCTGACAAGCAGCAGTTATTAGGAAGGATGGTAAGTTATTTTGATGGTCCTATGATACCTGCAAGTTGCTGGGAATACCCCCAAGCATTTGCCCCAATACAGCATATAGATGGAAGTTTAGGGGTATGTGGGCTGGCTACCAGCCCTGTATCTCCCTTTTTCTTTCTTTTCTCACTTTGCACTTGGGTCCTTTTTCTCCCAATACTTCTGCAGTGTGAATTAGTCACCACCAGTTACCAAGTGGCGTGTTCTCACAACAGTCAGTAGAGTCCCTGGAGTAGACGTTTGTAGATTCTAGCTCTCCCACATCCACTGCCCTTTCCTTGAATAAGAGCATCCTGTTTACTACTGTGGACATGATTTTTTTTTTTTTAAATTAAAACACACATTTGCAGCAGCCAGCAAGGGTTTTATTAGCGTTGGGCTACCATGATCCTGATTTTATGACCAGGATAAGATGGCCAAAGCACTCCCTTTGGCTCTATATGCCAGATAATTTGCTCTCCCCGACCCCTCATTTACAACAAAATGTAAGGCTACTAAGTAGAAAGGGCCTGGCTGAGAGGGACATCATAGAGAACAGAAGTTGAGGGCCAACTCAGACATGTAAGAAACCAGCCCTCTCCAGTTACATGAACCATGTGAGTCTGTTTTTGCCAAAGCCAGTTTTAATTGGGTCGTTATCACTTGCAATGAAGACTCATGACAGGAGGTAGGCATGGTGGTGCTTCACTGTAATCCTAGCACTAGGGAGGCTGACACAGGAGGAGACTTGTGTGCTAGAGCCTCACAGATACCGTAAAACACTGGTGGAGGTGGGGGGGGGGGAGCTGCAGGGGCACCAGCTGGTATAATTACCCTCCCTCCCTCCCTGTCCACAGTCAGTAAAACAAGATGTTTATATTTAGAGTTTTGGACTAGTATAGAAAAATTGAGAGTGGTACTCAGTGACACAGCATCTGACCTGATGCTGAGGCTGAACCAGTGTCTAAGTTTTAGGAGCCAAAGCAGAGCTTTGACTGCTCTCCTCCTTCCCCAAAGGAAACCACTTAAAGGGTCTACTCCAATAAAGCTGAACTTTTATCCAACTGTGGCCTCAGAAACTGGCAATATGGACTATTGCAAAATCAGGGAGGTAGCTCCAAGTCTGAAGAGCTGGCCAAATACTTGGACATAGCCACCAACGCTCAGAGCAAAGAACATGAGCTCTAGGAGTGGCACCATAGACAGGTGTGAGCACAGAGGCGGAATTTGGCTAAAGCTGTTGAATCTGCACAGTTATAGCGAAATTTGAAGGGGCCCCTGTGCTTTGACTATGTGGGTCACACTGACACATCACAGGGAAGAGACTGAAAGTGCCAGTTTCCACTAATGATGCATTCATAGGTAGAAATGGACAATTGGGCTTTGGAACACACTGATGGGCTAGTCACAATCTGGCAAGAGTGTGTGGGTGATGGATGAGAAAAGCAACTCCCGTATGTGGTGGAACAGCATCCCAGTGGTTGGAACTGTCCCCTTCCCCAAAACCTTTATAGTAACAAGGGGGACTGAGCACAGAGCTTATGATAAGAACACTTAACTAGCATGAATAGGAACTTGGGCTCAGTTCCCATCACTGAAATAGGTAGAACCTAATCTGAAATAAGGGTCAACAGCATCCTTCCTAGACTATAAGCCCTGTGATCAGAATTTTTGTCTCTCTTGGTCACCAAGCTGAAGAACACAGTCTCCTGAGCACTACCTGACACATACAGGTGTTGAACAGAGAGACACAGCTAAATACGGTGATACTAGACATCTGGGTCAGTGTCATACATTTTTCTAAGTGCACACTGATGTCCGTTACCAGGTCAGAGCCCAAGTATCAGTCGTATTTACTCCTAGGTCTCATCAAGTACTATCATAACCTGCTAGTATGCTTTTGTGACAGCAAAAAAACTAACAGAGTAAAAAAAATAGGATTTTCCTCCCAAAGTCCTTGTCCAGAACAATAGAAGATCTTATTCTATATGCTGTTATATAACCCTCCAGAGCAAACCAGCCTTCCTACCTCATGGCAGACATTGCTAATTAATCCTTTTATTCTCTCTCTTTCAGCCAATATGTTACTTTGGAATCATTCTCTAGATAAAACTCTTGGAAGTATGGCAAATGAACTATTATTCACACAAGGCACAGGACCATCCTTAGCCCTTTGTAAAATGGGAATGCAAGGGTTGGGATGAAAGATATTCCCTGTCTCTTTTAAGGCTCCCACTCAGGTTCCCCAAGCTTAGACCTATATTCCAGCTGCCCAGGAACTTGAAGTGCCAGACTCAGACAGTCTTCCTATTCTAGACATTTCCGATGTCTGACATGGACTACTTCCCATACATCACAGGCCCTGAGGACTTGACCCTGCACCCTGCCAATTAAAAAGGGCAGCTTTATAAGTGGATGATTCTTCAGAAATTATTAACCTCAGTTCTTTCACCATCTGAGAAAGTCCAGACGGTAGACCTGAAGTAAGCATCTTTGGAAGGGATGGTCTGTGCCAGCCTCCACCAGACACTTTACATGGTTCTTCCTCCCAGCTCTGAAAGAAATATGTTCTTCTTAGCCAGGTGTGGTGGTACACACCTGTCATGCCAGTACTCAGGAGGTAGAGCAGGAGGATTAGGAGTTCATGGGCAGACTTGGCTGTTTCATGGGACCCTATCTCAAAAACTAGAAAGAGAAACAGAAATAGAAGTATCCTTGCTTTACACTTGAGGAGCAGAACGTCTTCCTCAAGGTTGTACAGTTAACAAGAGAGAACGCTACAGACGTTCTCTTTACCCAAGACCTGCTGCGTTCCTGCCGCATGGATGGCAATTTGAACTGATGATGTAACCACGAATGTAGGAGAAATGGGCACAACCTCTCTTTGATCTCTGACCTAGGTACACCCCACTCTTTCTCATGTAGCCTGGCCAGTGTGCTAACACGAGTGCCCAACTGCTGCATGCTTAAACGCAAGGTCTTGAGCCTGAGGTACGATCTTTCTCAAATTTTGATAGGATAGAAGGCCAGACAGCTTCAAAACCTTTGTCGATGTCTCAGAAGAATTCAGGAAGAACAATGAAGCCATCCATACAAGCTGGGGGATCAGAGTGTCTTTTGTCAGTGCCTCTGAAGAGGGATAACACAAACATGAGGGGAGTCTCTTGATTATAGACAAACGAGGCATTTTATAGACACCTGGTCTTTTTCTTATTTTTTCATATATATATTATAACTAGCCCAAACTGCTCATATGAATGGACAGCTGAATGGATCTTTCAAGGTCAGCCCACAGAGGAGAGTAGGTTCATAAACAGGAGAAGGGACTGATATCTCCCAAGTTTAGATGCTTCCCTTTTGTTTTTCTCTCCTCCTATAATATGCAGGAAAAGAAAATGCTTACTAATTTAATATGCACACCACACTGTTCCCTCAAAATCAGAAATATTTAAGACTGACCAATGTTTGAAATGACTGACATTACTCTCAAAGATAAGATAAGACAAGGAGAGATATTTCTTTCTTTCTTTTCTTGTTTTTTTTTTTTTTTTTTTTTTTTTTTTTTTTTTTTTTTTTTTTGAGACAGAGTTTCTCTGTGTAGCTTTGGTGCCTGTCCTGGATCTCACTCTGTAGACCAGGCTGACCTTGAACTCATAGAGATCCGCCTGTCTCTGTCTCCCGAGTACTGGGATTTAAAGCATGTGCCACCACTGCCGAGCAAGAGCTATTTAAGGACTATCACTTCCTCACTGGTCTGAAAAAAAAAAAAAAAAAAAAAAAAAAAAAAACCTGCAAGCTTAATCCCAAACCATAAACAATGGAATAAACAGCCAAGTTGAATATCTAACTATTTTAATTTTTTTTTCTATTTTATTTTTTAAGAAAATGATTTTCAATGAAAAAATCTGTTTTGAGGGCTGGCAATAGACTCAGTGCGTAAAGGAGCCTACAGCCAAGCCTGATGACTTAAGTTCCATCCCTAGGTACCACATGGTAGAAGAAGAGAAGTAACTTTTGTAAGTTGTCCCCTGACCTCTACACATGCACCATGACACACCCATGTATACTTCCTGTAGGAAATAAATAAGTAATGTAAAAAAAAAAACAAAAAAAACCCTAAAAAAAAAAATCCATTTTGAAAAGACAAGAAGACAAAGAAGATTACTCTATTCATGTGGTGGTTTGAGAGAAAATGGCCCCCAAAGAAAGTGGCACTATTAGGTGTGAATTTGTTGGAGTAGGTGTGGCCTTGTTGGAGGAACTGTGTCACTGTGGAAGCAGGCTTTGAGGACTCCTTTGCTCAAGCTACACTGAGTTGCAAAAAGGCTGCGTCTGCTACCTGCAGATCAAGATAGAGAACTCTCAGTTCCTTCTCCAGCACCACGTCTGCCTGCATGCCATCTGACATGATTATAACAAACTAAACCTCTGAAACTGTAGGCCAGCCTCAATTAAATGCTTTCCTTTGTAAGAGTTGCCATGGTCACGGTGTCTCTTCACAGCAACATAAACCCTAACTAAGATGATGAGTTTGACTGAAAGACTTGGAGTGCTGTGACCACAGTCCCAGCACCTGCTCTGAGGGCTAATTCTCGGAGAACTGCCCTTTGTTATTTTTCATAACATAATAGTCTTCAAGATGAAATAATTGAAGATGCCTCTCTTTGTATTGCTACCTCTTTCCAGATTTTTTCTTATTTAAAGGTTGTAGATTGTGGTATATGTAGGTGGAAGCTAGGGACATTTTCTATTGCCTGTAGGGGATGACAGTGTCCCATGCAGTCAAGAACAGAAGTTACAAAGGTAAGTGTAAATCAGGTCAGACTGAATTCTGTACAAAGGCACCATCACTAGTTTCTGTCTCACTTCTCCTTTTGTGGCTGACTTTTTTCCCCAGTCCCTAACTCAGCTGCTAGAGACAATACTGACTTCTCATGACATGCAAAACAACAGCCATTAGAAATTGGCAGGATGCCTCGAGTCCTGCATCTGTGAATGAAAGGAGTTAGACTATTGATTTTCCCCAGAGGGTGGCATCTCCACAGGTCAGGGAGTCCATGATGATTTTTAGGGTATAAGAACAGAGCACTGAGTCAGACAGTAAGAAAATGACCTTTCAAGACTCATTCAATCCTTCCTGACTTTGTCAGGAAGATACTGTCAGTTTGAGGATCATGCTTGCTTAACTCATCCCTCACTAACCCCCTTTCCAGTAAAGTTGAGACAGGCTTAAGCATCTGCCAAGACTTTCATAATAGTGTGTTTTCCTTTTGTTTCTTTTATGGTTATCTTCTATTTACATCAAATCATAGTCATTTTCAACTTATGGCCACAATATAATTTTTTTAAGTAAATTGAGTTTTAAAAAGTGATTCAGTTGAAAAATTACAAGGAACAGAACAGAGGTTACAAAACAGAGAATATGGCTGATTAAATGTTGAGAAATACTAAATTAGATGATGTCCAAACTTCATCTGTTCCTAACATTGTATTGCTCCATGATTCCAAGAAAAGTCATGAGGTCCTTAAGCCTGTACCACCTGGGTACCAGTAACACAGCCTTTAACTCTTTAAGGCCATCCTGGCAGGTAGTCACTGGCTATTAGCATAATTTTAGCTTTGAGCTGTTCATAATTTATTCCAATTTAATGACTTAGAAAGCAGGATTTCCCAAACCTAGGCATAATGTGGGTGTGTTGAGGGGTGTACTGGGGTGGGGGAAAAGGGAAGAGACTCCAATTCTTTCTAACATCTCACTGCTATGTTCGTGCTAGTCTACATATAAATTGTCATTTATTTGCTATTTTTGGAAAGAGCTTCAACATTCCAACCTTGGTAGTTCATTGTTTTATTTTAGGAATTCCTATCAGGATAGTTGCATCCTCACCTCCCTAGGGAAGGCTGAAGATATATGAGTCTGTTGTTCGAGTCACTAAGTTAAGGTTATGACATAACAGGTTTATGATATGATTGCTTCAACAGCCCAGATATCCCCCCTTTCCCCGTATCCATGCTTCTTTGCCAAGTGACTGTGGAGTTCTCATTGCATGTGTGGAATCTGTTTCCTTGCCCTTTGATTCTGAATTTGGCCATGATGGTGAATGGGATATTTGTCAATGCAACCCACATGGAACGAACTGCAAGATAGCCCTTGTGTTTCTCTGTTCCTACTCTTGCCATCACCATGGCAGCCATGCTTATGCTGGCCAGTCGGAGGCCAAGACACGTGCACATGAAGCCTCTGCTCCTACATGCATCTTTTGTCTGAGTCAATGCTCTTAGGGATCAGCTGAGAGTCTTCTGGCTGCTGGGGCAAGAATAACCATTTAGTCAGTGCACAGGCTTGTGAACTCAGTAAGTACTATGGGTTAAAGCCATGGAATTTGGGATGGTTTGCCCTCTAATACAACTGAGTCTACAGATATTTTCCCCTACTCATTGTGGGAAGTCCTTTGTTTACTTTTTTTCCTCTGAAGAAAAGAAATTGAATTCTCTTCCCTCTTCCCCCACCCAGAACACCTCCAATATATCCACAACATACCTAGGTTTGGGACATCGTGCTTTCTTTTGTTTTGTTTTTTTTTGTTTTTTGTTTTTCGAGACAGGGTTTCTCTGTGTAGCTTTGCGCCTTTCCTGGAGCTCACTTGGTAGCCCAGGCTGGCCTCGAACTCACAGAGATCCGCCTGGCTCTGCCTCCCGAGTGCTGGGATTAAAGGCGTGCGCCACCAACGCCCAGCTGACATCGTGCTTTCTAAATGATTAGAATTGTGAATGGATTTCTGAATAGCTCAAAGCTAAAACTGTGCAAATAGGTGACTATAAACCAGGATGGCCCTAAAGAGTTAAAGACTGTGTTACTGGTACCCAGGTGGGGCAGGCTTAAGAACTTTCCAACTCCAATTCAGGTCATAACTGACTGGAACACATCCTATCGCTGCCCAGTGACCAGTGGCTAGTCAGACTTTGTCCTCAGAAGTTAATTTCCAGTGCAGAGATTTTAGCTAGACAATGGCAGACACTTAATTGAAAAGACAGGTAGAAGCAGGCCATATTGGTCTCAAAAGAGTGACACAAGATATCTAAATAAAGGAGGGGAGGAGGGAAGGGATGAAAGAGAGAGAGCCAGGGAGGATAAGACATATGACATGGACAGAGGCTGGAAAGTAGAGAGAAAAGGAGATGGCGGAGGCCATGTCTTCAGGTGCTGACTCCCCCAAATCACTTCCAGTTTCATTATCAACCCACTTCATGCTGCATATCCTGTCTCCAAACGCCTCTGTGATTTCCTCTATAGGCAATCTTCCTTTAACTTAGTTTGAGTGGTTTTGTTTTCTTGTAGCAAGTGTTTTTCTTTGTGTCTTTAGTCATAGAGAGAAATAGTTTCTCATCAGAGCAGGAACATTTTCAGAACACTTCCCCTCTGGATAGTAGGGGTAGCAACAAGATGGGAGAAGGGTTCTTCAGAGGTTAGAAAAATGTAAATAAGTATTGCATAAGTCATAGTTCTACCGAGGGCTTACCTCAGCATCACACGCACGCACAGGATCGAATGAGCTTCTTCAAACCATAACAACAATAAAAATACAGAGATCACATGCAACAGTTAATGTTAATTGTAAACTTGATTGGATTGAGAAATGCCTACAAAATTAGTAAAGCCCATATTTGGGGATATCTCTTGAGAGTGCACTTAGAACGTAGAGATTCTGACTTAATTAGTGTATGGATCACTGATCGTTCATGATACGATGAGAGTAAGGTAGGAGGTGGGGACTTGGGTGGCGGAGTAGGTTCCTGGGGATGCATCCTTCAGGGATATCTCCTGCTCTGGCTCCTTACAGTATTCCTCCTCTGGTTCCCACCCTTCATGAGGTGAACAGCTTCTTTATTTACCACATATCCCTGTAACCATGATGCCCTGCCCAAAAGTGTGGGGCCAATGACAGGGCAGGGGTGGGGTGGGGGGATGGGGCAGTGATCTCTCTAAAACTGCATACCAAGATAACTTCTTCTGTTAAGGTGTTTTTTTTAGTTTTTTTTTTTCTTCCCCACAATCATACAAGAGTAACAAGTATAAGTAAAAATCCCCCCTTTGCTTCTCTGGATTTGTGTGTTGCTGTCACCTCTACAGGAACGTCTTCAATTTTTAATCATCCTTCCTCCACTTCCAAAGTACTAGGGTTACAAGTGTGGTCTACAACACACATTTATATTCCATGGTAATTTTTTTTATATGAGACAGAGACTTTCTATGTAGTCCTGCCTGGCCTGGAACATGCTATGTAGACCAGGATGGCATCAAATTCCTCAAGTTATCACTTGACTTCAGAGTTCTGAGGGCAGGAGATGATGTCGCTCCTATTATGGGTGCAAGAGAGAAACATGTGTGTTGCTTTTTCTTTTCTTAAATTGGAATTGCATGCTTTTTTCAGAAACCCGTACGTCTCCAGTGAGTCCGTGGTCACCGAGATATCTGAAGAGGGATGAGCTGGAACCATCTTCAAGATGGACTGTCCTATAATAAAGAAACTAGTAATAGAACATCAGGGCTGCTTGTGCCTGGAGGGATCAGTGCAGCGAGCCGGATGGCACATCTTTGCCTGGATGCACGTTAGGGGACATAAGGCTGTAACAGCACCACAGACATGATCCATGGCTCCCATTGACTCTGATCAGACTGCGCTTGAGGGGTGTCACATTCGTGGAAGCCATCTAACGTTCAGTTCATGCACATAAGCAAACTCGAGTTCCTGCTGACATTACACATGCCCTGGTAAGTGACAATTTGGGAAAGCCATTCGTCCTCACGGCATAGTTCTCATCCTCTGGCATACTCCCTCTCCATGTCCCTTGCTGTACTCAAGATGCCAAGCTCAATCTCTTGTCTCCTCATCCCTGTTCCTTCTTACGACTATAGCCATTCGCCCTGCCACTGGTGATCCTTCAGCTGTACAGAATCCACATAGTATGCAGTCCACGTTCTGCTTGGGAGCTAAACAGCTGTCAGCAAGCCCAGATGCCAGTGCCCAGCACTTGCTGTGGTGTTGGGACTAGACATTCAAACGTAGGCTGAATAGCAACACCACGATGGGTATAATGAAATAGGTGACAAGAAACCTTTATACACTGGACTAACACTGATGTATGTTGTTAAAATAAGCATTTTAATCTCCATGAGTTTATCTGTTAAAATAATGAGCCCAAATGTCCATGAAGTGGGAAAAAAGGGAAGTGGAGGCAGGGTCTTTTGCTCTCTATCCCAGCTTATTTCTTCACAACCATCACCCCATCCTACATTCTCTGATTTGATAGCTATCTGCCACTGGTCTATCTCATTAAATCATTTCTTGAAGTTACTGCCCTCGTTGGGCACCAGATGGAGTGTTTTTCTAATTATTTTTTTAACAATAAAAACTCAGGAGACAGATATTAGAGTAAGAACCTGAATGATCAGAGAAGCAGTGGATAAGTGACCAGTAACCTCCTCTCCCTCCCTCCTCACCCCCCCATTCCTTCATACAAAAGGACTGAGACCCTCTCTAAGCCCCACCCTACTACTTCCTGTGTCTATCTATGCTCAGTCCTCCAAAACCTCTACGTTTAATTTTGGTCAGCTGGTAGCTAGCTCTGCCCTCTGATTCAAAACAAACTCTATTGTCAGGTTTGGGAGCAACCAAGTGTGATCAAAATATCACACAACGAGGTGCTATCTTGGGCAGGTTCAGGTGGGGCTCTCAGTCAGCCATTGTCAGCTGTGTATGTTCAGGTCCACTCACTGGTCAGAGCTTCAGTTTCCCCATCTTTAGGCCCGTGATAATGATACTAGCAATGACAGTATTAATAATGATGTTGATACATGCCTAGCTTCCTTGGCCGTTCATCTAACAAGCATTTGTGGAGCACCTGTATGAGGCAGGCTGGAGATACACCAATGAATAAAGCACTAAAGACCTCCTTTGTTCCATCATCTGCACTGGGGAGGCAATGGTTGTGCCGAAGGGCAGAGGTCATGGGGAATCTATGAAAAAGAAGCAAGAGCTGAATGAATGAGCAAACTGAGTCGTGTGCAGAGAGATGATTGGCACTGGAGCAGGAAGGCTCCGGAGTGTGTCCAGGTGGCCAAGAGACCACACTGGGAGAGCATGATGGGAACAGACTGGTCTCAGATGGGGTTGTTGGCCGAGAGGTGCTAAGAAAAGGCTGGTTCACGCAGCAGGCATTGCTTAGCAAAGGCTCTGAGGTGGAAGCCTGCCTGCTGTGTGCTGTGAGATCAGGAAGGTCCCTGTGCCCGAAGCCACGCTGGGAGAGCAGCTGGAGAAGAGGGAAGGGTGAGGGCAGAGAGCATCACGTGGGGCCTCTGGAGAGACCTCGGAGAAACAGGTTCTGAGGTGACAGGCGTGGGGCACAACATTCTGTGTTGTAATCCTGGGTTTAATGCAAGTAACCGACTAATTTTCCTTTCTCCCTCATGCTTCTGCCTGATGGTTTTGTAGCCTTAGGTCAGCCATCTTTTCAGGATTTTTTTTTTTTTTCTGGTAGTTTGCTATGCCCTTAATGAAATAGGGGGCACCTTGGCACTCAGCAGGGCGCACTGATGGCAGTCATGTTTTGGTACCTTATACTCTGAAAATATCACTCATAAAGAGCAAGGCTCATGACAGGTGGCAGCCGGGCATGGTGGCACATGCCTGTGACCCCAGCACTTGGTAGAAGGGTTTCAAGTTCAAGGGCAGTCTAGGGAAGAAGACACTGAGTTTGAAGGCAGCCTGGGTCACAAAGCCAGACACTGTCTCAAAACAAAACCGCAATCTCAAGCAGAGGATAGGAGCGGGGCTCGCCAGCTGTCTCTCAGTCCCACCCACGCAGATCACCCCAGCTTTTGGTCAAACAGCAGTCCGCCGAAAAGAATGTTGATTTCTAATCGGATTTGAGCAGAAGTAACTTTTAAAGATAGACGAACACCTCACAGCACGGAGAGAGAATAGGGTTCTCATTGATGGCAGCAGGGCCCGAGCCTAGCTTTTCTCTCTGTAGCTGTACGCCACCCGCCACCCCACCGTGGTGCGGCTCAGCACACACTGTTCAGTGCGCCTGCTGTGCCTAAGAACAATAAACCCAGGCTCAGGCAAACCCTCTCACTCCTTAAGTGCCTTAACCTTTGCTGAAGCAGGAAGACCAGGCATGAATCTGGAGCCAGCAGGGGGGCTGAAAATTCTCTAGATGGTTTGACTCATCATATGACATAACAGAAGACTTAAATTCCTATTTGACTTCTTCATGGAGATAGGAATGCTTTAATTTAAAAGATGAAGAGTGGAAGAGATGGTTTACAGAAATTGTATGTTAATAACGTTAATATATTCAACTCGGTTGATGACGTTCCCTAGGAACACTGGAAGAGGAGATAGCTGCACTGTGCCCTTATAAAAATACCCCAGCTTGTACAACCGTGGCATGCATGCGAGCGCTGATCTGTGTTTGTTCTTTAGAACCCTGGCTGCTGACACAGTTTTAACAAGCTAATGTTCGTGGAGCTCCCCTCTGAACAATAGTGGACAAACAGTGTTTCCTTTGGCCAAGTTGGTCTGAATAGAGCTGTGGGAAAAATCCTAAAACTGAACCACAAGCAGTGTAAAAATTGGCCGGTTTCTAGGTTCTGCATAGAAAGGAAACAAGTTGGCCTTTTTGGGGCTGCTGTCCCTTGCCTCTTCCCAAGACAAAGGCTGTTTGCTGCATTCTCATAGAACGGGACTCGGGGAGTGGAGACTTGTACAACTGTTCAGAAAAAAGGAGGGTGGTGAGTGCTCAGGTTCTGTGTTGTTTTCTCAGCGATTGTACAAACACACGCAATACCAGCAAACAGAGCAGAGACTGGAGAGAGAAACACAAGGGGAGGAGAGCTGAGAGAAGTCAAGTTCACTGACAGGAGGTAGAGGGACCCCATGCATGCCTGATTGCAGTTAGAACTCCATATAAGATGGAATTCCCTGTAAGAGGACAGAAAACCAACGGCCAGTGAAGTCAGCATACAGACTGTCTGGCTATGATGGGATGTGCTAACTTGCACAGGTATGAGGCCGATGGACAAATTGCTTTCCATAACTTTTCAAGGAGCAGAGTTGAGACAGGTCTGACAAAACATGTTTCAGATTCACCAATAGAAAGGCCCTTGTGGAGATCTAGCAGACATTTGTATTTACAGCCATCCTGCAGATTCTGGGCCCAGCAGGTTCGAGGACAGGCACTTTCCCATCTGTTCCCTCATTTGATCCGCACAGCAACTGACACAGTTCTATAAAGCTATCAAGGCCAGATAAGGAAGATAAATCAGACTAAATCTAGCAAGGAACGTTTTAGAAGTTCTTACCCATTCACTTAATTAAAAAAAAAAAGTTTGGCTTACCCAATACTAATTAAGCACTTGTTCTATCCCAAGAATTGTTTTGCATGTTTTATAAATTTCAACTAAAAAAATGAGAGAAAATACAAGAAGTACACATCTTTTATTATGCCTGTTTTAGAGATGAATAAACTGAGGCAAAATAGCTAAGTAACTTCTCCAATGATACACAGCTAAAAGGCCTGAATCCAGACCTAAGTTTCTATCATCTTTAAAACAAAACAAGCCAGGCAGTGGTGATGAACACCTTTAATCCCTGCACTTGGGAGGCAGAGGCAGGGGCAGGTGGATCTCTGTGAGTTCGAGGCCAGCCTGGGCTACAAGAGTGAGTTCTAGGAAGGGTGCAAAGCTACACAGAGGAACCCTGTCTCAAAAAACAAAAACCAACCAACAAACAAAAAAAACCAAACCAAACCAAAAAGCCAAAAAACAAACAACCAAAGCAAAAACAAAAAAAAAAAAAAAACAAAACAAAACAAAACAAAACAAAACCACTACTAGACCAAATAAACACTACTGCTACAACAGAGTCTCAGTCTGTATCTCAGGCTGGTCATCATTTTAATATTTTAGCTACTATACCATGTTACTTCTAACAGTGAGGATTTTTTCTTTTTTAAATGATGAGGTTTTACTACGTAGCCCTGGCTAACTTGAAACTCATTATGTGGCCTTGAACTAACAAAGATCTACCTGCCTCTGTCTCTCGATTAAGGGTACACACCACAATGCCAGGCCATTGTGAGGATCTTGAGGGTCACTTAAGGGAGGGTTGACTGATGTGCTAATGTCTGCACTCTGGATTTTCTTGTGCTTCATCCTGATGTCGGACCAGTGACCATTTGTAAACTTTTAGGGTAAGTCCGGCCATAAGAAATTTTGGCTACCATGTTTACTTTCAAACTATATCTATGTAGACAATACACTTGACAACTGGAAGTTGGCCACAAGTCTCTAATGAAAGAACTCAAAATGCCAAGTTTTCATTTTCCTTTTTTGTTCAGCAATTCCTTGAAAAATGGAGCTGGCTGACACGGGCATACTCTACAAGTGCAGATTTTGACGTGTTTATATTGTGTTAGATAAGGCCACCTAGTCCACAGACTTGAAGACTCTAAGACACCTGAGATCTGTCTCTGATCCATGGGAACAGAGACCTCTGGATTTCACTGGATGGTGCAGATGGGTGCAAGGGTAACCATTCTGCCTGAGCATACTGTTTGGGCACTCCTTGACTGACAGCTCCCCTCAGCAGGTTGGGTTTGCAGTAGGAACTCAGTGGAGAAGAGGTTAAGGACCAGCTACAACAAGGCTTATATAAGCAATGAACAAAGCACAAATCTTGTTTTGCTATCTGTCATTTCATGTTAGTAGGTGATTGAAGGGACTGGTTCTGTCGATGGTTGTCATGGATATGCACTGCTCCAACTGCTCCCAGATTATAATAGAACCAGTGATGCTGAGTTTAGGAATGTCAAACAAAGGGATTTGACTTTATCAGACAGTGGAATTCTATGTATCAGCATCTGAGACTAATCAAGATGCTCACAGTCATGTCTATGACTTCCGAATTCAAGAGATGGATTTGCTGTAGAGATGCTTCTACTGATGGCAGGTATATAAGATCAAATGCACAGAGCAGTGCCAATAAGATCTTCATTGCTGTACCCTTTCACTTAATTAATTTATATATAGACCATATATAAAATTATACACACATATACAGCCAGCCTTATTTACATCTGTCTTCTCCTGCCTCATGAACTGATTCAGAATCCTGACCTGTGAGCAAGGAACATGGAACATAATCTGTTCTATTTTGAGATTTAAAGAAACAGACTGCAGAATCTTTCTGTTCTTGTGTGCATTTGGTGGTCTGAACCACTTTTGGCTCAAAATTGGAACTACTTTGGATTCTAGGACTCTGTGTTTGTGTGTCTCTTCTCGCTATGCAGTCTGTAGCTAGGCTAATTTCAGATGTGTGCATGTCAGAATAATAGAGCCACACTTAAAAAATTCTATTACCCAGCATTTTGGCTCACTTAGACTTACCTGACAGAATCAGTAAATTAGTTTTAGGTCACATTATTAAGTGATATTTTAAAATGTACATTCTTGGGAGAGCAACATTCAGCTACTTTTTCCTCTCATGGTGAGCGAGTATCTTGGTGTAAATCAAGTCAATTGGATATTAGGTTATGACATGACCCCTACACAAAGCAGAAGCAACCATAGAATATCCACTGGCTGACTGGAAAACCATTCAAGAATAGGGAAGAGACAGAAAATTTCCAATGCAATCCTCACGTTCAAGTACCCCCAGGATAGGAGCACCGGCATAACTTTTATAGGCTTTCATTCAGTGTTCACAGTCTCTTTCTTTTTAGTCCATTTTCTTTTACCCCTCTCATGAATTTCCTTGCTCTCCTTTGATGACCTTATGAGATAAACTTCCCATTCCACCAGAATATTATCAGCCACTTTGAGCTGCTGAGTAAATGTGTCTCCCTTCTGTAATCCCCACCAGACTGAAAGCATGGTAGGAAAAGCCTCTCCTCTCCAGACTGTCCATTCACAGGGACAACATGTCTCAGTTTGAATCCTGCCACAACCCTAAACACATAAGAGACAGAGAACATGAGTCCAGGCCCTGGGACCCATCAGCATGCCTCCAAACCTCAGCATTGCCATCATAAGCTGTCCTGTGGCAGAACACATATGCTCCCTTGGACTGTTTCATAATCAGACCTGCATGTAAAGCTTTAAGTATAATCTCTAGCACAGAGAGTGAGTATTCAATAAACACTGGCCTCTTCTATGAGAGAATCTGGAGCTGGAGATCTCAGCACAGACATCAACCCAGCTCTGTCCTTCAAATAGTGGTGTACCTTACTTAAATTCCTAGTTAGGCAAATATGAACCATTGGAATTTTCTGACACAGGCCACTATTGACCCACAAAATTGGCCATTTGCCCATTTTCTCTGCTTCAACCAATACAGTAATATTCTCTGTGCTTCTGCTTCTTAACTCGTTAAAAATAGGTTCAATAATATGATATCATAGGCTCCTCATGGGCAGTAAATGAAGTATTAGCATTCATAAGTGTGGGGGAGCAGTGCTTGCTTGGTATATAGAGACTGCTATTGTGGCTGGTGAGATGGCCCAGTGAGTAGAGGTACTTGCTGCCACACCTGATGAGCTCCAGTCCTGGCATCCACATGGTAGAAGCAGAGAATCAACACACAAAAGTTTTTCTCGACTTCCATATGTGCACCATGACATGTACATGCATGCACACGCGGGGGTGCACACACATACATACACACACCCTTTAATCGTATGTAGTGTGTGCATTTCTGGAAATTGATTTAGGGACTCCTGTATGCTAGGCAAATACTCTGTTGCTGAGTTTTAAATATATTCTTAGCTCTGGAAAGTAATATTGTTATTACTATTAGTAATAGCATTTGCTGTTGTTATTTTTGTTACCTTAGATATAATTACTGCTCGACTCACGCTTTTTTTTTTTTTTTTTAAATCAAGAAGTGCTCTTGACTATTGAGCCAACCAGTGCTCTTAACTATTGAGCCATTTTTCCAGCCCTGTGGTTCTGGGTTTTTGAGCTAGGATCTCATCTAGTTGAGATTGGCTTCAAACTCACTTTGTAGCTAAATATGACTCTGAACTCCTGATGTCCTGCACCTATCTCTTGAGTACTGGGATTACAGGTTTGTGCCACTGTATCTGGATTCCTAATAGTGACATTTATTTCTTTATTGGGCATAGGCTAGGCAAAAACTCCATCCTTGAGATGCATTCTTAACCCTTTACCAATGATGTCATCTTTAGTCACATTGCATCACTTAACAAAATATAATTTTCATAGCAGAATTCTCATATGCTAACTTAATCAAGAACCTACCTGGAGATTATAAGTAACTAGATTCCTAAAATAGCATCATTCTGGACACCAAAAAAACTTGTTTAGTTGCTCTTAACCTCATCAGACTTGACATCTTTTTCATACTAACTAGTTTCTAGGTCTCCTGTACTCTGCTATGATATAGTTTACCTGTGTACATAGCCACGGGAAAAAAAATCAATATAATGTCTTTTCATATAAAAGAACAAAAGGAACAAAGTAGCACACATCTGAACTTATAAATGCTTGGACATAAGTATTCTAGATGCTGCTATGAGGCAGTTGTGTTTGATTATAGAGAGGATTTCCAGGAATGGGACAGACACAAAAGTAGATGGATATAAGCTCCAAACACAGTGACTGCTTTGTCATGAGAAAGCTGATTTTCCAAGATGGTGAACCACCCTAGAGAAAATTCCACAGCAAAAAAATGCCACCTCCCTTGATATTCATGGTGGTTTCATGACTGGAGAAATATGTGATTTATTAAGAATAAGCAAAATTGTATTAATGTATTTAAATGTAAGGTGGAGTTAGGTTCAGATAATTATAACCAGGTTTTTCATCCACATGATTATTTTCTGGGATATTAAAAATCTGTAGACAGAGAACAAGGCTTGATTGTTAGATCTTATCCCCTCTAAGGACTGGCAAGAAAAAACACATCAAGATTTTTAAGACAAAATCTCCAAAATACAGAGGTGATGTTACCTCAGTCAAGGCCACCAAGAGCAAAGTCGAGTTCAGTCACTTCATTTTACAGGGAGGTACTAGGTTAGGTTCATATGACCTGCTCATTAGGACAAAGCTGAGCTAGAAGTCAAGTTTGCCTGCTACTAATCTACAGGATTGTTGGGTCATCAAACATACTGGGAACCTTTGGATCAGTGCTATAGTGGAGGTCACATCATACAAATTATACCACACACACACACACACACACACACACACACACACACACCACCATAATTATCATCCTCCTCAATGTCCATATCTACTTCATTCTTACACAGGACCATTCCTAGGTTTTATACTGAACAGAGAAGTGAGTTCAAACCTTTATGCTGTCTAAAAGGCTCACTCAACCTAGTCCTTGTCTGCCTCTTTAGTTTCACTTGGTGTCATTACCTCCTTACCCATCATGCTCCCACCTTGTTGGTCTGTTATCAGGCTCCCAGCGGGACTCACTCTCTTTCCAGCCTCAAAACCTTTGCACAGGTAACTTTACCTCCCTAGGTTCTTCTGACAGTCTTCTGTGCATTTTGCATAGCTTGGCTTAGAAGTAAGCCACTTCCTCAGAGGGCTTTTCCTTGAGACTCTACTGTGTCCTTTTAGAGGTTTTCATATCATTCTATCTTTCTTAATCACAGACTTACAGGGCTCAAGCTTATGTGTTTTTTTTTTCATCTTACTTATATGGATGTGTGGTGGTATTGTATTCCCCAAAATATTGTGCACCCTAATAAACTTATCTGGGGTCACAGACAGAGCAGCCACTAGATACAAAGGCTAGAAAACGGTGGCACTCACACCTTTAATCCTAGCATTCCAGAAGCAGAAATCCATGTGTTCAAGGATACAGCCAAACGTGGTGACTCACGTCTTTAATCCCAAAAAGTGAGCCTTTAATCCCAGGGAGTGGTGGTAGAAAGCAGAAAGGTATATAAGACGTGAGGACCAGAAACTAGAAGCATTTGGCTGGTTAAGATTTTAGGCTTTTAGCAGCAGTTCAGCTGAGATCCATTTGGATATGAGGACTCAGAGGTTTCCAGTCTGAGGAAATAGGATCAGTTGAGAAACTGGCAAGGTGAGGAAGCTGTGGCCTGTTCTGTCTCTCTGATCTTCCAGTTCACCCCAATACCTGGCTCAGGTTTGATTTTATTAATAAGAACTTTTAAGATTCATGCTACATGGATGTTTTGCTGGCATGAATATCTGTGCACCACATGTGTGCTTGATGCTCATAGAGGCCAGAAGAGGATGTCAGATCTTCTGTAGTAGTTACAGACAGTTGTGAACCACCATGTGGGTGCTAGGAATCTAACCTAGATCTTCTGGAAGAGGAGCCCATGTTCTTAATCACTGAGCCATCTCTCTAGCCCAAGCTTATGTTTTTATGCGTGTGTTTCTAGGTTTATTATCTGATACCTCCACTAGTCTGTGAGTCTGAGTGAGAGGAGGAGGCGGCAGCAGCTTAATCAGCTTCATGTATTACTAGCACACAGCACAGAACTGCTGGATCCAAGAATGGATGAGTAATTGGGTCAGCTGCCCAGAATGACCTTCAGACTGGCTGGAAAGCAGACACATGACAGAAACAGTCAGGACTTTTTTTTTGTGATGAGAGCATCATAACACATCAGTTCTAACTTGTCTTTGAGAGAGAAGCATGCTATTTGAATCAGCTTGTTTTGGCTTACTTGTTTTCCACTAAAGACACATGGAGTAGGAGCACCTCACTGTTGGGATGAGGTGAGGCTCTCCCATCTGTCTGGAGCTGCATCCCTGCTGGAAGAAACTGGAAGAAACAGCAGCTTTTCGAAATTTGGCTTCACAGGACTCAACCCTACAAGTCCCCCTTTATCCTTCCAATGTTAACACCGGTGTCTCATCCCTGTAGAGCTTGGTTTTGTGTCTTTTGTTTTGTTCTTTTCTCCAACTTTTGCCCTCAGATATCACTTTCATTAATCTGGCACACCTGTACACTACCAGCATGGTTACTATTATTTTTCTTTAAATGCAACACACTTTGACATCATTAATTAAAAAAAAATGGTAATATGCATGAACTCCTCGGTTTATGAGCTCATCATATTTGCTCTGCAAGGCATGCTCTCATACTTAGCAGCTTTGCTGTGAGGGAAACCTAAGGCGGACCCAAACACAGTTTCAATAACATGCTGAAGGTCATATCTGGTTTTATCATCGATTGTCCCTGTCACACTAGAGAAAACTGTTTATAGCCTGGTTCTCTACCCACCCTGTGCCCCACCATGAATATAAACTGCTTAGGGTTAGGGTAAGCCTTCAAGAAGTAAACTTTGCTATAAAGCCTTCCCTAAGTGTGTTGCATGTAAAGTAGTATTTCCTACATCTCAGGGCACACTTTATACTTGCCTCATCCTAACAGTACTCATCTGTTGCTGTCCCCTACCCCCGTGGGCTGTTTCCTTTGCAAATACTGCATTCATGTTGGCATTACCAGGATATTCACTGTTTTGGTGGTCGATAATACTTTATATCCTCATAAAGGCAGCTGAGACTCTGCTAGGAAGACACAATATGTTTTTCCATGCTAGAGTGTCTAAGTCATCCATGATGAGGGCTTCTGAATGAATCTAAAGTGTCACTATTCTAGAACTATAGCCACCTTCAAGGAGGCCAAAGGATGACCCTTCATTGGACTTCATGACTGGGGAAGTCACTGGCTTCTGGAAGGTTCTCCATCCTCTTGGCAGTTGGCATTTTGACACTGTGGACTTTCAGAATGGCCAAAGGGGCTATTGCAATTTTTACATCTCCAGTGTTGAGCAGGGCATTTAGTAAGTGATTACTAAGCAAATGGATACATGATAGAACTCAGCACTGTAGAGAGGTTCAGGGCAAAGAGAAGAGATCTAGAACGAGATAGAAGCAGCCTTCTGCTAACATGTAGGAAGTAAGACTCAGACTCGGAAGTAGGCCTGGGTTCCCGTTCAGCCTCTGCTGCATGCCTCAGCATATTCTTTACTCTTCTTTTTATCCATGAGCAGACTTGGACTAGGGAGTTGCAGTGTGTCATAAGCCTGTCCTGGTGTCAGCTACTGCATTAGGGACTCCACGGATGCTAATTGACTTTCCCTTTCCTTAGTCATGCAGAAGAAGCCCATGGAGCCCGTGACCCTGCCTTTATCACACACTTAATAGCGAACATGGGAATTTTGATATTCGGTACAATCTGCTTAAATATAACTGCTGTACATTTGGCAAAAGGCAGTGGCACTTTTGATACTTGATAGGATTTGTAATCTCCAATCTACTGAAAGGAATCCAGTCTTTTAGTGCTTGTCCTGCTTGGAAGAGGCGTCCCCTGCCCTGTATATTCAATTACTTACTGCATAATAGAACCGCATGTATCCTATATCGTTCTTTCTGTAGGTGAACATTATGTTCCTCAGGTGGTGTGAGAGACTTTGAAGGACCTGTCGGCCACTGGCCTTCCTGTGCAGCACTGTAACCATTCAGTTCACGGTGGCATTTACTTCTGAAGCCCTTGTTCAGAATATTAAAAAGGGCACGCGGCAGTCTTACTTCTCTGCTTCAAGAACTGTGCTTTTGTGAAGCTGAGCCCCGTGGGCTGCTCAGGCAAGTCACTGGCCCCTGTTTAAGGACTGTTTGGAATCTGGCTTGCTGGCACTGATTGGCAACTGTAACAACTGAGCCCCATCAAGGTGGAATGATTCTCCTTCATGTTTCATCCCAAGGGAAGCACTATGTTGATAGAACTGGGTAATTCAGGTAGGACTTCTGAGGTCATCTACCACCTTATCTACCAGAACATCACAGTGATTTCCCACCACCTGTGAAAACTGATTGCGGTCTCTCACAAAGTCAGGAAGAGAAGCATTAAGGTTGACTTTATCTAGCTCTATCAACTACTTGTGGATTCTGAATGACAAGTTAGGGTTCCCAGGTTCTCCTCTCTCTCTCTCTCTCTCTCTCTCTCTCTCTCTCTCTCTCTCTCTCTCTCTCTCTCTCCCTGTCTTTGTTTTTTTTGAGACAGGGTTTCTCCATGCAGTTTTGGTGCTTGTCCTGGATCTCGTTCTGTAGACCAGGATGGCCTTGGAACCAGACAGAGAACTGCCTGGCTCTGGCTCCCTAGTGCTCGGATTAAAGGCTTGCACCACCGCCACCCCACTCTCATTCTTATATTGAAATGATATCTGGGTTAATTTTATCCAAATGGCTGCTGGAGATCAGGAGACAAAATCTACTGTGGTTTACCAAGAGCAGTTCCCCCTTGGGCTATCTAGATACCATCTCTGTGTGTTATTCTAACTCAGATGATTAGAGAGAGATGTTCCAAAATGTTGCAAGGGGGATGGTGACAGAGACCTAGAGCTCTCTAGTCCTAGCTTCAGTTTCTTAGTATTTGGGGCCTTTTTAGAATTTCCATTTAGGACTTTCTAGATGAGAAGGCAATTGCATTGTGGCCTTTCCCTTTAAGAAGCAATGATTGGGAGTTGAATTTTGGATGCTAGTAGACCAGATTTTCTCACCTGAGTACTGATTAACAGAGCAGATAGGGTGATTCTGTCTGGGGGACACTGGAGGATGATGATCAATAGCCCTGGCCTACTTCTAGATCTAGTACCACCCTCTGACTTACAACAACCTCAAATACTCCTAGAGTGTAAACTGGTACTGGTATTATGGAAACCAGAGGTCCCTCAAAAACTGAGAAATAAAACTCTCATTAGATCAGATATATTACTCCTGTGCAGATACCCAAAGGTTGCTATATTCTGCTTCCTTGATACTTGCTCATCCATGTTCATAACTACTCTATTCACAATGGCTAGGAAAGGCATAAGCTTAGATATCAATCACCTGATGGGTGGATAATGAAAATGTAGAGCACACACAATGGGTTTTATTCTGCTGTGAAGAAAAATGGAATTATGAAATTTGCAGGTAAATGGATAAACCTAGAAAAAAAGTATACCAGATGAAGAAACCCAGGCTCAAAAAGATAAATGCTACATGGTTTCACCCAGATGTAGATCCCAACTCCAAACCTTAAATTTATGTTTAACTGGGCATACTTGTAGAAGTAAGGGCATCAGAAAAGGGCCATTGGGGCAGGTGATACCTTCAGGGAGGGGAAGATATACAGCATAGGTGATATGAAGACAGGGGGAATGTAGGGAGTGGAAAGTTTAAGCAGGGATGGATGTAGGGGTATGGACAGATGAGAAGGAAGGAGGGAGGAAGGGAGAGTTAACTGAAACTAAGGGTGTATGAAAAAGCCATTTGGAAATTTACTGCTTTGCAAGTCAATTAAAAACAGAAGTGAAAAAAGAGAGCTAGGGAGATAGTCTGCATGCCTGAAAAAAAAAAATGCTGTTCCTAGAAGCCTGGGTCACTAAACAAAATTCCTAGTGGCATGTGTGATATGTCTCCTTAAGAGTTGTTGGTCAGGGAGGTGAGAGAGGCCCTCAAAACAACGTAGGCTCTGATCACTCTTCCTTTTTGCCCACCAGAACTAGTTGAAAAGGCTCCATTGCTGAAGAAACCACACACTTTGGCTGCAGGGTACAGAGAAAGCAAGCTTGAATTGAGCTGGCAGCTTCCTTCCTGCTGGCTAGCATTGATAGAGCTAAAGGCTTCTGGGGAAGACAAGGCATCAGTGGGCTTACCCAGCTAGGCAAAATGTGTCCACTGATGCTCTAGTGGTACAACTGTTGTGAGGCTAACCAACCCCTTTCTGATGGGATTTAAGGTCCATTCCACGAGAAAGAATTCATACTTGATACTGTAAACCCTGTCAAAAACCCACAGCTAAGGAGGTATTAGGCCCCAGAGGTGAACTCAATAATGTTGTTTAGCTAAATCATCATAGCACCATGCTGCCTTTTAAATATATATGTTTATACCCATAAACAAATGCTACTCCAGAGACAAATGGTTACTCGAGGTGCTGAGAACAAGTGACAGCTGAATGTTTGATCCCAAATAGGACACTTATACTATCACCTTTAAGGTCAGGGAACAGCATGGAAGAGGGAGACAGAAAAAAAAATAATGAGAATTGAAAGATAAGGAGAGGACCTGTAAAATACAGTCATGCAACCAATGTAACCACGACTTCATGGCAGCCGAGGCTGTCTGTGATGGGCCTACCCAAGACTGGGCCTATGAACAGTCTTTCATGGATGTGGGTGGAACTTACAGGGTCATAGGCCTTGATACTGAACTATTGGCTACTACTGATGAACATTGCCTTTAGCTATACAATCACTGAACAGCCTACCAGGCTCTAGTGCATAGTTCCAAACTCAAGGTCACACAGACGAGCCTGGTAGCTGGTCACAGCAACAACAATAACAACCAAGTCATTAATTTGCAAAGAGGACTTGTCAGGAAAAACAGAGGGAAATAATAGAGGTGGGGGAGAGATAGGGGTCATAATCAGATTTCATACTATAAATGTATGAAATTGTCAAAGAACAAACTCAATGAAATTAAAAAAATAAAATAAAAACAAAATTTCTAAGCCAGATATCTCTTTGCTGGGGGTGGGGTGTAAGGGGCCACATTATCCATGGTTGAGGATCAATAAAATGGATTTGAACTTTGGGAGGCCATCATCATCATCATCATCATCATCATCATCATCATCATTTATTTGGCAGTGTTAGGGACAGAACCCATAACCTTGAACATATTAGAGAGTGTCCTATAATCCCAGATCCGGAGAGATTTTTCTGTGTCACAAGAAAGCTTCTTTGGGTATATTTCAGCGTCTTGTGGCAGTCCTAAGACACTTTTAACCTCTGAGTTTCCTGTGGGGTACATGTCTGATGTACTTGTAGGTTGACAAAGGATGAACTAAGAATAAAAAAAAAAAAAAAAAAAAAAAAAAAAAAGCAAAAGGTGAGGGGGGAGGGAGAGGGAGAAGAGGGGAAGAAGAGGGAGGGCAAGGGATGGAGAGAGAGATACTTGCATGCATCAGCTCTTCTTCCTCCCCTCTCCCTGTAGGGCCAGAAGAGAGAAAGTGGAATGCGGAAGGAGCAGGCATGCTGACCTGGCGATGGTGCTCTGTGGAGGAACTCGGGGCTAGGGCTTTGGAGCTTCAAGTCATCCTGATACTTCAAGCAGACGTTAGCAATGCACCGTCGGCAGCACAAAGGTGGGTTTTGGAGAACATGAGCTATCTGGCAAGGTGCTCGGGGAAATTGCCATGTAGGCCCAGCCCTTTCACCACCACCAAGCCTCGGCCCTGCTCCCTGCCACGCAGCCACACAGTTGCCTCATGCTGCCCTCTGGCTGCTCCAAGCCTGCTTCATCCAGGCTGAACCATCTGCTGCAACATTTCCTGTCTGGCTTCCAGCTCTCCTTCCCTGTCTGCTGATTTCAGCTATTTGGAGGGTTAAGATTAAACACGCAAATACTTTACTAAAATAAAGAGAGAGGAGCCTGCAGGTCTGACCTGGGCAGGGGATTCTGGCTCTTCGAAGGGAAGCTTGCTAGTCCTCAGTCAGGGGAGTTTTGGAACCAAGAGCATTTGCCTGCCTTCTCTGGCTTCCCTGAAGTGAGCATGGGTAGTGTATTTTCTAGCCATGCCCCCCCTTCCCCCTCCCCTGGCCCCCATTCCTCTCTCACTTGGCTTTTGTAAGTTAGAGATCTCACTTCCAAAGAGGCTCTACACAAGATGAACTGTGAAAAGACCCAAATTTCTTAGCTTGGCATGTAGTGTGTTTCTTAGCAATCTGTCTTCCTAACCTCATCTCTGTTCATTCCCTCAAGTGCTAGTAGAAAAGATGGACACAGCCTCTGGCCCCAGCACCTCCCCTAAAAACAGATAGTGCAGCAAGAGGCCACGTAAGAAACCAGACGAAAACAACACATCGAACCAGGGTAGGTTCAGGAGACCTGGGAGTGCCTTGTGTGTGGAATTAGTCTGGGGATTAGTTCCTGGCTGGCAGAGTGTGGAGATCTCCTGTCTTTGCTCTTTCCAGCCCCATATGCTAACACCTGGCATGCTTTGTCATCTGTCTCTCACTTTGGACATGACAGTCTTCTCTTTAGAATGGTTTATCTGTCTGACAAACTCCTAGTACCATTCACAATCCTGCTTACCTCTTATTACCAGGCAAATGCCTCTGACCGCCCGTTGTTCTGCCTCTGCTTTGCTGTGGCTCCCTGAGCTACTGCTAAATTAAAGTGTATTCCTCTTTCTTTTGAGTGAAGTCCTTATAAGTCACCTCTATGGCAATAAATCACACCAATTTGTGATGTTCTGCTGATATGCCAATCTTCTCCATTAAGTGTTCCTCAAAGGCAAAGAAGTAAAGTCCTTTTTTAACCCCAGCTTCTGGCAGAGAGCCTGACATGCGGAAGTGTTCAGTATCATTGAATGGATCCATTCAAACTGGGAATAGCAGGCGGTTCCCTGCATTCTTTCCTGTATTAGATGGTGAGACTGAATGTCCTTATAGAAGGACCCATAAAGCATATATGTCCAGTGTTACTACCACCCAGATCAAGAAATAGTTATCTACCAGAACTGAAGATGCCACTAAGACAAAGACTCAAAATTTTATATTTGACCAGAAACTACTGGTGTCTTCTAAACAGGACTCGTCTTGAACCTGGCGCCAGATATTTTAGAGACCAAACACTTGGCCCAAAGGCAAGCAAGTTTCAGTTAAACATCCTTTGGCCAAGGTGGCCTAAAATCTAACTGTAGGGGACTTTATCTTCCAAAATCTCTGGCACCTTCCTTCCTTACATACTGCTTTCAGGCTTTTGTGGACTCTGTCACATTCTAGGACAATTAATGTAGGTGCTTTGCTGGGAAGGTCTGGTAATTGTTAACCTGTGTGCAGCTCAGTCTATTTGTTGGATGCTGTTCATGCAGATCGGTTAAAAATCAAAATGGGTGTCCTTGGCTCCATTTTGGAGGAGATCAACCATCTGCCTCACTGTGTTTGGTCAGAACACTGTGTGTGTTTGGAAAAGCTGTGGTTACAGGATGTACAGCAATTACCTCCAGTGTGGCACAGCTCGGAGCAGGGGGACTCTGCAGGGCCCATTCTCTCCTGCTGCTGAGCTCACACACCCTCTCTCCCTTTCTCAGCACTCTCGCAGTGAAGGCCCTCCGCTCTCACTTCCTATTTTTTCACCTCTTTACAGATGTCCAACAACTAATCTCTGTGTCTATATTAGAATGATGGCTTTGTCCTGGATATATTTCTGGAATCTGGCTGTAATTTTCTAAAGAACAGACTCAGCTAAGTTTCAGGTTTTTGTCAACCCTGGATTCCCTTTCAGGATGTTTCTCCCCTTGACTCTTTACCCCATGCATGCATGTGTTATGAGTCCATGATCATGCCTGCCAGTTTGCAGTTCCTTTCCATTGTCATGACTGACGTTCCAGGAACCCTGGTTTCTCCAGCTCCTTGGGTCTGTTCATGGAAACCTTCTTGTTTGTTTGATTATTTAAAGCAGTCGACAACACTGCTTTTCTCTGTGTCTTGCTTTGGGATGTTTAATCACGCACTGGAGACTGAGTTGCTACTTTGTGCCAGACACAGCTTGAGCCACTGAAGCTACAACAGCGAACAGATAGACGTGGTTTTTGCTCCCAGGGAGTTGGCATACTAAAGGAAGCTTTTTGTTCTAGGGCTGAGCTGTCCGATATGGCACCCACTCATGATATACAGCTGCTCAAGTTCAAATCTCAATTAATTAAAATGAGACAAAATATAAATTTTAGTCCTTCATTCGCACTGGCCACATTTCAAGTACTCAGAAGCATGGGAGACCAGCAGTTATGGTACTAGATAGCACACTTCTATCACAGATCTACTGTGTATCTACTGCACAGGAGTGTTCTAGAAGAATATTCTAGAACCACTGTCGTCCCTTGAATTTATAAAACACTTGTAGCCATACAGAGAAATGATTTAGAATGAAAAGGCTACAGATCATAATTCTTCACATGTAATTTTCCTTAGAAGCATAGTTTATGCACAGTATTCAGGAACCTGTACATTTATTTTTATTGGGAATACCCAGTTTTTAATTACAAGATGGCTAAACTAATGTGGTGGGATAAGATTTTGAGATATTGTTGGCTCACTGTTTCTGAGGGCTCTGCATTAACCAGAAATGGAAGGAAACTACCTGAAAGAAACCAGTGTCTGTCCCAGCCATGTTATTCCTTAAATCAGAGAGAATAAGCATGCTCTTAGCACTTATACTGTACTGGGTATTTGTGATTTGGAGATGACTAAAAGTATAAGGGAGGATGCACCTAAGTTATTTTATATAAAGGACCTGAACATCTGTGGATTTGGGGAGCCACAGGACAAGGTGAAGTCCTGAAGCCAACCCCTCATGGACATTGATGATGACAAGCCATCACTTTCTTGTCCTGTCTTTTGAATGGGTGTTAGCTCTGTTCTCACCATTTCACGGACAGGAGAGTTATCATTGAGAACCCAGAGAGAGCCTGTGTATCTTTCTGACTATTCTCTTACAATTTCCTAAGATCTGGGAATGTTTGTAGAGGGGAACACAGAAAGAAAGATTTGGGGAGTGTATTCAAATGTCCTGGCTGAAGCAGGGCTATAGAAAAGAGAGAGAGAGAGAGAAATGAGAGTCTGCACACACATGTGAGTGAGGACGAGAGTGAATCCACCTGTGCTTTGTGGGACCAGGCTGCATGATCCCGGGAGTTCTGTGACAAGTAGCAGAGTTTCTGGGAGAGGAAGTTTCTAGAATCTGGGACTGTGGAGAAACACTCTAACTATGCAGGACTGGAAGAGTCACACTGACGTTCAGCAGGAAGCTATATGGACTGATGAGTTAGCCCTGCATCCTGCCCCACCCATCCTAATCCATACTCCACAGCCTCAGACAGTGATCTCCTCCCCATTTTTAAGAGCATAAATTCAAAGTAGAAATAAATGGAATTATAATGTAAACATCAGCTTCCCAGCAGTCTCTGTATTTGTGGTCTGGGAGCAAGATCCACTTCAGAAGTTGTGTGGTTTCCTCATACACACATGAACCCTGGTAACAACTGATGTCCTCCTTGTTGGGCCATTTTATTTGAAGCAGTAGGATAACACATTCCTAGGAAGTAAGCACATCTAATGCCTTTGGAGACAACTTGAGTAGTGAGGAAACTGACTCCATGCTGGAGTTCAACTGGCCGCTGTAGGGAGGAAACCAATATACTTTCATGGCTTGTTGGCTTACCCAGGAGACTAATCAGTCTGTGTGGCTGATCTGGCCTGCCTTCTGCTCTTGTAAATTAAGTTTTATTGACACATAGTCACACACACTGGTTTACTGATTGTCTTGGGCCACTTTGGGGGTTACAATGGCAACATGGCAAACTATAACAGAGACCATATTACCCTGAGACAATATCTTGTCATTTCTGGAAAAATTTTACTCACACCTGCGTGGCCTGGTTTACAAATTCCTTAGAGACAGGAATATGTCTGAATATTTTCCTATTTCCTCACAGGCCTTGTGGGTACAAAGCAAGAAATTAAGAATGCAGAATAAAAATCTTAAGACTGGAGTGGCTATTTCAGCTTCAAGTATGACTTCCTGAAGAGACTCCTGGGAACATCATGCCTTGCATTACAGCTACTGATCTCAACTATTAAAGAGGGTGCAGTCATGTTTCTGTCAGCCATGATGCAATGCCTTTTCTTTTCTTTTTGGGTCAGGGTCTTACTTTTTCCACAGCCTCCCCAGTTACTGGGATTTCAGGTCTGTGCCACCACGCACAGCTCTGTAATGCTGGAACGTATGTGTGACTTGACCTTCCAAAGTCATGTACTGGAGGCTTGGTATGCTGTATGGTGATGTTGAGATAGGGAAACCTTTAAGAGCTGGGGCCCACTGGAAAGTAGTTAGGTTCTGGAGACAATAATCCCTTTGGGCAGTCATGCGGAGTGGGTTCACTCTCTCAAGAGTGGAGATTGATAAAGCAGGGCGAGCCTGGTTCCTCACTGGTCTCTTGTTTCTCGTGATACCATGTGATTTCTTCCTCACACGTTCCCACCATTATGACAGCATCCATCATGAAGCCCTTACCAGAGCCCAGAAGATGCCAGTGTCAAGCTGCTATGTTCATGAAGCTGCAGAGCTGAGCAAACCAGCCCTTCCCTCCCTCCCTCCCTCCCCTTTTTCTTTGCTTTTCTCTCTCTCTTAGAGGGATTTTATTAAACTTGTGAGTCTCCAGTTTCAACCTTCAAGTGCTGGGATAATAGGTGTGCATCACCATGCCTAGATAAATCTCTTTTGTTGTCAAGTCCCTAGCCTTGGGGATTTTGTTATACCAATACAAAGCTAAGAAGAGGGGAATGGGGGAGATGATTGTCACACTGTAAATGTGGGTGGTTGGATCAGCCATCTGCTGTATATATAATCCAGGATGCTCATGGTTTCCCACCTTGCTGGAAAGGAGTCTCCAGTGTGAATAATTTGAGTTTTAGCTGAGGAGACTTAGAGTCTCAAGGCCTATCTCAGGCTGGCTTCTTCCAACAGCATCGCCCAGGAAAGCATTAAAATGAGTGTGATTTATTTACTAAAGAGAATATGCACAGTGGGAGCATAAAGGGGCGGCGGGGGGGGGGGGGGATAAAAGGCCAAAAAAAAAAAAAAAAAAAAAAAAAAATGAACGCAATTTCAGGTAAAGCCTGAGCCCACACCTGATCCCACTGGGATCTCCAGGGCATGAGTTGTACCTCATATTCAGGAAGGTATTATGCAGCTTAAGGATGGGAGTTTGGGGGTTCAATAAGAGTCAAAATAACTAAGCTTTTCCATTCCCCGCATCTAACAGGTAGAAGCAGGGCTCAGGATTCCTGGGATACCCCAACCCTCGGGTCACCTTAGGTTCTCTGGGTAATGAAGAGACTGCAAGCATTCTGGGGTGGTTATCTGAATGTGGCAGGTGAGCCCAGAATTGGAGACTATGGAAACAGGGGGGGGGGGAGGGCGAGGCAAGACCTGGAAAAGGGGCTGAGAGGGAACCTGGACAGTGAACTAATGGTATCCACCACATTGCCAACTGGATGCCTATGTTTATAATGTACTATGAGGTTATACATCAAGTTAGCTCTCTCTCTCTCTCTCTCTCTCTCTCTCTCTCTCTCTCTCTCTCTCTCTCTCTCTCTCTCTCTCTCTCTGTGTGTGTGTGTGTGTGTGTGTGTGCATGCGCATGTGTTTTGAGACAGCTTTCACTTTAGAGCCCAGGCGGCCTCAAACTCAAAGTCCTCCTGCCTCTGCCTCCTGAGTGCTGGAATTGCAGCCTTGCATCGCCATGCCTGGCTTCTCCTTGCCATTTCTGTAACGTGCACACTCCATTTTATGAAAGAAGAACCACCTTGTTTCCTCACCTTATTGTTTTCCCTTCAAAAATAAAATGATTTATCTGGGAATATAAAAATATAGGCTTTTTGTTGTCGGGAGAGTTTGCCCTGTTCACAATACTTATAAAATGGAAACAATCTATATGTCCTTCAACTGATGAATGGATAATGAGAATGGGGTGCATTTACACAATGGAATGCCATTCAGCTATACAGAAAAATGAAATTGTGAAGTTTACAGGTAAATAGATGGAACTGGAAAATATGATTCTGAGTGAGGTACCCCAGACCTTGAAAGGCAAAGGCTGCATGTTCTCTCTTATTTGTTTCTAGCTCAGAATCTTTAGATGTGAGTATAAAACCTGGAGTAACTGTATAAGCCAGGAAGGTAAGAGGGACCATGGAGGGCTCTGTGGAGAGGAAGAGCTCTAGAGACAGGGAGAGCAGGACACAGGCGTTATGAAGAGGGAAATGGGAAATGTGGGGGTGCGGTGAACTGGGAAGGGGAGGGAAGACAATATAGTCACAGAAGGAGGGAAAATGATAAGCAAATCAACAGCCTGTCAGATGTGATTTTTTTTGTCACATCTTTAGCAGAGCATAAATCTTACATGTTCTCTGTAGAAGGCATTCCCTTTGTCCTAAGTCGAGTCCTTTCATACTTCAAAGGATTCTTGGCCAAAACACACTCAGATTTGGGGTCCCAGGCTATGGTATGTCTAGAGATTCACTTGGAAAATCCAGAGACTCCTGGCATATTCTCTTTCATCTCTCCAGCGTAAAGAGCTCAAATCCTGCTCTGTCCTCAAACTGCAACCTCTCTTCACCCTGTTGGGGGCTGCCCTTCACTGGCTTCGCTCACTCATGCTTTCTTTGAGATGGTACCTAGGACTGAATTTGATGTCCCAGGCACAAAGTCCAACAGCTTGGGGTTAGATGCAGACAGTCCTTGTGTCCCCCCCTTCCCCCATATGATTATAGACGATGGTACATTTAACATCATTTGGGGTTGCCCTGCCTCCTCCATGCACATGTCTCTACTATTTGACAAGCGGTGGTTACCTTTCTTAGCCTGCAGTCCATCACAGCTAGGCAGAGCAAGGAGAACTGGTGTTCTTTTACAATGGCTAGTTTTATCTCAAAGCATCCTTAGTAAACTTGCTTCTGCTTTATCGACGCACACATAATCTCTTTCTGCAGGTCATTACTGCTGGTTTGGTCTCCATCATTGCTGCTGATTTTGGAGGCTTCTCTTGCCTAACCAAATCCTACTTTTTAAGATAATTTTTTGTACTTGTTAAAGAGGACGAGATAAAACATAACTTTTAAGGAAGTGTACTGACTTGTCTTTATTAAAAAGGACAAATACTTCTTATATTGCTTTTCCCTACTAATAAATTAGCAATTAGGTGACAAAATAGTTCCCATAGCCAGATGGGAACTCAATATTTCTTCTCATTACAAATTTTGGGGGGTTAGTATAGAGGCTTAGGAGAAAGCTATGGGAATTTAAGATGTATTGTACCCCTGGAAGCTCTTTTTCTGTGAGGCTACCTAGGACTAACTTGGAGGGGTCTTGATAGGGTAGACAATATATGGGCTTGGAGTCATGCCAACCAGGGTGGATCAAAAGAGCTCTGTTTAAGGTACTAGAGTAACCAGACTTTGAAGAGAGATCTCTTCAAACGGTTAGAGAACTAGCCATCTCAGGAGAGGCTGGAACCCTAGCACAGAAATGAAAATTCTTGGCAAAAAATTACCAACGACTCTTCTAAACGTCCAGCTAGTGGACCCTTTTCTCTTGGTATTCTTTGCCACTTTCGTGACTCTGTTCCTCACATCCTACGCCAGCCTCTCTTCTCTACTTGTGCTCATCCATCACGACTTTCACAGGAAAGGACATTGATCCTAAAGTGTGCATTTCCAACTCAGCTCTTTTTAATGAATCGATTTTATTTATAAGTATGTGTATGTGCCTGCTTGTCTGTATGTGTAGAGCATGGATGCAGGTACCCCCGGAGGCCAGGAGAGGGTATCAAATCCCCTGGAACTGGAGCTACAGGAGTTTTCGAGCTGCCTGAAGTAGGTGCTGGGGACTGAATTTGAGCCCTCTGCAAGAACAGCAAATGCTAATCACGGAGCCATCTTTTCAGTCCTGCTTTTCAAATTTAATTCGTTTCGTAGTTCAGCTCATCCTATGGAGCTTCCTGGCTTCCCTGGACTCTCTATAGGATCTACAAACTCAATCCAACCCCAGTGGGGCACCAGCCCCAGATATATTTATCTTTCCAAGTTTCTCAATGATTTTTATACTTTAGACAATGTCAGGGATCTCAGGGCAAGCTCCAATTCCCCAATTTTGAATCCCTACCCACGTCTTCTATATCCTCTGCACCATCTGATTCAGGCTCAGGTCTTTCTAATTTCCCTTCCTCCAGTCTCATGCTTCCCATCTTTTCCATCACTACTGTATCAGGGATGTTCTTTCATCTTTCATCCCTCACTTCCCATCTCCCTCCCTCCCCAGGATCTCCCTCTCCTCCTTCTTCCAGACCCATCTGTCCTACTTCCTGTCTCCTACCTCTCACTCTACAGTGAGCCATACTAAATTGTTTTTTTTTTTTTTTTGCCTGGAGCTTGCCACTCTGGGTCTCAGTTTGGAATGCTATTCTTTCTTCACACCCCTGCTCCCATCTGCCTAGTACACATCTGCTCAGATTTCAGGGCTCTGAAATGCAGCTTCTTCTTCCCTGCAAGGCCTCATCCATTGCACCCATGCTCCTACTCCATGTGTTACTGACTGACTTCCTCTTTGAGCTTCGCCTCGGCACATAGCTGTCAATGACAGTTTGCCCCTCCTGAACTGTAAGCTCCTCCGAGGCAATGTCTCTGTATGTTTGTCTCCAGACTTTGCTTTTCAGCTCATAAACAGGAAAAAACAAAACAAAACCAAAAAAAACAAAAAACAAACAAACAAAAAACCCCCAAAAAACAAAAAAAAAAAAAAAACAAAACAAAACCCTTTGAATGAGGAACGGATTCTAAATAGAGGCCAACCTGTGAGCAAATGACAGTGGATGTCATGATGGCAGAATGCATACAGGTCACAGCAGTGACCTAATGCAGAGATAGCCCTGTTCTCTGTAACTCTCGCAAGCCCAAGTCGGCAAACAAGTCACGTGGGTATTCTTTACAGTGTGAGCTGACTTTTCCAGAGACAGCCCTGTGTTGGCCAGCTTCCTTAGCAGTTTGTGAAAATGCAACCCAATGAAACAATTCCCCTTCCCCCCAAAGTTGGCACTGGCCCAAGCTTTGCTTTCCCAGAGTCTGTTGTTTCCTGGTCGGGCAATGCACCCTATGCTATAGCCGTTAGGTATCTGTGTGCTCTGAAGCCATTAGAGGTCAGTCTGAAAGCCTAAACAGAAGCTGAGACTGAGCTTGACTACATGGCTGAGAAGCATACCAGTGGGCATCCTCCTTGCTCCGGATGTCCTAAGCTCCACCATTGCAAGTGTATTTCAGACACTTGAGCTGCCCTGCTTCCACACCCAAATCGAGGAACAATTAACTGGAGACAGAAAAGTAATTCAGGGCAGTCCTTGAGCTTGTCATACACATACTTGACCCTTGTTTGAGTCAAGGCCATAGAGACAATCTGGATACCAAAGAGCAAGGGTTATTTTAATAGCAAAATGTTGTATTCAATCAATCAATCAATCAATCAATCAGTCAAAAACAAAACAAAACAAAAAACCCTCTCCTTCTTCTGATTACCTATTAATTTCAGATGAAAAAGCCCTAAGCAGTAAGAAAAAAAAAATGACCCATGCACTAAGAAGATTGGATATTTAATTCAGAGTGGAAATGGCTAGGTAATATTAAGTTGTCATGGTAGAAAGCAAGTCCTGGACATTCTGCTTTCACAGTACTATCTAAACTTGTAAAAATACCCAGAGAGGCAGAAAGGAGGCCTAAATTTAGACCCGTATTTAATGCATTCAAGAGCATGATTCATTTCTCTCCTGCCTCGGTACAGCCTGAGGAATCTGAATCTACAGCAGGATGCCTTGTAAGTAAGAAGCAGCCCCATCCAGCGAGAGGCCAGAGCATGTGGAGCCACCCTGTCTCCTCTGCTAATAAAGGTGAACTTCCAAGTACCCCACCCACCAAACCCGATCTCTGAGCTCATGAAAAACCATTCAAGTTTAATTTTACTCCAGCCTTGGTGTGGATACTGCTGGGAATTTACTTATTTATTCTGTTGTTCTTCTGGTTTTTAAATGGGTTTTCTACCCAAGCACCTGTGGGGCCTGGCTAGCCCTCGGAGGCCATACAGTATGGCTCACCCTCATGAGACCTCCCAGAAGAATGTTGTAGTTGATATTGGTGTATTGAATGTAATGAAATGAATTAATTATTTTGTGGAACCGGGTATCGAACCCAGAGCTTCCTGTGGACAAGGCAAACGCTCTACCATTGAGCTACAGCCATTGGCCCATATTGGTATATTGAACATCCCAGACTCCAAGTCACTATGGTAGCCTGTAGCTGGGCTTAGCAAAGTAATATATATGTAACATGAGTATTTAACATCAATTACAAGTTATCTGGAAAGCAACAATAACAACAAAGCAAGTAAAATAAAACTCAGTTACCAACTGACCAACAAACTAGCCAACAACAGCAAGTTCAGTTCACACAACTCAGGACAGCATGAGGCCTGGCCTCCATGGCGGAAATAGTTGCTGTCTCTTCCTTTTCATTCTCTTCTACCTCTAATCATATTCTTGCACTGCTTTGCTGCCAAGCCTGAAGCCAAACTCTATCCTCTCGGATAATTTAGACTAAGGCTGGTCTGTCATTTGTGTTAGGTCACTATGGCTTAGATGGCAAATGTACTTGTAATTTTGTGGTTTTTAAAAATGTGATTCCATTTTTTTTCTCTTAAGTTTTTAAGCACATTTGGAAAGTAACCATACAGGTCTCATCCTATCGTCTGGATTTTTAGGTAATTTCTATCTAAAATAATAGGAAAGTAGATGAAATATATACCAAAAAAGCTACAGTTAGAGGACACCACCTCCAGAAAGTGAGGGCATTCTAGCTGTTCTCCACTCTGAGGTGTGACGTTGGTATGAGTAACCCATTCTGAAGGCCCCATTGCACATTCCCATCCATTAGTCCCAGTTAAGAAAGAGATCATTTCCCCCAACATGAAATGGGTCCAGCAACGCAGAAATTGAACAACCAGAGTTAGATATGGAGCACGTGCATCAAGTTAGGAACGAGCCATCTGAGGTGTGTGTGAATGAGCAGCACTTGGAAAGGGCCACACAGGGCACATCCACAGCATGGGCTTGGTAGACCGTGAGAGGGCAGCGGGTCCGGGTGGATATGAGATCCAATCAGCCTGAAAACATGCTTCACACACCAACCTGGACACGGCACAGAGAGAAGGCCACACACTGCAGGGCAGCAGAAATGATCTGTACCTTTCTCAAACAGTTTGGTACTGGTTCTCCTGTGCAGTTCTCAAGAGCCAGGTGGGGGTAGGCATCCAATCTCCACTGCACCCAGCTCGTGCCGTAGTATAGGCGACTGAGTCAGTAATAGGACAGTGATGTCCGGTGACCTTGGCCAAATGTTATTTGAGATTTGGGGACAGTCATCTAAATCCATTTGAGAAAGGACGGGTACTCTTTAGCATTCTAGACAGAAAACTGGCTGATTTAGCTTAGAACAGATTCTGCTATTGCAGCCAACTTCAGATCACAGAGGAAGAGGGCAGGGTCTCAAGAAGGTTGTATCCAGCTAAGGCTAGGTCAGTTATATTTGGGGATTTGGGGTCAAGATTTATCCTCACACACATAGCACACCACAGATCTAATTCACAGAGCGGGGGAATTTATTTTCATCCTTCAGTCACACAAAACACCTCTATTCTGTCTTTGGGGGTGGTGGGGAGATTTCAAGTTCTAAACTATAATCAGCCCTTCTTTGAAAACAGCAATACTAAATCCTCGTATTCAGCAGATGATGGTGTTTGTTGCACTAGGCTGAGCCCATAGTACAACATCAATAAATGGCCACTTGTAGAGGGACAGACAGAATCCCATTTGTAAAACACATCCATACCTCCCCTTTCTCTCCCTCCCCCTTTCTCCCTCCCCGTCTCTCCCTCACTACATTGTTCAAATGCCCATGTGGGCTTCATCTCATTCTGGGAGAAAAAGGGACAACTTGAAAAGGCAAAATAATGTAGCAAAGTGGAAAAGCAATTTCCAGGGGAGGTGTGTGTGTGTGTGTGTGTGTGTGTGTGTGTGTGTGTGTGTGTGTGTAATAGCATGCTTAGTCTCTGAGGAGAATCATCATAGCAAGCTTTTTAAGTGTTGTTTTGCCTGTAGGGACCATTTGAAAGGATGCTCTCGACAGGAAATTCCTGTCTCTGGGAGACTGCCTTCTGAAGGCTGCACATTGTCAACCAAAGATATTATAACCGGAGGGTGGAGCTAAAATTCTTCCTCCATGAGTTGGCCAAGTCTTATGGAACAAATATTTGTTCCAATTAGGTGTTCCAAAAAGTCTTGCTTGCCTCAGAGCCTCAGATAATGTGTTGTGAGAAGGAAAGCGTATTTGTTCAAAATCTATCATGGAGGGAAAATGACGTGTTGCTGTGTTTTGTTGCCAGGATACACATGGTCTTCATAGGCCTGAGGACTTCCAAGCTCAGATGTCTTTTGTCCTTGTGTTCCTAGGCCTTGTTCTACCTGGGATGAGGAGGGAGAGTGGGGTGCTGACTAGACTCTACTCCCACTCCTTATTAAGCTATGTGGTTATGTGACCCTAATCCGTGTTCACAGTCCAGGGCTCAGATGGCTGGCCTGTCAGCAAAAAATGTCTGAAAAAATGTTAATTCAACAGTGTTGGAGGGTTGTTATTTTCAGAGCTAAACTCCTCAGGGAAAATGAGAAAGAGCTGCGCCTGGGATTCAACTCCACACTGAAACATGCTTCTTCCCTGATGCTTTCTGAAGTCATTTCCTGATGCCTGGTGTGCCCTGACATTTGGTCCAAATAAAATCCTGGAACAGACTTCTGGACTACAACTATCCTCCAACTCCACACAAAAGGAGTTGTTTATTGCAGAGACTCAGTATCTTGTAGGCTGAAGGTACTGGGGGCTGCTGGCTCTTGGTCCACACTAAATCATTTTATAATATAGATACCCCCACCCTGGCATTTACCACGAACAACTCGGTCTATGACCTACAGGCATTTTCCATACTTCTTGGTAATGAATTCTGGCTTCATCTGTGTCTCAATAGCACTTAAGAATGAGAAAGGCTGTTGGGGAATAGTTTCTAGCATGAGGAAAATACCATACAGATGTTTGCCCTTAATCTTGAATTCTAATGATGAAATTGAGAATTGTTTATTTGTTCTACACTCAAGCCCAAGGAATTTATTTTCTAAAGCCTAGCAAGCCGAGGGCTAGGGCAGGAGTGGGTAGTTTTGACATAATATATTCCCAGTAATGAAATATGAAAAACCTGGTTTTAAGAGTTTGAGTTATACGCAAACTTATATCATTTAAAATGGTTCATTTTTTGTATCAACTTTGGTATACTAGATGTCCATTTGTATTTTAGGAAGGTCATACCTGGAGAAATAGTTGATGGCTACTTTGCTAACATAGCATATTCACCTCCAGTGATTGTTTCCACCAAGATAGCAAACTAGGAATCGGTCCTCTATCTTGAGCCATTTATTGAGGACAAACAAATGGACTTGGAAAAGACGTGACTCAATCAAAGTTAAATACCTGACTTTGGTGTATGAGAATCATAAACTTGCTTACGGTCTATCTGGTCTGCAAACACTTCCCCATAAATCATCCAATATGGCATGTAGAAGATATTCTTGGCCAGTTTCCAAGATGGCTCCTCATTGGGAAAGAGGATGGCTTGCCTGGCGACCCCAAAACTCATCAGCACCACCAGCATAATGATGACAAAGTACATCATGTCTATCATCTGGAAGGGTGGAGAAGGAGAAATAAAAGAAAAGCCATGTGATTGAGCATGCCTGTGAATGCTGACATTGAAGGAATCCCCAGTTAAGAGGACAACTGGACTACCAAAGCTGACCTCTACATGCTGAATGCTAAGGTAAGTTGCTAATTTTTTTTTTTTTTACAAGTGCACACATAATGGAGCCCTTTCATTTTTATGGCTGACTATGGGATATATTTACATTTAGGCACAAGAGTACTATTCCTCAGAATTTGGGTTTTCCACATGGTTCTCACTTAAACAACAACAACAACAACGATAACAACAACAGTTATTAGAGAAGGTAAGTGGTTTGTTTTGGTTTCTTTTTTCTTAGGAAAATTAGAATTGGGATAGTTGGACTATTTTTAAGAACAAGTGCAGAACAGTATATTCCTACTCTTAGTTCTAAGAGGGTAACATGACTTGGAAAGCTCACAAAAATAAGGGCTTACAAATAGACCTAGGGCAGAGCAAACGGGAGCCCATCACATTGCTTGATTCTCTGCCGTGGACCAGGCTCTCACAGAATCATCCCGTTTCGATATTAATCCTGAAGGGTAGCTTACTGTGGAGGGTATTTTCCCAGGTCTTAAAACCATGTGGCCTCATGAACCAGACCAGGGCCTGTTGTTGACATGATGGATGTCCTCCTGGGTGTGTTTCTCACCTCCTCCTGATGGAAGCCTGCTTTGCTTCCTTTCCTCTCTTTCCCTTCTCCATGCTCTCATTTGTTTCGAGGCTACGTGACTAGCCATCTGTTTTTTCTTTTTCACCTGCCCGACTGCTTTCTTTTCAACACTGAAAACTGACAAGGTACACTAAGTGGTGATACCAACGACTCCAAACTCACAGCTTCTTTAAGAGACATTTCCAGCATCTCTGCCTAGAAAGGTGGGTGTGCTGTCCAAGCTAGGCTAGTTGTGGGACCTCATCCCATGGCAGCCATGGTGAAGTAGGCATGTGACACAAGATGGGACTTCACCAGAATCTTCAGAATTTTTTGGTTTTTGAGTTTGTTTGTTTGTTTGTTTGTTTGTTTGTTTTGAGAGAGGGTCTCTTTATGAGCCCAAAGTGTCTTGGAACTCACTATGCAGATGTGGCTAGCCTGGAACTTTGTGATCCTCCTGCTTCAACCTCTAGTGTGCTGAGATTACAGCCATCTCTACTGTTTCTTATAGAAGTAGAGAGAGAAGTTCCCTTTCATTCTTCATAATGTTCATTCTTTGTGTGAATCTTGCATGCTGGAGGCTGTGTGTCCCCACTAGTGAATGAGTGAGCAGACATAGAAGAAGAAGAGAGCTCGTCCTGGCAGTGATTGGACCCCTGTCTCTGTAGTCTTTACGGCCAGTTTCCCCTTGTCCTCCTGTAAGTCAGTATCCTTCCCACACTTCAGCTGCGGAGATCGGGTCTCACTCCTATGTCAAACTGTCTGATACCAAAGACCTCCTTCTCTTGGATAGTATAGTGTAAGGGGTGCCCACCCACAGAGAGTGACGAATGGTAATTATCAGCGATAAAGAAGGTTCCAGGTTGTTTTAATTATTATTGTTACTGTCATGCTGGGGATTGGACCAAGGTCCTAGTGTACACTAAGCATATACTCTACTATGGACCTATTTCTGCCTCCAACTTCAGAGAGAATATTCCATGGTACCTGTTCCAGTAACTTAAACATTATGGTCTTCCTGGGTGCCTTAGGACACAGGGGCCTCAATATATTTTAGATCAATTCATCAGTTTCCAAGACAACTTCAAAATACATCTGCCAAAAATTTTAAGACCTTGAGGTGAGATAGGAATTTCTTCAAGATTCCTCCTTTCCATATCCTCACAGGTATATGCTAGCTGTTTTTCCTTCTTCCAGTTGGGGGTTGCAGGTCTCTAAGTGGGTGAGATGGCTGGGTTGGATTAGGTTCATAGGAAACCCAAGTCTGTGTTTCATCTCCTCCCTTCCTTTTATTTTATAAAATCCTTTGATCACTTATTTACAGAAAGTGGTATCAGTGAAGGAGCACAGATAAGTCTTCATGTTATATTTGTTCACACAGATTAAAAGAGGGGCAGGGGAGGACTAGGGAGTACTCACCAGAGTTGGAGCTAGTCTGACTCAAGAAAACTCAGCCAGTAAATACAGAAGCTGCACCAATTCAATTTCTCAGCTTTTTTTTTTTTAAAAGATTGTTCCTAATATCAATTCACAGGGTCAAAACAGCAAAAGAAAAATATTCTTCCCATATGCTGAGCTTTCTCTATTTCAAAGTCTTTACTGTCATAAAAATATCAGGATCCAAGTATCATTAATAAGAAGATAAACAGACTTCTTTTGTTTTCAAAGTTAAATTATCCAGTGAGTTCAATGTCAAGATTCTTCCCAGTATGTTGAACAGAGAACATCCATGTTGGTGATGAAGCAAATGCTCTTAAGTACCAGACAACCTGGATTTTGATCCTGACTCCCACCTAAAATAGCTACATGAAAAAAAAAATCCACCTCCACCACCAGCATCACCACCACCACTAAAAACCCTTTTCCCTGACCATTATAAAAGAAAAAGAAAGTTTGCTAAGTGGCCTGGAGTGAGTTGCTTAATCTTGTTTTTAAATGTTGTAAGTGGGATAATAATAACAATCACGCGATTACCTCTGACTAAATGTGATGGCTATGGGGTAAGTTCTCATAAATGTTAATGTGTTGTTATTGAAAGGTCAGGATGTGGAGTCAGGAGTTTGAACCTTGTCCTTGTCTCTCTCAGAGTCTGTTTATTTAATTGATATAGGAGGGTTCTAAGATCTATTCCACGGGGTTGAACAATGAGGGCTGAAATGTGTCTCACATGGTGCCTGGCACAGTAAAGCATAGCTACTATCATGGTTTCTATTCCACATTACATAAGTGAGTTAGTCCTAGGTTTATAGAATTTCCCTAAGAAATGAAATATGAAGGAACAGAGTCAGGATTTCAAGTGATTCTGGACCTGCATATCACCAGGACTCAGTGGGGATGAAGGAGTTCCGTTCTGTCAGGCATTTATTTGATTCACTGATTTCTTCTACATTGCCAACACACAAAACCATTTCAAAATGAGCACCTGGCCATCCTGTGTTTGGTCTCCAGATATCAAGGCGCTGGGCTGCCTAGGTGTGGAAGAACTAAAGAGGGGCCCTCTAAAGTTGAGGGCTTTGTATATAACACATCTGGGAAGACTCTTCAGCTTTCAGTTCGCAGTCCATCTGGCTCACTGATAAACTCTAGAGATGTATTCTATCTACCTTCTGGATTGATGACTCAATTATTGAACTAATTATCTTAAAAGCATTCTGTAAGAACTCAAAGTCCCCAAATTTTCTACTTATTCTTGACTGATAAATGAAGTCATTCATAAGTTAAAAAGTAGAGAAAAAGCATCACAAGCCTTCCTGTTCATTTCTTAGTAAGGTTTCATTCTAGTCAAAACTGGAGTGATTATGCCATTATTAAAATGATAGGCACAGAAATTAAGATAATCTTACTACATCAATGTAACTTTAGATATTTCAAATATTTAAATGCCACCTAGACTTTTAAAAATAATTGACTTGGTTTGGTTTTTGAATAATCAATCTGTTAAAATAAGGTAATAAAAAATAACTATCAGATTAAATAATCTCCTAATGTTGTAGTTCTTGACAGAGGGCAGTTTTGTGTTTCAGGGAACATTTGGTAATGTTTGGAAACGTCTTTGTTGTCCTAACTCACTCTCTCTCTCTCTCTCTCTCTCTCTCTCTCTCTTTCTTTCTCTCTCTCTCTCTCTTCCTCTCCCTCCCCTCCCTCCCTCTCCCCCTTTCTGTTCTCCCCTCTCTGTCTCTTTGTGTGCGTGCGTGCGTGCATGTGCATTGTGTGTGTGTGTGTGTGTGTGCACGCGCATGTGTGTGTGAATGCTGCTAAATATCCTGCAAGATACAGGGTGGGGACTCTTCAACAAAGAACTCCGCAGTCCCAGCTGGGTGTGGAGTGCATGCTGGTAGTCTCAGCACTTAGGAGGCAAGGGCAGGAGGAGGTAAAACACAGTCAGGTTCAGTTACATAGTGAGACACTCCTTAAAAAAAAAGAGGGAGTGTCATGATTTTTTTTTTCATTTTACTTGGAAATATATAAAAAGGCCTGTTCTCCCTAGAAAGTCCATATGCACATTTTCCTATGTAAGTTGGGAGCAGGGATTCGCAGGTCCCTCCTTCAAGCCCGTTCCACAGAGCCTACCTTTAGACACAGGAATTTTCACCAAAATCTCAAATCCATTGTTAAATGAAGGCACAACGGCAGAATAAACCAAATAATATCCACATTTTTCTCCTTCTCAAACAATAGCAAGTCCAACTGGGTTCGGTTTGGGTAACTAAAACTCCAGAGTCCATGTTTCTGTTCTCTAGAATGTGTCTGGTGCTATTTACCCTAAACAATGCTGGTGTGTTCATTCCACACTTGTGTATGAAAGGGTTGGTTCTATGGAAAGACAGTGTGTTTATAAACTTTTCTTTCTTCATTGTCCTTTAAAACGACAATATAACCCCAACAATAGGAGACATAATTTATCAACCAGCTAACTATGAGCTGGCTATTGTTTAGCGAGGGCCATTCCTAATTATCACAGCTCTACAAAGTACATGTTTACTGTTCTTTGTTGCCTGAGAAGGCAGTGAACTGAATATCAAAGAGTGAAGGAAATTCATTTTGAATTTAAATTTTTCCTTTCTCTGCCTGGATTTGTTGTTGTTGTTGTTGTTGTTTTTTAATAGGAACATTTTTGGTTGTCTAGGATATATTTCAGTAGAATTCATGGACAGATGTTAATAAATACTGGTTTAGCAAGATGTCTATAGTAAAATTGAGTGACAGTAAGAAGGGACATCTATAATGCCACCTGCTTGTTTCGACAGCTCATAGGATAAAGCTAGAGATGATACGGAAGAGATTTTTACGAGGGGGGTGTTTTTCCATGTAGGGTGGATATGCTTAGCTTCCTACATGTTGAAGATGTACATGTGGGCCTCAGGCTCTGGGTTCCGCTGCAGTGTCTGAGGAAGGAGCTCATGAACCCAGCACCCCACCCCGACCCCACACCTGTCACCAGGTTCACACTGATGCCGGCCACGTCAGGCTACAGTCTTCCTGGGAAAATTCTGGAATATGTTCAGGAATGTTGACGTTCTCAGGCATTTGTATAGAAGTACATTAGCTCGCCACTTGAGAGTCTTTCATTCTAAAGAATGGTAAGTACCCCTAGCTTGAATTGTAACTACCTCTAGCTTCAAATGTCACCTCCAAAACTCATCTTTTACGAGTCTTCAAAATCTGTTAACATTTTTTTTAGTCCTCCTCCAAGCCTGGCCACCATGAAGATTTTGTGTGAACCTGTCCTGACCTGAGATCCTTCTGGACTTCATAGGAGTCACTCTGAGGACCTTTCACCCTGCATGCAAAGTGCTCCCCTTCCTTTCCCTTTTTCTCAATCTCATGAGATGACACCTTTGCTCAACTATTTTTCTTTTCCTAGACAGGATCTCTCTGTGTAGCCCTGGCCATTCTGGAACCCACTCTATAGACTGGGCTGGCCTTGAACTCAGAGATCCATCTGCCTCTGTCACCTGAGTGCTGGGATCAAAGGTGTGAGCCACCACCACTTGGCTTTGCTCAGCTCTTAAGCTAGTGCCTGGCAAAAAGCAAGTGATCGGTCCACGTACTTCAGTTAGTAAACAGGCAGCTGATGATTACATTCTTTAGTTTCCACATAGCAATAGGGTCAAACTTGCAAACACTCAAAGGGAATTAAAAAACTAACACCCCCCCCCCCCATCCCAGGGCCATCTCCTGCAGACCGAAGCAGCAAATCCAAATGAATCACATCTCTCTATTATCACTGATCTTCCTCTGGGAAAGGGTAACATGGAACCGAATGACCTTGCTTACCATTTTCCCAATCATCATTACATATGGGCCCAGATACTTGTTCACGCCGAAGATGTCTAGTAAACGGATGTACCAATAAATGATGTTCACACAGTAGATGACCCTCCCATCACTCCTGAAGGGCTGGTCTTGAAGTCGAAGGATCATCCCCACCGAGAAGAGGAGGATGGCGATGAGGTCTGTGACGTTCCAGTACTCCTGCAGCCACACTTTGACTTTCTGCAGCAGCTTGCCGGGCTCTGACATCAGGATCTACGAGGCAGCAGAGAGGGTGAGGCCTGGTTTCTTCTATGCTTTCCGCTTGGCTGGAAAGTGCTCTGTCTGTTAGCTGATGGAAGGGGCTATCTAGACCTGAGTCTAGTTGAACACCTGTATACTATGAATGCATGATTGAACCAAGCTTAGGTAATCCAGATGTGCACTGTCTAGAAGCAGATGTAAACAGGTTCGACCCTTGGGATGGTCTGGCAGTTCTGAGCCACTGCAGGCTTTTGCTGTAATATTATATATTCCTAACACACCGCAGATCCATCCCCACAATCATCTCAGTAAACAGTGCTTCGGTACTGAGTGACACGAACCACAGCTACAGGACACCTCCATTCCTCTCTCGTATCAGCAAATCATTGTCGGAAGTACAACCCCCTTAATGACTTATCATCTCCATGATTGCCACTGAATTCTAAGTCCCATTACATCAGGCACATGGTTGCAACTGTTTTCTTATGGCATAGCTGTTGTCATTATGGACAGCAGCCTACCATCCATTTTCTGAGCAACAAACACACAGTGAGCTCTTTGAAGACCTAAACCATGATGTGGTTGGCGATTACAAAGTTGTTTTTTGTAAGCAAAGACTCATAAAGCTGTACCCAAGGAGGATGCTTCCTTTCATGACCAGTAAATTATACCTCATTTCTTAAAAAAAGAGACAAGGGACAAGCAAAACATACTCAGACTTTCTGATGGTTTTCATTATAAACAGACCAAAAGCCAAACTCCTTACCATGGTATACTTCCCATCCCTCTGCATTCTCCCTCCTTCTCTTGCTGTAGCCACACTGGCCTGCTCTGAAGCAGAACAAGGCCAGCCTATGCTCAGGACACTCACACCTAATTCCTTCCACTGGGGACTTTCTTTTCCAAGAGTTTGCATGCTTGGCTTCTTCTTCTTCTTAAGCTCTTTATTTAGTCATCTCCTTCCTAGGAAGGCCTCTGTTGACCATTACAGCTGTAGTAGCCTCCACGGCCCCCAAACACAGATACCTGGCCTCCCACCACTGAGTTCCTACTACAGCAGGTGTGGGGTCAGGCCAGGGGATTCACCCCCCTTCCGTGTTCCCAGGTCATGCTGGTGAGCTGGGGGTGAGATCCACTGTCCTATCCACCCAGTAGCACTCTCTGGGGCTGTTGCTGTCTTGGTGGCTCCTCACCCTCTGGGTCCATCTGAACTAGGTAAAAGTCTGTGCATGTGCATGGGAAAGGAGAGGCAGGGAGGGTGGGCCATGCCTTAGCAATCATCTACCCCTTGCTCATGTGTTGCTAAAACTACTACTATGAGAGAGAGAAAAAGAGTGAGAGGGAGGGGGGAGAAAGAGGAGGGGAGAGAGAGGAGAGATGAGAGAGAGTGAGGAAAGGGGGCAGGGAGGCGAGTACCTCCTTTGCCCCATCACTGCTAAACCAGCCCTTAGCTCACTATCCGGGGAGTGGGAAGGAAAGCGAGTTTCAGATGACCCAACAGGTTTCAGACCTCGTTCTCTTCTCTAGTTGTAGCATACCAAACAATTGCTCCATCTTGTTTCCCAGACCTGTAAAGTGGGGGTGGATGTGATCGTGGCTGTCACTGACGTCACAGACTTGAGGGAGACCTGGGTGAGATGTCTACTGAGGCTTGCTGTAAACAGTTCCATACTATTAAGGGGTTGCTGTGGCCGGCTCTGGTGACTCTATGCAGAAGTATGCGGTGAAGAGAATGGGATCAGCAGCACATGAAACCACAGCCTTCCCTGTGTTTGCTCGGGAGGCACGGAAGCATGCAAACTTTTCCATGCTTCCAGGATCTTGCGTCTGGGTTCCCGAGGGCCTGTGTGCCAACCACAAGGAGGCAGGGAGGCGGGTGCTTGTGGGAATTGTCACCCACTCGATAGTTGAGCCTCTCTTTCCAGAGTTCAAGGCAGGGACATGGGGTGAGAGGTCACCTCACCAATCGCAGAGAAAAAGATCAGGCACAAAAATGGCCACAATCCCACTTCCCACATCTTCCTCAGCGGCAAGCACGCTTCGGCTGACCCAGCCCTGACCCAGTATCGGAAGCCCCACCCTGCCTGCCATGACACGCAGCTTCGCAAGAAATGGATGGCCAGGCCTGGAGGTTTCTGGCAGCCTGCCGGCTTGGCAGCCATTCTAGAACAGTCCAAGGAGCACAGGCTGCTCCCCGTCTTCTTCCAGCCTAGTCCCTGGACAGCCTCCAGTCTCCACACTCCAGTCTTTGCCTCCTCTGCTTGTGATGGGGAAGGAATATGTGGCGGGGTGTTAAGTCTCCGGAGTGCCAGCTGGCATCCCACAGAGGCAGGGCCCCTTGGCGGGAGCAGGCTCAGTTCTGAGAGCTACACAAAGTCCCAGGCAAATTTATTACTGTTTTTCAGTTTACAAGTCCGCTGCACTGCTCAAGCAATGGGGGACACTGTGAATGGTGGGACACCGTGCAGAGACCCGGCTGCAGCCACACACGCCACCTCACTGCCTTAGTCATTTAATCCAGTCTCTAATCCTCAGGTGGGACTCGGGTCCCACTCCCAAGCTCTCAGGAGGGGGAAATGCTAACTAGAATCAAAATAGCACCCACACAGCCCCAGAGAAAGGTGCTGAAGGATGTGTGTGTGTGTGTGTGTGTGTGTGTGTGTGTGTGTGTGTATTTAAATCTCAATGCAATCACATTTAGTAGACATGGCATCTTTCTTCTTTGGAGAACATTCCAGAGATGAAATCCACTAGGGCAAGAACCTTTGAGTCTGTCTGGTTGATGAAGGTGGGTTGGTGGCCCCATTCTATTCGGTGCCCACCTACTGAAATACAGAGACCAGGACTGTGCTGGAACTCCCCCGGGAGCTGCACAGACGTGACAGGATCCTTTCCTACTCAGAAGGCCCCTCCCACTCACTGCAGTTTCTGGAACATGCAGAGGAGTCGCTTCACCTTGCATGCCTGCCTTCCCTGCAGGTTTTCTCTGGTGAGATAGGGGTTTGTGGAGAGCGCTGAGCAGGGTTGCTGCGCCCTCTTGTGGACCATTTCTTGATCACATAGATTTTTAGAAGCTCTTGGAATCTGAAGGGCCACTGATGTTAGATTTATTTAAGTTTAAAAACATTTTTAAGTTCACAAAAAGCACTTTCCTTGGTATCTCCTAATCCCTACAGCTTCTTCCATTATCAAAGGGCTCTTTTTTTTTTTTTTTTTTTTTTGCAAATGCTGGAATGATGTTGCCACATCACCCAAAGACTACAGTTCACATAAGGGTTCACCGTTGGTAGGGTACATTCTATGTGTTTGAACATGTGTAGAATGATATGACTCCGTCCATCACTACAGCAGCATACATAATATTTTTGTGATCTTAGAAGCCCTGGACTTCACCTAGCATCCATCCTTCCAATGTACAAACCCAGGCAACCACCAATCTTCTTACCACTCTATAGCTCCCCCTTCATCTTCACAGCTCCCCCACCAATCTTCGTAGCTCTCCCCATCTCCATAGGCTTTCCCAGAATTTCATATAGCTGGATTCATACAGAATGTATCCCGCTTGGCCATTTTTTTCTCCGTAACACACACCTGAGTTTTCCCATTGTCTCATAGCTCATCTCTTTTTAGCACTAAGTAAGATTTCCTGTCCCCATGGTTAGCTTTGACTTCAAACAAATCATATAGGGGGTGTCATTTCAGTGAGGTGAGGAGAGACCAGAACTGTGTTCCATCCTCCATAGTGCTCCCTAGGAGTGGGAGGGCTGGCGGATGCCAGCAAGGGGGTGGGGGAGCAGGTGATAGACATTGAGAAGTAATCAACTCAAGAATAAACTGAATAAAGGAATCATGCAGAGTGTCTCCCCCTCCCTCCCTGCTGAAGTTGTTTCTCTCTGTCCACCATATGGGTTCTGGGTATTGAACTCAGGTCATTGAGCTTAACAGCAAGCTGCTGGAACATGTTTGGAGAAGTTGATATTGGATTTGTGGACAGTGTCCAAGGAGACCTCAAATAAAGGGTTGGAATGGGAGTTAAAAATAGCAGAGTTTAAAAAGTCATCTTCATAGGGATGAGGAGAGGGAGGTGTAAATGATATGGAAGCCCTCTGGAGGATGTCTTGGGGCAAAAGGTGTGAAAGCAGGAAATAGACTTAAGCACCCTCGGAAACCTCTCTAGGTTGGACAAAGAGGAAAGTAGCAGCCCTCAGCAGCATTCCAGAACTCCGTTTGGGGCTTAATTTGGATCCCAAGCATCCCTCTCGATTCTCCATCCTCAGATATGATGAGCCACCCTTTCCCTCCTGATTTCATTCCGGAAGCAGTTACCTCTCTCATCTTCTCTATTCCCAGAGTGAAAATGTAGGAGATGACGATCCATTCCTGAGTGGAAGGCCAGCGCTCCATCTTCACTAACACAATGTAATTGAAGAGCATCAGGTATCCGATATATGCCAGCTGCAAGAAAATACAAGACAGGACTCTAACTGCAGAGGCCTGGGAGCCATGCCCTGGGCAAGACCACTGCATGGCAATGCTGAGCAAGGTCAGTAAGCGGGTCAGGGAAGCCATGACGAATGAACTATAGAGTTCTAAACAACTAAGAGGATTTATTTATTTTCTGTGTTCATTCTCATGGAGTTCTGAGGACAATTTGCAGAAGTTGTTTCTTTCCATCCACCAAGTTCTAGGGATTGAACTCAGGTCACTGGGCTTGATGGCAGATGCCTTTACCTGCTGAGGCATCTCTACCTCAAACATTTTTTTTTTTTTTTATTTTAAAGGCTATAGTAGTTAAACTAATTGAGTATGCAATGTTTGTTTTTGAGCTTTATATGTGTCTCTGGGGCTCTGGGGCCTTGCTTGTACCTTTGTGTCACCATGTAGGAATTTGCATGCCCATCATCAGTTGATTGTGTGTGTGTATGTGTGTGTGTGTGTGTGTGTGTGTGTGTGTGTGTGTGTGTATTCTGGTGTTCTGTCTTAGAAAAGAACCTGGCCTATCAGGGCTCTTGCTTAGGTGCACACTTGGCTTTCCATACTAAAATGATTGATACAGTGATTGAGAATATATATATATATATACATACATATATATATATATGTATGTATATATATATATATTCCTGAAAGATGCTAGATAGATTAATGCCCATCAGAAGGAAAGAAAGATTCATATAGTACTTTTAAGTTGGTAAAACTACAGTGTAAGCAGCCGAGATTTAACCTTAAGGCTCCATTTCCATTTTCTCCTGAGTAAATAGCGTCTGCCTGGTGTTTTTGACCTACAGTGGTTGGCTTCCTAGGGAGGATTCAGACCTCTTTTCCACTGTGCTGTCATCCTGCCCTACCCTGGTCGGAACATTTGAGTTTGCCTTCTGCTTCTTTGAAACAAAACAAGAGAAAATAAAGCCGTTTACAGGAAGGCACGGGGTGTGTGGCCTGTTGTGAACCAGAGTGGATTTAATCATCCAGAGGCTCCAGCATCTGGAATTTGAGTCCTGATGTGACTGGCTGGATGTGGGGAAACACTCCTCAGGGCCCAGGCTGGGAATTTGTTACTGAAAGATGCAGTGATGTCAATGCGGAAAGAAAAGAATTGGTGGTGCTCTTGCATAAGAAAACTTACCCTGAGGTGGATGGCAGATGAGTAAAACATCCTGTGGGCAAAGCTTCAAGTTGAGCAAGGCACTGACTGGCCTCAGGGGTCTAAGCAGGGGCCTAGAGTGAGCTGAGTCAAATCTGCACTCTCTGGGGGTGGTGTGGGAGTGAATAGGGCAGCATGTGGACAAGAGGATTGAGGATTGGAGGTAAGGAAGACATTGAGTGACTTTGGGGCTGTAAAGACAAGTTAGGAGGCAGAAACTGCAGCCTGTCGAGGAGATAAGCCCTGTGGGACCAGAGAGATGTCTTATCTACCAATGGGCTTTTTCCTTCATTTTCGTAAACTGAATAGACTTTAAATGTAAATCAAAGGTACCTCTGACATCCCCATGACATTGATGACACATGTCCAGGTACAACCATGGCACAGAATTCCCTTTTCTGATAAGCCAAGACCTGGGCATGGTAGGCAAACACTCTACCACTGTGAGCTACTTCCCAGTCAGCTTTTCCTTCATCTAAAGGGTTAGGCTACGCCCAAGGTAAAGGATACCACATCTGGAACAATCAGATTGTGACAGAGAGTGAGTGCTTCAGCTGCTGAGGGTTAGCTGAGCTCCTCTACCCGGGCGACTTGATTTTTATATCCCCATGACTACTGTTACATTATCCCGGGCCTAGGTTGCCATGGCTCCCCACTTCAGCATCACTACTGAGTCATGGAACTTTCGCATGAGAGAGGCATCCTTTAGAAATTGGTTCTAAGTGTGACTTGGTTCACATGGTTTCAGGTTATGATCAAGAAAAACACTGCTACGCTCTGCAGTCCTTGTATGCATAGTTACAAAACACAAAGGAAGGAAGTCAGTTGGTGAGACTGTCTAATACACTCTTTCCTTTTGCCTGCAATTGCTTCTGTCTTCCTGGTCACTTCCTTTTATTGAAAAAAATTAGGTTGCTTCAAGGTGGAGTGATTCTTAAGTGCTCTAGTTTTAACATTTTACAAAGTTCAATGCAAAACATCCCAAGGCACTGTCTCCTCTTGTCCCACGCTGGCCCAGTGACACATGAACTCATTTCTTCAGAAATTCTGTGTCTTTGAATTTAAGTGACTTTACTAACAGGGTCCATCCTCTGAACTCAGGCCTAGTGTATGTGAAGGGAGGAAGTTGGCAGAAAAACTTAGAATGGCACTTGGGTTTAAGTTTGAGCTCATGCGTGTGGTCTTGTGTAAGTCACCTAACCTAGGGTCTCTGGGGGAGAGCTTGTCATGGCTGGGGAAACCCACAGTACACATCGTGTCCTCTGATCTGCGGTCGTTTTTATACCTTGAACTCCAATCTTCTCCAGTTCATAACTGAGAAGTGTTTTCTGCACAGACAGGGGCTGTGAGCCAATTGGATCTCTGCTTCCTTCTGTCTTGGAACTGTGGAGGACACACCTGTTCCTCTGGGAAGCTGAGATGAGGACAAGAGGTCATAGGGGAGTGAGGTGGGAGCTCATTTGGACAGTGTCAGAGAGGAGGAAGGGACACGTCTGGAAATCAGAGAGAAATGCCCTTCCAGAGAACACAGGTCACAGCAAATGGGACCACCAATCTGATGGTGAAGTTTGTTGTTAAGCATCGTTGGGGGGTCTCAAAAGCTTGGCCCTCTCATTTCCATTCATTTACCTTGAGGCCTGGGTTTTGTCAACATTTGAACACAAACTGCTGGAATTGTTTGAATATAACTGGGGAATTTAGTGTGATGGATTGTCTGAGGCTAACCCAGTCAGTTATGGGAAAGAGAGCTGGACACCTAACCCCAGCTGCCAAAGACACAGCTCCTGTGGTGGTTCAAATGAGAATGGCCCTCATAAGTTCATATGTTTGAATGCTTGGCCTCCAGTTAGTGGCTGTTCGCGGTTTCAAAAGACTCACAATATTTTGAGTTAGCTTTCTCTCCTCCTACTTGCAGATCAAGATGTGGACTCTCTCAGCTGTTCCTGCCATGATGCCTTCACTCCATCATTGTGGACTCTCACCCTCTGAAGCCACAAGCCGAATTAAATGCTTTCTTCTATAAAGAAGGCTTGGCCATGGTGTTTTGTCACAGCTATAGAAAAATAACTAAGCTAGCTTCTCAAAGCATGGTGTTTGAAGCAGTGTGGTCCAGGTTTCTGTGATCATTAGAGACACCTGGGGCTTTTGGTAATGGCCTCCCCACTACTTCCACAGACTTGATTCAGTTGGGTCCATGATCGATCCTTGAATTGGGGTTTCTAATAAATCCTTCTCTATTGTGGGCATTTAAAAAATAGTGGGCTAAAACTCACTACTCTCTGTTCTGAGTGAGGGCCTTTTAACTCTAGCTGCTCATGACAATGACCTGGGGAGCTTTAATGTAGTACCCAGAGGGATGACAGAGGAGCTCTGAGGGTTGAGGCTAGGTGTGAGCATGTTTTTAAAGTGTTCCAACAGATGGACAATGACACATGCCTATAATCCCAGTCCTTGATAGGTGGAGGCAAGGTAATCAGGAGTTTGAGGAAAACTTGAGTGAGACCATGGTTTAAAACAAACAAACAAACAAACAAACACCAAGCCAAAACCAAAAGTGTAATGGGTGATTCCAATGATCTTGATCTGGAGGTGCCAAGGCTGAGAGACACTGGCCAGGGCACTTGCGATGAAAAAGCATTTGGGGCTGAAAATTGCCTGAGTTGAGTCAACGGGGAGCAAGAGAATCAAAGAACTCAAATGATGGGACTGCTGAACGCCAACGAAGAAGGAAAAGCAGATGACTTGGAAGACTAAGTGAGGTCAGTGTCCATCCAAGCGCTGGTAATTCTTTATGCGATTCCTCACACCAGTTTCTCTTATGCTTGAGACCAGGAATCTGCTAACATTCCTAAAAGGCCACAGGATGAATCTGCAGGGTTCTATAGGTCAAGAGGTTTTTTTTTTTTTTGTTAATGCTCATAATTAACTTTTTTTTGTCGTTGTTGCTGTAGCATCCATGTGGCCAAGTGTAGTAAACACTGGAATTTGGATTTCTTATTTTACAAACTTTTTTTAAAAGCTTATTTCAACCTTTTAAGGAAAGGTTAAAAACAAACCAAACGCAAACAGGCTGGGGTTATGGCTCAGTGGTACAGCACTCGCCTACCGTGCCTAAAGCACTGGGGGTGATGCACAGCATCACAGAATAAATGCAAAAATAAAATGATTTTCAGTGTGTGGATCAGAGGAGTGGAGTTTCCTTTGTCTATAGTTTTCAACCCCCGCTTTATTTTGGTTGTGACAACTGAGTCAGAAGAATTGAAGGAGAAGGGCAGATGTGGGCATAAAAAGAAGGGACAGATGTTGTATTGATGAAGTCATTGTCGGCCTCAGGGAGATTATTTAGAAAGCATCTGGATCCTTGCTTAAACACAGTAGCTGCTCAACAAATGATATTTCTGTTGTGTGGACAGATGAATCTGGCATTGATTACCTCTCAGAAATGTGATTAGTATAGGAATAACACTAGTTACTCCCACATTGTACTTACAGATCCAGACACTATTATAAGTGTTTTATATCCTTCAACACATTAATCTTCATAAAGTAGACAGTAGTATTATTTCTATCTTACAGAAGGACAGAATGGGAAAGTAACGTTTTTGGGGTCACGCAGCACAGAAGGACACAGGTAGACCTATATGTAGACTACCTTTACTCAAGCTACTTGCAAGTCACAAGTCTGCTGCTTTCCACAAGGCAACCTTGAAGGAGTGCTGCTGTAAAGAATTTAACTGAGTTTTTGAATGTATGCTATTTTGAAATGTCAATACATTGGAAATTTTATTTTACTAAAATGAATATAGATGTGATATATGTGTTTTTATATTCTCTCACACTCTATTAAAATCATCATTTGAAGTTGCGGCTTCTAACTGGTGGTAGTTTTGATCCCACAAATGCCTGGAAACATTTTGGCTGTCATTCTTAAAGGACAGAGTGTGGTTCTGGCATCTGGTGGCCACAGACCAGGATGCTGCTGCATGGCAAAGAATTATCCCAGCTAAAAATATCACTAGTGCTGAGGCTGCAGAGTCTTGCTCTAAAGCCAGTGTTGAACATTAACATCCGGGACTGCCCAGGAAGCAACTTAAATGGTCATCTGAGCCCTCGTGTTCTCAGACCTAGATCACCCTGTTGTTGACTCAAATGACAGCTGGTTGTGAGAACGTCTAAAAGTCCAGAAGCTTTGTCCTTCATCTGGTGGAGCTCCACCGGGCTGGACAGAATCACTTGGGCTTCAGTGGTTCTCAACCTGTGGGTTCTAGCCCTTCGGGGGTCAAATGACCCTTTCTAGGGCCAAAAGAATGTTTCACAGGGCTCACCTAAGACCATCAGAAAACACAGATTCATACCAGTAGCTAAATTACAGTTATGAAGTAGCAAAGAAAATAATTTTATGGTTGGGGGTCACTACAACATGAAGAACTGGTAAGGGTCGCAGCATTTGGAAGGTTGAGAACCACTGGAAAATATCATTGAAAAAGAGAAGGGTATTCCAGCAATGTCCCTTTCTAGAAAGCAGATGCCATTTCAAGGACAGCCCGTGGCTTTGCAGGTAGGGAGTATATGTAGGGTGTGATTCCTGGAGAATATTTACCAGGGCTGGAGGTTTTCTTGCTTTGAACTGCATGCTGTTTAATTGTGCCTGAGTAAGAAAGTGTGACTGATGTCATTACCAGGTTGGAAGTTGTTACTTATAGATGCTGTCTGTCCCTAGAGGTGCTATATCTATACCGTGCTTCAACCTGGCCCACCAAATGTTCCCCCAAAGCCCAGGATGAGCATCTGTAATGGGCCACTCTGTTCTCATCCATGCAGCAACACAGCAGTGTTCTGGCAGAGGACATTTGTTTTCATATCGAACTAACACACACACATCTCACATCTGTAGCTATTACTTCTCACCTCTCTCAGTTCCTTTACCTTCTGTGGGGAGCATAAAGGCAGTCTATGGAAGCTGCCCAGGAAAGTCCACACATCTTGTGAAACTACTGGAAAAACAAGGTCACAGAGCTTTCATTCCGGCACACGTGGTGCTTATAATGCTGCACAGAGGAAGCCACACTGGTGTCTGAGAAAGGAACGCCCACTCCCGAGGCTAGCCTTTTGGAAAGGGGGAAGGAAAGTGCTTACAGTGTAGAACCAGAACTTCACAATGGGTGCATTGTAGAACTCATAGATCTTGCGGCCCACGGGGATGAGGCGGTGCCTGCTTTGGACTTCTTCTTCATCTTTTTTTCTGGATGACTCCCCATTGTTTCGCCCCAACATCGCCTATAGTGGGAGAGAATGGAGACCATTATGGTTGGGCTCTCTAGGCCATACTGCCGAGGAGGAGTGGATGCTCATGACACCCAAGAGCTCACAGAACCCACATCGAAGAGTATAAAGGCATGCCTTTCCTCTGTGTGAGTTTGCACTATATTAGTATAAGCTGTGTATTTCTTCTAAGGATGGAAGGCTTGGGTGATAGTTCTTGAGCCTTCTTTTCTTTTACAACCTGGACCCTCTGAGTGAGGTAGGCAATAGGATAGGCATAGAGTTCTGAGAGGGATAATAAGCACTGTTTGGGAAGGCCAGGCTACAAGAATCTGTCCCAATTCTGTTACTTTCTTTACATATGTTTATGAGACATGTGAAACCTGGATTCAAATTCTGTCTATACCTGTGTTAGTGACTTTCCAGTCAAAGGTGGATTGATTGGACCAGCATCCATTATATATGTATATATATAAAGAGCAGGAGTATTCAAGTTACAAGTCACCTGAAGTGCTTGAAGTTTAGTTAGGCTAGGAATATCTCTACCCATACCAAAGCATGGGCATTGGTCCCTCCATTTTAAACCTTGTAAGACTGGAATTATTGCTGTTGCCAATTTTATGGTAACTCTGGAGTATACTGCCTTCCTCTGTAACCAAGTGGGTTAGCAGAAGGATTTGAGGCAAGCCTGATCTGCAATGGTCCTCATCTATAAGCTTCTGGAGATCTCCATAAACATGATTCCCTTGTTGTTTATCACAACAGTAGCAATATGAGTAATAATGATCAAATATTGCAAAAACAGCGGAATCTAAGAACAGGAAGACACACCCTGTCCAGATAGCAAGCCAACAGGATGTCCCAGAGATGACTGGAGATCCTAGCAGTAAAGGCTTGTGGGCTTTGGATGACCCAGATGGGAGGTGAGTGCTAAGATGAACACTCAGAATCTGTGGACTCTTGGGAAAGTTATTTCAACCTCTCCGAGACCTACTTTCTTTAGCCATAAATTAGGCTATGGTCCTCGGGGGGCCTACACATTGACATCTGGCACCCAATTAAATGCTCAGTTACATGCATGCTGTGAGAGTCTATAACAGGGCAAAATATTGACTTTAATTCTTTGATATTATTATAAGATATATAAGATTAATTATACATTGGTAGAAAGTTGAATTTTTTCTTTTTCGTAGATATGTGATGTGTACACATGTGCACGCAGAGGCCAGAGGAAAGTATTAGATGTGCTGCTCTATCACTCTCCACTCTATTCCCTTGATACAGGACCTCTCACTGAACCTGGAGCCAGTCTGGTGGCCAGTAAACCCCAGTGAACCTCCTGTCTCTGCCTACCCTCCCAGCACCGGGATTACAAGTACATGCGACCGTAGCTGGTGTTTTATGTGGGTCTGGGGACTTGAACTCTGGTCCTTATGTTTTCACAGCAAGCTATCTCACCTGCTGAGCCAACCCCCCAAGCCTGGCATTCTTAACAAATGTGAGAATAGGATAAGACATGCATTATAGCCGCTCAGAATTGACAAAGATTTGGGGTAAGACACAGTCCTTGGCACATAAGTTTGAAATTAAGAGGTCTAATTATAGTAATGATTGCAGTTTGTTGTGAAGTTGAGGAGAGAGATAATTCCTTACGTGACTTAGTTTTCAATCACCTGACACACAAATACTAATGTTAGTTTCAAGCATTTCAATGATTTCCTCATAGCCAGTACATCCAACTCTATGACACTCACAAATGGTTTATGTCCATCTAATAGCATTTCTGGGGAAGCAACCTCCATTCCTTTGTAGATCCTGGTGAGAAAGGTGCCTTGAGCTAATGGATAGGAAGATTTCACTCAATGGCTAGCATATGTATCTATTTTCATCAGTGAACTGAGTCAATATTCTGATGGGTTAAGCACAGGGGAGTCCAGGAGAGTCCTATTAACATTAGTCACTGGCCTCAAGAGACTGATGGAATGAGAAGGTTGTCCCATAGTTTATGTAATAATTATTCTTCTTCTAGTCTGCTTATTTCTATGTCCAACAATCCAGTGCCATCTGGGGATATGATGGAATGAAAGTAAAGATAAGTTGAAGGCTTTTAGGTATCTTAGGGAGTGATATCTTGGGGTCACCTCTAGGAACAGTGACTTTCCTGGCAAAGCATAGGTAGCCCCGGCGCTCTGCACTGGCTGGGGCTGTTTTAGGCTTAAGTGAAGGGTGGCACATTTACTTGGTCATGCGGGGGAAACAAAAGCATTGCAGGCTGCCTTTTCCTTTGTTTCTCACATATGTTCCGAGGGGCAGGGTACATTTGCAAAGTCTTGCCTTTCATGGACTTTACCATTTCATCAGTCCCAGCCTCAGCAGCGTAACTCTGAGTTTGTTGATTTCTTTTCCCTGTAGTCAAATATTTCCTTGGACATTGCTTAAAGCAGAATCTAACAGGGCCATTTATGTAGAAAAGAAACACTTAAAATAGAAAACAAAAATATTTTCTCATAGGAAGAGAGGTGTGAACAGGGTTGAATATATATCTCATTGTTCAGTGCAGATCTGAGACCCTGCCAGCTGGACGCAGGTGTCAAAGTGGAGAAAGAACCTTTGAGGTGAATTAAGCTGCTAAAGGCTACGGAACATGGTGCGAGTGGAGAATGATATTCTTAGGTGTCATTTTGGAGGCAACCAAGGATGTCCTAGTCTCGGAAAGGGTGCATTCAATTTGCTCGAAGCTCAAATATCATCCCTGTGAAGGGAATGGGCTTGTCCACATGCTCCTTTCTCCAATCCCGTCAAGGGTGAGATGTTCACTAGAGATGCAGCAGTGGACAGAATCTGCCATCAGGGTGAAAAGAGGCTCCCTTTAAAGACAATGCTGCCCCACTCAAAGATCGCAGCCCACACATCCTCACCTTATTCTTCTCTGTGAGGTTTCTGTTCATCACGATACCTCCTACTCAGGTTCACAGTGAACAGTGTTAGGATCTATTCCCTGGCAAGCCCATTAGGCTCTGGGACTGGAGAGACATCTTTTACTGTGGCTTCCTGAAGGGTCAAAGTCCCCAAATCTCTTAGGAGACAAGGGAAGTTCCTTCCTCTACCCAGCCACCGAGAGCATCATGCAGCTTCTGGCTGTCCTCCCGGAATGTCTGCCTGTGAGGGAGCCACACCATACTTGATCTGGGATGCTTGGCATCCCTTGGAGGCTCTATACTTTGTGGTGAATTAAATCCACTAAGCAGGACTATCAGAGAATAGAATAGAAAATAATTCTCTCTTGCCTTTGACAATTGACTGAGGTTATTAAATGTATAACAACAGGCAATGGAGTTTGTATGCCTGGATTCTAATCTCGCCTTTGCAACTAACATCTGGGTAAATGTGGGCAATTTAATCTCTGAGTCCTTGCTTTCTAATCTGGGAAGTAGAACGATATGAACCTGATGGGCATGATGTGGTCCCATGAGTGAGGTCAGACAGAGTGAGCAGCACCATTTCAACAACATAAGCAAATATTTGTTAGTGTTTAGTTGTTAGTCTAAGTAGTTTACATGTATGTGGCTAAGTCGGTTACTCATTAAACCACACAAATACCTGCAAGGCAGACAAAACTCTGCTCCCAGTTTTGAAGGGATGAAATTGTGTTTAAGGTCACAAAGCAAGTAGGTGAAGGGGCAGCATTCTAATTGTAAAGCACATACTCTTTCCCTCTCTGCTGAGACAGCCAGCAAGAATTCAGAATCAGCACTAACCATGATTAAAACACCATTTCTCATCTGAGGGGTTCAGAGATCAAAATTATGACATGATCTGCAGAGAAGGCAATGTCTGCTGCTATTGCAGGGCAGGGCAGATGCCTACATAGATTTTTACAAAGATCTGGGAACTGAAACCAAAATTGGCTTTTCATGCAGTGAGTGAAGGGTCATATCTATCGACAGATTTCCAGGAAGGGGTTCCTAGAAAGAAGTCCTGTGCATATGGAAGAAGAACATGCCTAATGGTGGTCCCAGTGATGAGACTCATGCAAAGTCTTTTTTTCTCCTGACCCAAACCAATTTTTATCTTCTCTTCTTACAGCTCCTTCTGGGTTATTGCTCCTGTAGCCAGTGGCTGGGGTGGTGAGGGAGGCTGAGGTGCTTCAGAACCGTCCCTATGGAGTTACTGTGTGATGCAGCTCTCCCAAGCTATGAAGCCCTATTGTCCCTTTAATAGCACAGGCTATTTTTAGCCATTGGACACAAGCCAGTGGCAGTCATGTCGCTTGGGTGGGGGCTGTGGGGAAGTGGTTCCATGCACAGCTGTCTTGTTCTTTCTGCAGAACAAAGCATCCATGTTCTATAATTGTACCAGGAAGCACTAATAAAAGCTTTCCACACAAACCTCAGAATTCAATTAGTGATGCATTTGTGACTTTGACCCTGAAGACAGACACAGGCTTAGCTTCCAACCAGCAGAATGGCCCCAGCTCAGCAAAGCTGGCTGCTCACAGCTCATTGCTTCCCGTTCTTCCTTGTGTGTTAAGACTGCCAGTCACAGTGTCATGTTTATAAACGGACGCATGCCTGGAAAATTGAGGGCGTCTGGCTTTGAATTTCTCTGATTTGCTCTGCAGTACCGGTGGCAGCAGGACTTCGTATACAGTTGCATCCTATAGCCATGCTGTTTCCACACAAAGAGGAAACTTTTATGATACTGTAATCTCACACATGATTAGATCCGGCAGGAGGCTGGGGAACCCTTCTCTCAAGCGTGATTGAACCTCGGCAGTATGAATGTGTGAGTGGACTGCGGGAGTCACCCCAGGCAGAAAAGACGCATGGTGTTGTTCTTACTGTGAGTTCCATGTCCTCTTCGTCTTTCTCCTTTGTGGTCTTCTCTGGCTCCTCCGGCTCCTTCTCTTGGAGATGAATTTCTTGGGCCTGAGTCATATAAGGCATGTCATCTTTATTCTTGAACTCCAAGCTGAGAATTGAAGGAGGAAGTAGAATTCCCAGAATTACCTAAAGCAATAACAATGATAATAATAATAATCACATTTAAAGGATTAAGATTAGGGTGGTTGCTTAGCATCAGAGAGCCTGGGGTGTGGCATATGAGTATGTGTGGGTGCACATACATGCACACACACAGGTGTTGGACTTGCTGTACAGGAATGTGGATACCTGGAAATCTAAACACACAAGAAAGTGACTTTTTGGACCATCTTGGAAATACTTATTTTGCCCAAATATATCTTATCCTATTAATTCTTACTTTATGGGAGAAACTGAGGAAAGAGAGCTTTTTCAAAGCAAAGGTGGAAAAATATGAGATCTCCATTTAGTCATTAGACAGCACTTGGCCTTGTAAAATCAACTCGTACACGCACTGGTATTTATTTGTGAATATATCAAGCAGAGGTGATGTGTTAGCTGATGATCTCTGTAAAGTATTGTACCTCGAAGGCATATGTAGAAAATCATTTTATCTACTCTGGAACATTCTGCTGGCATTAGCTAATGTACAAACAGAAACATCCCTCCCCACAGAGATCTCTGTATTCATCAAGCATAGTTGGCCTCCTCACATAAAAGCCCCAGGAAAGCCAACATTGCCTCGCTCTCATGTGTAAACACTGTGTGAAGCTCAGTGTCAGGATGCTCGTTACATAGGCCTTTCTCCATGGCAGAGCAATCTCCTCCATCGGTGGAAAACAGTGTCTTCCCTAGTTTCTCTCAATTCTAAAATGGCTCTCTAAGATGAGCGTCCTTGAAGACACTGCACCAAGGGGAGGAACTCAGACAAATCCTGAGGGGTCAGTGCGTATCATGCTTCCACGGGGACAGTCCTGTGGTTCTGAAATACCCATGGGGACTTAGGGCCAGTCAGGAGAAAAGGGTCAGAAATGACTCTGAATTATAGGTGCTTTGGGAGGCTCAAATGTCATGCTGGCAATCTTCATAGAGTACAGTGTCCTGTCCTCGGGGCTGAGAACCTGCTTAGCTCTCCACCTGAGGCCAGGCCTGGCAGCTACTAGCGGCTTGACTCTGGAATATAGTACATGACCCACTTTTTAGAACCATTTTTTGTAACTTCCAGCCAAGAGCCCACAAGAAAGGTGGAGTGGGACAAACAGTGCTGGTCCAGGAAGACAACAGTCAAAGAGGGCAGGATGCAAAATTGTGGTGTGAGTCTAAAGAGCTTATTTATGTGTATCATGAGCAACACGGTCCCCACGACGTCATACTGTATACTAGCAATTTGTTAAGAGAGTAGATTTCAGCCAGCCTTACCACATGCAAAAAAGGGTAACTGCAAGACGACGAATATGCCAATTTTCTTGACTCTGGTAGTTATTTCACTGTGTATATTAAAGCATCATATCGTGATCTTAAACATATATAATTAAAAACTGGCATCATTAAAAATTAAACTAAACAAACACCCATTTTTCTCTTGTTCATTTCTCTTTTTAAAAATTCTTTCACTTTACTGTTTTCCTTGAAAAATCACTGAAAAGGATTAGAGGAGGCAAAAACTGAGCCGAGTGTGTAGCCCAATGGTGAGAGCTTGCCTGGCACGTGTGGGGCCCTGAGATCTTCTCTAAAAGGAATAAGGTAAAAGCTTCCACCCAACTTTCTATTCTTAAGATCAAGTCCCATACACGGTCTGTTCAATCCCCGAGAGAACTGCTACAAACAATTAACTACATATCTTCTTGTTTTTCCTTAGTTAATCTATATAGCTATCTCTATACAGCATCTTAAAATGGGCTTGGGTTGTATAGACTGGCCTGTGACTTGCTTTTCCTCATTTGAGACTAGATCAAGGGCTAGGGATGTAGCTCACTGCCATGTATGAGGGTTTAAGTGAGTAATGTCTTGATATACAAATCTACCTCAGCTTTAGTTCAGTTAAAATTTCTCAAGCCCATGCTATCAGAGCCCATGTCTCTATGATATGACATAATGCAAGGATAGCCTTGGTGGGACCAGGAGGGTATTCAGCCTCCCAGGGTACTGAAGGGTGGCTTAGGTGAGACTCCTGTGGTAGCATGGCTGTGCAAGAGTACAGTGCCCCTATGGGACCTGTGTGTACTCTGCATCTTTGGATCTGAGACAAGATTCTAGTTTAGTAGGCCTCAAGATCTGCCCTCAAGACCCCCCATCCACAGCCTGTGAGGGTAGAGGTAGAACAATGAATCAATGATTAGAGTGTATGCCGACTGTCTTCTTAAATGTGACAGATCCCAACTTCAAATCCTTGACTCTAAGTGAAAGTCACATCTCTACGGAGATTCTAATGAATGGTGGTGGGTTAACACCACCTTCCAACACAAGATAACCCCTAGACCCACCATAGATTTGGCTCGGAAAATGCCAACCAACCCCTGGACTCTATGGCAACAGATCTTTTTTAGGTATGCTGACCTTGAGGCCTGAGTTCTTGCGCATGCGGAGCCGGCCCATCCACATGTCAGTGAGCAACATCTGGCTGCACGTGTGTGCAATGAAGTCACGGTGCTTGGCAGCCACAGCCAGCTGCAGGCATGTGGCATTGCTCCAGTTCTTCAACTCATATGTTAGCAGTTTCATGGCCAGCTGCTCATCCTGCTTGTAGGATTGGTCCAAGAGTTCCACAGCCAGCTGGCCAAAGTCCCTGAAAGACAAAGCATACGAGAGTCATTCAGGCCGACTTGGAGACTTCCATGAACAAAGATGGGCCCCACTGTTCAATTATGAAAGGTAGCTTGCTGTGTGAGTAGCTGTTTAAATCTAAGGTTTAGTCTAGTCACAAAACCAACCAGTCAACATCCTTTAAGTATTGCTGTGTGTTAGATACCATATCTAGAACTGAAGATGTTAAGTCGAAGCTTGATTCCTGCACTCAAGACCCCTAATTCAGGGCATGTGAGGATAGAGGCAGAATAATCAACCAATAATTAGAGTGTAGTATGTCTTCTTAAATGTGACAGACCTCAAATTCAAACCTTATTCTTGCCAAACATATATGATCACAGCCAAGTTACTTAAATTCTCTGAGGGATGATACCCTTAATTGGATGAAGTACATGATGATATGACCTGTTGCTTGGGGCAGTTGAGAGGATGAATGAGATCAGTGTAATCTCTCTGTACCTTTATGTAGCATTGGGCACAGGAAGGGTAAATTACTCATGCCCACCCTCTGTGTGCTCTAGTGGGGTGACTCTTTTGTGGAGCTCAGAACTTCTGGCACCTGGAGTCTACCTTTCCTTCTTCCCCACCCTCTTCAGGAATGGCTAGCCAACCTGGAGTTGTGGTTCAGCTCCTGGGAAATGTCGTCAACCATGTCATTCTCCGAGGCCTCGTGAGCCATGGCTTTGCAGAGCTTGCAGGCCACCAAGGCTTTGGCCATGGCCTCCTCTCCATGCTGCCAGAAGAACAGGGCCATCTTCTGCCTCTTCATGAGGACAGCCCACACCATCAGCTCATGGAAGGGGAATGGGAAGTGGTTGATCTCAGGGTCATCCAAGTCAATGTCCACCTCTTCTTCACGCTTCTTGGTTGTCTTTCTTCCTCTCCTCAAGGGAATGTCATCCTGCAATTTTAGAGTAACAAGTACAGGCTGAGTGGAAAGTGAATCAGATTAGTTCATTACACACTTCATGTACACCTTCCATTGGCTCAGCTCTAGAATCACACTGAAATGGACCAGACCAGTTCTTATCCTAAAGAGAATCACAAGCTCCTTTGGGGCTAATTTAAAAATAAGACTTAGAAAGGCATACTCAACTACCAACATGTCAGTTTATGCTTTACTTTAAACAAAACAAAACATTTTCTAAGCTGGGCATGGTGGTGAAACCCTAAAATCCCAGCAACACCTTGGAGTCAGAAATGGGAGGATGAGAGTTCGAGGCCAGGCTGGGCTACATAATGAGAATCTGTCTAAAAAATTCCAGATACTTTCATAGGCCATTTTCTTTCTTTCTTTCTTTTTTGGTTTGTTTGTTTACTTTTGTCCGTTCTTCTTCCATAGGTGTGGCTGTCTATATCTCATGACGGACAGCATTTCCATTTTTCTTTTTTTTCTGAAAAAGCAAGGTATTCTATACTTATGTTTTCACATAACAACAATAAACAATGAACCAAAGATGAGAACAAAACTGCTCAAGTTTCTGCATCCCTATTAGATGCATCTGCGAAAGTCTTTGGATCTGTTGCCATTTGTAAATCTTTCTAATTAATTTTGCCTATGGAGTTTATACACTTGGTTTTTCAAGTTAGTATTTACAATAGGATTTATTTATTTTTGTTTTCCCCCAATGCTAACATAAATTCATTGTGGAATTGTAAAAGCTACTGTGAGATGCTACCATGGCACCTGGAAAATCTTTATTTCCTTGTTTTAGAATCATGCACTAAGCCTTACTATTAAAATGAACTCATATATTTTTTAAATATGTGAGAAAGAGAATAATCGACACTAATAATTTGAGCAAACACTAACCTCCATTCCCAGCAGTTTCAAGGCTTTGGGCTGTTTAAAAAAACGTTGTGAACAAAGTTAGATTTCTTTTCATTGAGGTAAGAAACGAATTCTACTATATTGCAAATAAGTAATATAAGTACTCTACGGTATCATATAGCATTAATTTTATGTCACTGAGTAAACACAATAAAAGGAACATGTTTTTTAAAATTTTTTTTTAGGAGAATTAGGGATGTTGTGATTTTGGTGAACCACAGTGAATTAGGAAACTGAAGTGAGATAATTGAAGGCTTACAATGACTTTTGTGGGTTGAAGTTTCTTTCCCTTTCCTATAACTGTCCACTTGAGTGGTACCTCCAGGACATCCAGCACTTGAATAAATACTATGGTCTGAATGTTTTCTTCCTCATCCATCCCCATCATATGATGAAATTCTACCTGACAGGTGTTGTTATTGGGGTGGGTATTTGGGGGACAGTGTTAGGTCATGATGGAAGACACCATTTAAGAAAAAGTTATATCCTTATCAAAAAGACTGATGGGAGCTTGTTTTTTTTCCCCATGTGAACACACAGCCAGAAAGTGCCATCTGTGAGGCAGAAAACAGGCCCTCAGCATAAAGTCAGTCTGTTGGTACCCTATTCTTGAACCTAGAGCTGTGGGCCGTATGTTGATGTTGTTTATGAGCTTATGGTATTTTGTTACAGCAGTCTGAGCAGAGAAGACATAAACAATGAAACAATCAACAGATCAAACCAGATATTTCTCAAACCTCTGGAAAACTATCATGCAGACACTTGGAGTATAATTCAAAACATTTGTTTAGCTGCTTCCTCTGGCTCTCTTCCAGCACTGCACAGTAGAGCGAGGGGGTGTGGGCCAGAGCAGGTGCTGCTAGAGGTACAAGTGGCCCCATGGCTGGGGAACATTAGCACACAGGAGGTGGCTTCCCTGGCCATGCTGGGAACGTGTGCAAGGGCACACCTGAAGGCCACAGAGAAGGCCACTCGGGAATTATAGAACTTGCTTTGTATTTAAGAAGGGGAGAACAAAAGAACTCCATGGACCAGGAGTACCAAGTCTGTGTTCTAAGTTTATTGGAGAAGTGGGTGTCATTCTGGAAACTACTGAGGCCGTAAGAATTATAAGCTGACAGTTCCTGCGAATTTGATGTGATTATATAAGTTAGAATAGCTTGAAGCTGTCTCCCTTCTTTTCTCTTTTGGCTTCTAAATTACCACAAGTCTAAGTTTTTTGTCTTTCTTCAAACTTTTTGTTCCCCCTTTCCCAATTTTCAAATAGCTCCACAAAATACTTTCATTAGTGAAAACTTTGTTAAAAATAAAACAAAACAAAAACAAACAAACAAAAAACCAGAAAAACAAACTCAAAAACTTCATAAAATAAAGGGAAAACCATAAAACTCAAACATTAAGAAAATCATAAACATTTTTTTTTTTAAAAGAGAGAAAAAAGAAATAATCATGCCCACTACCAGCTGAGACTGGCAGCTCTTGGGATGTCATTTTGGGGTCCTCAGGGTCCCCCAACCCCTTTCAGGGAATGAAGTCCAAGCTATGTTTCTAGTAGTAACACACCTTTGAGATTCCACGGTGTTCATGAAAGCCCAAAGCTGTGGGGCCCTAAGCTTGACATGAACAAGGACGGTGGAGAAGCTTAGCTACTGTCCTTTGAACCCACTGCTAGGCACAGAACGAACCAACCAAATAACATCAAACCAAACAACCAACCAACAAAAACTCAAAACAGCTTCACTTAATGTCCTCAAGACGTAAACATTGTAAACACTGGCTAAATTGACCTATGAAGACATGGTCTAGACATGCCCTATTCCCATCCTGTGGGATATAAGTGGAAGCTGTCCTTCCTGGACCACTTTTGCCACAGACCGACCCAATGATTCCAGAGGAAAAGTGCAGTTTTTTTTTTTCCTTCTGGAATTGAGTTGCAGACATAAAAAAAAAAAAAAAAAAAAGAAAAAAAAAAAAAGAAAAGCAAAATGGAAAACCAAAATCAAACAAACAAACAAACAAAAACCCCCAAAACAAAACAAAACAAAAAACAAATCCTTCCCCCAATGGAAAATCATTTTTATTTGAAGGAAAGACTAGCAGAGAGACTGCAGCAGCAGGCAGACATTTTTAGGATGATCAAAGTGGGACTGTCACCTCAAGGAAAACAACAGATAGAATTTGTTTGGCCAGTATTTTAAATTTAATAATACATTTCAATAGTTTGAATGGAAAAAGAGGGAGGTGCACCTTCTATCTTTTCAATTCATTTTCCCTTGGAGACAAGAGGCCAAGTACCCCAAATCTCTCGTCCCCAGTCTTCCCCAAACAGCCTAAGATCATGCTAGAAGCTCACCCGTTTGGGGCCAAACAGATTGTGGTAGAGGGTCCGGAAGCGCTTGCGCGTGTAGTTGCAGCGGTAAGCCCCGCCCATCAGGTACTCAATCACCAGGCCAATGTCTATGAGGCTGATTCTGTAGTCCGGGGGCAGGTTTCCCTGTTGGGGATGAAGAGAACAACAGACAAACCCAAAAAGACGGCATGGTTTACTAAGGGTTCAATGGCAAGTGTTTTGTAACTATTTTAGAGTAAAAATTATAATGAAAAAGGAAACATGAATGTATTATTATGCTGGTTAATTAATTCACCTTAAAATAGATCCAACCGAAACCTGGATACTCTCGCTTGGAAAGAAGACATAAGTTAAATAAGAAGATGTGGTAATCGCCGGCAATAACAGAAAATCAAATTATTTATTCAAGTCTTCAGCTGGGGAGAAAAAAACACCAGTGTAGCAGAAAGAAACACAGGCTAGACAAGGCAAGGGCTATCATTCCCAGCTTCTAGATGCAGGGTCCCCTGATGCTCCTGAGCCTCTCTCTGACCCAGGCCTGTCTCTTGCAGGCGCTTTGTTTTCTCCCCACTCACAAAAGGAAGACTCCTCTCAGAAGATGAGTGTCGCTACCAGGGCGAGGACCGCTTAGAGATCAATTCTACTTGAACACCAGACCTCTGTTAGCTGGTCACATACACTGGCCCACCCCCACCCCACAATAAATAATAGGGAACAGTGTCAGCATTTCATCGTGTCAGAATGGAGCTCTATGAGTGTCCCTTGTGCTTAAAGGGTGTATGTGTGTGTGTGTGTGTGTGTGTGTGTGTGTGTGTGTGTGTGTGTATGTGTGAAGTGTGACAGGAGAAGAAATTTTAACATTGGAATTAAAACTTTCACAAAATTAAGGTGGTTTTGTCACCTTTTGTTGCAAAATAGCTTTGTTTGGTTGCGGGGAGGGCATTTAGGATGGAGTCCAGGACTTTGTACATACTAAGCATTTTAACATTGAGGCACATCTCTAGCCAGAAAGTAGCATTTCTAAAGACACCAGAAGTATGGTGTGGCTTTTAGTTTTTATTAAAAACATTCTTTTTTTTGAGTGCTGGTTCTAGGAATGGAACACAGGAACTTGTTCATACAGATGGTTCAAAAGAGGATTCTTGGAGCCCAAGAAAACTCTTCACTCTGTTAAGTCAAGGAAGAAGGGATGCGCAGTGAGTTGAAGAGGGCATAGATGACTTGACTGGCAGCTCTCACTGCCTGGCTTAATTCCCGATGCAGGCCAGCATCCTCTGCCAGTGATGGCCTATATCATACACACTGTGGGGAATTCAGTGACTGTGTGGAGATCTAGACCATGTCCTACCTACTTCAGTGTGTTGGGCATCTGTATGCCTCATTGCCTCCTCGGGTGGCTTCTGATGCAAGCCTGGATTTTTGGAACCTCTTCTCTACCACCTAAGGCTCAAGTGGCAATGGCAGTTCACCTAGGGATCTCCAGAGTGTGATATGGGAATCTCTGTAGGTAGGAAATCCATCAAATTGGTTAAAGGAGGCTTCAATGTAGCCTGTCATTAAACCTATAGTTTTAAATTTTTCTTGAATATTTTTATATCTTTATACTTGCCATGACTTTTATAACATGTGGGGTGTGGTTGGTTCTTGTGATTTTTGTTGTTGAAAATATGTATCAATGAAACAATGAAATTAATTGATGTGTCTGGGATCCAGCCTGGGTTGGGCTTTTTGTGTCATGTTCTCTTCAATGAACTTAAGTAGCTACATTCTCTCTCCTCATCCACCCTGGTTGGGGTAACTATGTCCTGGGTAGTATCTAAAGAGAACGGCAGCCTTGCTTCATGATGAGGATGATGGCCTTGACTTGGTGTGGTCTGCACACATCAATGACAAATCATCTATATTGCTTATCCCAGGACACAACTGTTGGACAGAAGGGGAGCTTTCATGCATTTATGTCAAGAATTCTGGCCAGAGACATGAGTCCCCAGGACAAACAGCAATGGGCTAGACTCTGTTAGCTCAACCCCATGTGACTCTATCCTTTCTGTATCTCACTTTATGCTCTAAAATCAGGCGACATGGACTGTTGCTCCTCAGGCTCCGCCTGTTTCTAGAAGCCCAGCTGTTAATTAGCACCCATCAACTGCTTTTATTTTCTACTGCTCTCCATTGGGCAAAGTTCCTTGTGCAGAGTGCTCAAGGTTGGTGTCCCCTGGAGTATGGTGTGTGGGGTTGGGGGTGGTCAAGGAACCCACGTGGATAGACCTGTGCTCTCACTTCACCTGCTCTGGAGGAGGCAAAGAGGGTGAATGGCACCTTGAATGCCCAACAGGTAGTGACAACAGCCTTCTGGAGGAGTCTTCCTTTGCTTTGGAATTAAAAAAAAATGATACCAGAGCCATTCTTATTCTGTCTGCTGTTTCCTAGTCCTCTCCCCACCCTGTGGGTCATGACTTCGGTAATGGGCAAAGCCTCAAGAATGATTTCCCATTTCATGCCTTAACAACACAGGATAGGTCCCGAGATTCAAGTGATTTAATAGAGAGGATTGGGAGGCAGGTTGACAACTTGAAAATGTTGCCTTCATGCTATGAACCATTACTTGAAGGTAAAATTTAAGTCATGCCATGCTTAAAGATGTTCTCGAGAGCAGTTCAAACTCACAAGTTGAATCTGCTCTTCAAAATGAACTGTCTTTGAGTGTCAGCTCATGGTATGGCTGTCAGATTTTAACTGTTTAGGAACATTGATTTTTTTTCCTTTGAAATTTGTAACAAGCCTTGAAGACAAGCTTGTTTCTTCCAGGGTGTGGAAAGTCTTAAATGATTGCTGATTTTCAAGTTCACCAAAGAAGAGTGTGGAAAAGACTTGGGGAACAGGCTTGACAGGGGAAAAATCGTCACTGGATAGGACTCAGTCTGGGGAGCACTCGAGAAGAAAGGCGGTTACCCATGGTTTAGTAGACTAGCAAAGTAAAAAACCAGGCAATGAATTATTTTAAAATAAGAATGCTCTGACAAATTTGCATGAATTTATCATATGGGCTTATGAAAATCTCCTTTTCTTACCCAAAGTTTCAAAAACCCTTCCTTCCTTCCTTCCTTCCTTCCTTCCTTCCTTCCTTCCTTCCTTCCTTCCTTCCTTCTTTCCTTCCTTCTTCCTCTCTCCCCACTTCCCTCCTTTCCCTTTGTCTATTTCCCCCTTCTCTCTTGTATTCAGCAAAACTGGGTCTTAGTTCCCATGTAAATGGACTTTAAATCTTAATTTCACCATGGCCCTGTATTCTACTCAAATCACCCTCCTCTGGCGGTGAAGGACAGCACAGATAATCTGAAGTATTAGCACATTTAAATTGACGAAAGAGAAACTACTGCTTAAAACATCCGGAGCCACAGACTGAGCAGGCAGCTACTGAAATGGCGGGTTATGTTTTACAGAAGTGCAGACAGACTTGAGCCACTAGTCTAGTAGGAAAGCTGTGAGTAGAGTCGATGGATTTATGCATGCAACTGCTTCAAGGAATTGGTGTGACTTATATCAGTTCAAACTTCTGGTGGATGGAGAATGAAATTCTTTGCCACATTACTTATAGATTGTTCTCTAGAGATAAAAGAATTTGAGATCTTGAGACTGGCTTGGAAGCACTTCTCCTCACTCATTTCTGTAGGTTACAAAGAACAACTGGGCTTGGAGATAACCTGATTGGCTTACGTGATGTGATAATTACAAAATGTATCCTTGGGTTTGTAGACATCATTTACATTTAATTTAGAGATACCTCACTAGATAATACGTTTAAGGTCCAGAACTATGTTTCTATCTCATGTACGTGTGTGTGTGTGTGTGTGTGTGTGTGTGTGTATACATATATGCATATATATATAATATTTTGACTATTGGTTAAAAATTTCACAGAATAATATATATACCTGTAAGGAAGGAGGCCCTTATGACTCATTATATTCTTTAATTTTAAAAATTAAATGTCCCAAGACATTCTTAGATTTTAAACCTAGATTTTTGAATCCCCTGAGTAAGTACTTGGCCTAAATTAGGAAAAGTCATATGGGACCATGGGAGAGATTTGCGCCCAGATGTTAATTTCTTTCCCTTTCACATCTTTGAGAAACACACAACACAGAGTTCCATTTTCAGCTCATTTCATCCATGATCATAAACTGTTGATATGTCTGGTTCCTTTGCTGGTGAGAAAGCTGTATCTTTCTTTCTTCCAATAGCCAGAAGTTCCCCTTATCCGAGACAGGAATCTTCATTTCTTGTTTCTACTTTTTTTTAGGAGAAGAAACGGAACACAGGCATTGTCTTTGCCCTCCTCTTACTGGCAGTCTGCTCTCCAAGTGAAAGGAGAAACTGTTTCTAGGCCAGTTCAGAGCTATTCTGGGTGAGTTTTAAAGTCATTTCCTCCGGTTCCTAAGTCAGTGAGGAAATGAATGCTCACCCAACTACCCTCTCGCTCTATTATCCTGTCACTCTTAAAGGTCTGCTCTTAGCTCACAGCCCTCCCTCCCATGTTCTTAACATCCTTTTCTTATCAGTCTATAGCATTTTCAAGGTACATTAACAGCTAAGAAGCTTTAAAGGGGGAAGAAAGTACTCTAAGGGCATGCTGCGTGCCTTCTAATAAGACTCTCAATATGAACAAAAATGCAGGAGGCAGCTCAGGGAGCTTCAGCTAATGGATAGTGGTCTTGCAAAGTGGAAATCTATGGAGAAGAGAAAGGAATATGAGAGATCTTGATCATTTATACTCAAGGAACTATACTTCAAAAATCTCCTTGAAGATCAGGCAAGACCTTACTTCTGGGAAAGGGGGCAGGGAAAGCGCATGTGTGACTCCTTCCAAGGCTTGGGTTGGCTGATGGATGAGATTCTGGGACCGAAGCATAGCTGTATTACCAGAAGGCTCCACATTCTAGCTAGACACAGACTAGTCGGAGGTGAGTAATTGGTATCATATCTATTATTTTAGAAACACTCAAAATGATTTCTTGAACATGAGAGTCAAATGCTTTTCAATGGATATGTTGAGTATGTGGGACCCTAATCACCCGAGTTTAGTTTCCAGAAAAATTTAAGCCAGGATAAATTAAGCAAAAGGAAAATGTGAAGGAAAGGGGTTTCTTGGAGGCACAGAGGCCACTGTGGCTTGGCATGGGCCAGTCTGAGGAAAGCTGGGGTCTCATAAAGTGGTGATTCAGGTAAACAGGCCACACAGGGTCTGCTTCTCTTGATTTCAAGAGCTACAGGCTTTGCTCACAAAGTTGGACAGTCCTCATTACGGTTGTGTGGAAATGGAAGGGAGGTTTGGAGTAGCAAAGGAAAAAAAAAAGTGGATGTACATTTTGTTTTTGTTCTTATAACCTTTACTCATTCTTAACTAAGACCCAGTCGGTTAAAATAGGCTATATAGAAGCAGTTCCCACAGCCTCTGGCACTTTAAAGACTATATCAAAAGTTGCTTACAGTTCGTTAAGGGTCAAGTCTAGTTGAGACTTTCTATGGGATGATGTACTTGTCCAGTACTTTTGATTCTCAGTTGAGAATCAAACCAGTTCAGGGCTTGCCCTGAGTTTATGATGGAGAAGGAACTTAGTTCCTTGTCTAAAACCTGGAACATGCTTGGCAAGGCCATCAATGACCTGGGCCTAGGGCTCTGGGAGAACTGAGGTTTCTAATCATGGGAAAACCCTTCTTTCCCGTCCTTGAAGAGCTGTGGTGATCAGTCAAGGCTGCCGAGTCCGGGGTGCACTTGAAACACTCCTTGTTCCCTTTGGGCAGCTTGATTAGCTTCTCACTGACTCTGTCCCATTGTATGATAGTTTCCTGATGACGCTCTCATTTTTTTTCCTGCACACTGTGTATAAGGTGCTGCACTTAATTAGCTTGCTTGGCACGTGACATAGCTTGTGTAAGACTTCCTGATCCCAACTTTCCTAGCTTCTTCATTTCTGATCCTATGGTCCTCCCTCTCAAGAACCTGCCACTGAAGAACGACCTGCTGGTCCAGATCATTTCTCTAAGTATGTCCTTGGGTTCTGGGGTAATACTGCAGCATTCCTAGGAGACAGGGAAGGTCTACAATGTCTGTTTTGTTCTTTGGAGTTAAAGGTTCTGAAGTCAAGATACTCTTAAAAGAGACAGGCAAAAGATGCAAGTACATGCTAAGATTAAACATGACCTTCCCATGTTCAACTTTACATGAGAATATTATATAATGATAATAAAGACATTATAACCCTACTTCAGACAGTTTTTAAAAATTTATTTATCTTCATTTTTTGTGCATTGGTGTTTTGCCTACACATATGTCTGTGTGAGGGTTTTGGGTTCCCTGAAACTGGAGTTACGAGAGTTGTGAGATGCCATGTGGGTGCTGGAGGAGCAGTCAGTCCTCTTAACCACTGAGCCATTTCTCCAGCCCCCACTTCAGACAGTTTTTGTGGTGAGTAAATGAATTCAGGTGTGTAGAAAGCCTATGGAATCCTGGGTACTCATCACTAGTAGGCCTCACTCATTGCTACTTCTCTTTGATAAAGGATCTGTAGTGATATTAGCATGTTACCAATCACTGCATATTGTCATCACCTCCTTACCCTTCAACCTCCTCCATAAACTGTGAATGACTCACTTGCACCCACCAGCTTTAAAAAAAAATCAAATGAATAGATGGACATAAAACGTATTTTGGAAAAATAAAGTGTTGTGAAGATAGAATGCCGAGCTGAGCCACCTTTTCTCAGCTTCTGACTATACTTTATATGAAGGTAGATAGAGGATGTCGTGAGGAGCTGGCAGGAAGGTACTTCATGTGGTAAGCTACCATAGAAACTAACTCCCCAAACAGTAAGGGGCATTTGGAAAGATGTAGGTAATGACATAAATCCACGTTGGCATGGTGGAGAGCCTGGAATCTGCTATAGAAAAGCATTACATTCAATAAAAGCATCTCAAACCATGGTGACTGGAGGAAGGACCACAGCGGCATCGTCAGCAGAGGTGTCCAAGCTACCAAGCAGATGCGCATACATTGATCCGCAACGATGGGGGCTGGCAGGGACATGGAGACTAGGCAGCTCATGCACAACGGGTACAGTCTATGACAGGAAGCACTCAGCACAGGGCCTCTGACCTGAGGTCTAGAGGATTCTTACCTTTTTGACATCCCTGACCAAGTGGTACAATGTATTTGAGGGCCCATGTCTCTGAAAACGATAAAGAACAATCAAACAGTTTTGCTAGTCAGGGGCTCCAGGCGGTGACTGGAGAGGGAGCGGAAGGAAGGGCTCTGGCTGGTGGAGGGCAGCTCTTTGTTCTGGGTCTTGTTCTAGTTGCTCAGTTGTAGTTCTGTGACTTTGAAACTAAGGCTGGCTGGATTTTGGGATCACATGTTCTCCAGAGAAATGTGTTTGAAATTGTAGGTTCAAACTTTGTAAGGCTGATTATCAACTAATAGATACCTGGGCCAAATGGTGTGGAAAGAGCTAGTTTTCTAGCGAGAGAGAGCAGAGGGTTTTTTGACACATTGCCATAGAAATGTCTTAATTTTATTTAATGTAGTTTTCCAAGTTGTCATTGAAAACTTGTCTCAAAAATGCACTGGCCAGCTTTCTCTGCAAAAGGCCGGGAAGTCAATAGTGAATATTTGTGGACTATGCAGCCTTCTCAAATCTGCTTAGCTGTTATTATTGTGTGAAAGCAGCTATAGGCTATACATAAATGAGTGATCTTGGCCATGTTTCAATAAAACTTTATTCATGGTTACAAGAAATCAAATTCCATATAATTCTTTTAGGAGAGGGCTTTTATTGTGTAATCCCAGCTGACTTTAAAATCATAGCCCTCCTGCCTCAGCCTTCTGAATCCTGGGTTTAAACATAGATGCTACTCTCTCTGGCCAGATTTCATAAATTTTAACATGTCATAGAATATTGTGGCTTCCTTTGGTTGTTTCAACAATTCGATATAAAAGAAAGTCATCCATAAGTGGGAGGTGACCACTCCCAGGCTGTACAGAAATAGTGGACTTGTGGTAGCTCTCTGACATCTGACTTTAGGAAAAGTCATAAGCTAGCTGGGGAAAAAGAGGTCAGGAAAGGGTGTGCATGTATTGAGGCTTAGAATAAAGTAGATGATTTATTATTCTCTGGTCTCTCAGGAGGAGGGATGCTAAGTAAAGTACAGAATACCCAATGAAATTTGAATTTCAAATAAGCAATGATGCCCCATGCAATATGGGGAATATATAGTCAGCTCTCCAAACTCATGATGTCTGTATTTGTGGAGTCCACCAACTGGATTGAAAATATTTGTGAGAAGTTGTGTGTGTACTGAATATGTAGAGGTATTTTTCTTATCATTCCTTAGATCATTGGTTATCAACTTTCCTAGTGCCATGACCCTTTAATACAGTTCTTCATGTTGTGGTGACTCCCAAGTATAAAATTATTTTGTTGCTACTTCATAACTGTAATTTTACTGTTATAAATCATAATGTAAATAGCTGATATGCAACCCCTACAGGGGTTATGACCCACAGGTTGAGAAACACTGCCTTAGAAGATACAGGCCAATAACTATTTATTTGCCTTGTATTGGGTATTGTATATGAGAGTTCAAAATCCCTGGTTTAGCTGCTTCATTATTTAGCTTCCAGAGAGAGGTTACTTAAAAAAAAAATGGGTGATGTGTGTAGGTTTTGTCATTTAGATGAGGAATTTGAGCATTTAAAGGTATTTTTTTCTTTTGTGGTAGCTCCTAGAATGAATCCTATGAAGATACGAAGGACAACCATATTTATGCTAACAATCATTGCTTATCTGGAAACCAAATTTTGCTGGTGTGCTGCAGTTATTTGGTAAATCTGGCAACATGATCGGAGGATCTAAAACAGTGATAATGCTCTGGGGCTGAGATTCCTGGCCCCAACCCTGCTTGTGCAGACAGGCATCACAGAGCCTGCCGTGATGCACTTTCTCCTCATCCAGTGAGGAGAATAACACCCCTTCATCTGACAGGGCTATCTGACGATTCTGTGATGCAATGCTTCTTTATAAAGCTGTTACGTTGGGCTCAACATTCAGTAAATAATAGCATTATTATTATTGCCATTTGCTGTCCCATATTTTTTCTCAACACGGTACTGTAGGTGACCACCACCAGTTGATCTGAGTAATGAAACCTGTTGGTCTAAGGTCTTGTGACAGGATTCTTTCATTCTTCCCTAGACATTGGAAAGAACCTTTGGCCTTCCAAAACTGTCTAACTGATACCTCAGTTGTGGTGCCCAGGCATATTTATTTCTCACTGTAAATCTCAGTGTGTTGAGGCAAGACAAGGCTGCAGAGAAAGCAGAAACCTGGACCCACTCTGCCAGCTGGCTTCCTTCCTTTAGTGGCCTTAACATGAAGCACACTGCTCTTATCTGTCACCTACCTCTTGTTGAGTCCATAGCTCTATCGCATTGCACCCATGGTACTGGGACAGACATTGTATCCAGTGTGTGGAAAAGAAACTTCTGAGAAGAGGCTTGGGTTCGGTACTGGGCTCTTTTTGTTACCGTTATTCAGAGATTTAGGTCCTTCAATAAATTACTTCTCTCCTCTGACTATGCTTTACACTCTCATGACTCTACGAAATTCATGTTGAGCTTCGTATCGGTACAGAGGTATGGAAAGGTGGGGCTCTTAGGTGATCTAGTCACAAGGGTATCATCTACTTTGTAAGCTGAGTTGAGGTCTGGACAGAAGAGGGTTCACACTTCCATACTTCCAACCCTTCTGCCCTAAGAGGACAGTGTTTGTCCTTTGCAGTGGATACATTCTGGAAAGAGAGAACGGCTCTCACTACATAATGAACCTAGTGGCCCCTTGATCTTGACTTCCAGCCCCGCCTCCAGCACTGTGAGAAAGAAATATATGTTCTTCGCAAATTACCCAGCCTCAGGTATTCTGTTGTAGCAGCACAAACAGACTAAGGACCGCCTCAGTTTTCTCATCTGTAAAATGGTAAAACACAACATCAGCTCTTTAAACTCGGTTGGCTTGTTCAGCGAATTGCCACTGCAAAGAACAACCACCACCACAAAACATTTTTGGATGACTCGAAGATACTTTATACTGTCATGGGGAAAATGAACTTCGTTCCTCTGAGGATGACAAAATGATACAGGATGATACTTCATCAGCCTGCTTGGGTGCTTGGTGCTAAACCAACCCTCCTCTGCAACATTTGTCCCAAACACTCCCTGGGCTTACAGATTACATGTGTCCCGGTAGACAGACACTTGCTGGTGGCTTTGTGTTAGAATCTGAGAACAATGCCCTCTGACGATCACATCCCCTTTTGCCTAAGATGCCGACAACTGAGCAGTTAAAACAAGCAAAGTCCCAGTGACTTGGTGTCTGTTGGCTCTCCAGGTGTGAGGGGGTGCATGTGAGGAAGGATCCATGCATTACAGGAGAGACAGGAGCAGGGTCACAGGCATGGGGGGCAAGGCAGGAGAAGGTAAACAAAGAGAAGAAAAGCAGAGGCTGAAAGGCATCGTAGCTTGGCCCTACCGTGTTGTACAGTTCCTCTAGTCTGGAGATGGTGAGAAAACGGTGCATGCTTACTCCGTTCTCTATGAGTAATTTCACAAAATCCACTCTGTCCAGGACTAGGGCATCCAGCATGGCTTGCTCCAGGGACCCTACCTGTAATCCAAGACATTCAGTTAGTCTGCCCACAGCAGAGAAGTGCGTTCCTCATTGCTCACCCAGAGGGCTTAAAACAGACCAGGGACATGTGCCAATGAGAGAGACCCGGCACCCCGCCCTCCAGGGCCCCCTCCTGGTCCTGAAGACTCATGTCTTGGGAAACAGACATCAAGGACTTCCAGATCTAGGAGCTACTTTCTCCCCCAAATCTCTTGTTCTGGAGCCTCAGGACCCTAGGTTTTCCTCCTGAAGGATTCCCTGGCTGGTTTTCTGCTATACCTATAGAGGTAATCCTAGACACTCCTCTCTCTCCATTTACTTCTTCCTTAGGTACTGACTGAGAGCCCTGGCTGACTTGAGGATAGGAACTTAGGTAAACAGAGCCGAGGGTCCAATAGGTCTGGAATCTCTGTGTAGAAATGGGCACTCCAGAGGCAAACTCAACACGTTTTCTAGATGGAGTACTGACTGGGATTTATATTCCTTTTACAGTTTTCATCCCTCCCCCAACGTCCAGATTCCTTGACGAATATGCCCTCAACTAGCAGTCTGTGAACCCTAGGAAGACAGGTGCTCAGTTGCGGCCAGAGCTCCTAAGGTTCAGGGAGCGCTACTTCCAGGCTGCTGGTGGGCTGCCACCCGTGGGTACGCGTGCACATCACCCAATGGCCCATTTCCCAGGTTCTTATTTTTGGCACCCAAGCGACAGAAAAAAAAAAGCCACGGACAGTTATATAAAGCTTTGGTTCACTTGTGCTGGGCATCGGGCAGACCTGTGCTCAGTCACCAGGACCAGATGGTACCTGCACCCAGAGGCCTGGCCCAGTTGCAAACCAGCATGAGCGCCACCATCTGGCGACAACAGCTTCCTCCTTCTGCTCTCCTAAAAGATAACCAGAGACATACGAATCCCCTCCTTCCTTTATTTTAACTTTGTCTGGTCTGTGTCGTTAAAGATAGAACAAAAAGACAGGATTTGCTTCAGAAAATTGTTGAGAAGAGCCAGGGAACGTTTGGTGATGCACTTAGTTCTATCTTCCGCTAGGTGGCAGTATGTCCCCAACCATGAGAGGCGTGCCCTGGCCACACGCTGTGCTAAGCACAGGGTGATCTCTCCTCTCCCCACACCTCGCCCTAATTTTCTGTGCCACTTTCAAGGGTTCCTTAAACGCTATTGCCAAGCACGTGGGCTTGTCGGGGGTAACGATGTATACTCTACCGGCCACTGTTGCCCGTAAATGAAGATCTGGCTGCGAGCGATGTCAACTCTGTTCCAGGCTAATGCTAAGCTCAGTTGGTCTGGGGCAGATGCGTTGGCTCCTGTACAAAGTGGGAGAAAAAAAGAGGGCGAGAGAAACAGCGGTTAGCCATGCCAAGAAGAATCTTTCAGCCCCTCCTCCATTGATCCCAGGGGAACCTGAGGAGCTGCGTGGCCCCATTCCACTACTGACATTTTGGGGAGGATCCTTCTTTGTCATGGTGCTTTCCTGTGCACTGTAGATTTATTTTATTTTACTTATTTGTTTTTTTGAGACAGGGTTTCAATATGTAGCCCGACCTAACCTTAAACTCATGGGTACTCCCAGTCTGGCTTCCTGAGTGCTGGGATAACAACAGGTGAGTGCCTGGCACTAGTTGAATTTCAGTACCCAACAGCCACGTGTGACTAGAGGTGGAGGTAGCATTTGTATCTCTACAGAAGATTCTGCTGTGATAGGCAGTCTAGATGATGTATGTTGTCCACATGTGCAATCCTCAGCAGCTGTTTGTATAGCTTAGAACAGGTGCAGTCTAGAAGGCAGGGGGACTATCTTGCAACCCCTGTCCATTTTGTGGCTGGGTGAGCTGGGTGAGCTCTATAAGCCACTGTTCTGTTATCTTTGAAATGGGAACAGTAAGAATGATCCCATTTTATTCAACGGAGATGCTACAAGATTGAAATGGGATCCTATAAGTGAATTCAAATGCTAACTTTTGTTGTTGTTGTTGTTGTTGTTCACACTATTGACATCCTCGGTGTATGGAGGAAGAGACTTCATTGCACGCTGGTTCATTTTTACCTTACTGGGTCTCCTATCAGGAGGGGAGAAGGGAAAAGAGCAAATGGTCTCCTTTGGCCCAGAGAATTTGAAAATTGAACATATGTTTGGCAAACTATTGGAGATTTCCACATGTTGTGATAAGGAATGTCCCAAGTGGTACCGGACACTGGCTTTTGCTATCTGCCTTGGCCCCATGAAGACATCATCTCTAGACTTGAGCATCTTCATGGGTCCAAGTGGTACTGGACACTGGCTCTTGCTATCTGCCTTGGCCCCATGAAGATGCTCAAGTCTAGAGATGATAGAGTGACACTAAGGAAAGGTCACAAGGCTCCTAACAGAATAAACAGAAAAGTTCATTATGCTGCTGTGGCACTCCAGCCAGAGCCAGTCATCGCGAATTCTGCCCATCAGGGAAGGTTGGAATCCATATAAGGACCCACCTGCTCACTACACCATGAATGTATGTGACTTTTACCTGTTGGCCCTCGTCAGCCTTACCAGGAGATCTTTACACTATCACTATGCCAGCCCCCCTATCCATTCAGTGACAGCACTTGAAGGGGTGTCTAAAGCCCCCAGGTGTTTCCAGTGCACAGCAGGGGTAGAGAACTGCTGGCCCACATGTCTCTTTTCATGCCTACCCCAAGCCTTTTTCTTCTGGACTCTGCAACGTTGATGCCAAGAATCAGGCAAATGACTAGGGAGGTGTAAAGTGCTTGATAAATAAGCATGGGGACCTGAGCTCCATGCTGAGAAGGGACATAAAAACTGGGTATGGTGGTTTGTGCCTGTAATCTAGTACTGGAGCAGTGAGGTGACAGAGACAGGAGGGTCCCCGGGGCTTGCTGGCCAGTCTAGCTGGATTGATGCTCCAGGTTCAGGGAGTCACAGTCTCACAATAAGGACTAAGGAAGATAGGGAGGACGAGAGGAAGATGGAGAGGATAGAGGAAGATGATGGAGAGGACTAGAGGAAGATGATGGAGAGGACTAGAGGAAGATGGAGAGAACTAGAGGAAGATGATGGAGAGGACTAGAGGAAGATGAAGAGGACTAGAGGAAGATGGACAGGACTAGAGGAAGATGATGGAGAGGACTAGAGAAAGATGAAGAGGACTAGAGGAAGATGGACAGGACTAGAGGAAGATGATGGAGAGAAATAGAGGAACATGATGGAGAGGACTAGAGGAAGGTACCTGGTGCTGACCTCAGGCTTGCACATGAACACAAATACACACATGTATGCACAACTACACACACAGAGAGAGAGAGAGAGAGAAAGAGAGAGAGAGAGAGAGAGAGAGAGAGAGAGAGAGAGAGAGAGAGAGAGAGAGAGAGAGAGAGACTCAGGTAACTGCTAGACATGGTGGCTCATTCCATAATCCTACCATTTGAGAGGCTGGGGCACAAATGCTACCATGAATTCTAGACCAGCCTTGGCTACAGGGTGAGCCCTGTCTTGAAAACAAACAGGGCTGGTGGGATGGCTCAGCAGGTAAGAGCACTGGCTGTTCTTCCAGAGGACCAAGGTTCAATTCCTAACACCTACATGTAAGCCTAACACCAAGCTTACAACTGCCTGTACTACCTCCAGGGGATCCAACACCCTCACACCGACGTATATGCAGGCAAAACACCAATTTTCATAAAAACAAAAATAAATAAGGTATTACAAACAAACAAAAAACAAATAAATAAACCAAGGTGATTTATGCAAACAGCGTTCACCAGAGGACTGCTCAGCCCTTCTCCAGTTTGTGCATGCATGACTGACTAGTCCAGCACGCCCTTGCAGACCCTTGTGTCTCACCTCCACATTTGACTCAGGAGTTCAGGGGTGAAGCCTGAGGGTTTGTATTTCTTTTTTCTTTTGTCATAGAGGAGATTGAACCCAGGGCTAGGCAAGTGCTCCCCAATGAGGTACATCCCCAGCCCTGAGTCTGCATTTCTAACAGGCTCTCAGGAAATGCTGCTGTCTCTGTCCTTGGCCTATCCTTTGAGTGACAAATTCCTTGAGGTTGCTGGGTTGTGCTCCCTTCACAAGTCTGACTGCTGTCCACAAGTTGATGGGTTTAGTATACGCCGAATTCTTGCAGTGAATTGATTACCATTTGAAATAATATTAATTTGATTTACATAGAATTTTCCATTAAGAAAACTATCTGTCTTCTCAGATAACAACAGAGATTGCAATCTCATGTCAGGGTGACTGAAATATGTGCAAATGTATGTTACTAGTTGGAGAGAGAAAAAAAAGTGAAGGTTCACTGGGATTGTGTTTGGAAGGTGGCATTTTATAACTGCTTGTTTTCCCTCTTTTAGAAGTCTATTTTTTTATTTTAACTGACACAGTAAGTGTACATTTATGGACTATTGTGTGACATTTAGACACATGGACACTGTCTATACAGATAAGATTAGAATCACAGGCAGAGGATATCAGAGAACATCGTGTATGCATTGAGACCATTCCAAAGTCCCTCTATTATCTATTTTAAAAAATCAAGTCAGTTGTAAAGCCTAGCTTTCCTCCAGTGCTACAGCATAGTTACTGTACTTACCAGGCTGTCCCCCGAACACATTAAACACCACACTCCTTCTTCCCTCCCACTGTCTACCTCTCCACTTCCGTGATATCAATGTTTAGTTTCCGAATCTAGGAGGAACTTGCAGTATTTGCCGTTCTGTGCTTCATTTTTTTTTTTTTTTAACTTAGTGCAATGTCCTCCAGGTTCATCTGTGTTTCTCCATTTTTTTTTCTGATGAATGATATTGCATTCTGTATAAATACACCACACTTCCTTTAGCCATTCATCTGGTGATGGACGTCTGGGTTGAGCCCATCTCCTGAGCATTGTGAGCGGCGCTGTCATAAACACAAGAACGTAGGTGTTTCTTTGCTGTACTGATTTCACTTCTTTTTGAGATACACCTGGTCATGGGACAGCTACATCACACAGTAGGTCTGGTCTTAGTTTTCTGAGGAACCTAGCCTCCATGCTGTTTTCTCTAAACATGTTTTTTTTTCTTTAAAGATTTATTTGTTTTGTTTTATGTGTATGAATGTTTTGTCTACATGTATGTATACATATCATATACATGCCTGGTGTCTGTGGAGGTCAGAAGGGGGTGTCAGATCCCTTAGAACTGGAGTTACAGAGGGCTGTGAGTTACCATGTGGGTGTTGGGAATTGAACCTCTGTCCTCTCCAAGAACAACAAGAACTATGAACTGCTGAGCCATATTTCAGCATCATCCACACTGTTTCTTTTTTTCTTTTTAAAATAATGGTCATATCAACTTAATTTTTAGTGTGTGTGTGTGTGTGTGTGTGTGTGTGTGTGTGTGTGTGAGAGAGAGAGAGAGAGAGAGAGAGAGAGAGAGAGAGAGAGAGAGAGAGAGAGAGAGAAAGAGAGAGCGAGCGAGCTTTGCTTCTTTTAGCTGGTCCACTGGTTGTTGCTTACATACTGTAATGGTTTAGTCACCCCCTGCATCATGCATATGTCACAAATTTTTATGCTACCCAAGTCAATAGTCACACAAGCCTGAACAAGAGACCACGGAGGAAGGAGTGATTTGAGGTCAAGGTGAGCTACAGGCCTGAATGTAATTAGGTAAGTGTCAAATAAGTACATGAAGCCAATGAATTTTGGATTTTCAAAAGTTGAAAATACATCACTCAAGAGTCGTCCTGGGTGACAGTTTGAATCAGCACAAGTGATGAACCACCCAGGCTTGCTTAGGACAGTGACAGTTTTAGCACTGAATTTCCTTCATTCGGGAAGATGCCTCAGTCCCAAGTAAGACTGGGTGGTTACTCACACTGTCCTTAATTGGCTGTGCACTGCCTTTTCCCGTAGAAGTTTAATACACTCTTGTCTCAGATGCATTCCTAGAGATCCTGTTAATCTGGTCTTAGGTACTGCATGGTCTAAATAGCTCCCCCGGTGATTCATATGGGAAAGACAAGGTTAAGACCCTCCAGTGTAGATAATATGCACTCATGAATTTGCTCACTTTTCATTCATGTATTTTTGCAGTCAAACCTATTGATGTCATGCCTTCTCAGATGACAGACATTATGCCAGTATGGACACCAAGATGAATCAGACCGAGTCCTTTGTCTTCAGACCTTACTGCTGGGAGAGGAGAAAGCTCTAGTTTAACATACCAGCTATGTGATTTACCTGCTCAACATGTACTTGTTGATTATGCTTGTTTCCGGGACTGTTTAGTTATTGCACAGCTAATGGCCATCACCAAGGCTGCAGTCACCCTCTTTATGGAGTCCTAGTCACAGGGGGGCAGCATTCAGAAAACAAGCAAAGCAGCGCACAGTGAACCTTCCCAGTGTGTGTTCGTGCTATAGAGGACCACTGCCACTCCCAGCGTGTTTGTGGCCTGTATCCATATAAACAAATGAGCATGTCAGCACCGCTCTGCCTTCCCAATCTCGCTTGTTGCCATGACAATATTGTACCCACTAGCTGGAGCAATCCATTGGCAGGCTATCCTCAATAATGAGGGCTGGAAACAGTGTCTTTGAGTAGCCTAGAAGGCACAAGTATTTGAGTTCTTTGGGCTCTCTGGTTGACTCCACAAGGAAAATAGAGGGTTGGAAAAATAATACCTTGAGAAATCGAAAAAGGCCTGGACTCCACATAGGTCCTGACTTGAGCTTAGGGCACTCACCCATACGGCCTGCTTCCCAGGCTGGTAGGTAGGAGGCCTTGGCACCTTTGAGGAAAGCCTTTGTGGGCATGGGTACAGGGTGAGGACGAGCGACAGGGGAGTGGCAGAGGTGTAGGATGAGTAGGTGGGAGGCGTGTGAGAGATCATCCAGAGGGGGAAGGGTCAATTTACGCTGCCCTAATGGTTTTGCCCAGTGGTTTGACTATTTTATCTTTCTGCAGGAGGCTGGTGAAGTTGTAAGTGCACAAACGATGGCCACGAAAAGTTCGGAATGGACATTTCAGTAAAAGAACGAAGTATGAGGAGAAGAGGGATTCAGCACACTTTGTCTGTGGCTGTATTTAAGAGTTCAGAGCAGTACGTGGTACATAAAAGGCATGTCTTAGTCTCTATGTTAGAAGACGATGCCAGAAAGTGGCAGCTTGCAAGAATAGAAATCTATTTTTGACAGTCGGGAGACCTGAAGACCCAAGATCAAAGGCCAGCAGGCTTGGTGTCTGGTACGGGCCCCCAGTGCTTCACCTGCGTCCCTAGTCTTGGACAGTCCCGCAGCACAAAAGCAATGATGCTGGCCCTGAGGCTGCCAAAGAGGAGGTCACACACGCTTCTTTAAATTAAAGGAGAAACGACCTGGTTTAAACAGGACAGAAAACGTTATGTGGTAAAGTTGCTAAGACCCACAGGAAGAACACACATTCTCTAATGTGACAGCGTTAAAGAGAGCTTATGTTGCCACACATGTTACAGCCACAGTGTGGGCTAAGGGTTACCCCTTCACTCTCTTCATAAGGATAGCGTCCTCTCACATCACAATGGGCATGAGCATAGCGCAGGAAGATACATTTCTGTGCATATACACACTTAGAGTCTTTGTGCATTTGTGGTGATGGTGGTGGTGGTGGTGGTGGTGTGTGTACCTGTAAATGTGGTCATGCAAGTGGAGGCTGGAGGATAATCTTGAGAGTCAGTCTTTACCTTCCAGCTTGTTTGAGACAGTGTAGACAGTGTCTCTTGTTCTCTGTGGAACACAGCAAACTAGCTGGTCTATGCATTTCCAGGCTGCTGGGTTGCAGCTGTGCATGCTACCACATCCAGCTTTACATGAGTTCGGGGACCTGAAGTCAAGTCCTCACGCCTGCACATCAAGATCTTTCCCTACATATCCACCATCCTAGGTCCAGTCAAATTATTTTGAGAGACCATGTCCATATAACTTCTATTATAGGACATTGTTATATGTATCCAGCTTTATTAGTTGTTGTATATATTAAACTTTACATTGGTATGTATGTATGTATGTATGTATGTATGTATGTATGTATGTAAAGAAACACTATGTAATTGGACTCAGTTCCATCTGTGGTTTCAGTATGTGCTGGGGGGTCATGGAATGTGTCCTCACAGATGAAGGGCAGCTACTGTATTCAAAGTTCATCTTTTTTCCAGAAACATTTTTTTATAAAGAATATGATTCTTCTGTTAATGCAGTTTGCTCTTTTGTTATTTTTTTAGACTATCTCTGTGTGCAGTCTATGCTAATCCACTTTTATTATTTATCATTTAATGAGTTGGGTTATAATGGGCCCAGGGTAGCATTCCAAGCTAGTTATTATTCACAACTGGAAGGCTTTCTCCTAAGCCATGCCAAAATCAAACTCCCTCCTGCAATCATGGCTTATCGACATAATCCTGCATGCATCCCACCTCCTCGATTTCTATGCTCTGGGTTGGGGTGAGGAAGGACTTGAAACTCGTGTATCACATTTTTTCTTGCACATGCTGCTGCAGACAAAGGAGAGAAGCTGCATCCTGGGGCACTCCTCCCATCCGGGGACAGGATTCTGAAAGTGCACAGCTGCTGCCTTTCTCTCATGCTCTGCCCTGCTCTCCAACATGGTTCCTGCATATGCAGATAGTTTGGAGTATATTTCTTAGTTTTGCCAAAATGGAGTTGCTTGTTTTTTCCTGTTTTTGGTCAGTTAATTTCAGAGGCTTTCTAGGAATGGAAGGGGAGAATGATGAGTTTATATGATCATGTCTGTGTTGGCAACTGGAAGGTTAGATAGATGAGAGAGGGGTCTTCACAGAGTAGCATAGCTCTAACTGAAGGAGGAAGACAGGCAGTCAGGAATATGCTTAGCCAGAAGCAGGAGGCTCCTTTAAGAGGTCGCTGCAGGGTCTGAGAGGAGGAAGGGTAACTCAGACTAAGGATATATAAAAAGCCATATGGAAACCTACTATTTTACAAGCCTGTAAAAAATATAATCTAAAACAAGAGTGTGAACAGGTGTCCTTCATGGGTGGATAATGCTCCTACTAGAAGTTATGGGTTGTTAAATGAAAAATCCCAGTGCCAGGTGTTGGATACGTTCCTATAAACTGTTGGCCAGGGAGGCCCCCGAGGCCCCCGAAACAATACAGGCTACTGTCATTGCTCTTGATTACCCACCAGAGCTTCATGATAGGACGCTATTGCTGAAAATAGATACTACACACTTGATCACAAGTCAGAGAAATAAAGCTGTGAATCCTGTGAGCTAAGGTGTATCCTCTAGTGTAATAGAGGCACAACTATTATAGGGATAACCAATTACTTTGTGATTGGATTTAAGGCTTGCTCCACAAGAGGAAATTCATGCCTGGCTCTGGAGATCTCATCAAGACCCTATGGCTGGGGAGGTCATAGGCCCTAGATGGAAACCTATTACTACTACTGTTGTACTAAATGGTTGTGCTATCAAACTGCCTTCTAAACACTTATGTTTACACCCACAGATCAGTGCTGGGCCCAGCCTTCATCAACCAAGCTTCTTGCTGCTGGAGGTGGCAATGAATGCAGAAACCTGTGACTGGCTGAAGTTACATCAGGAATACATGGTGGTAAAATGTTTGGCCCTAAATGGGACAGTTATACCACCCTCTCTAAGGCTTGGGGAACACTGAGGAAGAGGGGGCTGAAAATGTAAGAGCCAGAGGGTGATGAAATGTGAAGCAAAAAGCTATCTTTGGGTCATGAACTCACTACAGCTGTGGTTTTCTGCAAAGAACAAGCTTGAGCCTGACAACATTTCATCACGGATGGGGGAGGGGCTCATGTGGCCCCACCCCTCCCCCAGAAACTATTTATTGACAGTTAATGGTTTTTGGAGGAGGGGGATGTCATTTTCTTCAGTGGTATAGCCACTGATACATTGCTCTTCAGAAAATACACCCCCCCACGCACACACATTTTGGGTAGAAACTAAACACAGTGGGCTATCAAAAGGAGGCGTGAAAGTATGAGGGAACGTGATGAGAAGGAGAGGTCTAGTGTGATCTGAGAGGGGAGTGGGGAAAGAAAAGGACTACAGTTCATTATGAATGCATGAAACTGTCACTCAAACAAAAAATTCTGACACAGTATTGAGGGATGAATAACCAAAAATTTAGTATAAACATGCATGAAAATTTCAAAAAAAAAAAAAGAATCTGAAGGTCTGAGGTGCTAAGCAAATAATGGACCCTCTCTGAGAGTGATGGTATATAAAAACATCAGGTGTCTCATTTGGCACAGATAGTCTTACTATAATCTGGCTTGATGGACTGGGGTGGGGATGGGCAGGATGTACTGACAGTGTGTCAGGCACAATAGTATCATGACTCCAGTGTTGAGGATGAAGCACCCGTTCCCCAAATAATGTTGAGGAACACTTTTTTCTTGTTGAGGAATTTAGACCCTTCCTTGCCTTATACAAAGGATTTTATCTGGATTAGATATGCTTTCTAGCCAGGTGTGGTGGTGCCTGCCTATAATACTAGCCTTTGTGAGGCAGAGGCAGGTGGGGCTCTGTGAGCTCAAGGCCATCCTGCTCTATATAGTGAGATCCAGGACACCCAGGGCTACACAGAGAGATCTTGTCTCAGTATATGTGTATTTCCTGATTCTGTGTGTGGGTGCAGTCAGATTGATGAAGTTCTCCCTGCATTGAAGAAACTTCTCTTTGCAGAAGATAGAGACTGTTACAGGAAGCCACAACTGGCTCAAATGCAGACAACTGACCATGTGGTGCCCAACCCCAGTTGGTATGCCTACAACACAACTCCTCTATCTAAAGCTCAGGGAACATCCTGGGAGAAGGGGTAAAAAGATTGTAAGAGCCAGAGGACTAGGAATCCTCTGTGAGACTGTGTCTTCTAGATATGACAGGGAAACCACACCCATGAAATTTTAACAATATCAATGACTGGACAATGATAACACCAGTTGCCAAGCCAACATGGATGAGGGAAATCACATAGTGACCCAACCCTAGATAAAGAGCTACAAGCAATTAACAACTACTGAGAGGTGAAAAATTGAAGTCTTCCCCAGAGATGAGCCCTCTAATTGGTTATCCAAGACCAAGTGGTCAGTCCTAAAATCATACATTACCACCAACACTAAACAGACTTAGCAGGTTGTGTTTATATATTTATTCACACACACACACACACACACACACACACACACACACACACACACACACGAGGTTTGTGTATAATTTATTGGCCTCTATCTATAACATTTAAAGAATGAGAGACCATGAATTTGGGAGAGAGCTGAATGGGGTTGGGGGACATGAGAGGGCTTGGAAAGAAGAGAGGAAAGGAAAAATGATGTAATGGTAGGTATTTTAACTAAAAGATGCTTTCTGTAGTTTCATCTAGCATCCCTTTTATTTTGTTTATAGATGTTGCAACCAAATTCAATAGGGTCTCAATCAGTACAAATCCACCTGCCCTTTCATTAAAAGACATCAGCTTCTCTAACTACATGTAGATCAGTAATGCCGGAGGAAACTAACTAGCTGGAAGGCCCTACCACATGACTTAGGTTGCTAGGATACACCTTCATTCTTCTCCCCAAATAGAGATTGCTACTCAGAAGCCTCCCTCAAGAATATGGCTGCCTCGTGGAGAAAGACTGAATTCAAAGCGGGAAATACACACACACACACACACACACACACACACACACACACACACACACACACAGATGGGGTTTGTATATAATTTATTGGCCTCTCTATTTTATTGCCTCGAATGATAACTATCTTCTCTTGGTAAAAATAACTTTAAGTGAATCTCAGGAGAAGGTTAAATTGGATCAGGAAAGACCAAATTATTTTTAGCTGAAGGGATCCCATTTTTATATGTGAGAGACAAAACAAAGCTACCTGAAGGAAGATAGGGTAACTTCCTTGGGTTATAGTGAAAAAGAAAGCTAATACTTAGCATTTCCTTTACCCACAACAGCCAGCACAGTTTCTGAGAATTCACATATTGAATTCTAACAATGACCCACAAGGTGCTTTTACTCCAACTTTACAGATGAGGGAATCCAGGCACAGAAACTTGTCTATGTTGCAGTAGCCAGGAAATGTCAGAGGTGAGATTCAAACCCAGGCAATCCCCACCATCAGTTGTTTTTTGACACAGGGTTCCACTGTGCAGCCAAAACTGGTCGCAAACTTGAGAGTCTCCTGCCTCTATCTATAGGGTTACAGCCACAGTCACCATGTCGGCTTCCTCCTAAATTCTTACTTCATTTTCCTGCCTGTGCAACTGAGGCATGGGACAGAGGAACCTTCAAGGATGAAACTGGGATTTCTAGCTGGTTTCATTTATTCAAGAAATTTTACTGACCTCTTGTTCTCTGCCAGCCTTTATTGTAGACACCATGGAAACAGGGTGAACCAAAATCTCTGCCTTCAATGGAGAGAACTCCCAAATATTTACATATATATTTCTTCCTTTTCCTTTTGGTTTTATTAGAGAGTTTCCTGTTTGGATAGAGTCCTTTGAAGGACCAATTAATGCACTATGACACTTTCTGAAACGCCATCAAATAACCCCAGCATTCATTTCCTTTGAAATAGCAAATACTGCTTCTAAATGGTTTCCACCCATCCCTGTCAGCCCCATTCATTTCAAACATTCCATCTTGATGGCCATCCCTCCCCAGTCATTGTAAATACACCCCCTGCTTTAAATTGCCATGCAGTGAAGATGAGTTCATACAAACCAGCAGTTCAGATAGTATTTATTTTATAAAATGTTTCTTTATAAAGTGTTTGCCATTCTCCCTAGATAGGAATTTGCATATAGATATAGAAATAAGATATAGTTCTAATAATGTAAGTACATCTTATGAGGTTACTGATTAGGTAAAATGATTTATACCTGGGTGTGGAAAATGAACCTTCTTTGGATTTTGTTATATATGTTATTTAATTTTCTGTCTTAATAAGGCTTTTAAATTGTACATTTTCCTTAAACTGAAACTGTTCTGAAGAAGCTATCACATTTTCACTGTCTAATTCTTCAGGCTGCTATGTAGAATAGGCTTGGGTTTGTGTGTAGCCTTCTCCCAGCATTCTAAATGGCAGCACTACATTTCAAATGCCTTCATAATATGTCTTTCCTGAGCCCAGGGGTCTTTTACATTTGAACTTTAAAATTATTTTGTGGGCTGGAGAGATGGCTCAGTGGTTAAGAGCACCAGCTGCTCTTCCAGAGGTCCTGAGTTCAATTCCCAGCAACCACATGGTGGCTCACAACCATCTGTAATGAGATCTGGTGCCCTCTTCTGGCCTGCAGGGACACATGCAGGCAGTATTCTGTATACATAATAAATAAATCTTAAAAAAATTATTTTGTTTATATCTTATGATCTCTAATTATGCAATATTTTGATATTGCTTTTAAATATCTCTGAAGACTTTGCAGCATAGAAAACCCTACCTTATATATAGAGATGCCCCAAGAATTAGACCATCTTTGATAGTAGGGCCAATACTCTGAACTCTTAGAGAACTGAGATCCCAGCCAGAAGGATACTTGCTTCAATTTTGGCCCCTGACATAGCAGGTGAGTAGCAATTACATTTATAGGCTATAACTTCTTTTGCTCAACGAGAATGAACACTGAGTTGATTTATTATCCACAGCACTTGGGAAAACCAAGTAACTACTATCTGTCTTAAAAGATGGTTTTGCAGATTAAATAGACTGATAAATGGAAACTGATGATTTGTCAAAGCATTATGCCACACAGGATTTTTTTTTAAAAAAGTCGGGAACCATCTATTTTCTGCCCCCAAGAAACAAATCTTACCACCAAAGACAGACTATTTTAGAAAAACGGGTTTCCAGGAAACAGACTTAGGAAGTTAGAACTATTCTAACACCCAAAAAATAAGTTTTAATTCAAAACTGGAAAGAAAAGATAAAGATGGATACTTCCTAACAATTAATGGAAAGATTCATTGAAAGGACATTACTATTTAAACATATATGCACTGAACATAGGTGTGCCCAATTATTTAAAATGAATACTAGTAGATGTAAGTCACAGATTAACTCTAGCACAGTATAGTGGACACTTCAATATCTCATTCTTACCAGTTGACAGGTCTTCCTGATAAAAATTAAACAATAAAATATATGAATTATATGACACAATGGATCAATCGAATGTAAAAGACTCTATAGAACATCTCATTCAAATGTTGTAGAATACATGTTCTTTTGAGCAGCCCATGGAACATTCTCTATAATAGGTCATATGTCAGAGCACAAAGCAAGTCTTAATAAATATGGGAAAGCTGAAATAATTCCTTTAATTCTGCCTGATCACAATGGAAAAAGACTACAAATCAATAGCAACATAAACCCTAGAACACATACAAACTCATAGAGATCAAACAACACTATTGAGTGATGAATGAGTTCTTGAATAAATCAGGATGGCCATAAAAGAATTTCTAGAATCAAATGAAAATAAAAACACAGCATATCAAAACATATGGGATACAATGAAAGCAGTCCTAAGAGTTAATTTATAGATTTAACTGTCTACATTAAGAAACCAGAAAGGGGACTGGAGAGCTGGCTTAGTGGTTAAGAGCACCAATTGCTCTTCCAGAGGACCCAGGTTCACTTCCCAGCATCCATATGGCAGCTAGCAATTGTCTATAACTCAAAGATCTGACACCCTCACACAGACATACATGGAGGCAAAACACCAATGCACATAAGATAAAATAAATAATTATTGAAAAAAGAAACCAGAAAGATTTCAAGTAATAACCTAATGATACACCTTAGGTCCCTAGAAAAATCAGATCAGTAGATAGGAAAAAATCCTTAAAAAATCAAAGTAGAAATTAATGAAATAGAAACAAGATAGTAAATATAGACAATACAGAGAATTAAACAAAGAACTATTTCTTTGAAAAGATAAACAAGATTGACAAACCCTTAGACAAAAGAGAAGATGCAAATTTACATAATTAGAGATAGAAAAGAAAAATCTAAATAACATAGTCTACTAAACTGGAGAATTTAAAAGAAATTGATGGATTTCTGAATATATATGACCTACTAAAATTAAACCAAAATGAGATAACATATAAAGATTTTATTTACTTATTTTTTGTGTATATCAGTATGTTGCTTGTATGTTAATGGAAGCCAGAAGAGAGTGTTGAATTCCCCAGAACAAGAGTTACAGATGGCTGTGAGTCATCCCACAGGTACTGGGGACCGAATGCAGGTTCTCTGCAAAAGCATCAAATGTTAAGCACTGGGCAATCTCTTTAGCCCTGAGATAAACAATTTAAACAGATCCATAAAAAACAGTTAATATTGAAGGTGTAGCCAAGAGTGGTGGCACACACCTTTAATCCTAGCACTTGGGAGCCAGAGGCAAGTGGATCTGAGTTTGAGGCCAGCCTGGTCTACAAAGTGAGTTCCAGGACAGCCAGGACTGTTACACAGAGAAACCCTGTCTCAAAAAAACAAAACAAATGAACAAATTGAAGAAGTAACTAAAAACTCTCCCTACTAAAAAAGTCAAGGCTCAAATGGATTCACTGGTGAAGTTTTTCCAGGCCATGCTGGAAGTCTTAGCTATCGGACTAAGATGAAGGAAGAAGATAAAAGGATGCAATCAGGAAATGAAGACATGAAAGTGTGTGAAATACCTCCTCTGCCACAAAAACTTAAAGACAGGAGAAAGAAATTGAAGACACCAAAAGATGGAAAGACCTCCCTGCTCATGGATCAGAAGAATCAATAGTGGGAAAATGGCTATCCTAACAAAAGCAATCTATAGATTCAAAGTATTCCTAATCAAAATTCCAGTGATTTTCCTCACAGAAAGAGAAGGAAATTGTAAAGCTCACATGGAAGCACAAAAGACCCTGGCTAGATAAAGCAATCCTGAGCAAGAAGGGCTATTACCTGTTCTTGGAGGTATCACTATGTACAACTTCAAATTATGCTACAAAACCATAGTATAAAAACATTGTGATACTGCTACAAAAACAGAAACGTAGATCAATGAAACACATTAGAGGAATGAGATACAGCTGCCTGATTTTTGACAAAAGCATACATTAGAGAAAAGACAGTGTCATCAGTAATATTGCTAGAAAATACTTCAAGATACAGGCATAGGTAAGTACTTTATGAATAAGTCTCTGATTGCTCAGGACATAAGACTAAAAATTGACAAATGAGACTTCATGAAATTAAAAGACTTCTATACAGAAAAAGAAACTGCCAATTGTAGCACAAATTCTAATTGGCTTTAATAAAAACCTGGAGCTAGATGTTGGCGTAAATGCTGAAAACCAGAGAGACAAAGGAACAAGTGACAGCCACCTCTCACCTCACCTACTATTCAGCCAAAAAAAAACCGAGCTCCTGTCTCCTCCAGCCTTATATTCCACTGTTTGCCCAGTCAGATCACTTCCTGTCTCAATCTCCCTAGTCCTGGAATTAAAGGCATGTGCCTCCCAAGTACTGGGAACAAAGGCATTGAGATCCCAAATGCTGGGATTAAAGATGTGTGCCTCCACTGCCTGGCCTCTATGGCTAACTAATGGCTGGCTTTGCCTATGATCTTCAGGCAAGCTTTTTTAGAGCATACACAAAATATCACCACAGCCAATCAAGTGAAAAGTCACCCTATAAAATGGGAGAAATATCTCTGATAGCTATATATATATATCTATATCTATCTATATCTATCTATATCTATCTATCTATCTATCTATATATATATATATATATATATATCTGATAGAAGATCAGTATCTAGAATATACGAAGAACTCAAGAAAATGAATATCAAAGAAACAAGTAAAAAATGGACTACAGAACTAAACAGAGAGTTCTCAAAGGAAAAGTACAAATGGCTAACAACATTTAAAAAGTGCTCAACATCATAATCCACAAGGGAAATATAAATTTAAACTACTTTGAGATTCCTTTACACTCTACTCAGCATTGATTTCATCATGTGGGTAAATGACAGCCAATGCTGGTGAGGAACTAAATCCTTATCCACTATAGGTGGGAGTGTACATTGGTGCAGCCACCATGGAATACAGTGTAGCCTCATTGCTTCCATAAACTCACAGCAGCATATGGTTTCCTGCACAGGAATTGCATAAAACTAATCCAGTCAATTTCCAAGCATGGTTGGCAGAAGGACTCAAGACGTTCTCCTTCTAGCTGAAGAACAAGTACTTACTGTCCGGGGAAGGATTGTTTTTCTTCAATGTTCTGGCTATGAGGACATGAAGCTAAGAGGGGGAAATGTTGGGGAGATTCTGGGAGGGTATCGAAGAGTTTGGGTTGAATATGATAAAGATATACTATATTAATATATGAAATTCTGAACAGATAAAATATTCTAAGAAAGAGCTATACAAAGATTTTTTAATGTCATTTGTACTTGATAGCAATTATTATCAAATTAACAATCATAATTTAATAAATATGCCAGTTGGGAATGCTATTGTGTGTAGAGCATTCATAGATGGAGAATTTGAGTTGGACCATCACTACAGTGTTTTCTGTGGTCAATGTGAATGACTGGCTGCCATAGACTCTTCACAAAATGATACTACATGATAAGGGAGAAATTCTGAATATTACGTTTGGATGGTCCTTAGGTTTCCCTGGGCTTATGCATGTCAGAATTGTCAATTTATATTAGGAGTGATTCTCTGACAGAGCATGGGGTGTCAATCAAATCTACCATTCGGCTTTCTTTTCAGCTTCTATTCTGAGTGAGCTGAAGTTTGTCAAGGTTAAGATAAACACCTGAGGAGGTAAAGCGTGAGAGTTTGAGTACAGATGGAGACACTATGTTATATTATAAGATGATAATATTTTTAGGAATGGATGTGCATTCATCTGTCTTGTTTAGGTTGTGGACACTGGAAATTCTCCATATGAGCCACAGCCACCCTATTTGGATGGCTTCTCTGGCAGTATCCTCAAGGCTGCCTGGTACAAGAGGACATGTAGGTTTGATGTTCTATGGTGGCCCAGGGTTGCAAGCAGCCAATGGAACTGTTTCACCTGTCCTGGTGACCAGTCAGCTGTCTTCACTGGCCATGGCTGGCTGATAGTTCTTCAGGAACTGCGAGTCCCTTCTCTTAACTACTGTGTCTTTCCTGACTTCTCCATCTGGACTTCTCCATCACTTGAGCTCCTTCATTTCCTCATTCCTTGGGCTAGGGATGACAAGAGGGGGTAATTGAACTTTGGTTTGATTTTCCTCTTATTGATTGGGCTCTGTTGTTTTTTAGTGGAAAGTCTACTCACTTTGAAGAAGGGTTTCTACTTTTGATTATGAAGCTGAGTATTAGTCTTTTGTAAACCAAAGCTGTATAACAACCTCACAAAGTCAGGAATTTAAGTTTGTACTCAGTCTCTTTGGTGATAGGTATGCCAAGAGTTCCTACAATGAATGTTGCCTTTATGTCCTTAGGTCCCAATAATATATGCAAGTAGAAAGGATGAATGGGTTCTATGGTTTATGATTAATGATATTGTAAAGCTCTGTGTTTTTCTCTTTCTAAACATTCACTTAAATGAATGTGTTCTCTTTGTTGTGCCCTTTCTGCAGCACAAGAAGCCAATAAATACTTCACCAGGCCCCTGTTTGTTAACAGAAAACCATGGAAAAGTGTTCCTGTTGCATGCACAACAGGCAAAATAGAGAAACATAATTGATGTTAGAGGGAGAGTAGAATAAAAATTTTTACGCTTGGGCTGATTATTTGTTATATGTCAAAAAAAATTGTTTCTACAGCTGTGTGAATAAAATTTCTGCTATTACCAGCAAGGTACTATAGAAACCTATGCCCCAGGGTTCTGGGGGTATTTTCTGGAATTATTACATTGATTCCCCCCTTTTCTTTTTTTTCTTTTCTCTTTTCTTTTACTCACTCTGTATCTTCCTCTGGGTGCCATGCAAGGCAATGGCCATATGTGATTCGTTTGTACTAAAGTTGCACATTGCAAAGTTGAGCCATTGATTCCTCTCAGGTTTGCTATGAAAATCGCTACTCTCATTGTCTCAGGAGGCCAAGGTCTCAATATCCAATATGCATTTGCTTATTTAGTTTCCTGTCCCCAGCCTCCTTTCAGAACTGTATTCCAGCCTGCTTTTAGCATCTGTTCCTCTATACCAGAAAATCTGTTTTGGCTTCTTCAGAGAATAAGTCTTTTCTTTTCAGTTGGAGAGGGTTTTGCAGAGTGGGGGAAGACATGGCATGCTGGCCACATCTTAAAAAAGACTTAACAAATTCTTTCATATTTTTCCTCCCAAGTGTTTCCTTTTGAATTTCTGATTGTCCCAAATTCTGGGACTTTTGGGCGCCACAAAGTGTAAATCAGCTTGATGCTAGCTTAGAATTCAGTTTTCTTTTCCGGTCTGCTATTTTTCATTTTTTCCCCCCATCTGTTCTCATCTTACAGCTATAGAAACCATATACCTCAGTCCTAGTCTCATCTCATTGGTCACAACATGGTCACATGGTTCTAATGTCCCTACAAAAGAATCTGAGGTATTGAGCTTCCTCCACCCTTAATGAGGATGATCAATACAGGAAGCATAAAATGCAGTTTCTGACCTAATGCTTTTAATTAAGATCTCACAGTCTTGTTTTAAATGCGTTTACTAGCAAGTCATGGTAGATTCAGTGGGCACATTTGTCAGTCTCTCTGTGTTTTGTCATGTACCAAAAAAGCTGTAGTTGTCATTGACTGTCTGAAAACACATAAAAATGGGGCACTGTTTAATATCTGGTCCTGGTCATAGATCTTAATATGCAGAGCAAGTGTGAGTGACTCAGAGAATCTGGGTTTGTGTGATCTTGGTCAAAAGCTTAGTTTTTTGTTCTCCAGTGTCACTGATGGTCCTTTCCCTGTGGTCATCTTGTAAAGATTAAGGTAGTTAATACTCAGAAATGTGACCACTTATGTATTAATTGTGATTATTATATGCTAGTTTTATCATTGATATTGACACAGGCAGAGGGAGACAAGGACTTAGCTTGAGGGTGATGGCTTTATCTGAGTGCTCATTGTATTTAATTGAGTTGTACCAGAGAGGTAGCTGTGCACTATAGGAGAATAACCTGTGTACTCCAAAGAACCCTGAGTCTAAGAGTTCAGCTAGAGTTGTCATTTATATACCATTGTAGATGTGACATGTAGGTGGTTTCATGTACACATCTCCCCCATTCAGTCTCTTGACTCTGGAAGATCCAGTTGATGCACTCAACTGCTCTGTTGACTTCTCCTTCCCTTTAAAGGAAGGCTTTTGCTTCAGTAAGTCTGTTTAGGTTCAGGACCTCTTTGTCTACCCTTGAATATTTTTTTCAATGAGGTCAGGAACTTCTGGGACAACAGAGTCAATGACACCATCTTTTTTTTTGTTGTTGTTATTTGTATACACTACATATTTTGAAATTGTGTTGCCACCAGTCCATATGATCATATAATTGACACTAGGCAGTGACTGATTGTACAGTTGATGCTGATTAGTGGTTCTTAAATAAATCAAGAAGGAAAAGGCATGACTCCTTAGCCCTGCTGAGAAGTCACAGCAATGAGTTCCTCACTATTGGAGAGCTGTTCAGCAGTAGTGGATTTGTGGTGAACTTTCCTGGGCCATGTTAGAGGCTTGCATGCTGTGATTGTCTGAATGAGAGTGGCCCCCATAGGCTCAAATATGTTAGTGCTTGGTCTACAGTTGGTGAAACTGTTTGGGAAGGATTAGGAGGCATAGCCTTGCCGGAGGAAGTGTGTCACTTAAGAGTGGGTTGAGGTTTAAAAAGTCCACACCATTCCTAGTTTCTCTCTGTCTCTCTCTCTCTGCCTCCTGCTTGTGGATTAGATGTGAACTGTTAGCTACTAATCCAGTGCTATGCCTGGTCATAGACTCTACTACCCTCTGGAACTATGAACCCCCAAATAAATGCTTTCTTTTATAAATTGCCTTGGTCAATGTTGTCTCTTCTCAGCAATGAGAAAGTAACTAAGACAGATGTATTGCAAAGTGAAAGGATGTTTAGTTTCTGAGGAAAAAGTGACAGGGTCTACTACATTAGTATTTAGAAATGGCCACATGGTGCTAAGAAAAAGTAAGAGACCCGGGCTTATGTTGACCCTGACACCATTTCTTCTTCCAAATACCAACCAAGGCATAGAGCAGTTGCATCTGGAGTAAGGAGTAAAGTACAAACTGGGGAGGTACTGCTCTGCTTGAAAGGAGAAAAGTTCACTTCATTCTTCGAGGGAAGAGTGAAAAGCAAGCAAGCAATGTGAGCAGGAGTGTTGGAACCTGAGAGATGCTGTGATCCTGGGAAGTCACATGGAGGGGCCACAGGGAGTCCTGGGTAAAGTACCTAAGAATGTCAATCTTAGAGATGCTATTCAGTTTGAGGTCATTTGTGTTATCGACAAGTAAACTTCTTTTCTATCCATGGTTGTTTCTAGAAAACTCTACAGTTTATGAAATGCCCTGTAAAGTAAGTTTCATTTTTTTTTGTTTTCATTTTGAAGTTGGAAGGGCCAAGTTTCACATTTTGATTTCTTTGACAAAGAAAAGAAATAAGACATGGAATTAAGAGCTAGAAGGCAGGGGTGAGCAAGAGAATGGAAGGAAGTTTTTCAGCCACCCTGAGGAGTATGTCATATTTGTTGGTCATTGACCTGAGAGGATAGAGCTCTCCCCAATGACCTTTACAGGTAAGGGTTCCATAGTTTATACCTGAGCTATTTATGTGACTTTCACTAATATTTATTAAATTCCTGCTATTTGTGAGAAATTTTGCTGGATGTTGAGAGAGGGAGGAAGAGGAGGGGGGAATACACACAGCATACAAGCACCTGAGCAGAATCCATTTTCTCTAGAAACTTGGTAATTACCAGGGACATTTGTAGCTAGGGTCCCAATATTCTGACTGGTCATCTTTGGTTTATTCCAGTGGTACCACCATCATTACCAGTTCCTCCCACTTTCATGTCCAAAAAAGTGCCAGTTTGGAGATAAATTATCTGATAATCATTCCAAAGAGCTGTGGAGATTTAATGACAAAATTTCTATGGAAAACTTTCTGTGAATCACAAAGTTTTATCTGAATGAAAGAGACAAAAGTATTTGAGTTCTTTTATAGCATTCTGCTGTGGGATGGTCTGTATGTCAAATTGCTCTGATTGGTCAATAAATAAAACACTGATTGGCCAGTGGCCAGGCAGGAAGTATAGGCGGGACTAACAGAGAGGAGAATTGAGAGAACAGGAAGGCTGAGGGAGACACTGCCTGCCGCCGCCATAACAAGCAGCATGTGAAGATGCTGGTAAGCAACGAGCCACGTGGCAAGGTATAGATTTATAGAAATGGATTAATTTAAGATGTAATAACTAGATAGCTAGAAGCCTGAGCCATTAGGCCAAACATTTTAAACAATATAAGTCTCTGTGTTTACTTGGTTGGGTCTGAGCGGCTGTGGGACTGGTGGGTGACAGAGATTTGTCCTGACTGTGGGCCAGGCAGGAAAACTCTAGCTACAGCATTCCCTGGTGGAGATAGACAGGAGTGTCTGAAATTGCTGTCTACCTTAGACCGTGTTATTGCTCTTAGTCTTCTCAATTTTTCATGAGAATAAGCTTGCCATAAGTGAATTTTTATTTGAAAGTAGGTTAGTCTGTGCTTCATCGTTTTCTAGGTTCCTTCCTTCATGCTACATTCAGGACCCCCATATGTATACTAGATGTTTTCTTCATTTTACCTTAAATGAATACTTTGAAATTTATGGAGTCTTTCATATTTAACATGTTATAATTCTGATGGGTTTGAGCATGGAAGGTCAAAACCTCCTCGGAATTTTTAAAACCTGCTTTTGAATGGAAACGACTATATAGTAAATGTGAATCATGAGGGAAGGCAGGGAGACAGCCTCAGAGAGAATCCAGAGCAACCTCCTCAGATGTCCTTTACATCAACCCACACAAGAAAGGTGCCACCAGGCCAGCAGATACACATTACCTTCCTCCTATGTGGTAGAAATTGTGTACACATGTACACAACATGTGCAGACAGATGTGACCCCTCATTTCTAGTCTGTCATCATCATGGTCTTTATCTTCAGCCAGACCACCATGTATTAAAGGGACCTCTCCTGGTACATCATTAAGGGCTTTACCCTCATTGTCAATGAAGATGGTTACCATGACAACAAAAGGATTACCGTTATTATCTCAGATTCATAGAGGAGGAGACTGGGGCTTGGTGAGGTCAAAAAGTGTTCCAGTCAAGGAAGAGTGATGTTTGAATGTGTCCACAAGTCTTGCTGTTATAAGGTGTCATGCCCTCCCTGTCATAAGTGCCCTGTGGAGTGGGTGGTAGTGGGGCTCGAGGTGGGAGGAGGAAGTGAAGAACACTTGGAATACTTTGACCTTTATAGGATCATTTTTTCCCCCTAAGTAATAAGCTTTGGTCTTAGGGGAAAAGATGGTAAGTATACAATTTTCTTCAAAATATTAGCAATGATCAAGTATAGACTATTAGAACTGAAGACTGTAATACTGATAATAATAAATACACATAATAAGTAATTAGTGGCATAACTAGGAATATCTGCTGTGAGTTTTGTGAATATGTTTGTATGAATGCTTGAACCCCAGTTAGTATTCATTTGACCTGGTTCTTGGTTTTGTCTGCTGAATGAAACACACTTTGGAGTACACCATGCATTGGCACTGAATGAATAATATAACTATAGTGCATTTATTTGAGGCTATAGGTTTCTAGATATTGCATTTGATGAGGTTTGGTACATTTTGACCCTTAGTACTTCTTTTAACACAATTGTGGAGATTTTCAGTCTTTAAAAGTCATTTTGGACTCCCTTTCTTTTCCTCTTTCTGGCTATAGGATCTCCATTTCATGGGTTGCTCAGACTTGGGGGTTGGTAAGAGGACTCAACAGGCACTTGCTGCCAAGCCTGTCGACCTGAGCTCAAACTCTGGGACCTACATGGTAGGAGAGAACTGACTTCTGAAAATTGTTTTCAGACCTTCACATGTGGCTCCCATCCTCCCCCAAATAAATGTAATAACTCTGGCCATGGATAAGCCGCCCCATGTCCCAGGTCCAGAATTTATTTGACTCCTTTGTCACCCTTGTGACAGTGATAAATTCAGAGATGGACACTTACAAAATCAAGCAAGTGCTCATTCTTCTTAGGACGACTCTGCTGTAATTACAAGGAAAGATGGATCTTTCTGACTGGCATTTTCTGAGCTGGTTGGGTGCTAGCCTGTCACTGATGAGGTTATCTTGGTGACCCAGGGATAGGAGAAAGGCTCGGGGCTGGAGGGCAGACCTTGATGACATAAGTTGAGCCTTAGCTCTCCTTTTGTCTGAACTGTGCTTAAACCTAGAGTGTCTGGCCAGGCAAATCAAATATCTACCAATTTATTTTTGCTTTAGCTGGTTTAAATTATGTTTCTGTCACTTAGATAATTTCTAATTGTATAAATAGTTCACTGAGTACAGTTAAAGCAAATTTCAGCTTATACTTTTGACAAATAGTGATTCTTTGCTCTCTTGTTAAAATGGTTTATTTGGCATCTGAAGCTTTGCAAGGCAGCTGGACCTGCTGTATTTGTGGTTTCTCCCTGTGTGAGTAGTGGGGAGAGAAGAGTGGGTGAGGGGAGGGAAGACACACAGCCAGTGGCTCAGACCATCATTCTCAGTGTGAAGGGAAACGTGATGTCACTTATTGTCAGAAGTACCCATGTTACCCTTTGAAGGCACCCTGGCTTTGCAGGCTCTCCAGAGCATCATTCCTTTGTCCCCCCTTTTTCTTCATTTGAATATGCTTCATAGGAAAGACATCTGTCTAAGGTGTGGGCACTTTTATCACTTACCAGTGCAATGCTTAAGTGAGTTCAGAAGACTGAAATTCACTACTGTATATTCAAACACAAGAAAATTAAACAGCTCAAAAACAAGGGAAGCAAAGACATATTTTCCCCATGGCCACCTGGTTCCCCACCTGCTTTTCCTTTTTACCCAGTGGACTTAGGGAGCAGTGGTTTGCTTCCTGGCTGTCTTCCAATCTAACTCCTGGTTTTCTCAGAAATGTCTCAGAATAAAAATTGGACTTTACAAATAACCCCTGTGCATTACATAATTGAAAATTAAATGTAATTGTGAAAATTAAGTGGAAGCCTATTACCTGTCTTGGCTACACACATTGGAGAAATATAATAAGCTTAAAAATCTAAAATGGATGTAATTATGTATATATGCTTGATCATCAAAGAAGTCAGCCAAAGAGATGCCCAATTCCCTTTCCAAATCAAGTAGGTCAATATCGGGGGCATTTAGAAGTCTTTGCAAAATAGAGTTGACACACTATAATCACTTAATGGCACAAATTCCCGTTAGCATAACTGCTGCATAAATAATGTTCATTATAGTGATTAGAAATGTTAATTTCTTAGAGCAATCAAAATTTTCTTTCATCTCCTAAAGCAGCAGTTTTTAAGCTGCAGGTTTATGACCCATGAAATCAATTTAGTAGAATACAATCAGCATCCAGGAAATAGATTAAAAGAGAAAATATTCAATTTCCTTGCCTATTGTCCATGTAAATATCATCCCAGATACCTTAATTTCAATTTTTCAAAGTGCAATATGTATAACTACTTGATTATGATGTAAACTGTATTTCATTTTGTAAAATATCATGCTAAAAAAAGTTGGAAGACAGGTATTCTACAGTATGACAAATGAATTCTTGGGCTAACCTGAAGATGATGCATAATTTCTAGTTTCACAAATTGTTAAAAACAAATGTTTTCATCGAGCAGTCATGATCACTATGTTTTTTTTTTTTTACTGATACTTAGATCCCCCTTCCGATTTGCTATGAAATTTGTTAATGGCATTTGTTGTCAATGGAATGGGGAATATCTTGGTGTATGTATGAGCTCTCAGGTTTGGACTGAACCATTCGCTGCCAGCTCCTCTTGGGCACACTCTGACTGGCTCCATACCTCAGCTTCCTTACTTATAAGTGATTAACCGGTAGGCTCACTATTGTGCAGAATCAATGAATGAATACACTAAAAGCTCTTTACAGTGCTGGGCACATAGTGAGTCTTCAACAAACATTGCTTACTGATGCTATTATTTTCCTCATTATCTTTATATGAGAATAGAAAATATCAGAGTTTCTTGCATCAAAGTTTTATCTTTGCCTCTGATAAAGGTAGCATAAAGCCCAGAGTGTATCTTATGGCTCAGTCTAAGCATGGCCCTTCATGCGGTTAATTCTCCTTCCCAACATTTATATTTGTAGTTGAAATGAAACATCTTACAGAAATGTTCAACCTGGGGTACAGCACACACTATGAGGGCTTGGGAATCTCCTGAAATGTGATCAGGTGTCTGGTGACTGCATATAGACACTCAGCGAGTGGGCAGGGAAGCCTGGCTGTCATGTTTGTCTAAGGGTCTCATGTTGTAGTGAGAAGTCAGGTATGGTGGACCTAGGTCCAGGCCTAATAATTAGTTTTCATTATTCAGCAGGTTACTTCACCTTTGTAGCGTTTATTACTGAACTGGCAAAAGGAGATTAAATTAATTCCTGCATCACATAGTTGTCTCTGTGATTGTTTACCATAGTTGTAAAGAGCTTGGTACAGTCACTGCCACATACTAAGTCCTCAAGATAATAGCGATAGTGAAAGAGGAGTAATATACTAGAGACAGAGAATGAAGTAACTTCCCCTTTAACTATGAATTATGTAACACTGATTCTATCACTGGATTGCTGAGTAATCCATTCACTTCTTTATCCAACAAAAACTGATTACTGCATGAATTGGGAATTAAGTACAGTGCCTAGAAGGTGAATGATTAAGACAGTTTTTCTGCTCTCATTGAGTTTATAGTCTATGGAGGTCATGGGTAGGCAATGACTAGCCAGGTGATAAGTGCTGCTGCAGATGAGTCATGGAGCTAAGTGAGGACTCAGATGTTTGCAACTGAAAACCACATTCAGAAACATTTATGGTTTATTTGAGAACTGAACCGTCCTAACTTTATTCTGTTAATATTAATTTATTAGCAGTTTTGCCAAATATAATTTGCTTATCGAGGTGTACTAAAGAGGAGATTTAATCTATGGAAACTGGAGGAAACTGGCCTTTACTTGGATATGGCTCCAAGGGTGAGGGCAGGGAGTGAAACATCTATGAAGGACTGGGGTTAGAGAGTAGGACAGATATCCACCTTATAAATTAAAATCCAATAACCCAAGTATTCCTGTGCATGTTCAGCAGGGACCTTAGAGTTCTGTCTGATGCTCAGTTATAACAAGGAGTATAGGCTAAGTTTTTATTTCTTTCTGCTTTCCTCTTAATGACATTTGACTTTTAATTTTAATATATACACACACATTTAATTTTAATATGCACATCTACACCCACATCCATGTAGATGGCTTTGAAAATAAAGTAATAATAATTACTAAGTAACTTCAGATAACTTAGTATTTTACATATTGCATTAACATTTTTCATTTAAATTTTTATGATTCAATGTACCTGAGTTATATCATATTCACAACTTAACAAATTGAGTCATATGCAACATGTCTGCATTAGAAGACTTCAATAGTGGTAACAGTGTCTTACACAATGGGTCATTGGGCTGTCAGTAATTAGATGTGACACAAAATCATTTGGGGTTATGTCCATTAATAGGAGACATAAGGTGTTAATCCATTTAAATTACTTTCTGTATTATGTGGATAGAGGAACTCTTACCTTTGAGTAATGCTGTCAGGATAGCTAAATCAATGTCCTGGTGGCCTTCTGATCCCATTCGAAATACTGTGATCTGCAATTTGAGACAAGGAGACAATTAACAACACGTTTTTCCTCCAGATAGAACTCAAATCAATGAAACCACTTCTGAGCAGTTACTATTTCACTGTCTCTGAAGTAGGATCTTAACCATAGGGCAAGCATACATACATAATGAGAATTAGAGGAGTGGGCTCTGCCATTCATTAAGAGAGATGTGTCAATAGTCTCCAAGTGGGGACTATCTTACACCACTGTATGGATAGTGGTTATCAAGCAAGACTTTCAGGATTCACAAAATATGTAAATTGTAACACAACCATGAGTGAGGAACTGTGCTTAAAGATAGCTGGCCACTATGTTCTGTAGAAAATGGTCCACTGCCTGTGCACATATGTGCACTATAACCATTTCTACACTTACTCCTTAGCAATCATCTATGTTGGTTGGTTTTTGTCAACTTGACACAGGCTAGACATATCCAGGAAGAAGGATTCTTCACCGAGAAAGTGCCTCTATAAGATTGTCCTGTAGATGAGTCTGTGGGGTATTTTCTTGATTAATGATTGATGTGGAAGGACCCAAGCCACTGTGCACAGTACATTCCTGGGCAGGTAGTCCTGGGGTATACAATAAAGTAGGTTTCTGGAGTTGGAGAGATGGGTCAGTGGTTAAAAGCTCTGGTTGCTTTTCTAGACAATCAATTTTAATTCTCAGCACCCACATGAGCTTACAAGTGTTTGTATCTCCAATTCCAAGGACCTGACAACCTCTTCTGGACTCTGTAGGCACCAAGCATGCATGGTACACAGAAATACATGTATGCAAAACACTAATATATACAAAATAAAATAATAATAAATAAAAAATAAAAAGAAACTAGGCAGAGGAGCAAGCCAGGAGGAGCAAGCCAAGATTCTTCTGTGGTCTTTGCTTCAGTTCTTGCCTCCACGTTCCTGTCTTGAGTTCCTGCCCTTACTTTACTCAGTGATGGAGTGTGATCTGGGGTTTGCAACCTGAAATAAACCCTTTCCTCACCAAGTTGCTTTTGGTCATGGTATTTTTTTTATCAGCAATAAAAACCTTAATTAAGACATCATCCAAGGGTTTTGACATTGGGATGCATATCACTGTTCAGCCCTCTCAATGACTTTGCATATCCTTTAGAATAATCTAGCACTATATCCAGATGGTAAGAAATGGGCAGAAGGCAGTAAAGTAACATCTTTCCCTTGGTAATATAGGAGAGAAACCCAGTCTCTGGGGAAGAATAACAGGAAGGAGAGAGAGGAAACATCATCGAGGAACTAATTCTTCCCTGAGACTTGACTGTTGGCAAAAGGAAGAGCTGGGAGACTCATTCTAAAGGAGATGTTTTTACTAACAATTGTTACTGCTGCCATGAACTAGCGATTGGGAATAATATCTACTTTCATGACACTGAAGAATTCCCCTCATAACCTTAAACTTGCTGACATTAAAAGAAAGTCCCAAGAAATGTTATTTGCATGCATTCACCAAAGGCCCAGGTTTATGTTTCTAGGAGGGATCTTTGATGGGCACACAGGAAACACTGGCATCCATATTGATGTGCAGCACAGAATTTGTTTCTATTGTGTGCCCTGAGAAGTGAGTCTCCTCAGATGACTTTGTTTTTCTGCTTTGTAGAATGCTGACTACAGAGAGAAAGTTTCTAGGATTAAAAGGCAAAGACAAGCAGCTTTAGCACGTGGCATGGGCAATGTGTTTTAGAGGTAGAATTCAACTGGAAGAAGAAGAAAGGGCAGAAGGACACATGTCCCAGGGAAGAGTAGGACTCATTAGTGAATAACTCAGGAAAGGGTACCTCATTCATACTCCAACTGGTTGTTGGAGATGGCAGTGATTTGTGGTTAAATATCATTGGTTTCTAGCAGGGATGAACTAAAGGATGGTTTTGGAGCAAAAATTTGCGTGAAAAACTTAGTGAAGGATTTTTGTAACAGAGCAAGGCTTAATCTATTTCAAGGAATCTTCTTGCCATCTTCATAAAGAGTTAGTGAAGATTATAATGGGAAAGTATAAACTTTGCTGAAGGACAGGGAAGTTTGCAAAATGATGCACACCCTTAGCTAACCAATCAGAAAGTACAATTAATAAGAGATCCACAGCCAAACACCAGGATGAACTCCAGGAGTCCAGTCGAAGAGGGAGAAGAGGGATTCTATGAGCTAGGGGCATCAAGATCATGAAGGGGAAACCTACAGAGACAACCAAACCAAACTAGTGGGAACTCATGAACTTTAGACCAACAGCTGTGGAGCCTGCATGGGACTAGACTATGCCCTCTACATAGCGAGATGGATGTGTAGCATGATCTGCTTAAGGGGGCCCTGGCAGTAGAATCAGAATCTATCCCTGATGCATGAGCAGGCCTTTTGGAGCCCACTTCTATGATGGGACACCTCACACAGCCTTGAGGAATGGGGAGGGGCTTGGACCTGCCTCTACTAAATGTACCTCCCCATGGGAGGCCTTACCTTCTTGTAGGAGGGAATGGGGCGGCGGGGGGGGGGGGTGTTGGGACGGGGAGGCTAGAGGGGCAGGAGGATGGAAGAGGGGGATCTTTAGTATGTAAAACAAATAAAAATTTTTTCTTAATTAAAAAAATAAATGCCTTTAGCAAATTATAACAAAAAAATAGGCCACTGTTCACTAACTGAATTTACAGTTGGTTGTAATTTCAGTAAAAACCCCAAAAGTGGTTTTGTGGCTTTGATAGAGTGATTCTAGAATTCAAATCTTCATAATCAGGCATAATTGTCTTAGGATGATTTACCAAATCACAGAATTTAAAAGCAGTATGATTTTGGAATTGGGAGCAGTGAGTAAATTATGAAATAGAATACAACCTGGGAACATTCCTACATGAGCTAGACTATAACCCGGGACATTCCTACACATGTGTGAGCTAGAATACAACCCGGGACATTCCTACACACGTGTGAACATTTGTAGCCAGACAAAAGGGTCATTGGAAGTCAGGGGGGAGGAAGACACTTGTTTTCTCCCTTCTCTTCTCCTTTCTTTCACCCCTTTTTTGCTCTCCTCTTTTTTCTTTAGTATAGGGTCATGCTATGCTGCTGGTTTCAAAGTCACAATCTGTGGCCTCGGCTCCCTTGATACCTAGGACCGTGGGTTTGAATCTCTGTCCTGAACAATAAGTGATGCTGGGACACTGTGTATTTCCATTTAAAAATCTGAATTTCTTTTCTACCTCACAAATCACACATACAAAATTACAGATGGATTCAATATGTAAAAATGTATAAAAATTTATATAAAATACAGGAGAATATCCTAATAGCTAAAGATTTTTTTCTCATATAATTAAATTCTTAGATTTATTCCCAAAATCAATATAAAAGTACAGGTCATATACATTCACATATTATTTTTGTGTTGCATGTGTTTTTCAAAGTAGTTTTAAAAATATATGCCACATTTTAAAATTTAGAACTGTCCAAACATGTTCTAAAAATAGTTATTTTAGAGCTATTGATCCTAGCTGTTATGTGCTTTGATTAGGTAATCTTCTATGACTTTTTTTATGCCTGGAGTCTACTGAAATATGTCCTCCTTATGGAGCATGGCACTTCATTTATGCTTATTTTATCTGAATGTGCCATATAATAACCCTCCTTCCATGTCCCACCCATGGTTTTATTGGTTGACTTCCCTAAACCCTTATGTTGAAATCTAAGGCCAGTGTGATGGCTATAGGATACAGGATTTTAGGTCTTGATTAATGATTGCTATAAATTAGTATCATTATAAGAGAGCCCATAGAGAACTACCCCATTCCTTTACTATGTGAAGACACAGTCAGAAGGTGCCACTTAGGAACCAGAAAGTGGCCTCTACATCTGCAGCACCTTGACTCTGGACTTCTTATTATCAGAACTGTGGGAAGTAAATTTCCACTATGTATAAGACACCTATGTTATAGTATTTTGTTAAAGCAGCCTGGGTGGACTATGACAGACAAAGTCCTGTTTTGTTTTTTTTTTCTTTTGGGGGGGGTGCATTTTCTATGTGTCAGGAATAGTGATATGTATTTTCAAATACACTATCTGCAATTCCTCATTTTATATAAAAATAAATGTGTCCATCTACATAAAGATGAACATACAAAATACACAATCAACAAATCATTGCTATGAATATTTAGATTAGATGGAAAAATTAATAAGGCTTAATTATCCATGCCTAGAACTCCTAAATAGCTATTCAAAGCTGATCATAGAGCCACTTAATAAATCAGATGATAGCCTTGCACAAAACAAGTGATAAAAGCATATTTCAGCATTGGTGGAGGACAGCTGACCATGGATTTGGCACTAGGAATGTGTGACTGTCACAAAGCTTCATGTGAACAGTGGACAGACACCCGGCATATGGACTTTGGTTCTGTCACTATAGCATTTAGGTCCTCTGTGTGACTTTGGGCACATTGTGCACATTCTGGGATAGAGGAAGCATTCCAAAGAGTGCTTAACAAATAATGGAGATACTTAATTTCCATGAAGAGAAAGCTATGTTAGACACCCAAAAGGTTATCTGAATCTCCATGGTGAGTTACTGTTGCACGCTGCTGCACACAGCAGTCTCCTCTGTCTATAAGTGGGATAGTAATAATACTTGCCTATTTTCACTTACATAGGAAATAAATTGTGTATGATACAGCCAGCTGAGCATGGACTGAAATAATGAGGTAAAGTAAATATCTCCTTTAATTTTTTCCCCCTCAGGTATTTATCACAGAGATAAAAGACTAAGACACCTTCATAGGTACTTGAAATAAAAATAAGAAAAATGACCAAACAAAACCCATCTATGTGGTATATTTGAATTATGGTCACAGCTGGATCTCTGGTAGGGGCTTCCAGGAGGAGGTGTGTGCTGATTTAGGTTTTCATACAGGATCTCCTTCTGCATAGCCATCTGGATATTGAACCTAACATTATTGATGACCTCATAGATTCCAGGTGGGAGATGAAAAGTGGTTGCACCATGTTCTGAACTTAAGAAGGGATGCTGGAACAGGAGAAAATTTGCATCCTGCTGGAGAAGGAACCTGAGGGGTGAAGTGGTAATTTGGCTAATTGTTTAAGTTAACTCCAGGGCTGGATGGCCTGAAAGACATCATGTGTTAAACATTTAACTGATGGCAAGATAAGGAATTCAGGGTAGCATTTGAGCTCATTATTTAAAACAATGAAAAAATGCAATATCAAATGCGATTCTTTGCACATCTGACCTGCTCATCTTTCCAATGCCTAAACCTCACTGCATAATTGGAGATCACATTTCAGATGGAAACCCTCCTGATGCACTAAACTGGCATGTTAAATTTACCCTGAAATGTACACTTATCAGGTTTTCATAGCAACAGATGTGGATTGGGGGAGGGGAACAGATGAGTGAGAAGTTTCTAAGGGGTATATGCGAGAGGCTTGTAGAGGTGCATGGTGTTGTTATCAAGGAGTTTGAGATTGTCATGCAAGTGCTTTGTGGACTTTTTTTTTTTCTAACTAAAGTGTGGGCATGATTGCTTCCTTGTCCATGTGGCATCCTGGAATGCTGGTGTTGAAGAACACAGGGACCTGGGACTTCAGTAAGGGAGCCTTCAGAAGACACCAAAGGACCTCCAAGGAGAGCTGGGGACTCCAAAGACATGTTTTATATTATAATTTCCTTTGACTGACCTGAGATGTTAGATTGTTATCACTGTTCTAAAACTACTAAAATTTGAAATGAAAATGTGAAAATTAATTGCATCAAGCCGTCTTCTACCACTTCCAGTATCGACAGCTTTAGAGGCTATTCTATACTCTGCTTCTCCGCTTGGCAGCTGAAGAACAGTGCTCTGTGCTGCAGAGGTAGGCATCATGACTTGCTATCGATCTAATGTTTCATTATATGTGTGGACTGTAGTAAATTTAGCCACTATCCCAAGGCAGATTTCCATCATCTGCCACTTGTAAGTAAACATTGTTCCAGTGAGTATCCTCATGCACATGGGGATGAGGGGTGTGCATCTGTAGGATAAAGCTTGCAGAGCAAAATTTCTTGGCCTAGCTGCTCCGAGGGAAAGTCCCTTCATTTGCTGCCCTGATTTTGTCTATAGTGTCTTCACTCTTTCCTTTGTGTATTTTAATTCTCATGATATCTGAAAAGAACATTTAACTTTACAGTATGTGCTTTTCTCCTGTAATGATTTTGAAACTCTAGTTTCTTTTTTTTTCTTTCTTTCTTTTTTATTTTTTTTTTTTTTGACATGGGGTTTGTCTGTGTAACATTCCTGGCTGTCCTGTAACTCACTCTGTAGCCCAGGCTGGCCTTAAACTCACTGAGATTCACCTGCCTCTGCCTCCCGAGTGCTGAGATTACAGGCATGTGCCATCATGCCCAGCCTAGTTTCTTGTTTTTAATTCAGAAGTTACTGAAAAAAATTCTTGTTCCTTCACATAGTATCCTCTTCTCTCTACCTACATGCTAAGCAGAAAAGAAAAACATTTTAAAAGTATATTTATATTTTGTTTCGTTTGTCTCCTTTTGTCATTTGAGGGGCAGAATAGGAGATACTCATGTGTCTCACTTTATCAAAAACATAAGTGTAATAGAAAATGTAAAATAAATAGAATTACCCTAATTATTTTATAGATAATTAGCAAAGGCTGATTTTTTTCTTTTACTTACTATAACATTGACATTTTCAACATGAACACTAACGCTAACTCCAGCACTTGTCTGCCATGACTGCTTACACTTTAAAAGCATTATGGGATACAGGAAGACTAACCCAGTTTACCAGTTCCAAAGAACAAATGTGGAAACCCTTTCCTTAAAAAAACGTTTTCCTCCACATTCATCTTTCTTATGGACAAACTACCTGAGCTTAGATAAAATTACGGGTTTCATATGAAAGAGAAGTGGAGTTTAGAAATTTACACTCACCCGGTGGTGGTGGCACACGCCTTTAATCACAGCACTTGGGAGGCAGAGCCAGGTGGATCTCTGTGAGTTTGAGGCCAGCCTCGTCTACAGAGCAAGAGCCAGGACAGGCACCAAAACTACACAGAGAAACCCTGTCTCGAAAAAACCAAAAAAAAAAAAAAAAAGAAAGAAAGAAAGAAATTTAGACTCTCTCTTTATTTTCTGCCCTTTCAACCTGGCTGCCAACCAGCTTCATTGCTTCCCTTCATTTTCATTTTGTGTCCTCTTAAAAGTCACAAATTTGGTCACTGTACTTCTCACTCCCGAGTCGTGCGTGATATCGATTCACTGGGCTGCTTTGCGGAGCCTCTCTGCCCAGTCTGTCGAGTGTGGAGGATGCAGTCGTGAAGCGAGCAGATGAGATCCGTGCTCTCCAGAGCTGCTATCCTGACAATGGGAAATGAGGGAGTAGGTGCAATGTGGATGCCCTGCTGTGCAGTGTACTCTACGGTGTTGCTTCTGCCTCCTGTCGACTCTGTTCTCTCTATTCCTGCCCTCACAGCCTTGGTTCAGCCTGTAGCATCTTTCATTTTGTGGTGATTCTGATCCTGTCTCTCATACCCTGCTTCTTTCCCAAGAGGCTAGGTCATGCAATCTTCCGAATTAACTTTTTGAGTGGCTTGCATCCCTGTAGAAGGCAGAGATTCTTAGCAGGGCATTCACGCATGCATTGCTGGCGTTGTGCTCCCAGCTTGTTCTCGAACCTCTCTTGCCGACTGCCCGCCCACTCGTTGTCATGCCCTTTGTTACCATCTCCACCGTCACATCCACAACCCATGCCCACATGCCAGACAGCCCACTGCGCGGGGCAACCTGCTTCTTTTTTGAGACTATGTTTTGGTTTCTCGGCTTTTGTCCATTGAGAGGATTCTTAGCAGAATTTCTTCCCTTTCCTTGCTGAACTAACTATAGGTCTGCGCTGTGGTTGCGAGATTGAACAGGTCTTATGCGAAGGAGGGTAGGGTGTGTGACTCAAATGCATTGTTTCCTAAGACTTGGTGTAAATAAGAGAATTGGAGAGCTACAGCAGCACCAGATACCCCCAAATGCCTTTCACTAAGGTGTCTAAATCCTTGGTTCCATGCATATTAGACTACACTCAATACAGGAAAAAGACTCAAAGTAAAAATATACCACACAGAAATGCAGCAGAAACATAAAATGACTTAGGGGGCCCAATTCCCCTTTTTCTTGGAAATAAACAGGCCTTTTCTCACCGTGAAAATAACAAAATAGAGAATGTGTCACTGAATTAATCATGGACTCTCCATTTTTAAAATCCATTAAGTCTCAGGTCAAACAGGAAAAAGGTATGGAAGAATATACTGGGAAAATTAAACTGACTCACTGTCCAAGTACCTATTTATCAGCTTAATTTGTGACATATTTCTGTCACAGTGGGCATCAAATCTGTGAAAACAGACACAGATACTGAGTAGAGCTTTTGAAAATGAAAATAACCATGATATTATACTGAAAACCGGCATAAGCTTCAAGGACACTGTGGCTCAATCGATCAGAAATAGAAAGGAACACTTCACACTCATATCCTGCTGCTAGCTGTTTGAGAGATGACATCTGAGTTTGACAAATGGTTTGTAATGTGTCTGAGAAGTTTACAGAAATGCTATAACTACAAATAGATGATCAGCAAAGGAAATTCTTGCAGTTTCCAAAAGCCCATCTATAATAATGTTAACAATAGACTCAAGGGCACTAAAATGCTACATGAGAGTTTCCACAGAAGAAAAAATTCTACCTGGAAAGGGTGGAATCCCAGTATCAGGAGGCTGAAGTAAGAGGATTGCCATGAGTTCCAGGCCAACCTGAGCTACAGGATAAAACATTGTCTCAAAAAATAAAAAACAGATACCCCATCACCCTCCCCATAGGACATAACATATTTCTGAAATGTTCCATGTTTGATTATTACTAAATTCTATAGAGGCTTCAGAAGAAGGGACGAATTAGACCCAGGAATTCAATCATCACAATGCAGGCTTTTATTTTATTTTACTTTTTTGGTTTTTTGAGACAGGGTTTCTCTATGTAGTTTTGGTGCCTGTCTTGGCTCTTGCTCTGTAGACCAGGCTGGCCTTAAACTCACAGAGATCTGCCTGGCTCTGCCTCCCGAGTGCTGGGATCAAAGGCATGTGCCACCACTGCCAGCTTATTTTTAATTTTAATTTAATTTAATTTTTCACAGTGCTGTGGATCAAACCAAGGACCTTGCACACACAAGACAAGTGTTCAAGACAAGTGTTCTACCACTGAGCTACGTCTCCAGCCCAGTGCCTTTTAAAGTCCATCAGGTATCATAACATTTCCTCTATGAATCACTAGTATTTAAAATGACTCGAAGCAATTGAATAATTAATAAAAATGCAAAAATATATGCTCATTAAAATATGGAATGATAAAAGGCTGTTGCCAGGGAAAACAGGAGTCTTGTTTGGCAATCAAATGCGTCTAAGCACACAATGGCTTTATGTTTCTTTCTGGCATTATCAGAGGTGACTTGGTACAGGGGGAGAATGATGAACCATCAGGAACAGAATACTGGGAACCTGAAACTTGACATTTATTCCCCAGCCTTTGGAAAGATGAACTTTTTGATAAAACTGCTAAAATCGTCACTTTGTCAAAGTGACCGAGTCTAGTAAGGGACATGAATATTAATGTGCAAGAAGGAAGGATATCAGAGGAAATTCAAATATAATTTTAGATAGGAAAACAAAACAGAATTAGAGACAGAAATGCAAATTTAAAATCAGACTATTAGTATCAGATTCAGTTACTTGTACCAAGTTCCCAATGAGCCATAGCCATCCCTTAGTGTTCATGGGGGCTGACCCCAGTACCTCCATGGGTATCACACTCAGAAGATGCACGGGTCCCCTTGATTCAACAGAATTGTGACATCTAGACTATGTATAACCTTTCACACAGGTTATATCAACTCTAAATGAATACCTACTACAGTGCAGATGCTTGCAAATAGCGATTTGGTTGTATTGTTCAGTGAACTATGACAAGAAGTTAAGTCTGTACATGTCCATCACAGATGCAGTTTTTTTCAAATATTTTTGGTCTGCATCTGGTTGAACCTGTGGTTATGGGACCTGTGGATCCTGAAGGGATACTGGGCTAAGTATCCATGGAATATTTTTAAACAAGCTTCATATTTTGTGCTGAGCTCATTAAATACAAAGTGCTGCAGAGACAGAAATTGGGTAACACTAATATAATTCCAGCATGTCCTAAAAAGCTTTTGTGTATAAATTTGCATATAGGTAAGTGGTTTTTTTTTTTTTTTAACTTTGAAAAAGGATGTGTTGTTACATTGTGGGCTTCATCCTTTTGACCTTTGATACATAATTTTACTTAGGATGTTTTTAGTAGAGAATTATCTTATAGAATCAGTCATGTCTACATCATTGTTCACCTCTGTGTTACCCCAAGGAACCCTATAGACAGCAACTTGGCAGTTAGTTAATGAAGGGAGGTGGAGAAAGATGGGTACACTTTGTACTATAATCTTGGATTCCCTTTTAACCTTTTTAATCCTTCCATAATTTCAAAACACTAGAGGTTTTCCCTCCAATAAATGTAGTCAAGAGGTCAGGTTCCTTACTACCTCCAATAAGGTGTAGTTTTCTTCTTATAAAGGTAATATGCTTGCACACCTGTCTGCTTCCTTTTCTCCCCTCTTGTCTCTTTCCCTTCCCCTCCCCTCCTCGTTCCTCTCTTTCTTTTCCCTTCTCTCTTCACAGAAGAGAAATAGGAGGGAGCATATTTTGAAATATTATTTTACATGCTATGTTTTCAATTAACATTTGTTTATGGATTGTTGAGAACTCTTCAAGAATATAATTTTAATATTTGCAGGATATTTTTCTGATAGATATATTATAGTTCTCCCAATCAATGCCCTATAGTTAATCAATTGCATTGCTTCTAAATGTCTTCTGTGAATAGAGATAGGATTAAAGTTTGGAGTATGGATCTTGTTCTGTATTTAGCATACAGTCCTTAGAATAAACTCTTACACACGTGGATCTTTGGCTACAACTTGTCTTAGCTAGAGATGAGTCTTAACATCAAAGTGGGTTGAAGTCAAAGGAAGCTTGTGTTGTCTTTGACCCTGATTTGCTGTGCTAACACTCCAAACCCATCAATAAAAGCCAAGGGAAAGGGGCTGGTTCCAAAATGATACTGGAGAACAAACCCCTGCCTCTGTTGAAAAGCAAGCTGGATTAGAGCTTGTCTTCACTACTGCCAGCCACCAGGAGGAGCTTCAGTTCTTATTTCTCTCCCAGTTTGACATGCCTGATTTTTTGTTCAGCTCTCTGAAGACTGCTTAGGGTCTTTAGTCCATTCTGGTTAATATAACTGGGCATGTGCAAGTGAAATCATTCAGTTATCACACTGAACAGGGACTGTTTTTTTTAAACAGGACATAAGTCACATCACAGTAAGAAAAATTTAAAATATGGGTCAGTAATTCACCCAAGCCTTTTCAAACTTATGACTGGCATATCATTCGTCATTGAAAGAGAGTGCTCCCATCCTAAAATGACATGTAGGAAGGCAGGACAAAACTTCTCAGCTGTTTCTGTGATGACGGTAAAGTGTAGGGTGGGGTGCAACTCTTCATGCAGCCCCCACCTTCTAGAGGGTGGGGACTAGATGGCAGTCTGTCATCTACTGTCTCCTTCTTTCAGTTCTTTTCCTGATGACTGATATTTCCATGTTCACTTATATAAATGTGTCCTGTGCCTCACTGAATGCTAATGGGACAGATGTCATAGGACCTGCAGTCACATTTCCAGGAGTTCTTTGTATATCTCATGACAGAATGAAAAATAAAGAATAAAGAAATGTGTTATTTATATCTTGTCAGCCAACCAGATGGATAAAAATTAATTTGACCCAAGGTAGTATTTTCCATTTCAGGAAAGAGCATTGCTGGATTCATGTGCAGTTCTTCCACACATGTTTAAAAATAGGTATAAATATCTCCTGGGAGTAATACCCAGGACCACAGATGTGCCCTAGTCTAACGCCGTATGTGCTTCTTATTGAGTTACAACAATTTTTCTGCCCTTTTTTTGTAGCTGTTTTTTCCCTACCCTTTTTATCAAACAGGACAGAACCACATCTTTCTTCCCTTGTTTTTCTGTCATATTTCCCATGACATCACACATTTCTTTAGTAAAAACACTTCTTTGAGACATTGTCACTAGGTGAGAGATATCACAAAGGCACTATGAAGTGCTCCAGACAGAGCAGATTCTCACTTCTCTCTTCAAGGTAGTCCAGATCCCTGGTAACAGCACTAGTGACAGTTTTCAAGTTGGGTATACCAGATGACCTTAGTTTGCCTCTCTGGGAATCTGCCCACCTATTACTGGGTCAGCCCCACTTTTCAGATTTGGGTAGTAACAACCCCAAGACTGAACAAGCAAGGGAACTTTGAAACTAAGGAGATTGAGAATATAAATTAATATACATTTCTGTATATATTTCATTTCTTCTTCCATGTCCAACATTAAGGAACACCAGAGAAAAATGTCTTGAAGGTGGGGCATAGAAGGCTCTCTGAGGGCAGGGTCTTTGATTTCTATTAGGGAGGCTTTTACCATATCCAGTAGAGCACTGGACAGGAGAGTTGCTTAAATAACATTTCCTTCAGAGCCTAAAAGATTGGTTAGGTGAAATGCTTGGGAAGAAAAAAACTTACTTCAGCTTGGGTCTCCACCTTTAGCCAGGGTTCATGGTTTTTCTCTCTATTGTTTGCAGGATGAGGTTAGTTTAGTTTGGCAAATGTCCAGTGCTGAAGGGTCCTGGCATAATGTTTTTATGTCTCAGAACCAAATAAGTTTGACCGGTGGTCGCTGGGGCTCTCTTTTGCCCTAGAGGCTATACATCTTTGTTTGTTCTCAGAATGGCAAAAAATAAGCACCGGGATATCCCAGTACAACCTCTTATCTGATACATTAATTCCCCAACAAAACTGGAAGAAGAAATCTTGATTTTGATGGGTGGTACCAACTGAAAAAATCACATTTGCTGTCTTATGTAGTCTGTTCAATGGTTTAGGGAAATTTTTGGTTTAAACATCTCCCCCCCCCATTATGGTGCTGTGTGATGATTCCATAATCTTGTTCTCTGCCACAAAAATCATATTGTTGATGGCAGCTCATGCTGGCATGTGACAATCCTTCTTCCACTCAGAAAAGCTTGCCATTCTTCAGCTCATACTGCCCCATCTGTGCCCAGGGACAAGGACTCTCCACTGTGAATACTGGCATGCACACAGTCTGGCTCTATTCCTTCCCAATACCTAAGGCAGCAAAGTCTGTGTTCTCTTGAGATGACAGACCATGAGCAGAACATGGACTTTGAACAAGGTGGACTGAGGAGGGGATGATGCCAGCTAATAGATGCATACCTTGTGTCACCCATGGTCCCTCTCTGAGCTTCAGTACCTTCCTATATGAGTAAAATGGAGACAACTCTTCATCTCAGTATTGCTGCACAATTTGATGTGGAGTCAGTTTCTACCATCAGGCATGGGTGTGGGTCATGGCAATTCCCCTCCCTCTGCTCTCCTTTCAGGTTTCCCATATCCCTCTCTCTTCTCTCTAATGGCTTACTCTATCCAAAAACTCTGTCTGACTTTCAGATCTTTGCTATTTGAGACAGAACTCATGCATTACTTCTTGCATGCCCATCTTGGTGACTGTGACAATTTTCCTATCCCAACGCAGAGACTCTGGCAGCATTACATTGGTACTACCAATGATTGTTCATTATGCATTTGCAATGTCTCAAACACTGCATGCATGTCACCATCATGACTTCAGCCAGGCTCACAAATACCCATCACTAGTTATTATCACTGACCCTATTTCACAGTTTGAAAATGTATGGAAGGTCATGCAGTTAAGAAAGGCTGAGGCACACTGGAGACTGTACTCTTGTGACCTTGCTACAGTAAAATCCCAGATTGAATGTTTGTATTGCTCATGATTAACCTGCAAATCTACAAGCAAAGTGAGTGCAGAGTTACTGAGATTTGAGCTCCTCTAAGGTGAGGCACTGAGCATGGGATGTCTTTACTGGTGTGACTGGGGACATTGGGAGGGAACTGTACCTGGGCTCTGGGTAAGAAATATTGCAAAGACACACCCACACTGTGACCCAATGCTAAGCATCAGATCCTGGTCAGCCCTGCCTGAACCCAATTGGGTCAGCTTAACTATGGCTATGTATGTGGTATCTGAAAAGTATAGACTATGAGAAATAGTATTCCTATTATTAGAGATAGTAAGAAGCAAACCTTCCTGGCCTTGTGGATGATTAGAAGCTCATGGGTGATGGATGTGTGAGGCTAGTGCCTGGACTTTGTGGAGTGTGTATTTGCCCCAAGATAATCCCAAGTTTTGTTTGCTTAGTTAATATATTTGAAAGCATTTGTAAATGGAGCTATATGATTATATCATTGCATGTTTATTATTGTCTTAAACAAAGACAAATAACAGAGAGCAAATACATGAGAAAATCACAAAGGCCAGTTACTGGAATCAAATCCAGCCAGACCCTCCCCTGCCTTGATCTGGTCCTGTGTGCCTGGCTTCAGTCCCATGGGCAGAGACTGTCCCTTGTTTATTTACACAATGCTGGGCCTGGAGACACTGTTGTTTTTTTTCTCTTCCTTTTTTGCAGTGTTTTATTTCAACTTGGCTTCCTCCGCAGCTTTTTTTCTAGAGGCACTGGAGAAGAATGAGAAGCAAGCGGGGGCTGGGGGGTCCTTTTTTCACATGACTGAATGGAAATACAAAAGGCAACAAAATGTAGCCCCAGTTGGCTTCCCCCTGAAACCAGCTTGGTAAATTAAAAAGGAAGCTGGTGGGAGAAAGAAGCCTTCACACGAAACTGCATTTTCTGGCCCAACAAAGGAAGAGTGCGCCATTCGTTCAGGGGTGAAAGGGACTATTAGTCGGGAGCCACATTATCCTGACCTGCAGTGAACCTTGTTTTGAAAACTTTTCTATTTTTTCAAGCTCAGATGGAATTGATTTAAAGAAAGAACAATTTAGTCTATCAGCTTTATTATTTCTCTGGAAGCCAGAGTGATCTCTCTCCTTTCCTAGTGTCAATACGGACATACAGCCCCACAGCCTCCTGCTACTTGTATTGCTTTTATTTTCTATGTCACATGTAAAAAATTAACTGGACCTCCCTGATGGCTTGATGGGAAGTCTCAAGAAGAATGTTTGCCAATGTAGCTATCACCATTAGTGAGTATTATCCATGGGTTTGATACCTTTATACTGAATCCAGGATTTGGCCAATGCCCACCGTTGCCAGGTGCAAGCTACAGTCCTCTCTCCTAGGTTATTGTAGCAGCCCCATTAAGCAGTGTCCTTGCTTCCTTCCTTCCTTGCCTCTTCATCAAGCCCATTCTCTATATAACAGCAGAGCACAGAAGCCAGCCATCTCTGGGGTCAACTCTGTAATGCTTCACATTGACTATACCTGCCCCTGAGCAAGTTCACTTCCATCTGGAAACCTCCATTTCCTCATCTGGGAAATGGGAGTCATTGCCATTCCCATTCTAGTCACTTTCTATGGAAATTCAAAAGAGATAAATGCATTTTAAGTTCTTGGCACAGGCTTACTATGTGTGAGTATTATTAGTGAATTATACAAGGGGGGTGAGTTTTGACCTGATGAAAGTCTATAGCGAGATCTATAAGGAAACTATATAGATCCCATGTGTAGAATCAGCATTCTACTGTGGTGTAGATTAGTGGTAGAACAGTTGTCTAGCATGAGTGAGGGCCTGGGTTTGATAATCAGTACAGGAAGAACCAAACTGAACCAAGCATAAGTCCACAACTTCAGTTGTCATTGGTCCAAACACTTGCAGACCTTTCAGAAAGACAAGGGGTGGAATACATGAAGGGCAACAGGGAGATGACATGGTTCATTCTGTCCCTTTCTTAGTTGAAGTCCTGCTGAATGATGAGTACCTGTGTAGATCCCTACGTACACAGGAAGGTTTTAAAATACATTGCCATACATTTACTGGGCAAAATGATGACTTTCATAAAGACAGATTCTTTCAAGTGTATCATGTTCTTTGAGCATATTCAGTACCACACAACCTCTCCTTTTTCACTTTCCTCTATCCCACTCCCAGTAGCCCAGGCACATTGTTGGCTAACACGGCCTCTTCTTCTGTTGAGAAGCTTGAAAATGCCTGGAGAGGAATAAAGACTCAAATACCACAATGCATTACTTAGCAGCAGCTCCACAACAGAAAACTACACCACTGGGCGCCTCCATCGCTGTTGCAAGCATCCTAGAGTGTGTGGGCAAAGCTGGGTCAGCTGATACCTGGACACAGCCTCTTATGTTACCATATTTTTTATTTTTAGTGGGGATTGAACCTAGGGCTTCCCACACACTGAGAATCAATCTACCACTAAGCTGTCTCCTTAGCCCTTTTATGACTTTTGATTATTGAAATAGGATTATCCAGGCCCTGAACTCACTCTGTAGTCCAGGTGGCATTCGACAAACTTGTGATCCCCCTGCCTTAGCCTGGAGAGTAGCTGGAACTACAGGCCTACAGTGAACTCAAAAGGGAGGAGGATGCTGTCAGTGCAACACAGAACATTATTTTACAGTGAATGTTTTTTTTTATGGGACTGAATATTCTCCAATAATGATAGAAGTATACATACATGAGCTAGTAGCATAGTGGTTCATCATTGTTACCAAGTGTGATGTTCCATATGCTATACTTTTATACAAGTGGCATACACACAAAAGGGCTTTACATCAATGTCAGTGAAAACAGCTAGCAATGTGTGCCCTGATGCCATGATGGCAGTCATGTTTTTAAGGGGAAAGGAATTTTTCACTCCTGTTATAATCTTGTGGCCTCAATGTCATTTGCAGCTCAGCAGTGCAGGTGACATTGTTACATGGCAAGTATAATCAAAACCAGAAGGCACTGACAAAAGCCATGGGAGAATTCTAGTTAGAGAGAGACTTGCCTCAGAGGGACTTGCCCGTGCTTATGGAGAAAGCTGAGATTTGATTGGACCTTGTAGACTGTATTAGAGCTTCAATGGGGGCAATTTTCTTGCTGGGGAGGAGCTGGAAGGAGAAAGTGTAAGTGAAAATAAGTGAAAAAGGAACACTGAAGTCTTATGTCTCAATGTGTACTTGACTGGGGCTGTGGGTGGAGGAAAGGCCATTTGTGATGTAAGGCTGGAAAGGAAGGTCAGGGACAAACTGTAGATGATTCTCATTGTCACAGCATTTGGGTACACTATGCACTATGCCTTGTGCCATTTATATATTTAACTCTATTAATCCACACATCAGTTTTGTTAGGCTTGGAGAGTAAGTTCCTTGCCCCAGATCACTTATGTGATGAAAAAAGAGACAGAGTCAAGACCTGGTCTCCAAGTCCTCCAGCTTACACTAAGATCTTTTGCTAAAGCCAAACTGAGTCAGAGACAACTGAAGCTCTGAGGGGTGAGGGGGGGGGACTGCAGGCAGGACCTGGCTCCAGGATGCCATACAAATGTCTGTCAGAGCAATGCACACACACTCAAGAGGAAGAGAGAACCTCTGATCAGTTCTCTGGAGAGTAAAACCACAGGATGGCTTTATCCTCACCCACTGGCCCACCCTGGCTAAAGGTGGTATGCCTGTGTATATAATAGACACAGTGTTTCCGTGAGATCCTGGGCCATGTTATACACGAACATGCTGCATATGCTGGATGTTGTTCCAGATGATGCTCTGATTTTTACTGTGGCAAGAGAACCAGAGTCTTTGCAGAGATTGTCACTACATATTCACCACTGCAGTCAAATACCAAAATGTTCTCTATGTCTCTCTATTACATTGACTGGGTTACACGATGGTGCCCATTTTATTTACTCATATAAAAGAATGAAGTAATCATTCACATAGAAGCAAATTTTCTACTTAAGTATGGATTATTCACTAATGTTAAATAAAAACAAGTTAATTTTCACATATGGAAATTTAATAGCTATTTAGGCTTACTATACCTTGTACTATATACATATCTGTCTGTCTATCTGTCTATCCATCCATCCATTCATCCAAAACCCTATTAATCTGCACATCAATTTTTGTGTTTTGAAGATTAAATTAGTTGCCCAAGATCACTTATCTCAACACTATTTTCATTTTTGTTCCAGAGAGACTCCATTATCTTCTTTTGGAATGATTTTGTGAATTTCTTTCTCATTGATGTCAGGGGTGGTGTTGGGTATTGAGGCATGTCTAAATGATCCCAGACTGCTCACATGTAAAGTTCATGTAACACACACACACACACACACACACACACACACACACACACACACACACGACAGAGCAGGGCTGAAGATGATCAAACCGAGGGTTTTCTGTATGCTAACCCAAATAACGTTCTAGCACTGAACTAAAACCCTAGCCCTAAATGTTTCTTACTTATTTTTAATATTTTATGGTGCTAGAATTGAACCCAGGGCCTCACATAGCCAGGCAATCATTCTACTGCCAAGTCATACTCCTGTACTATATGTTTGTTCTTCCAGTGTCTTGTCTCTATGGTTTAGCAATTTTCCAGCTCTCAGTCACATGGCTCCTGATTCCTAACTGAAACAAGCAGGATTCTAGTTTAAAACTGAGCCAAGTGTCATGGTTCTCCTGGCATTTGATACCCAGGACTGTGTGTGGGTTATCTGATAATGTCAAAATTCAAATGAATGTTTTTCTTTTCTTTTATTATTTCATAGATCTTGCATGTATCCTAGGTAGTTAAGGACATCATATACTTGATATAAATTGGATATTGCCATGTTATTTTCTAACTTTTAAAGGAGATTTACTATATTTTTATGTATGTGCATGTGTGTGTAGTTCTCACAGAAGCCGTAAGAGGGAGATAGAGTCCCTGGAGTTGGAGTTACAGGCAGTTGTGAACCATCTGACGTGGGTGTTAGGAACCAGATTGAGTCTGCTGCATGAGCAGCAAGTACTCTCAACTGCTGAGCTCTCTCTCCATTCCCTCTGACTTTATTTGAGCTCTTTCCTGCTAATATTTATGAGTAAGTGAAGGCTTGAGCATATCCAGACTCTGAAGGCAAACAGTTGTTAAGTGAAGCCATGTCTGTCGGTTTAAGTGGGAACAGCCAAGCTCTCAATGACAGCACTCATGGTCTTGCTTCCACACTCCTTGAAGTACTGGGCCCCTATAAATCTCACTCCCCTCAACAGCACTGAGTGTTATCATTCCTCTCTCTCCAGTGGAACTAACAGTGACTTAAAAACACTCATTGAAAGTCAGGGAGGTGGAATTCCCTGCAGTGTAAGCACAGAGTTGGAGGCCTCCCCACTCACGCCAGATGACTCATGACGGTTTTATGGATTCTAGAGAGAAGCAGAACAGTTTGATGCCTCAGTGAGGTCAAGATTGTTCCTTATTTGTTGTTGGTAGCCAATACTACATAGCAAAGACCCTGCTAGGAGAAGGGGTGGGACGGCTGCAGAGCCTGGCTGCTCACCTGGGAGGTCTGGTTGCTCTCCAGCCACATTGACTAGTTGTTCTACTATTGAAGCTCCTCTCCCCTTCCATAGTCTCTACCTTCCTACATAATCAGTCTTTGAAAGAAAAACGCACGAACTATGGGGAGAAAGAATCATGCCTGCTGACGCTTTCTTTGCACAGAAATTGCTCTTTAAAAAAAAAAAATTCCTAGAACCCCATCAGATAACCAGCCAGGGTAAAGAGAACCTCAGTTGGAAAGAAAGTCACAGGGCTACTATGCATCCCTGAACTGTCTTTCCATGGTTTTGGCAGGAGTGACTCCTGCTTGGCCAAATTATCCAAATGTATTTCATCAGTGACCTTGGGCTCCTTTATGTTGTGTTTCTTAAGTAGAGAATCCTTGTACACCTGCAAAAAGCTCTAGTGTGAAATTAAAGCAAGATGCTGAAGAAAAAGTTGAGCTATAAAACCAAGCATTGTAAATGGCACACTGGCATGGTAAATGGCATGCTGGCATGGTAAATGGCATGCTGGCATGGTAAATGGCATGCTGGCATGGTAAATGGCATGCTGGTATTGTAAATGGTGTGCAAAGATGTGCATTTATAGTTAGTAATCACAAGTCTAAGAGCTGCACAGAGTAAAATCTAATTACTTTCTGTCCATCACTTGGTATTTGTTTCTGGATTCCAGGGAGAATCTCTCCCTTGTCTGGCCATTGCGACAAAATGCCTGTCAACTTCAGAGTTACATACAGATAGTCACATGGGAATATTTGTTGGGGTGGGGATCCCTGTCTCATGCGACCCTACATTTCTTCTGGTTAGATTTCAGCTTTCTCTCTCTCTCTCTCTCTCTCTCTCTCTCTCTCTCTCTCTCTCTCTCTCTCTCTCGTTTTTGTTTTTGTTTTTTTTTTTTTTTTAATTTTTTTTTTTGGTTTTTCGAGACAGGGTTTCTCTGTGTAGCTTTGTGCCTTTCCTGGAGCTCACTTGGTAGCCCAGGCTGGCCTCGAACTCACAGAGATCCGCCTGGCTCTGCCTCCCGAGTGCTGGGATTAAAGGCGTGCGCCACCAACGCCCGGTTGGTTTTTGTTTTTTGAGACAGAGTTTCTCTATGTAGCTTTGGTGCCTGTCCTGGATCTCGCTCTGTAAACCAGGCTGGCCTTGAACTCACAGAGATCCACCTGGCTCTGCCTCCCAAGTGCTGGGATTAAAGGTGTGTGCCACCACCGCCCGGCCTCAGCCTACTCTCCTCTTTACTCCCTCATTTCTTCCATTTCTTTTTGTAAAACTATTAACTAGGAGTCTTAGAGTGCCACCAGTCTGGTACATTCCCACCATGTTATCTTAAAGACAGTGTACACACACTGTGACCTCTACAGATCCAAGCTAGTATATAAACACTAACATGTAGGATTTGTATTATGAAGAATATGTACATATTGGGCATATGTGCATATATACACATAGTTCCTTTATGGTCATTCTCAACATTTATCTCACATTTTAGCTATTAAGTAGAAATGACCAGATGAGTTAGTGCATTCTCTGATAGCTACATCTTAAGGACACTGCCATTCTACACAGAGGAACTGAAATTAATTAGACTTAATCAATGCATATAATCAAAAACATCATCAGAAGAACAGTTTGAGTTTCTAAAAGAACAATTTACATAGTTTTCAGGTAATGAGCAAAATGTGCTTTGTTTGGATCCTATTTTTCAAAATAAAATATCCTATATTAACAGATAAATGAACGTAGATTTATCAGTGGGGGATATTACAAGATTATGCACTATACAGCGGGCTTCTGAACTGTTAAATAAAAAGAAAAGGTTAGCTCCCTGAGGAGGAATTGGGTGTTATTTTTGTCCACTTTATAGGAATGGCAGGCCCGATTTCTGTCAGGTAGTCTAGCGACAGCTTTGTTGGCTCTACAATTAGGAGCCACTCTGAAAGAGGAGCAAAAGCTGTACTCCAGCCACCATGCAGACCGTGGCCTCATGGGCTTCGGGCTTGATGGAATCAAGGCAGTTTCCAAAGAAAATGGGCTGGAAGCCTTTTCTTTCTAAGAACTATAAATGATATGTTTTTTAATTGTCAAAATACTATTTACTTTATTCCAGTATATGTCACTTGCCATGGTGATGACATTTGGAGTCCCAGCACTTGGAAGGCTGAGAGGCAGGGAGATCCTGAGTTCAATCAAGGCCAACCTGGGCTACGTGGTGAGAACTATCTCAAAAATAAAAAACAAATCCAGTTACACCCAAGTGTCTCATTCTCTTTCTTAAAAGGCCACCTAGAACACACCCTCCATGCTACAGGGGACCATCGGGGAAGATAACCCTCCGCCTCTAGCATTCCCAGAGCTTCCAGGAAGGCACGACTCGGAACGTTTTCCAGATTACTTGAGTTTCAGAGCCCGTCTGTCTGTCAGACTGGTTTAATCCCATGAGAATTCCCAGATGTGACAAGCAGTCAACAGCTTTGCTGGGCATGACAAGTTTCATTTCAGGCATTTCATCTTGTGATTTCAAGGGGGCCGGCTGCTGTTCTGGGCTCAATCGACTGCAGGTTTCATTGCTTTTCAAGTCCTGCTTCATTGAACATCCTCAGCAGCCACAGTGTGGCCTGGACCAGTGTGGCAAGGACAGAAAGACTTCACAAGCCCTTAAATAAAAAGCACAGTCGACTGGTTTTCTAAAATAGTCATCATAAGGCACATAAAAAATTTCTTCTCATGAAAGTCTAGAAGTAATTTGGTCATTGCATCATAATTGCACCCATTTATGGGGAGTGATGTGACATTTTGGTATTCACACATTGTGCAATGCTCAGATCAGGATAACCTTGTCTCAACTCTCCAACTATTATATATCAAACACAAGTTATATATCTATAAACTCCTTATGCATTATAGATCAACATCATTGTGCTATGATATATCATATAAGGACTGCAGATAAGATTATTTAGCTTACTAGTCTTGTTACTTGAAAGTCAGCCATATTAATGCTTGTTTTCCATCATAAGACACTAGGGAATTGAATTAACAGCTATGAAATAATGGAAAGGACCCTGCTCTACCCTTGGGGAACCTGGGCTAATTGACATCTGTGGTGAAAAGCTCTAGCAGACACAGAGCTGTGCCCACTCAGCAAAGGCTGCTGCTATTGTTAAGAGTCCACTGTACTCTCTGGTAACAGGAGAGCTGGGTCGACTGGCTCACAGTACAGTTTCTTTCCTGTAGTGGATGCTCTGTAGACTGCACTGGTGTGATCAGCATCGTGTATGAGGATAATGTTTGGTGCGAATGAAAGCTTATCCTACAGTGTTGAGAGACCATAGTGAGCAAGCAGGAGTGTGTTTTGTCTTGCTCCATGCAAGTAGGGTTTATATGGGTTTGTTCTTTTTTATACTGCTGGAAGGATGAAATTATAATAAGTAGGTAATTTCCCCTAGGGGTGGGAAAACTTGGTTTGGCTCCACATGCTTTGGGACCCAGAAGGAGTGACTCAGGTCAGTCTTAACAGGGAGAAGAACAGCTTGTCAATTAGTTGTCTGAGCTTCCTGGAGGCTCATTCCAATAAGGTAATTTCATGTTGTAAATCTGGGAGAATGTTTGGACAGGCTGAGGGCCAGTTGTTTCAGTAACTGCTGCTATAAATCCTCCATTCCCCTGATAGTGGTTCTCTGTCAGATACCTTACTGTGCAGAGTAAATGCCAGTCATGGGGCCTGTAGACCATGTAAAAGTAGGCTTGGGGCTAGTGAGAATGGCTGCTCCCCCAACAAATATTTATCTATATATTTCTTTGCATTTTAGTTCTATCCAAGTCCAAGGGCTATCTTCCTTATTCTCAAATGCATGGAAAATTATTTTTAAATAAAGCATTAAAGTCTGGATGAGTCACTAAGCAGCCAGGAAGACACAAGTTTTCTGTGTATCCACAGTCCAGTTACAAAGCCAGCTACTTCTCAGACATAGTGTGCTTTGTCAACCATTCCAAAGGAGAAAAGGCACAGAGAAGTGGAGCATTCTCCAGAGGAGGCTGAAAGGGGATTCACTTGGGTGGTTCTGATCTACTTAGAATGGTGTTTGCAGCATCATTTGTGGGGCTTGTACACTGACCCATGACCCCTGCAAAAAATAGGTCATTGCTCTATGAATCAGCAGCGGTGAGGAAGCAACCTTGCTGGTCATATCGCACTAGGAAATGGGATTTACAGAGAGACATTGCTGTAGCTGCTCTGAAAGCACACTGATGATGGGAAACACAAATTCCGCGGGAGGTGGGGCTGGCAGTTCATTAGGGAAACACTGCATTCATCACAGCCAGGACAGGCTAGGTCTTCTTATTTCTTTTTGTCATGCAATTACTTCTTATCCTGTGGCTCCTTCACTGGTACTGTGTTCTCAGAACAAAGCTTCTTTGGTAGGCTTTCAGTAAGGTCAAAACCCATGCTGCCTCAGAGTCAGTGCTACTCACCAACTCAGGAAGTTGCCCAACTAAGTGTGCGGACATTAAATAAATTAAAATTCACTGTATTATATGAAATTCATGAGTGGGAAGGGCAAGTAGGAAGGGTCATCTCTGTATTATAAAGTTTAACAATGACCTCTATTCAAATGGTAGAGTCACAGGCAATCTTCAGTAGTCTCCTAAGCAGCACTCCCACACAATTGTTGAGGAGGTCTCTGTTAGGCAGATGTGGGGTTAGCATACTAATCAATCCTAAGTGTTTAGATAGTCTCGATAGGTTCATGGCATTGATGTCAGGATGACCTCAATGTTCGTTCATACCTGCCAAGCAGATTCCCTTCAGAGAGGAGTTTTCATAGTGTGGTGAAGATGGAGGCAGATGTTAGGGGCACTGATCCAGGGACTCCTCACAATCTGGCCTACAGTCTTCAAAATGTACAGCCATTAGTGCTAAGTGTTATTGGTACTTGATCTTAGTTTTAAAATCAGTCTAATGTTTTCAATGGGGGATGCTACTCTGAAATGGAACGACCCAGCCTTATTTTTTGGATGTATGTTTCTGTAGATTTTGTAGATTTTGTGTGTGTGTGTGTGTGTGTGTGTGTGTGTGTGTATCTGTATTTGTGTTGGTAGGTGTGCATGTACCTGCATGTCGGGCCAAAGATTGATGTTGGATGTCTTACTCAATGGCTTTCCATTTTAGGTTTTTGAGACAGTCTCTCATTGAACTTGAAGCTGACTGATTCAGCTAGACTAGGAGGTCAGTGAACTCATGGGAGCCTTCTGCCTCTGCCTTCCCAACATGGGTATGACAGACACATGACATGGCATTTGGCTTTTTGTTTGGAGGCTGGGGATCAAAGCTAAACTCTGCATACTTGCATGGCAAACATTTTATTCACTGAGCCATCTCCCCAGCTCCTAGAAGATCCAGTTTAAACAAAATTATGACTAGTGTTCAAAGATATGAACTTTAATTGCTTAATGAAAACTTCACTGCATAACTATCCACTACATGACTTTAACTGTGTTTAAAAACAAAGAGAATAACCTAAGAAATCACATGTATAAAAAATAACCATTGCAGAAGGAAACTCCACCCTGGGGCACTCTGGATAGTACCATCCCTTCTTTTCATGATGGTAGTTCATAATTTTTTTTATAATAAACATATTTTTATCAGCATCTATTACACAATGAAAGAAATCAAATCAAAGTTGTATTCAAGTGTAAGTTTTACATTCACTAAGAAATGTGAAATTAGTTTCAAATATGAAAAGAAACTCTTACTATAGAAATGTCACAATGCCACTAAAATCCCAAAAGGCTGGGTGAATGGGACCTGGCCTCATCGACATGCATTCCATCTCAACAGTTCACTTGATAGTGAGACTTCTAGGCTAGAGAGTTAGAGTGATGTGTGAAGAAAGAGCCCGGGCTTTTTTATTAAGTAAGTCTACGTTCAGGTTCTCACAATCCCCATAATCCTCTTTGTTTTCAGGACAAAATATTTAACCCTCCTAAGCTTCAGAGGTGGGAGTAATATTAATATCTTTTAAAGGTAATTTTTAGATTAAGATGGGGGAGAATACACACACACACACACACACACACACACACACACACACACACGCACACACATGTGTGTGTGCATGCCTGTGTGTATAATTGTCCAATACCTAGTATGTACCAGATACATACAGCTATGTTGTTCTTATTACATTTGCTTATATACTTGTAATTGAGGAAGGCCATGAACTCCTTCATCCTCCTGCACCCCCCCTCCCAAGGGCAGTGGTTATAAGGGGTTGCGACCATACCACATCATACCTGGTGGTATCTTTCTCATTATGCTGCTCTCCTTATTCTTTGAACTCTGATTTCTCAGTGGACTTGAAATATTTTGTGTGTGCCGTGTGCATGTGTGGTGTATGCATGTGAGTGTGCTGGTGTGCGGATCTGTGTATGGATGATGCAGCTAGGGCAGGGGCTGCAGTGGTGAGTGTCTTTCTTTGTCACTCACTGCCTTATGGCCTTGACACTGAACTAGAAGCTCACCGGTTCAGCTAGGCTAGCTGGCTGGTGAGATCTTGGGATCCATTCGTATCTTGTACCTAATGCTGGGCTTATCAGTACTGGTTATCATGCCCAGCTTTTTACGTGGGTGCTGGGATTTGAACTCAGGACCTCATGCTTGCACAGCAGATACTCCTACCAGCTGAGATATTTCCCCAGCCTCTACCTGAAATATTTTATTTTGGGTTTAGAGAATAATGAAGAATTACTTTCTCTTTTTGTTTAATTGTGGTAAGCACACCAGAATTTGAAGGGTAGAATAGGGCATCATTAACAACACTAGGTATATCACTCATTAGGTATAACAACACTAGTAGTTGGCCCCTCCCTGCTTTTCTTTATTCCTGTCCTCAGGCAACCTTACTCTGCTTCTCTGAGTTTGACTGTTTTAGGTTCTCCAAAGCCCTTGTCTTCCATTACTGGATAGCGAATGGGTAGTTAAGAGCATGACATATTTTCCTAATGGACAAGTGATCTCTCAGTCTCTATAATTCCCCAATTTCTTCCTCGTTTTTCTACCTTTACTGAAATTTCTCAGAAGCGTTTTATCTTCTTGCTGTCTCTACTCCTCCCTACACCCCCATCCTCCCCGACCTCAAGCTCTGTGGGGTATACCGTCAGGATTTTCTTCCAAAACCATGGAAATTTTACTTATTCAGGTCACCAGTGAGCTCTGTTTTGCTAAATCTGTTGGCAGATTTTAATTTTTGCAGTGTGGAATGCATCAGAAAAGAGCACTCCTCCCTGGAAATTCTTTCTTCACTTGGCTCCAGCACAAACAGTTCTTTGTGTTTTTCTTCTTCTTCTGTCTCACTGGCATTTTCTCTGGTCTCTTTTGGAGCCTCTCTTCTCTGCTGGGTATCTAAACGTCCTGGTGCCCCAGGTCTCAGCCTTGGCTCCTTTCTCTCTCTGCATTCCTTCCCCTGTAGCTCATTCTATTCCATGGTGCAAATACAATAAGCCTGCCAGTCACACACCTCCCACTCTAATTGTTCCTGAAGCCCGAGTTCATAAATCCATTGCCTTATGGTAATACCACTCAGTTGTCCAATGGGAGACTTGAAGTGAGCCTTTCCAAAATTAAGTCTGTTTCTTTTTAAAATTCTTCTCTCACCTTAATAGATGGCAATGCAATTCTCATTATAAGGCCAGAAATCTGAAAGTAACCACTGCCTCTTTTTTGCCCACTATTTCTTATCTGCTTGTCAGACAAGTCATTAGTTCAAGGTTCAAGCATGACTCCCAACCTAACTCAGTCCCTTTCACAGTCTCTCACTCTAGTTCATATCACCGTCCATTTTGCTGCGATTACTAGGGACATTCCTAGATGCTCTCCAGGCTTCCATGTTTGCCAGGGGCCAAGATGTCTTTTTGAAGGCCTAAGCAAGATCATGTTACTGCAGGGCTCAAAACCATGGACTGGATCCCATCTGATTCAAAGTCCAAACTCTGCCACGTTTGGTTGGGACCTGCACCCCTCCCCCAGGCTGTTTCTGAAACAATGTCTGTGACTACCGATCTTACTAACTTTCTTTTAGGCACACCGAGCTTCTTGCTGTATCTCTAATGCTGTAGGGAACACTGGTGCCTTTGCACCTCTGCTTCAACCTCCTTGGAATACTCTGTCTTTAGATCTTTGACAGTGAACTCACTCTTCAGTGTTTTCCAACAGCACATTCAGCAGTAGATACTGAAGGAGGGCTGCTCTATTCTCCCTTTGCACATGCTCGTCAAATCCATGCTGAGTGGAGGTGATTAGAGACAATAGAAAACAGCATCCACATCAGGAGTTTTGCTTGCCTTGTCCTATATCATTGCTACCTACTAATTCTGCTTTTAAGGTTCCTTTTTCTACCTGTATCACTGTATATTTATCTTAAATCTTCACTGTCTTTTCCTCATTAGAAGGTGGGCAGAATGAAAATACATACGCTTGTACTAGAATAATACATGGCAGATAGTAGACATGCTATGTATGTTTCTGGAGAAACAATTAAAAAATGGTTTGGTAAACAGAAGACTTGTCACAGGCGACATGCAGGGGTTTTCCCTTGTCCTGTGTGACTTAGAAGGGGCTCTATTCTAGGTGGAATGTGAATGGATGCTCCAAGCTGAAGCCTACTCCATGGATGCCTTCAGCAATTCCTGAGTACCTTCTGAACTCCTGCTTAGCATTTTAAAAAATTTGTCATGAATTATGACTTGGCTTTGAAAGAGATGCCTTTTCTACTTGGATGTTTCTAACAGTGAGCTTTGGTTGCATATGTCCATGTTTATTTATATACGGTGTGTGCTGTGCCTGGCATCTGTTCTGTTTCCTGCCCCTCTATGTGCCTGGGCCCAAGGGGTATCTGGAACTTTGAAGGCATGTTATAAGGTATATGGAATATCCTTCCTTTGGAGCACTCTGGCTTATCCTATTAGGTCTCAGAAAGCTATCAAGTATTGCTAAACTGGAGACTAGGCAGCTGCAATGGAGATGGAGAGCTCGTGGGAGCTGGTGATAAGGAAAGACAATGATAAGCTGGTGATAAGGAAAGACAATGAAATTGTCTTGGGTGGCAGATGGTGGAGGTCTGGTTAGAAATGGGGTGTGGAGAAACCTTTTATCCTAGCCAGGGCTCAACATTGGCAGTTAAAGCTGAAAAGTCCTGTTGATCTTGAGAGCTCTGCTGCAGACCTGGGGCTTTCTCCTCCATCACTCTGCCCTCATTTCTGTCTCTAGTGAAGCTTGCACATTGGTCCTGGTGAGGCAAGAGATTTGAATGGTGGTGGCTGGTATTTGGGCATGCTATCATTCTTCCAGAGAACTCAAGCAGTCCAAGGCATATTTCTATTACTTAGGGCCTGGGCAAGGTCCTGAAATTTTGGTATTTTGAGATTTCCATATTCATGATATACTTCTTGGACCCTCTTGGTGGAATTTTTGACCCTACCTTGAGCAGATAAAACTAACCTAGGTCTTCTTTGGGACTAGGAAGACTCAAACTTTACTTTTTGGCTCTCAAGTCAACCTGCCCCCATGCTGAAGACAGAACAGTAACCCCTTGCTTGCTCCACACGGATACCCAATTTCCTCCTATCTGCAGCCAGGCTGGTGGAAGCAGCAGAGATTATTGCACGTATGTCTGGACAGTCTGTTTGTCTCTTCGTTCTTCATTCAACACTAGGGTAGTGTATTTTAATAGAGAGTAACACAGAACTGGAAAAGCAGGTGGAGACCAAGTCATACTTCTTGCTAGCTGAGCAAACTTGAGCACGATACATGCTCCACGCATGCATTAGGTTTTGCCTATGAAGATGGGAACAGTGTTATGTATTTCTTAGTTTTGTGGAGAAGATAAAATTACCAAAGTGACCTATCTGTACAGTAGGAATTGACTCCTCATTTCTTCTTTCCCACTTCCTTCTCCTAACCAATGTGCTCCCACTCTGTTTTTTACTTGTTATTGAATAGCTCAACTGTGGGGTATGCAGAATCCATAGTGTGGTGGTAAAATCCAATCATTCTTACCACTTATTATTAATGTTATAGCCAAGCACATGGAGAAAAGATACAATCAAACATTGAAAAATCAAGTCAGCTGGAGCCAATGCCACTTGATTATTCTGTCTATCTGCTCTGGCGCCAACCAGGCCTGCTCCTGATGCATAATAATGCTTTATTTGGGGTATCATTGGAAAAGAAAGGATTTTGTATGGGTAAAATTTGATTACTTTTCTCCTTACAGCAAATGACAGCAGATCCTTTCAAGGTCCAAAGGAAATAAGATACAGAGAACATTTCTAAGCTCCTCTATGTGTAGCTAAGGTTGTGAACGACGACTGTATGATTTCTTTTTAATTTTTAATTTTTATTTTTAATATGCATTCATGTTTTGCCTTCATGTATGTGTAAGGATGCCAGATCTCCTGGAACTGGAGTTACAGACAGTTGTGCACTGCCATGTGGATGCTGGGAATTGAACCCAGGTCCTTTGGAAGAGCAGTCAGATTATATGATTCACCCCAGATTATATGATTTCTTAACAGGCCAGACTCTGTACTATCTAGGTTTCTATGAATTAAGGAAAATATTGCCTATCAGGTACAGTGTATCTGGTTTTATTTTGAGGTCTTTGATCCATTTGAACTTGAGTTTTGTGTGGAGTGATAAGTATGGATCTATTTGCATTCTACATGTAGATATCCAGTTTGACCAGAACTATTTGTTGAAGGTGCTGTTTTTTTTTTTTCCAGTGTGTATTTCTGGCTTCCTTATTAAAAACCAGGTGTCTGTAGATGAATGGATTTATGTCTGGTTCTTGAGTTCAATTCCATTGGTCACTGTGTCTGTTTTTATACCAATATTATGCTGTTTTTATTACTATAGCTCTGTAGTGCAACTTGAAATTAGGAATAATAAGATCTCCAGCAGTTCTTTATTGTTCAGGAGTGTTTTAACTATCCTGGATTTTCCCCCACCATATGAAGTTGAGAACTGTCTTTTCAAGGTCCATGGAGAATTTTGTTGTAATTGATGGGGATTGCATCTATATTGAATCTATAGATTGGTTTTGGAAGAGAAAGTGGGGGAATAGCCTTGAACTCATTGTCACAGGAGAATACTTCCTGAACAGAACATCGAGGGTGCTGGTACTAAGATCGATAATTAACACATGGGACATCATGAAACTCAAAAGCTCTGTAAGGCAAAGGACACTGTCGTTTGGCAGAGTGGTGGCCTACAGAACTGGAAAAGATTTGTACCAATTCCATATCTGATTGAGGACTAATATCCAAATATATAAAGAACTCAAGAAACAATATATCAAAAAATCAAATAACCAATTAAAAAGTGGGGTATAGATCTAAACAGAGAATCATTAATAGAGGAATCTCAAATGGCCAAGATACACTTAAAGAAATGTCCAACATCCTTAGCCATCAAGGAAATGCAAATCAAAACTAGTCTGAGATTCCGTCTCACACCTGTCAGAATGGCTAAGATCAATAACACAAGTGGCAGCTCATGCTGGCAAGAGTGTAGAATAAGGAGAACACTCATCCATTGCTGGTGGGAGTGCAAACTTGTACAGCCACTATGGAAATCAAGATGGCAGTTCCTCAGAAAGTTAGAAATTAACCTATCTACCTCAAGATTCAGCTATACCACTCCTGGGCATATACCCAAAGGATGCTTCATCCTACCACAAGTATACTTGTTCAACCATGTTTGTTGTAGCTGTATTCATAATAGCCAGCAACTAGAAACAACCTAGATATCCCTCATCACAAGAAAGGATAAAGAGAAACGTAGTACATTTGCACAATGGAGTATTACTCAGCTGTTAAGAAAACAACATTATGAATTTTTGCAGGCAAATGGATGGAAATATATATATATATATATATATATATATATATATATATATATATGCCACTCAATAACTGATAATCAACCTATAGTCCATAGAACCAGAGAGGTTAGGTATAGAGGAATGGATTAGGTGGGGACACTTGGATCTCCTGGGGAGGGGGAAATAGAATAGATTTTATTGATGGATTAGGGTTGAGAGCATGGGAAAGGGAGGATCAGGTAGGAGGGTGAGGGGAAATAGGGTTGAGGGAAGGAATGTGGGGAGAGAAAACTGGAATTGAGGGGCATTTGAGGGATGGTATGAAAACCTAGTGTAGTGGAAACTTCCTAAAATATATGAAGACAATCCTAATGAGGTCTTCTGATAATAGAAGAGACAGAGTCCTAACTGGCCATCTCTTGTCACCAAATGAGGCTTCCAATACTAGGACTGGGTTGCATTCAGTTGAGTTGTTGGCTCAGGGGTCTCATGGAAATTTCCAAACAACCCAGGCTGTTGCCAAGACAATAGGATCCTCTGTGCTAACTGACAGTGGGGCCTATTTCTGAGGACAACACCCACACAACTCACTGAACATGGAGAAGTTGAGCTGGTGCATACATGAAGTCTTCACCCCTATGTTCTAGTGTCTTTGGTACAGGAAGATACTCTAAAAGCTACCAAAAATGTAAACACCAACCCAGCCACAAAACCTTTGATCTACAATCCGTCCTGCCTTCAAGGTATGCTAGGGCAATGGTGTCACAGAAGTTGTGGGAGTAACTAACCAATGTCTGATTTGACTTAAAGCCTACTTCAGCAGACACAACCCATGCCCAACATCGCTTGGGTGACCAAGAACCAGAGACTAGATAGGTCTAGGGTAAAATCAAACACTACTGATCTAAAAAAAAGTATTAGTAAAATGATTCCTAGTGATATTCTTCTATATTCATAAATCAGTGCCTTACTATGTTATCATTAGAGAAGCTTCCTTTTGAAGTAGACAGGTAAAGATGCAGAGACCAATAGCAAGACATTACACAGAAAGAGAGTCCTTGAAACCCACAGCTCTAAATTGAATGACTCCATCAAATCCCTCCCTTTAGAACTCAGGGAACCCCCGGGAAAAACAGGTGGACAGAATATAAGAGCCAGAGGGGATGGAGGACAACAGGACAACAAGGTCCTCTTAATCAACTGAGCAAGGCTCACATGAACTCACAGGGACCCAAACAGAAAGCACAGGGCCAACATGGGCCCATACCAGGTCCTCTGCATATATATTATAGCTTTGAGCTTAGTATTTTTATGGGATCCCTGAGTGTGTGAATGAGAGGGTCTCTGATTCTTGTGTCTGCTCTTGAGGCTCTTTTCCTTCTGTTGGGTTGCTGTGTCCAGCTTCGATGCGATGATTTGTGTTTTATTATATATTTTTATGTCATGCCTGGTTGATATCTCTCAGAAGCCCATTCTTTTCTAATGAGAGACAGAAAGGGCACAGTGGATCCAGAGAGGAGGGGAGGACTGGGATGAGTAGATGGAGGGAAACTATAATTAGGATACATTATATGAGGAAAGAATCTATTTTCAATACAAGGAAAGAAAAGGAAAAAGAAAAAGAAAATGTAGCTAATCATGGCTATGTGGCTGCCACAGGCTAGTGCAATGGCCCATAGGGTGGGTGGGCAGAGTGCACAGCAGGGTGAGCATATCATGATGGAGGCCAGCTTGAGCTGTGAGCAACAGAGCAGGACATAGGCATCAGTCCTCACAACTGACAGCCAAGTGGTGGTAGGCAACAGTGGAGCTTGGCAGGAAAATTAGCAAAATTTTGATAAGACCAAAGAGAAAGGTAAAAAGAGTGAAAGTACCTCTTACCATAAAGGAGACAAAGCATTTAAGTTCCCTTCAAAGGAGAAGACAGCTAAGTAAAGCAGATAAACCCAAGGCTAGACGAGGAGAGACTCTGGAAATAGCAACAGCCTCTAGGTAGTGAATACTTGCTTCCTTCTTGGGGTGCTTTAATCAGGGTTTGTATTTGATGAAAGCAGATAATGAATGGGGGGAGTGTTGCATGTGCTCAGGATCAAGCCCTGGCTACAACCTTGCCATCTGAAGAATGCCTTCCTTTATTGAACTTTCACCATGAACAAGAAGCAGCCTCAGTGGTGACATGAGGCCCTGGGCCTGAGTTCCCACCACAGGAGTGTTTTATGTGCATTAGTTAGCATGGGAGAGAAAATGATAGGTATCTTGTTTTCAGATCCTAGGCTGACCAATGGCCTGTAGCTGCAGGTGGCCTCTGTAGTTCCTTTTCAGTCCCCCTCAGCTCTCTACTCCCTCCAATCCTGCTGGATCAAAAACATCTTCACAACTGTACGAGTACAAATTTCAGTCACATTTGGAGGAAATGGCAGTAGAAGATGGCAAAAAGCCTGGAAATATCTCTTCGGAAGCAGTTGTTTCCTAGCTTAAATGCTATGGCTTTAGTCAATGACGGTATTACTGGGAAAGTGTTGAAGAACCAAAATTAATTCCATTATTTTTGTGGGCCTTGCATTGAACCCAGGACTCCTTCTTGCTCGATAAGTAGCCAACCATCAGGCATCATGCCAGTTCTGCAGAATAAAACCAGCATTGACCAGAGTTTTATTTTCAACATTTCTTTCTCCCTGCTATTGATATGCTTAGAAATCAGAATCTGGAAATCAGTTGACTATAAGAGTTGACATCTGGCCGGGCGGTGGTGGCCACGCCTTTAATCCCAGCACTTGGGAGGCAGAGCCAGTTGGATCTCTGTGAGTTCAAGGCCAGCCTGGGCTACCAAGTGAGTTCCAGGAAAGGCACAAAGCTACACAGAGAGACCCTGTCTCGGAAAAAAAAGGAGTTGACATCCAAAGGAGATGTCTGGGAAGAACAAATTGATGTGGTATCTTGCACCACTGTAGCCTCCCCCTCTGCATCCTTCACCTTTCTGTCACTCTACCTGGAACTTACGGATTAGCATTCCAGTAGAGTGACAGAAGTAAGTTCATCTGGATCAGAATGTGTCCTCCGTTGGAAATTCACATATGTTGTAAGGTCAAAAAGCCACCACGCCCTCATACATGGAATAAACTCTGTAATTATTGGCTCCAGGTTCCCAGGGTAGTAGTAAAGAAGAGGAGTCTGTGTCGGTGGGAGGTGGGGACCGGTGGTGAAGGAAGATTAGAAGTTCTTTTCTGGCATTAAAAGGAAATTGGGAAGGGGCTCATGGGAGCAACCCTACAGAGGAGGGAATGGAAACTACAGACTTTGCTTATTTTTTATCTTTAAAATAATATTTATGTGCCGGACAGTTGTGGCCACGCCTTCAATCCCAGCACTCGGGAGGCAGAGCCAGGTGGATCTCTGTGAGTTCAAGGCCAGCCTGGGCTACCAAGTGCGTTCCAGGAAAGGCGCAAAGCTACACGGAGAAACCCTGTCTCGAAAAACAAAACAACAAAAAAAAATTCATGTGTATAGAGATATATAATGTATACATATATATGGGTTTTTTTTTGTTGATTCACAGTGGTAGCACATATCTGTGGGGCACAGTGTGACATCTCTGTGTTCCATGACCTGATAAATAGTTGTCTACTCTTATCCCAGGCTCTGTAACCATTCCTCTATTCTCTACTTGTATGAGGTAACGTTTTAGTTTCCACATGTAAATGGGAACATGTGACATTTGTAACTACTTTCTGAGGTTAATCACCTTCCAAGGAAGGGGTAGCCCTCTTTTCTTCCTTCCTTGTTTAATTCTTGATGTCTTGTTATCAATCTCCACAAAAAGTGAGAAATTCACTAAAATATTTAGCTTGGGTTTTTTTTTTTTTTTGGCTTTTCAAGACAGGGTTCCTCTGTGTAGCTTTGGTACCTGTCCTGGACCTCACTCTGTAGACCAGGCTGATCTTACAGAGATCCGCCTGCCTCTGCTTCCCGAGTGCTGGGATTAAAGGCATGTGCCACCACCACCTGGCTGATAATTAGCTTGTTTTATGAGCAAATAGTTTCCAATCTGTAAGTAGAGCACTGTATCATAGGCCATGGATAAGCTGATGACTTTCTGAAGCGCATGACTGACTATTTCACACAAGAGAGATTACCTCTGCAAATCCTGTCAATGAGAAAGGTGAGGTTTACACACTTGCTCAGAGAATGTTAAATATTTATCCAGCTACAGCACCTTTAAAGACAATGAGTTTAAGGAGCTTTTTACAAAAGGATTTTAATCAATTTATTGATTAATAAATTGTGTGTGTGTGTGTGTGTGTGTGTGTGTGTGTGTGTGTGGTGACAGAAGGAGGTCTGAGATATAACCTGGAACTGGAGTTACAGGCAGTTGGGAGCCACTCGACATAGACGCTAACAACTGAACTGTTTGGTTTTTTTTTTTTTTATAAGACAGAGAGTGCTCTAAACCATGGATCCATCTCTCCAGCCCGTTAAGGAACATTTGTGGCTTCTGTGATTCTTATATCATGCAGCACAGAGCTCTCTCTTAACTCTTGGGAGTTACTGCTACCTTGAGAAATTGGAGACATATGTATATTTCTCCCCCAAGAAATCATGCACACAAAATCTTGCATTTATTTTCAGAGGGTTCACAGGAACTCCCTAAAGACTGAATTGTTGACTAGGGATTGCTGCTTTAGTGACTGGAGGGAAAACACCAGCCTATGACTAAAGGAAAATTCCTCTTTAGCAATGGCTGTGGGGTAAGGCTGGAGCATCCAAACTGGGACTTAGTGTATTCAAGATCTTAGCAGAGTCTGGAAATCACTTGAATGTAAGAGTTGACATCAGAAGGAGAAGTCTGGGAAGAATTGATTGATGTGGCGTCTTACCCCATCATAGTCTCCCCCACCTTCATTTCTTGTCTCTCTGTCATTCTACCTGCAACACTGACCAGTAAGTTCCTTTGGATCAGTGTGTATCCTCTGTGGAAAGTTCACGTAAGTTGCAAGGTTAAAAAGCCACCTGACCTCATACATGAAATAAACTCCATGAACACTAGTTCATGTCGAACATGAGCCTAAAGTCCTGATCCTCCACTGTCCACCTTTGGAGTGGCAGGGATTACATTATAAGTCTATGCTTTCCCCACAGACACAAATGCTAGAGAGCCTGTAATCTGCCCTGTAGGCCTATCACATGGAGAATTCAAGAAGGTTCCACAGTATTATAAAAGAGGAAGACAGGCCATCCTGTAGAAATGTTGCCAGAAGACAGGAAACAACGATTTCTTTTTATTTGTTCTCAGATACTAAACACTAATTATGTGAAGGGACATTGTGCTAGGTCTTTAGGGGACACAGAGACGTAGGAGGCTGCCTTTTTCCTTGAGTTGCATGCTATCTTGCAGCAGGCAAACTTTGCATTCTAATATGGTAGGGTTGAAGAGAGTCCCCTCTGGCCTGTATTCTGCTTAGATTCGCATCTACATTTGTCTGTCGGTTGTGCAATGCTGGGGGAAGGGAGCATGCCTTTGTTTCCTTGTCTGTAAAACACAGATCATACTCAGGGTGATCGTTCAGTTAGTGTTCTAAGTTTGTTTACTTTTGGGGACTGGGTCTCATGTAGCCCACACTGACCTCTAATTCACTGTGTAGCCAAGGATGACCTAGAACTTGAGGTTCTCCTGTTTCTATCTCCCAGTGCTAGTATAACAAGTGTGCACTTCTTACCCACTTTTTAATTTCAATTATTTTGGTGTCCATGTACAGGAGAGGTATGAGCTTGCCTATGCATGTACATGTGGAGGTCAGAGGTCAAAGTAGAGTTTCCTCCTCTATTATTCTCCACACACTGCATATTGACATCTCCACAACATAACCCCTGTTCCTAAGGCTCAGGGAACATCATTGAAGAAGGGCCAGAAGATTGTGATGCCAGGGGACCAGGATATCCACTGGATGATAGTGTCTTCTGTGTATGACAGGGAAGCTGTACCTGCGACATCCTAACTATATGGTTGCCTGGACAAGACCAGCACAACGACAACACCAGTTGACATACCAATGTGAGTAAAGGAACTCTCACAAGGCCTTATCACTAGATGAAGAGTTAGAGGCAATCAATGGCTGCTGAGAGGTGGAGGACCAGTCTTCTACAGTGATAAGCTTCCTGATAGGTTATCTAATCCCAAGTGGTCAGACTCAGACACACACACACACACACACACACACACACACACATACATACACACACACACACACACACACACACACACACACACACACACACGAGTAACACTGAATGGACTCAGCATATTGTATTTATATATGTGTGCATGTTTATGACAATGGAAGAAGAAGCCATGAGTTTGAGAAATAATAGTAGGGACACAAGAGGAATTGGAGGGCAGAGTCCTCACATGTGAAATTCCCTAAGAAATTAAATAAAAAAGAGAGGGTCTCTGACTGAACCTAGAGTTCACTGTTTAGGCTCCAAGAGCTAGCCAGCAAACCCTCACTATCTGCCTGTATCTACTACCCGGGACTTAGGGTTTCCACTTCCCATGCCTGACTTTTGTGTGGCCGCTCTGGGTCTGAACTTACACGGACAGCACTTCACATGTTGAGCCATCTCAGCAGCCCCTATTTTATCCTTTATGTTCTCTTACCTTAAACTAGTGGGAAGAAGCAACAAAGTGATGACTCTGCAAGGCTGGTCCCTTGTGCACATGCTCTCCAGATGTCTGTCCCTGTGGTTCAGACCCAGATCATTAACTGTGTCCCAGAAGTTGTCCCTGAAAAAATTTTAACTTTAGGTATATGTGTGTGTGTGCCTACCTCTCTGTATGTGCATCCCATGTGTGCAGTGCCCACAGAGGTCAGAAGAGGGCGTCAGATCCCCTGGAGCTGGACTAACAGACAGTTGTGAGCCACTAGATGTGAGTGCTGGGAGCCAAACCCAGGACTGCTGAGTTGTATCTCCAGACCCCAGAAGTTGTCTTGATTCCCTCCTGGTAACCTTCAATCTGAGATATTTGACTAAAACTCCATTAGACACTTTTGTTCCTTAAAGTTTCAGTGATTTTTCTGGCTCTTAAAAATAGGCAAATTAGGGCTGGAGAGATGGCTCAGCCGTTAAAGGCTAGGCTCAAAACCAAAAATATAATCACATTTTTAAAGTCATGAAAAAAATCACACATATAACTAAGTTTAAAAATCCTAGGGTATGGCAATATATGTAAACAACTGCCTCAATTATGTTAAAACTATGCATAGAAAAATGTATTAATGTAATAATGATGTGTATTTAAAGTTCTTATTTATTACCTTTAGTCTATATATTTCTATGGTTAGAAAAACAATGGAATTATTATTGTCAATATTATTAGTTTATGGAAGTCCTAGGCTTATATCTTGGCTTTGCTGCCCAGAACTTCAAACAACAGTTAGACACATCTTTCAGCATCTCTCAGACAGGTTACAGGTAAGACACTTCCTTTGTGTGTGTATAGTTGTTTTGAGACAGAGTTTCTCTGTGTAACAGCACTAGCTGTCTTGGAACTGGCTTTGCAGCCCAGGCTGGCCTCAGACTCACAGAGATCTGCCTGCCTCTGTCTCCCAAGTGCTGGGATTAAAGGCGTGCGCCACCACTCCTGGCCACGCAATCAGGTTTTTATGGGAACAAAGTAATACCACATGCTTATTTTTATGTGTAAAGACATTTATGTTTTAATTACGCAGTAAATTATATTTTACTTATATTTTCCCATTCTTCCTACTGACATTTTCTTTTATGACTGTGGATATAGGAGGCCCTAGGCATTAAAATTCTGCATTTTTATCAGCTAGAAGTTAGAACCTTATGACCCCGATACAAAGAGATGAAATCAAAGTGACATTTGCCATTCACTCCCATCCTCTTTCCAATCTATTTCCTTGTTCTGGTTAGATGAAAAACAGATACAATTCTGGCTATATAGTTATGTGCTTCACATGACACAAGGCGTGCAAGGTAATTTTGTGTACATAAAGCATTTACTATGTAACACATACATCACATGCGAAAAGTTTCACTGTTGTCTGCTGTCTTGACAAGGAATGCTCTAAACGACATTACCTTCAAGTTCCTTTTTTTCTTTCAGTGAGTATTGTAAAAGCATAGGAAATTGGACACTGTACGTACATGATTCTCAAAGGAATTTTATCCTAAAACACGAGGGCAGAGGGCATGCAGGAATACCAAATAGCAAGGGAATCTTCTTTCCAGGAATCTCAAATTTGAAAACATAAAGTGGTGTCTTTAAAATGACTTTAACTTGTTCATACTTGCCAGTTAGAATCTATAGCTTGCAGAAAGATGGCCTTAGTTCAAGAATAATTGTCACTAATTAAGAAAATGACATTGGATCTGGTATTTAGTATCTGTTTAGTGAGTGTTTGTTTCCTTTTGCAAAGTGGTGCTATTAATAGTGACCTCAGCAAAGTTTACTTTCGTATCACATCCTCTAATTTGAAATGCTCCTTGTTAAATATCAAGTGATAGTTTATGGAAGTCCTAGGCTTATATCATCAGTTGCAATACAAGATTTTTGAGTGATTATTGTATTCTTGGCATATGTTAGTTCATTTTATCCTAATCTCATGATTTAGATATTATCACTTCACTTTTCTGGAGGGTGAAGCAAGGGTCTGAGAATCCATGCCCAAATCACTTGGCCAGCATTGAAAGCATTTCATGGAGGACCTGCGATTTAAAGCAGGCAAACAATTCTCAGGCCTGCATCATCTTTATTCCTAGAACATTTCAATTGCCTCAGAGTTTCAAAACCTCCAAAAATATATCAACAATCCCTGGTGTGCCGGAAGATAGTTTTCTATTTTTTTTTTAAGATTTAAAATACTGACTATGTGCATGCATGTGTGTCTCAGTGTGGGTATGTAGGTGTGAGATGGAATTATAGGTGGTTGTGAGCCACCCTGTGTAGTGCTGAGAACCGAACTCAGGTCTTTTGCAAGAGCATTATGAATTCTCCACCAGTGACACATCTCTCCAGCCCTGGAAGATGTTTTCTAAGAAGCTGTGCCCTTCTGTCCCACAGGCAGTGAGTGCTTATAACTTCAATTTGGTGTCTTGGCATTCATCTGGAATACAAGTTTAACTGAAGCAAGGCTCTGTCACCCTTGTCAATCTCTAGGTGGACATCTCACCTAAATGATACAAGCCAGTGACCAGAGACAGGATCTTGCTTAACAGACTGTGTTTTCAGCTTTCCAGCTTCCTTTAAAGGGACCATTCAGGTATTAGCTGGTGCAATTAAACTAACCATCACTCTGCTCCCTTAAATAGAGTGCTAGTTTCTGAGCATGCTCTTTCTTTTTCTCTGCCTTGTTCTCCTCATACACCACAGGATGGAGGACTATTTCTGGACTCATCACACCCTCCTTGCCCAGGATTTGTAAGTAAAAAAATATCTGAACTAGTTTTCTATTGCAGTGCTGTGTTGAGTGTGTGCCTTTTGTACAAAGCAAGATGGGCTGTTTCTGGGCATGCTTTTCCCAGGGATGACAGAGTAAGGTAGGAAAGTCGCAAGATCTGGTTCCTAGTACCAGACCCAAGTCAGGCGACAGCCACCAAGCATATATTCCCAATAGGAATACTTTTTTCATAGAAGGGACCCTACAAGAGCCACCAACAGCATCTGTCTGTATAAACTGCTTGTCTTGTGTAGAGGACTCCTGCACACAGGGCGAATACCTAGCTAGGCCTCTGCCCTCCACCAAGTGAAAGAAGTAACCTGTGTAAGAACCACAGTATATGCCCATCTTCCTTCATTTCTCTTCAGGGCAGGCTGGGTAGCTGCTCTGATATTGGAAGCCTGACTTAGTGAGGGGCTTTCAAAACATCCTCTAACTCAGTGGAAGTGTTTGAGCTTAAGTTATTAAGATGAAGGTCAGATAGAATTTAAATAGTTCAGGGGTAGTTTGTTATCTGACTCTAAAAAAAATTCCCATTTCTTCCCAAACATTGGGCTACATAGTACTGGTCTGAAGCTTGATCCATGACTGAAGACTCTTGTCTCAGAGATAAAAGGTTTCTTCCCATGGCCGTAAGAAGCTTACGGACTGTGCGTGGTCATGGGAGTTACGTAAAACTTGTAGAAGGCCATTGACTTGGGCTGAGTGTTTTTGAATGGGGCTCCAAAGACCAAATCAGTATGACTTTAATTAAGCAAGTGAGTTTTGCCTGGTTTCAGGAGGCCCTATAGCTGATGAACTTACTGATGAACTCAGTAAGACATAATCAATTGTTCACCAAGCTGTAATCAGTTGGCTGGCTGATTGGCCAAGGTGTAGTCAATTAAGTTTTCTGTGCCTGGTGTCTGTTAGCCTACAGACTGTGAGCAGATGTGTTGAAGGGTGTTCTCAGAACTTAATGTAGTCTGTGATTTTTCCATATTTGCGAGACCTTGTTTGTTTTTCTTTATTCGGGCACTACTAAGCTTAATTAGTCTAAGGAACTTTTTCTTCTACCATCATTTGCTGTGGGATGTTCTGTGTGTCAAATGTGTTGCTCTAATTGGTTAATAAATAAAACACTGATTGGCTAGTAGCCAGGCAGGAAGTATAGGTGGGACAAGCAGAGAAGAGAATTCGAGGAAGTGGAAGGCTGAGGCAGATAGACACTGCTAGCTGCCCGCCATGACAAGAAAGATGTAAGGTACTGGTAAGCCACGAGCCACATGGCAAAGTATAGATTAATAGAAATAGGTATTTAAGATATAAGAACAGTTAACAAGAAGCCTGAGCCATTAGGTCAAACACTTTAAATAATATAGTGTCTGTGTGTTTATTTCATAAGTGGGCTGTCTGTCGGACTGCCGGGGCTTCGTGGGACCCGGAGAGAAAACTCCAGCTACAATCGTTTGATAGAAGATGTGGAGTAGGAACTTGAGTGATAGCCTGCTCCAGCATCAGGTAGCCAGGCACAGGCATCTCCGAGTCCTCTGTCCTCCTATGTTTTTGCTACACCTGAGGACAGTGGGTAAGTACTCTCAATTTTTATGGATTTATGTGTAGAGTTTTATGATTATATTTGAGCAAAGCTTTGATGTAGATGATGTGTTTGGAATTCACAATGAACTGGCTTGCATTGTGTAGGAGAGGGGACCCAGATGTCTCAGTTAGACACAAAGCTAAAGTGTGAGGTGGGCAAGTGATAGGAAGGCACAGGTATTGTGAATTCAATAAGTCTAGGACTCCATTGCCTGGAGCCCTACTCCAGGGTAGTTTGTGCTGAGGAGGAACAAGCGACCTTGGGGAGGGCACTATGGGTCACTTTGTGGCATATGAGGGCTTGCCACCTCCTGGGGTTTGGTGTTGTTGCTTAGGTCAGACAGAAGCTGCATTGAGTCCAGGATCTGGAATGTTCCAGTTTGGAACTTCAGTAAATTTCATGGATGAGAATTTCTAGAACTCCTGCTTTATTTTTAGAGAACTGGGCAGAAAAAGAGAGCCAGAAATATTTTGGAATTTCAGTGGCTACAATTTGAAAAATTCAACTTGTGTTATTGATTGTGCATAAGGCTAAACAGCTGTACAAAAATGATGGGATGCTTTGGCTGGGGTTGGGGGAGGTGGTCAGGAAGGAAGGCAAATGTTTTCCTATACAGCTCAGGCTGGCCCTACAATCTTGCCTCAGCCTTCTATGTGTTAGGATGGCATTCATTTAACAAAATGGTTCAAAAAAACTTCGAGAGGACCAATGAGGAAAACATACTATTAGAAATTCATCCCTCAGGCCACTAAAGCCTTCATCATGCAAGTGGAGAGAGGTGTCCTAGCCTGGCATGAAAGATGCGTGGCCTGACCTACCTGTTAGGAGTTCTGCTCTGATGCTAGTCAGTTCAGAAAACACAGGCTGGGCAGAGAAGGGACCTAGCCTTTTTTTTTTTTTTTTAATCATTTTGAGTTCTATTTTAGTGAGAGAAGCTGTGAAGGACATCTCCCATTATACACTGGGAGGAGGGCATGGGAAACCACTAGAAGTATTTCCAGTGGAGAAGGCAAAAGGATTTCTATAGAATAGACCCTATCTTTGACCTTTTTCCTACTCATACTTATCATGATGACAGAAGTATTCCTGGAGGAGAATAATTAGGCGGGACCACCAAAAAAAATGACAAGGCTCTGCTGACCCACTCCCTTGCTGAAGTCAGAAAACTGGTGTGTGTTGGGGGATTGTATCTTCAGAAGATATGGTTTAGGACAGTGGTTCTCAACCTTCCTAATGCTGTGGCCCTTTTAATACAGTTCTTCATGTTGTGGTGACCCCCAACCACAAAATTATTGTGTTGCTACTTTGTAACTGTAATTTTGCTTCTGTTATGAATTATAATATGAATATCTGATATGAAGGATATCTAATATGTGACTCCTCAAAAAAGGGTTGTGTTAGGGAATATTATTTTAAGGCATGCTACTTTTGTTTATGTTGGGTTTGTTTAACTCTGTGAAACTGTGATACTGTGTCTGTCTAAAATACCTGATGGTCTAATAAAGAGCTGAATAGCCAATAGCAAGGCAGGAGAAAGGATAGGCAGGGCAGGCAGGCAGAGAGAAGCTATAGAAGGAGGAATCTGGGTGGAAGAGAGAAGTAGCCAGAGAAGGAAGAGGGCACTAGGGGCCAGGCACCCAGCTACACAGCAAGCCATGGAGTAAGAGAAGAAAGGTATACAGAAGTAGAGAAAGGAAAAAGTCCAGAGGCAAAAAGGTAGATAGGATACTTTAAATTAAGGAAAGCTGGCTAGAAACAAGCCAAGCTAAGGCCAGGCATTTATAATTAAGGATAAGCCTCCGTATGTGATTTATTTGGAAGTGGGGTGCCCCCCTAAAAAAAACAACAACAGGGTTGTGACCCAGAGGTTGAGAAAGGCAGAAGATGGTTTGTGCAAGACCTGAGTCTCTGGTGAGTTTCTTTCCTTTCTGCCTCTAAGTTCTTGACGAGGGTTAATTTTCATAGTATTTTAATGGTGGTGGTTCTTTGCAGGGCCTATCTATCTGTAAGCAAATAGAGAGGGGCTTAGCAAGGTTTGCATATTTCTGTTTTTAAGTATTTTGGTCAACATATGAAAGCAATGGGTTTTGGAATAGCTTTTCCTGGACACTTTCAATGGCTAGCTTTGCTTAATGAAAATTTCAAACAATTAAGATTTGTTAAGAATGAGTATACTGGTTGGGTGGTGGTGGTGCACACCTTTAATCCCAGCACTGGGCAGGCAGATTTCTATGAGTCTTAGGCCAGTCTGGTCTGCAGAGTGAGTCCCAGGACAGTCAAGGTTACACCAAGAAACCCTGTCTCAATAAAACACAAACCAAGAGAAGGAGAAGAATGAGTACACTGGATAATTATAAATGGGGTAGAAGTCTGTGGATGAACTTGTGGTTTCAGGAACTTTGTGTTGTGACAGTCTTATTGACCTGGAACTTGCTATATAGACCTGGCTGGCCTGTGACTTATGCAATCCTCCTGTTTCTGCTTCCCAAATGCTGCTATTGAAGACATGCATCACCAGTGCTTTGAAGTCTTGGATTCATACTGTGGTGAATTAACTGGTAGAAGGTTAAGAGCATTTCCTTCATTTTTAAGTTAAAATACTGAAAATCAATCATTCTGATTGTGTTCTGTGTCAGAGGAGGGACAGGTGACAGAGCCGGGATCCATTGGCTTCTGACCAGTGGGGATTTCCAGGCTACATGGGATGGTTGGGTGAGCTACTAGAAATTGTTCTGAAGGTAAGATGGCTGTTCAATGGCTTCATCCAGAAAACATGGAGTGCGTTGACAACATGAATAAATATGTTCACTTTGTAGGTATTTGACTATCTTTTATGGGTAGCAGTTTCTCCTTGGGCCAGGATACAGTGACAGTTAAGGAGGCCACAGTTGCCTTCCTATGTGGGGCACAAGAGAAACAAAGGCAGGCACACCACAGCGTAGGAAAATAAAGACAACTAATGCTATGGACTATGAGGGTAAGGATATGCCTGCCCCAGTGTCTGTAAATACACAGAAGTTGAAATGAGTGCCTTGAACCAGCCACTTAGGGTGATCTGTCAGTCTCATACTACTTTGCTTGATAATGAATAAATTAAATGGTATACATCCACAAAATACTCATATACATAAGGTCAAAATCACTTCCCAGATTTTCTTTGCTTTTCTTTTTCAAGACAGTGTTTCTCTGTGTAGCTTTGCACCTTTCCTGGAACTTACTCTGTAGCCCAGGCTGGCTTTGAACTCAGAGATCCGCCTGGCTCTGCCTCCCGAGTGCTGGGATTTAAAGGCGTGTGCCACCACTGCCCAGCTCAGATTTTCAAAGAAATTAAAACTACTAGGAGTTAATATCACAAATAAATAAATAACTGCAAATAACTCCTTATGTGAGGAGAGTAAGGTATTTTTGTGGTAAAAGTTCAAAAGGTCTCCACTGTCTTTTACTTGTTGCAGAGGTAAAGAACAGTTTTCCTTATCTGGAGGCTGCTCAAAGTGTTGCAAAAAGTGAATAAAACTGAATGATGGTAAAAGGAATTTTGTGTGTGAACAGGCTGGTTCAAATTAGAAGGGAATTGTACATTTTTCTAAGAATTGAATGCTCATATCCAAATTATGTGCAAAATTAGGATTTGACTCTGTGTTGAAAAGCAAGTTTTATTTATTTCTTCTTAAGCACCTGTTTTCTGTCAATAGAGATCAGAACAATATTAGGTCATTGGAGCACTATGTCAATTTGCAGAGTGGAGCCTTCTCCTGTGGCTGTGGGCTTCAATATTTGACTTTACAGATTACAAAATCTGTAATTACAAAACCTGTAAAGTCAAGTAATGTGTGGAGTCATTATTGGATGTGTTGTTAAAATTATCCAATGTAGATAAAAGTCAGGTCTGTGCTACAATGCCATTACATATTTAAACCATTTTGTGCTGTGGTGGTGATCGGTTGCCTTGGCAGTGGGCCAAAGTCAAATCTCTAACTATGGCCACTCTAAGACTCTGTCTCTCAGTTAGTGGTTCCGTTCTTCTCTAATGAAGATTCAATTTGCTTCTTTTCTTGTCATCTAGAGGTGACCTACATTTCTTATAACTCGTTTATTAAAAGGACGAAGGAGGAAGGAGGGAGGGAGCATGATGATGTGGTGACAGATCTGGGAAAATCAAGGGGAAATGGAGACATCTGGGCATATACTTTGATTAGTCTCCATAGCGACTCATTGAACAGCTGTAATGACATTAGTAACTGAATGTGTCCTAGGAGCCACACACTTTGCTAACATTCTTTAAACATGCTGACTCTTAACTCTCCCAACAATCCAGGGTGGGAGTACTGATGGTCCCTGGGAACATTTACATGATGCTGAGGCTCCAATCTTCCAGGTCACACTAACCAGCCTTGTTAATAAGAGTCTTGGCCTGCATATGTTTTTGTAAGCAATAAACATTTGGGGATTTGGGTTTGTTTACCACGTGTGTCAGACCTATCTTCGGTAGGAGATGGGACTGTTTTAGAGGTCATGCTTACTTGGCTTTAATGAATCTGTGAAAGGAAGGGTAGAGTTGCCCTAATTTTCCTAAACACAGAGACTTGCCCTTGAATACCAGCACCATCTTCTGCTCTCATTGAAACAGTTACTTTCCCTGCGCAGGAGGTTGATGGGATTTGGGCATCCAGAGATTCATCTGTAAGGCATAGAAAATGGTCCTCTCTTGTCTAATCTAGTGTCTAGGGGAGAGTCATCATCTCCAGGGGCCAGGAATCTTTTGTAGAGCACAGGAAAACATGCAACATCTGGATACATTTTAGCTTTGTATTTGGTTGGGGATATTGGACTTGAAGAACCCCCAGGGAATCCTTAATCTTCTAGTAGATTGATGTTTGTCTTACTGAGTTTGGAAAAAAAAAATCAAAACGGGGTCTGGATCAAAATGGAATATAACAGATTGTAGAACCCAGTGAGATTATTGTCACTCTGTTTTAAAGCTGAGATCCTGAGAAACTGGGTAAGCCACTATAGCGATGAAGCCAGGATGCAGTCCAGGTTTGTCTGTTTCTAGAGCTTGCTCCTCATAGTCACCAGATTAGATGGTTTTCCGCAGGTCAAAAGACTCAAACAGATGGCCTGAATCAAATCTAGGTCAGAAACCAAATCTGCAACTCCCCAAGGAGATATGCTCTTGTTAGCAGAGATTTTATGAACTATGTGGATTCCAAGGGTTCTTCCCAACCTGAATTTTTTCATACAGAAATCCAGTAAACAAGTATTTATTGAATATCTGCTATGTATATACTGTGGCACTATGCACAATTAGGCCTGAGTGAGTATAGGGAAAATGGAATAATGGATAAAATGTGGATTTGGTTCTTAAGAGCTTATACAGAATGTTTATATATCTATATGTAAATATAGATATTATTTATGACATATGACAATGGAGATAAGAGTTATAAAATGGGTGTTAAGAGTTAAATGTATTCCAGGCGTGTGTGTGTGTGTGTGTGTGTGTGTGTGTGTGTGTGTGTGTGTGTGTGTATGCATATGTGTGTGTATGTGTATGAGAGAGAGACAGACAGACAGGAGAGGGGTGCAAGAAGAGAAGGAGGAGGGGAATGAGGGAGAATCTGGTATTGAATATGGTAAATAAGAGTACTCCACATATGAAAACATGTAGGGAACTGGGAAATAAAAACAAGAAGGTTAGGTCAGTTTGGTTGTCAGGAAGCATTCATAAAGAATGAATGGGTTTTCAGACTGAACTGTAGGAAAACATCGTCACCATAGTTTATATTCAAATGAGTGACATGATTCTTTCTGTGTATCCTCAAGGAGAGTCTGCATTATTCTAGCAAGGAGCCAGCACAACTCCATCTGTTGGTGAACTTCTATTAATGGCTTGTTTTTCTGTGGCTGAGAAGTTCAGAATGGCTTTAGTTTCACAGGGTTGTTGAAGAACAAAAACATACAGAGTATGCCTGGTATGCAAAACCTTACACAATCTCTACTCTTATGGAAATTTGCCAGTCCATGCAGTGTATAGGTAAGGATAGTGGATCCCAGACCAGGCTTCCACAGAGCAGCAATAGTCAAAGCAAGGAAGAGTGAGGGTATGAGCGAGGAGGTAGAATGAGGATGACAAGACTAGATGTTTGCGCATTGACACCTAGTCTTAAGGCAGCAGAAGTCATAATAGCAAACAAAAGGGAAAAAAAAGCACAAATCAACCTTTGATACACATTAGCTTATGAAGTGGGGAAGAAAAGGGAGGAAAATGGAAAATGAAGGTGAATTTAAGAAGTACAAAGAAAATGGAAAATTGAGAGTCTAAATTAGACCCACAGGAGAGTTTCGGAGGCAAGAGAAAATTGAATGCCAAGCACTTCAATGAAGGGTCTGAAAAGGAGACAAAGTGTGACCTAATGTCCTTGCTTCCATTTACTCCATTGGCACATTGTTTTTAACTTTATATTTTTGGGAACTTCATACATGAACACTATAGCTACATCACTCTTGACCCTCCTTCCTGCCTCTTAACAGCGCATTTTGTATTTCCTTGTCTTACTTCCATGGCCTACAAGGGAGACTATGATGCTGATGAAGTATTACAGCTTCAGCTGCTATGAGTAGACTACTGACCTAAACCATCTGTTGAGCTTATATGATTGTGTATCCATTATGTTCAAAGTTAAAGGTAGATATAATGTACCCTTACTCACCTCCATACTGCTCTTTTCCATGTTTATTAGCAGATGACTCTATGATTTCTGTGCTGAATATTGGTGACCTGCCCTCCATGTTTCATATATTGAATCTTAGTCACAGACAAGATGGTGTCACTGGGTGTGGTGCTTGTGAACTTACTCGGTCATCAAGGCTTCATCCTCATGAATGGGATTAGCATCCTCAGAAATGTGTTCTGAAGAAGCTTGCTTGTCCCTTCCGTCTAATGGAGGCTCCAAAAGAAGCCATCATTTATGAGAAAGTCCTTCCCAGATGGTACCCACTTCTGGTACTTGCTCTGAAATTTACCACCTTCCAGAACTTTGGGCACTAAACTTCATTTATTAGCTACTTAAGTGCAGTTGAAATTGACCAAGAGTGGACCGTAGTCCTTAGATACTTTTTAACTGATAAAGTTTAAGGAAAAATTGGTTCACTTTTATTCCTGTCTATCCTAATTTGATAAACTGGATAAATGCCCCAATACCATTTCAGTGTTTATTGATTTTAGAACCATTGTTGCAAATGAGAATGGGCTATAAGGAAGTAAGTGGGAAAGCCATGCTCCCAAGTTATAAAGGCTGTGCAGTGCATCACAGAGCCTCTCAAATACTCAGAAAAAATGTTAAATTTTATCATAAGCAGTAATTAAGAGATTCCCATTCCCCTTTTATATTCAAGCCACCAGATCTCCAATAAGTCTCAATATACAACTGAAAGGCAAAACAAGCTATTGGATAGCTGCATTATTCTCAAAACTGTAGGTTAGAGGTAAGAAATAATAGTGGCACAATTACTACAATTCTTGTAGCTTTCAACCAAAATCATGTGATGAAATAGGAAAACTCCATAGCCCTCTAGATTTCAAGATATGAATATAATTCAGATCCCCCCTACCCTGTAATAACTCTTAATCAAGTAGTACTAGGAAGTCATCTCGGACAGAGCAATAATTGAGTTTTAAGTCATTAGTCTTTTATTTAATTTTTATCTTCCAACACAAATGTGGAGTCACACTTTGTTTTTATGGGGAAATTCTGGTGTATGAATACTTTGAGAGAAATGTCATGAGCAAGATGTATTTATTCCTGATATAGACTCAATGGGTCATTATTAAAATCAACCTTACAGGCTCACTCTCTGGTCACTGCAGTCAGGTATCTCATTTAAAACATGGGGTATTTAATCCAGGCTATGACAAAGACAGCTAGAGGGTACACAGAGTAAATGGTGTAAGGGACCCCATGTAATCTATGATGCAAAACAGCTTCCACCACAAGCAGCTTAGAAACAGGCTCCAAGGCAATTGTAATCTAGTCCCTGTTCTTTCTTTCATGTTGAAATTGTACTCAACAGTTACAAGATGTCACAACTGGATGCTCTCAGGTGCATATGATTTGAACAAGTGCAAACGACAGCAGAAAGAATGGTTTGTTTTGATTAAGGGAACTGGGGAGAACATAAGGGAATGGGATGGTCGAACTGGAACAGGGCCGGAGTGGGAGAGCAATGAAAGAGATACCATGATAAAGGGAGACATCATGGGGACAGGGTGAAACCAGGTGCTAGGGAAATTCCCAGGAATCCACAAGATGACCCCAGCTTAGACTACTAGCAATAGTGGTGAGGGTACCTGAACTGGCCTACCCCAGTAAACAGACTAGTGAATACCCTGTCATCATAGAGCCTTCATCCAGTAACTGATGGAAGCAGATGCAGAGATCCAGAGGCAAGCTGGATCTAGGCCATGCTCCAGGAGTCCAGTCGAAGAGAGAGAAGAGGAATTCTATGAGCAAGGGGCACATCAAGATTATGATGGGGAAACCTACAGAGACAACCACACCAAGGTAGTGGGAACTCATGAACTTTAGACCAACACCTGTGGAGCCTCCATGGGACTGGACTAGGCCCTCTGCATAATTGAGACAGTTGTGTAGATTGATCTGCTTAAGGGACCCCATTCCTGGTCATGAACAGGCTTTTTAGAGCCCACTACCTATGGTGGGACATCTTTCACAGCCTTGATACAGGGGGAGGGGCTTGGACCTGCCTCTACCGAATGTTCCAGGCTCTGATGATTCTCCATGGCAGGCCTAAGGAGGAAATGAAGGGGTGGCCTGGGGGAGGGAAAGGCCGAAGGGGCAGGAGGAGGGAAGAGGGGGGATCTATGGTTGGTATGTAAAATGAATAAAAAAATTAATTAAAAAAATGAAAAAAAATTAAAACAAAAAGGGAACTGGGAACTTGGGAAGCCTTGATTACCCGATGGAAGGAAGGGTGGTAAAGGGAAGTGATCTTATGGTAATGAGATGCCCAGATGTGTCGAGAATAAGAAAGTACATTAGTTTGGGCATAGTGAAGGTAGCCAAGCAAGGGGATGACAAAATCTGAACCAAGCTCCCAAAAGGTGAGAGTAGGAGCAGTGTGTAGAAAGCTTAAAGGAGAAGAGAAAGGCTCCCTTCCAAGATCAGGAGAAACAATTCACATAGTCCTAATGAAGAAAAATGAGAACAGTGGTTACTGGAACGGGGCAAAGCAGCCAGACACCGGACAGTGGTGCCAAAGGAACACCAAGACAGCTTGGCGATGCTTGGCTGGGGTGGCAGAGTTGGGGGAGAAAGGGAGGGCCTGAAGCTCACAGGACTGAGGAAACACCGAGAGCAGGAGGGTGAGGTGTCACGTGGAGATGCAGGAGTGGGCATTTGAGGGAGCTGGGGAGATGCTTCTAGACATTAAAAAATTGCAGTAACAATGGGAAACCAAGTCAGGCATCCAAAGCAAGATTCGGTGATGCTTCTGGTGACAAGGAGAGAGAGGTGAAGGCCAGAAACACACTTTTACAAATAACATCCGGACAGGTTATTGTTGAAGCCAGCAAGAGGTGTGAGTTATTATCAAGAAAAAAGGGGTGCTATGTTGAAATACTTAAAGGAGGCTCAGCAGGTGAGACTGTCTCATTGACTAAATAAAATGTAAAAGAAGTTTTTTTAGGGCAAACAGCTCAGAGCACATGCTAATAGGCCAAGCTTACTATATTAGCTCTATTTAAATATTAAAATGAAAGCTATATATCATGAGAAATGCACCTAACAGTAAGGTACAGAAAGATTGGAAATGAAAAAAAAGGGGGGGGGGAGAGAGAAAGCTTTCATTTTCCAGGAAAGTATGAACAGAGAGAAGCTGATGTAATTATATTAATACCAGATGAGCTGAAATGCAAGGCCATTGTCAGGAATGAATGAGGCTGTTGAAGAATGGCAGGCAATGATTCACTAGGAAATACAGCCAATTGTAAAATCTTATGAGCCTAGGAACACAATCTCCAAACACATAAAGGAAAAATTTGACAGAATTTCAAGGAGAAATTGATGCAATCTCCCATGGTAGAAGATTTGAAATTCTCTTAAAAATGACACAAAGGAAAAATAACAAAACTTCACATGGTGTGCCTTCAATGGGTGAAAGCCACGAGAAAGGGAAGGAAAGCCACGAGAGGAGAAGAAATAGATGTTTAAGGATGAGAGGAAAATGGAGCCACCGAAGGGCTGGCAAAGTGGGAATAAAGGTGGAACCCCACAAACAGAGCAACAAAGAAGGTTATTGCTAAAAAAAAAAATGCTTCCTAGAGCAAGATCACAGAGGAAGTATGATGTGAGGGTGTGTGTGGTCTATGTCAGGAGAACCATCTTAGAATACCCTGATAAAAAGGAAGAAACAGATCAGGCTATTTTGCGACGGAGGGGAAACAAGTAGGTAAGTCTATGGCCTTGATTTCTCTCAAAGGCAGGCCTCTGTTGAATACGAGGGGATGAGTCATCAATACATTTGCTGTTCCTATCTAGTAGTGTCCATGAATGCAGTTTTGGCAATACAACTTTAAAATTCATGTGTGAGCAGAGGGCAAACTAGCTGGCAATACTGAAGAGGGCTGGTTTCTAGGGAGGATTGTATTTTCTTACAAGATGACAGGTTTTGGATAAGTAGAGGAGAAATGAATTTCAAGAACTCTATGAAACTAGGAGAACGTAGAGTACCTTTTAGATGATGCCAAGCAGGGCTGCCTCACCTACTGGAAACATCAACGGACCCATCTAAATAGGTGTTCCTAGTGATGTGAGTTAATTGGCTGTGTTGAGGAGAAGGATGTTGCATTAGTCATAGAACCGGGAGCCTCAGCTGAATTGGTTAGATTTGCCTAAGAAAGTATCTCATGGAGCTTTTTAAAGATAATCAAAAAGGAGTTGAAGGATAAGAAGGAAGAGGAATTTCACCTTGCAGTATCTTTTTGTTCTCTATGCCATGTGCCTGGTGAATGAGGATTACTTTACACCAAGACCCTCCCAACTGGTTCTTCTGGATTGTATGCAGATGCCTTTCCTCTAAGTGAGGTGATACCCCAATTTACTCCTCTGCTTTTACAAAAAGAGAAATTCCTACCTTCTGTTCCCCTCATTTGTAAAGCATCTAGTGCTGTCCACACTGTCCCCCAGAAATGGAAATTATATTAAGCATGACTTTATGAATCCTTAACATTTCTGCCCATATGTGGAGAGATGAGCGCTTACTGCTTGCTCAGAATACATTTCCTTAGCCTGGAGCTGGGAGGGTGTCACATTTCTTAATTTGCCTAGACATGCACTCAACCTTTTCCTTGGGGTTCATAATGAAATGACAATTATCCAGCAGGATCCTACAGGACAGTCTCATAAAACACCCTGACAAGTCTATCCAGTATCATTTACTTTTATAACCTCTAATGGCTCCTAGAAGTTTTGCTAGAACTGCCTTTCTAGGAGATTCCAAGGCTACTGAAAATTCCAATCATGGTGAGGGTTCATCATTAGCTTTGGCCTCAGCATCTAAATACTATCATAACTCAGAAGAAAATCCCCTCATATCTCATGGAAGGAACAAGCACGATAGTCTCATGGCCATGGACTCTAATTGCTTGTTTGGCAGGGTATGTACTTGGGCATGTAGATATTCAGGTATTAGAGGTGTCTCCAATTTCTCTGTTGTCACCCCAAGCCTGGAAGATTCTGGAAGCCTTGATTGACAAGGGTGTGTGGATGTCTTCTATGAATGCCCTGCTTCCTGAACCTGTTATTTCATCTAAACATTTGGTTGCCTTCATCACCAGCTCACTTGGCCTTTGTTTCCTGAGAGCCTGATGGGAATCTTCCCAGAGTGGGCAATTGACTCTGATGATTTGGATGCAACAATTGCTGAATAAAAATACTTTTCACACTGACTGACCATCACTGGTTTTACATCTCATTACTCACCAAGTGAGCCTGAACATTCTCAAGTGAAAGGTAAAGGTGCCATTTTTTCCCTCCTACTGGGAGAGTTGCAAAGATCACCTGTGTTCATAGACAGGAAGACTCAGCTCTTTGCCCAGCATATATTAAAGACTCCCTAGTGTTAGCTCATGCTGTTTCTCTTCACCCTTCCGGAGTGTCTCTGGTATCTCCACATCTGGAAGACACTTTGAACTGATGTAAGACACATTTAAGCAGCATCTCAACAGTACTACAGGAACCTTACACAGATGTTCCAGAGCTTCTGAGGTACTCAATCGATTTTCCATCTGTTCTACTTAACATATTAACATGGATGTTTTCTTACTAAATGTGTAGTGACAAGAAACACCCAATGACTGTCAATTTACAAGCAAAGTGGAACCCCATCCCTAAGAGAGGCTCAACTGAACTTCCCAGGAGGAAACTAATTTTATATTCTCCTTGGCTCATTTGGTTGAGATAATCTGAAGTATTTAGGTGAACCCAAACAGGAAAAACACAGGAAACTTGGCTACACATACTACACACACTTCATTAGAGCCAACATAAAAAAAAAAAAAAAATCCATCAGTGCTGGAGCCAGTGGCACCTCTGGAGAACTGTGAAAGCAAGGCTAGGAGGGGAAAGGGACACAGGATTGAAGCAAGCATTTGGGAGCATGCAGAGTGCCTGCCACCTACGGGGCTGACATACCAGTTCCTTCTTCTTCATGCATTCCATGAGGATGATGAACAGGTGCTGAGCTTGGGTGCGAGTGTACGTGAAGGTCTTCTGTATTGTCACCAATAGCTGGTCCCTTAGAGATTCATTGATAAGTCTGCAATGAAAACCAAGGTCAGTCAGGTCAACTCAACTCCTATTCAGTGTGTGTGTGAAGCGTAGTTTATCTTAATTTACACATAGTTGCTCATAGTTGATAGGGTGATGTTTCAATATACTAGAGACTATGGACTAATAAAATCATCAAGGTATTTACCGCATCCAGCACTTTATACATTTATCATTTCTTTGAGGTGATAACATTCAGACTCTCCCTTCTAGCTATTTCAAAACACCCAGCACAGTATTCTTTACTACCCTACAGTGAAGCTGGAACATTATAGAACACAAGAGAGCACTGGGGATTTATTTTTAATCAGAGTTACTTCTTCCTGTGGTTTTCCCACAACAGCTGTTTGGAATGTGACAATTTACAAAGCAGTGCATTTGAAAATAAATTCATGTCTCAGAACCTCACAGGGTGAAATAGGCAGTGGCCTTAGTTATTTGCTGCCATTTCCCTGTTCCCATAGTCATGTGTTTAGTGCCTGCTACCCCAAGTTCTGCTATTAAAGATGCCTTCAGTTGTGTTTTCTACATCTTGGAAAGGATATTCTGTGTCGTTTCCCCAAAAACTGTAATTTATAACTAATTATGGGAAAAAAAGTTACATCTCAGCAATGCATTCTTTTCAGCATCAATATGTGGTGATATTGTGTTCCCCAATATATTGTGTACCCTAATAAACATATCTGGGGGTCAGAGAACAGAACAGCCACAATCTTAAACATAGAGGTTAGGCAATGGTAGCACACACGCCTTTAATCCTAGCATTCCAGAGACAAAGATCCATCTGGATCTCTGTGATTTTTAAAGCCACACTGGAAACAGCCAGGCATGGTGACAAATGCCTTTAATGCCAGGAAATGGTGGCAGGAAGCAGAAAGGAATATAAGGCTTGAGGACCAGGAACTAGAGCCTGTTAAGCTTTTAGGCTTCTAAGAGCAGTTCAGTTGAGATCCATTTGGATGAGGACACAAAAGCTTCCAGTTTGAGGAAACAAGATCGCCTGAGGAGTTGGTGAGGTGAGGTTAGCTGTGGCCTGTTCTGTCTCTCTGATCTTTCAGCATCTACCCCAATACCTGGCCCTGAGGTTTATTTTTTTTTTATTAATAAGACCCTTTAAGATTCATGTTATATCAATATAATATGTGGACATCAGTAAAATGTTTATTGTACAAACATGAAGACTGGCATGTGATCCCCAGGACCCCCGTAGAAGCCAGGTATGACACACACCATCACTCAGGAGGCAGACATGGAAGAATCTGGGGGTCCCTGGCTATCCAGCTAGCCTAATCATTGAGTCCCAGGTCCCAATGTGAGACTGTCTAAAAAAATGACAGTGGATGGCTCCTGAGGAGTGATATACCAGGCTGACCTCTGGCTTCCACATACATGTATATACAGACACATATGTGCACATGTATTCCCCCACAGAAACAGGCACATACCCCCAAGTGGAAGTAGGAGTTAGGTTGCTACCTTAAGAGCTTTAAATGTTTGGTTTTTTTTGTTAATTAAAAAAAGTTTTTTTTTTTTTTTTTTCTAGTGAGCCAAAGTCTGATTCATAGGAAGCAGCATTCTTAAAGCATAGTACTGTTTACTTCAGTGTATCTCGTCTGTGCACACTTAGGTCTCAGCTACTAATTTTTAACACCTCTCACTAGCCTGGTGAGAGGGGCATCTGCCAGTCACCAAATGACCAAATGGCAAGGGAATGGAAACATATTTTGCTATGAAGCAATAGCTGTTCAAAACTGGGAGGATAAAAACTCTTCTCCAGGACAGTGGTAAAATAATATTTTCTGCCTATCACTTGTACATTTTACACATTACACATTGCCTTCATTATTGAAGTATCAGCAACTCCTAAATAAGATAGAATATTATTTCATTTGATGCTGGCAGGAATCCTGAAGGCAAGAGATTTGTTTAATTTTACAGGCATGGACTTTAGTCAGACTGAGCCAAAAACTGAGATCCACACAGCCCATAAGGCATGCCAGAAGCAGAATACCACCCAGTACCCTTTCATGCCACCACACTGCCTCTCTCTGAAGCATGGGCTTCACAATGTTGCCTCCCTTCAGTGCTGTGGCAACTACAGCAGACAGTTGAGATTTCCTTCCGCAGGACAAGAATCTTGAGGATGCCTTTCTATCGGGGTTCCCAGGAGCACAGAAGGTTGTTCATTGTGGTACCCTTACTTTGAAAAAAGTCTAAGCCCAGGGATCCTGAAAGTCCTTCGTCTGAGGATCAGAAGGTTGGGTCACCTCACATTCACTCCTCACTCAGGAAGAATAGTGTTGAACATGCATGCTTAGAGAAAAGTTCAGGCGAGGGTGAGAAAGGAAATCCCAAATGTTCTTTTAATATTAAGTGATTCTGTATGACTCCATGGCCTTAGCATCAAATCAGCTTGAAATCATCCATCCATCTGTCCATCCATGTCCATCCATCCATCCATCCATCTATCCATTTACTTACCCACTCACCCACACCCATCATTCACTCATTTAGAAAATTCATGTGGACATCTACTTGGTTGTAGGCACTGTGGTATATGTCAGGGATGTATAGATAGATGCAGTATGGTCATGCCCAGCCTCCAGTGGAGTAGAAAAACATGGATTAGGCATTCAGCCACAGTTGTCAGTGGTAGAGAAGTAGAGGAGCTGGTGAGAGGTGACCTGGGGAAAACTGAGGACATGGAGCTTTCCCTGACACTTGCAGAGGAATGAGCCCTAGAAAGGGTTGAAGGTAATAAGGGTGGGGAAGGACAGACAAAATGGCCTGGTTTGGAGAAGGGAGAAAAGGGTAGTATGGCTGGAGCATGAGCATTGTAGATACAAAATGACCCCTAATGGTCTCTCTGATAAATGTGTGGCCTCAGCTTGGTGCTAGTGGGAGACGGAATCTCGAAGAAGTGGTTAGAATGACAATGTTCCTTATAGTCTCAGATGTTTGAGCACGTGGTCTCCAGTTGGTGGTGCCTGTTTGGGTAGGTTTAGGGGTTATGGACTTGCTAGAGGAAGTATATCACTAGGGCTGGATTTTGAGGTATCAAAGCCACATACTACATGCTCTCTCTGCTTCCTGCTTGTAACTTAAGACATGAGCTTTCAGTTTCAGTTCCAGCTGCCATGTCTGCTGCCTCCCCCCTGCCATGGTGAACTCTTAGCCCTCTGGAATTGTGAGCCCCAAACAAAACCTTTCTTCTATAAGTTGGTCCTGGTGTTTTGCCACAGCCACAGAAAAGGAGGTAATATGGAAGCACTGCTTAACAGGAGGTTTGGAGATGCTGGGAGCATGCCCCAGAGGGGTCCAGGCTGCTTCTCATGCCCCAGCCAGGAGCTTGGATGGCTCTGTTTTGTTCCATGTTCCTGCTAAGATCTGTCACCACACCAATGGGCCAATTATCTATACCTTCAGATGTGAAAAACTGACTCCCCAAATGCTTTCTGCTTCTATAAGGTGCTTATTTCAATTGTCACAGTAACTAAAAGCTATTGGGGGAACAAATCAAAAAGTAAACAAGATGAGAAGGCTACAGCGAGAGTTAGCCAGGACAAGATCATGGGACCTTTGGAGACTATGTTAGAGTTTATTTAGTTTTTGACACATGGTCTTACTATATATCCAGGCTAGCCTCGAATTCACAATTCTCCTGCTTTTACCTCAAAGTGCTAGAATTACAGGCAAGTGCCACCATGTCCTGTGAGATCTGTGGCTTTGCCCCCACAGCAGTGAGAAGTGTTTCAGTAGGAGAGAGACCCATTTATATTTATGGTGCTAATTAATTCTCCCAAGACTCAAGGCATGAACAGTCATACCTGGTCATATGTCTACTTGACAGGCAACCCAAGAGGGTAAGTCTAGAGAGTTCTAAAATATCAAAAGTGTATAATGTAGCACATGATTGACTACAGAAGGGATTCTTCTGATTAGTCACTTGATAGGTTCAATCATTCATCAGCAGGTGTTTAATTTTGATAACAACTCAAAATTTGTTCTCTACTGCCAGCCATCTGTAATGCAATCTGAATTCCCTGAGATCATTAACTGTTTGAGAGAGCTCTCTGTCAGTTCTATCCAGTCTGCCAGTTTGTGAATTAAAGAGTGATGTGTCATTGACTTAGGCACAGTGTTCACTAGTTAGGCAAGCTTAAAGACTCACCTACGAGTTCTATAGTTTTGAGTCCTATTTCATATCTGACCGAGGGGGTGGCTTTGGCTAAATCAGTTAGCAAGAAGAACTGTACAATGGGAGCAATAGCTTGGAGCAACAAAGTGGAGAGGCTCGTCCCTGATGGAACAGAAAGGATGGAGGAGGGAGCCATCACCCATGGAACGAATGTGACTGGGGAAGCAAAGGTGACATGGTCCATCTGAAGCATCATGTTATATTTACTATACTCCAACCCTGCTTCAGTTTTTCCCCACATCTTTCTGATTACATCAAAAGGAAAATATTATTTTTGGTGTGTCTCTGCTGTTAAAAGCACCCCACTGTTGCCAATCTCTTAACGGGACATATGAAGCTCAGATGCCTTTGGCTGAAGAGGTTTAATGACACTGCTTTAAGAACAAGCCTATAGTACACATTTCCTGTATTCACAGCACCGCCTAGTCTACCACACCCCACAGGAGTAGTGGAAGAACAGTCTGTGAGGCAGGCAGGGGGCTGTTTTGCAGAGGAAGGAACTGGTGAAGGTACTGCAGTGATAAGTCACATAGCTTGGACCTCAGTGTTTGGTCTGAGTCTGTTTATTTCACTCTTGTCCCATGGTACCAGTTTTCCTGTGTCTTATATCACCCTGTTACTCAATTTCCTAATCATGTACACCATAGGGAGAAATGTCAGCTCAATTAGTTGTTAGAAAATGCTTTTCCTTTGTGTATATGTATATGTATGTATATGTATATGTATATGTATATGTATATGTATATGTATATGTATAATAATGTCCGAGAGGGACAGGTGGGGAGAAGAGAGAAAGAATGAGAAAATGGGAATGTTGGAAGTGTTCTGACTGGCTTAGGGAAGGTGGGTCTAAGTGGGGCTTGGTAAATGAAGACACAGAGCGTTTAGCTGCTCAAAGGTTTGGCTGGCTTTAGACTCTCCTCTGTATTTTCCTGCTGAGCTTCTGCCCCCTATTTGCAACAATGGTTCACTTTGTTTCCCTGTCTTATTTTGTGGACACACATTTTCATGTCTTTGAGAAGCCTGCTTTCATGAAATTCTGATTTCTTTTTAGTTCTTCCCATTTTTTCCCTACTATAACAGCACCAGAGAGGAGAGATTGAAAGCTATTTTACCATGCTATTTGAACATCAATGGATCTAGAGACAACCCCTTGTTAGATTTCTTTTTATGGCACTAGAGTAGTGATTGAAAACTTCTTGACATCAAAACATGGTTGTAATGTTACATGAAACTGTAGCTTTAGAACCAGGTCTGTGACAGCGTGACTTATTTATGGAAACCACTAATTTGTGGCTCCATATGTATCAGTGTTATTTTAGGTACACCTCAAATTAGAGGGCTTTTGCGACCGAGGAAAATCTCTGTACTGTGGCATTTGTGGTTCCATTTAAATGCCTCATGTATGGCCTGTAGTTTTTTAGATGAGTCACAAAGTAATTTAAAATAGGTCAATGTTTACCCAGGGCTCAGGATAGCCAGCAACACGCCCCCTACTTTGTAATTAGTGTTCTATTCAAATGCTGCGAATGCAGCCCACATGTAGAAATACTTCTCCCAGAATAAATTTAATTATCTGCAGTATCAGATTTTTGTTCCTAGATTTGAAAATTAAAAAAGCATCTAGAATTCAGTGAGACTCCAAGAGCTAATCTTAGGTTAATTAACAGCTTTCGAGGAGAGCGGTCCTCCCGAGACCCTTGCAGATGCTGTGAGATGTTGCAGACACAGTGTGAGAAATTTTCCTTATATAAATAAAACTGTGAATACCCACACTTGCTACTTAAAAGACACCATTTCCAATGGAATCTCTAGTTTACTAAAGAAAACAGAAATTTTGTCATTTATTTGAAGCCAAAGCAAATGCCTAAATGTTATGTAAAGGACACCCAACGTTGTCCTTGATGAGACCCTAGAGAATAGTGATCTCTTTGATTGCCCCTCTTCTCTTTAATTTTCCTGTCCCCCTCTTTTTGATAAAAACCATCACTTTCTTTCAAGTGCTGTACCTCTGTTGCCACACGTCATGGTATGGCTCATCTGTAGAGGCCGGACAGCCTTTAACAGGTTCTCACCCGCTGGCTGTGTGACCGTAAGACTAACTCAGCTCTTATTTATCCCTTTCATATATGTAACATGGAAGCGATGAAGCATTTTTCATAGACATGTGAGTTACATGAGTCCATCCTCATCAAGGGCCTGGTGTGTAGCAGGCCTCGTGCGAGCATTTGCTGTTATTCAGCTCTTATTATGGTGTCTTTAGGGAAGAGTCATTGGTAGATTCCTTTTCGTTAAGTAGAATGGCCCGTGACGGCAGCTGGTCCTGAATTGTAATTTCTGAAGAGAAATAAATTTCCCGTTTGAGAGAGATTAAAGAGCTGCAGTTCTTTCTTTCTCTTGGGAAATTGAAATATTTAGATTTAGAGAAGCTTAATTAAAATGGAGTTTTGCAAGCACCCCATGCAGACATTTGCATGCTCATCCTTCCATTCATTCACTCATTCAACAAATCATACTTAGACCTATTGCTGTCATAAGAGTGGGTTGAGAGATGAATGCTGCTCAGTCTTAGCATCAAGGAACTAGTAATAGTATTCCCTCTTGAGTAGCTGATATTGTTAAGAATCATGTGTCCTTAAAAGTGGCCACCTAACCACTTACACACATTTCCAAAATTCTGTTACTTAGTTCTGTGTATAAAGCCTTCAACCTTTTCCTTTTGATTTAGGTGATTATCAACATTTATTCAGTACTCATGGTGTATCAGGTTTTTTTTTTAGACTTTGTTATCTGACCAGAGTCCATTTTCTATGGATGTCATTCTCATACTTTTATCCCTGCCAAAAGCTATATGTAATGGACAGTTGTAGTAAAATCTGTGCATGCTTGGGCCAGCTTTAAATGACCAGGGCAAGTCACCGCCAAACAGTAGGTTGTTTCCTTCCTTGACTTTATTTCACATTAGAGTCTGCTTGGGGTGGTGAGGTAACAATAGCACCTGTAGGCTTTAATAAACCCTGTTAGAAACACCAACACAGAGAGATTCTGAATTCCTGAAATACTGTCCTGGCTCACCTCATCCTCCATGAACCTTGGCTTGGATCTGTGCTATCTTACTCATCTGGAAGAAAAGACTGCTAATTGGCTTCTTCCCTATTCTCCTCCAGTTCACCCTCCATGGTAATGGTTAAATGGCTCTTCTGTAGAAGGATCATGTTCTAGAACACTCTTAAAATTCTGTAATAGCTCCCCATCACCAGCCAGATGGCATCTTAATTTGCATATGTCATTTAAGATTATCTGTGGTCTCTTCCCTAATCTAGGTACTCTTCTGTTACCCTTATATATTTTCCACAAATACAGACTCTCTGAAGCCAACTGGCCTCTTGAATACCTCTGTTCCCATGAACATGCTCTAACTACTGCATGGAATGGTCTCTGCTCCTGAACTCTTTACTCAAAGCCTATTTAAACCTCAGCTGAAACTATCTTCTGTGTGAAAATCTCTGATTACTAGATACCCTGGGAAAAGATGGTTTTATTCTCATATTGCATAGGGCAGTTATTCTTAAAAATGCTCAGCATCTGAAGATATTAAACATTTCAGTGATACTTAGGTAATTTTCCCCACACAGAGCATAGCAGCTTTGGCAACTGGAAGTAATTTTATCACACAAATATCAACACAATAAATATATATAATAAATAATTGGTAGAAGATGTAGTGATATAATTAAAACACTTTGATATGGTGACTCTCATTGGAATCCATTTCCTTTCTTTCCTATTGAGGGCTCTGAAATAGATTATTTGGTTCTTTCAGTCTCTATCTCCTTATTTGTTAATAGATCTGGCATATGTCCTTAAGGTTGATGTTTTTAGGTCAAAAGGTCATGTGTGGAAAAATACCAAGAACTACCCCGACACATAGATAGTGATTAATTAGGATTTTTTTTTTATGTACCTGAGAATTTTTCACACCTTCAGGGGGAGTCCTAATGAAACCCAGCTCAGAGCTGAAAGAAGACAACTAGCATGCAAACCATCCATATGGTGAAGAGACTGTAATGTTTCCGTAACTGTCGGATGAAACAAGCCTTTGAATGAGAAGGCAGAGCACCGCTGAAAGCCACGTAGCTAAGCTCTCACTGGGGGAAACACATCAGGTGAAGTGGAAATAGGCTGGTGATGACAAGGCCCCCAGAACTAATCTATGTCATCCCAAAGTCAAACAGGTGGGGATCCAAACTCATGCAACTCTACACCTCCTGCTTTTCCAGTTTTGATCCTTCTGAAGTCTCTATTTTCCAGGGAGGGCCTTACCTGGAAGATTCTGCTGGCGGGATTTGAACTTGGAAGAAAGGAATGATTCAACTTTAATCATTTTATGCATGGAAAAAAGGTGAGGTCTTTAGAGGCAAATGGACTTCCTTAACAGTACATAGCTTGTGAGAGCCAACTGGGTTAGGAAGAGACTGAGAAGGGAAGAATCAGATAATGATTTATATGAACCTCTATGTACAGGCTCACTCAGTGTATTGATGAAAAGTTAGTGATTTGTTTAAATGGCTGGATGCAGTGTTATCTTCTGCTATATACATGAGAATGGTCTGCAGTCTATGTATGAGAAAATTCAGTAATATGACTCCAGGAAGCCACTGTGTTCCCAGTGGAATTCCTTGTTTTTATCAGCTGCCCAAAGTTCCTTTAATTAATTGAAAGCCACATAAATATTCAACAATTAGAATCCCTAAGAGCAAGTCTGTTGTTTTCATAAAAGGATGGTTAGATAGAAAGTTGGTATAGATGGAATGGAACACAAATGTAGGTTGGCTAGATTGTTTGTCTCTGAATAGCGAATCTACTACAAAACAGCCTTTATCAATCAAGACAAATAGCAGTTCTTATCTTGGCTTAATGTCTAGCCTAGAAGAAATTGTTTACCTGGGCTATTCCTGAGGGCTCTAGCTACTTAGTGAGGTAGAACCTGCCTGTTATGGGACAGGACATATGCACACTGGTGGAACAGTATACTCTCTGATAAATTTCATTAGTGCTACCCACAGAGGGACCGTTTCCTATTTAACTCTCACTCCTGAACTCCCAAATCTGGAGCCATGTATGGTAACACAGAAGGGCCAGGCATACGTACCAAAGGAAACGCAAGTGGCATGGCAGGGTTGAGAGCGGCAGGTGAGCAACTGGTACTTCTGATAAGAACAAGCTTTGAACTCTGTTTTACAGGTGGCCTTTCATAAGACCTCCTAGACTCTGCGCACCCTGGCTGCTTGGATGGCATGTTCCATTACCCATGTATTTGTGCTCTCTTCTCCCCTTCCCTGAAATGCCAACTTAGTGATGATCAAAGGCCTTTCCACTTTGTCCTTTGTTGATCCCATAACTGCACTTTCTCTCCCATGCACCTTCCAAAGTACTATTTCTTTTCTTTTTTTTTTTTTTTATCATTTATCTCACTCTTCTAGATGCTAAGCTTCCCAAGGGTAGGGAATTTAGTGCTTTTGGCTCCCTTGTGTGTTTTTGCCAGTGTCTGGGCTAGGGCTTATCCTATAATAGTTACTCAAAATGTATTTCTCAAATGAACAAATAACATTGAATGAAATATCAAATAACATGGGAAGTTTATCAGAATTCAAGCATTTCTAGTTTGGTGAAAACCCACTGTGGAAATGAATTTCAGCATTCAGTCATTGGTTCTAAGGGACCATTTAAGATTAATCACAATTTAATTCAATTTCTTAGCCATAACCTAAGTGCTCAGGGCCTGTCCAATGGATGGCACCGAGGCAGATTCTATCATTCAAAAAGTTCTACTGGACAGCATTGCTCTTGATGTTAACAGCATTGCCAAATGCTCCACCTTGGGCTAGGGCTAGGGCTAGCAGGATATTTAAGTACAAAACTCCAAACAGAGCTGCCTTTGTGTATGCCATTTCCCATTTCCCCTCCTCCCTTTGCCTGTGGCTATGAGTGTGCCCAAGAGTGAAAAGGAAGCATTCCCAGGAATACAGCAACTGCCACATGGTCAGGCAGATTTTCTGCCAAAACTGTAAGTCAAGCAATATACTCTGAGTCCATTCCAAGTAAAACTGATCAGTGAATACCACTCATAGCCAGGCAGTCAGGATTTTATTGTTTTAGGCCCTGCATCAAAGTCAGAATCAGAGCTGGCTTAAGGAGTATATGGAATCCTTGGGGAGACTAAGCTGTGGACACACCTTCATTGGATATACATTAAATGTTGGCTCAAGATTTATTCATGAAATTAACTAGCATGTGAGAGAAGAAAAAAGCTGGATGCATTCTACTTTTCATGTCTGAAATAACTCTACTCTGGGATAAGCAAGATAAGCCTCCTACAGTCACTGGGCCATCTTCCTAGGATACAATATGACATGGGTGCTAAGAGTGTAATTCCAGCCCCAGCCTGCCTGAGAAGACCATGGTATGGTGATATTTTATTTGTACTGAAATGTGATTTTAATTTTATGTTAATAAGTAAAGTTGCCCTGGGGTCAGAGCTATTAGAGCCATAGCAAGAGCATGGTGGTTAGAAGAGCTAGGTAGATTTCTGTGTGTTCAGGGATACAGCCAGTATTGGAGACATACGCCTTTAAGACCTGGAGGGCGGTACTTACAGGCAGTGACAAGGCAGTCATGTGGTTGGGTTTATAACCAATGAGAAGGCAGAACAGAAAGACTATTTAAATACAGAAAAACAGGAAGAAGCTCTCTCTCGGGGAAGTTAGGAACACTGCAGGAGGTAAGATTTTATCTCTGAGCTCTGACCTCTCGGCTTTCTCTTTTACATTGGCTCTGTGTTTCTTATTTTAATAAGATGATTGGTTACATCTACACCATGGTGCTACTAGGAAAAAGTTAGCAAATGACATGACCTTTCATCCTACATTTTCTTATTTCTACAATGGGATCAATATCATAATTACCTCATATTACAAAATAATATATTTAGATCAAGTTTTTGCATGTAGAAGCTTTGCAGTAATATATAAGAGACATATTCATATTTATAGATACAATTAACTCCAGCATATCAAGGATGTTGTTGGAGATAGGGGTAGAGGTATTGGGGAAGAGCAATGCTATGTCATATCTTTAAGTAGTTTGTCAGATTATTTCTTCACACTCTATTTTCTTCTTCCACATGGTGGGATATTGCAAGTTTTCTCTATTTTTGTTCCATATTCTATGATGGATTAATTCCTTGCTTTAAAAATTTCAAACAGCTTAGTTTATGTGTATGAGTGTTTTGCCTGCATATATATATATGTACCATGTGTGTTCCTGGTACTCAAAGAGAATAGAAGAGGACATTGGATCCCTTGGAACTGGAGTCTAAGATAGTTTCAAACCACCATGTGGATGCTGAGAGCTAAAACTGGTCCTCTGAAGCATCAAGTGCTCTTAACTGCCGAGGCATCTCTCCAGCTCCTAATTCCTACTTTAAAAAAGTACTATTTCTTATTTATTATCAATAGTAAGTTGTGTAGTCAACCTGTCCCTCATTCCATTTCTAACTGGTTCCCACTGGTAAGGAATTTCTGGTCCTTCATTTCCCATGCCTTATCCTTGTATGGAAATTCTTACATGGCCAGATGATTGAAACGCTGATATGTTTTGACATGTTGATCAAAAAGCAACTGCTTCTTGTATCCCAAGTATCTTTGAAGTAACTTGAGTTCTTTTCTCATTGTGTAGATAATTCCCTGTACTACTTGTTACTCACCTTCAGTCTTATAGATATGAGGCTACTTAAAAGAGTGTCACTTTAATCCAGTGCCAAAGTAGACATTCACAACACATTGACTGTGAGGTCTTCTTTTTGTCCAGTTTCATTGTTAATCTAACACACTTGGTCCTTTTATCTGAGCCTAGGTATAGCCTCAAAATCATTCTTAGTGCATTTCAGGAAGCCGTCACTGACTGATGTGAGTTGATGCTCAAGAGGAAAATGGTTTCTGACTCTTGTACCAGAAATGATAAAACTGAAACACACCATCAAATGATGAAAACTAAGGTGATCACAGGCTTACAGAAATCCAAATCTTTGGCCTATCCCCAAACACGGAATTATGTCTACTATGGGTTTATAGGAATAGATTCTTTAATGCTTATCTAAGACCTATAGGAGCATCTCTTTGTGATGAAGAGTTATGTTACATAAACTATCCAAAGAACATATAATAAGCATGAATATCCACTCAGTAATGCAGGAACCAACTGGAGAGACTTTTGTTTCTTGTTTCTTTTGGCAAGATTAGTACATGTATCATTGGATCCTGCTTTCAATGCATTTTCCGTCTTTTCTGTCAAAGAGAACTTTATATCAGGTTGTCAGTGCTGTATACAGTGTATGAAAATGCTGTGATCTATGATCAGTTCTAGAATTCCATGTGGATTCCAGGCAAAACCTGTTAAGAACATTCCAGACATTTATTATTAGTGGTGTCTTTGGTGGCAAGTTAAACCAGTATAGTTTCAGCGGCAGGGTCAAATGTTTATTAAGATGCTTCAGAATTAACTTCTTCTAAAGGACAGGAATTAAATTCAAGGTCGTTGTTTTGTTTATGCATTTGTTTGTTTGTTTATTATTTTATGTGCATGTATATCTGTGTACCACTGTGCGCTTGGTGCCTATGAAGGTCAGGAGGACACAAAATTGGGCGAGTGGGGAGGTAAGGTGGATCTGGGCATAATTAGGGGAGGAGTTGCGGGTGAATTTGATCAAGATACTATGAATGAAATTCTCATTAAAATTAGAAAGATTTAATAAAAATTCTTATTTTTAAAAGTGAAAACCAAGCATATGGAAGGTTGGGACTATAGTTTTTCTCCCCGATGACTAGAATGTCAATGACAAGTGAGGTGGGATGGCGTCCATACTTGTCCTACTGTCTGTAATCTTCCCGTCACCCAGAGCATTTCCTCCTCCAATACTGATTTTCTCATCTTTTCCCATTTGTCCACCTTTTAAAATTGCCCATGTGTTTTCACTAGTCAGAATATTCTTTGAAGGGAACTAGTCAGAGGGGAGGCAGCAAGTCTAGGGGAAGAAAGCGGGGTTGGGGGGAGACAAATCACAACAAATTATGACACACATATGTGAAAATGCCATGAATACCAACTTAAACATAAAAAACCCCAATAATTTGCAAAAGAGCAGAAATTAAGGACACAGATGATCTTAAGAAATCTATGTAAATAAAAGGCCTAAAGCTAATAGTCCTATCAAAATGAGTATTTTAGCAATAAAGTTGTCTTGTAGGGGAGGGTTTTCAAATCTGATTAGAAGCAGGCACAGCTGGTGTAGGAGGTGATTCAAGGTCAATACACTTTTGGATTCAGCTGGGTTCTGAAGACCAAGTGTGGCAGCAGGTACATCGTGCCTGTGTCAAGGGTACAGTGACTGGAAGAGCATGTGCACCAGGCACAGAGACTGAGGAAGCTACTTTGGAAAACACTAGAGGTATCAGAGAACTTTAATCTGCATCTAATCTAAATGAGTTTAATAAAATGGGGTTCCTGGATTTTTTCTTGTTGGGATTAAGTGGGGCACATGCATTGTTATCATTGGGATCGTCTGGGATTCTGGTTTCAAACAGTTTGTTGAGCTTTGCCTCCAGTCCATCTAAATCAGTACGTAAAGGTGTATGGTTAGTAGACACCTCTGAAATCATCCCTTACATCGATGGGTATTCTGGCACCTGTGGACAAGACAAGACATGTCTCTAAAAAGTGTTCTCTTCAACAGTGGTTTGTCCAGATAATTTCTGATGTAGTTGGCTCTTCATCTTCAATGACACATTTTCCCAGTGAGCCAAGAGTTGGGCAATTTTAAAGCATATTTAATGTAGGGAGCTGACTGGCCAACTTAGATCAATCAAACCTTTCTCCTTCATGGTATTTTCTTCTCTATGCTTGAGATATATTTTTTAAATCCATGTTTCATCCTCCCCACATTGACACAGTATGGGGAGATTTAACAGCAACCTGTCAGATGAAAGTTTTATTATACTTTGTGCTTTCTTGAATGAACAGTTGTTCTAGTTACATAGAATGTGGGCACTATGATGAGGTTGTATCTTTATTTCCCTCTGAGAAAAGCAGGTGATGCTCTCTTTCTGTGGTACCTTCTGCCACCTCAAAACTCAGGATTATTAGTACATTTAAAACTATTTGTTATATTAGTTTACATGAGATTGCATACACATTCCTGGAGGAACATTATGCTTCCCATATACCCTTGGTACCTAAAATAATTACTAGAAAATACCCAGTGATTTATTAATTTTAAAAGTCATGTTATCAGTCTTCTATTTAAGTATTTAATTAAATCACTTGGATGTATATATAAAGATATAGGTACTTATATATAATTAAGTGTGAATAAATATTATGTTAATTATTTTATTAAATTTTATTATATTTCATACATTGAAAATATATAGAAATCAAATTTAATTACATATATGTACACACACACAGTACTAGCATACCAACTGAAAAAATTTCTCCCCTTGACCATTTATAGTAGTATATACTTATAATCCCTGCTCTCAGGAGGCTGAAGCAGGAGAATTTAGAGCTTTAGAGCTCAAGGTCAATTTAAAAAATAACATCAATAACAAAAAATAGTCTCCTCTGCCAGTTCCTTTCATTTTGTTTGTGTAACAACCCTGAAAAAAGATTCAATCCAAAGAGGGCCAAGTATTTTTTTCTTCTTCTGCCATCTAGGCTGCTCCTCATTCAACACAGATCTGACAGGAAGGGGGAAAACAGAGTAGATTGATTATTTTGGCATTTATGAATAACTGACATACCATTGAACTCTTGTTGGGAATTCCCTACTCAGTGTTTTATCCTGTGCTGTTTAAGCACTTTGTGCCCTTATCAGAGCCCATGTGATCCTGTTGCCATGTGTTTGAATATTCATTACAGTGTCTCTGAGAGCCTTGGTCATCTATCAACAGTTCTATGCACACAGTAGGTACTCCATAAATGATGTCTACAGGAGTAACAGTAAAACCACTCCTATTCTTTGTGTTTGATGTTTCTAAGATTTCTTCCAAGCAAAGTATGAAAAAGAACCAGTTGGCATTTCTTACAGAAAGTTCTAGAAAAGAGATGAGGCAGATGAAATTAACAAAAACTAGAGTGGACACTTGAAATCAGCTCGGTTGACATTGGTTTCTTTCTTTCTTACTTGACATTCCAATTATGTCTATATCATGCTGGGGTGCAGGCCATCCAGATCAATTACTTTTTGCAGAAAGTAATACAGAAGAGTGATAGGGCTTTGACATCCTTCAGTGTCAGCTGAATCTTTGGAGCAGCGGGAGTAAACATTTGTAGTCATTGCACAGAATGACGTGCCCCTGGGAATACTGACTATTCCTGGGTTCCTAATGTGCCAGATTTTCTGATGACTTTCCCTTATCTTTGGACATATGATGTGTATTTGGAGAGAAATGCTCTTCACATCTCTGTGAGAAATTTGCAGTCATAAATCGGAAACCATGCAATGTAGTTTTCCCTTTTCATAGCTAGTTTATTCTAGCTGATCAAAAAAACCTATTTTCAACTAAAAAAAAAAGAATGGCTAATATCAAGGAAAAGAAAAGAACCCATGACAATTCTTATTTAGTTCTCTTTAAGCAGAAAAGTCTAAGAATATTTTTAAAACACACACACACACACACACACATACACACACACACACACACACACACCCCACACCCCACAATCTCCTACACCATTCCCATACCACACCCAACCCTCATCCCATACCACATATACTTTCTCATATTCATCACATCTCCACTGTTACTATCCCTCCACACCTCCACACAGCCTACACACACACCACACCCCCCCCTCACACCCATCACCTCATACCACACCCACCTCCCCCCCATGGGCCCCATACCATATAACACACCACGAGAGTAAGACTGCTCATGGCTGGGCAGTGATGGCACATGCCTTTAATCCAAGCATTAGGGAAGCAGAAGCAGGCAGATCTCTGAATTTGAGGCTAGCCTGGTCTACAGAGGGAGTTCCAGGACAGCCAAAGCTACACAGAGAAACCCTGTCTCAACCCCCCCACCACCACCAAAAAAAGCGACTGCTCCTGCTCACATGTTCTTCACATGTGAGCAATCCATAACATAGCATATATCACTAGAACATTTGTATATGCCTCACTGATAGTTCCCCAATAGTAATAAACAAACTATTAAAAATCTTTTAAGACATGCTTTTCTTTTTGGATACTAGCTGGTTCTGCCTCTTTTCCAGAGTATCTGCAATTTGTTAAACTCAGGTGATAAATTTTGGACAAAAACCCTAAAGTAAATATAAGCATTGGTAATGAAATTGTGATGGATGAGGGGTGCTGACTCAGAGCACAAATGTACTCAGATGACATTCTCATGCTGACATTGTCCATTGTCAGGTACTTGTTCACTGCATGACAAATGAAAGGCCAAGGTCCCATTTCTCTGCAGCCTGAGACTTGAGGCTGACAATTGTAAGGCAAAGGCATGTCTGATTTCAACACCAGGAAGCTGCATCCTGAAAGGTGTTCCAGACACCAGGCAATGCTGTTCATCTGCTTAGTCAAACAAGGGAAAGCAAGGTCTTTGTATTTTAAATGCTAGGTAATTAAATCTAACAGTTCCTGGTAGTATTAATATTTGTGTTTATGGGGTTTAGTCATTTGCCATTAAGAAGGAAGCTTTGATAATAATTCTAGAGTAATGGAATTAATTAAGGAAAGTGCTTACTGATCCACTCTGAACTATGACAGGTAAACAGAAAACCCATTATGATGATGAGAGAAATATGGACTTTGGCCATTTCTTCCAGGTACCACATGTCACAGAACAGATAGGGAGGAAAAAGAGAAAATACAGAATTTAATTTGATCCTCGGCACCACACACACAAAAAGCATTTAATTGCGATTGTCTTCTAGTGTATCCAAACCCATTTGCGCTGTGATAGACACAGTCTGTCTCTTTCTATCTCAAGCAATCTCATTCAAGGGAGATAATCAGTTTTGCCAATTATAATTCACTTCCAGAGTTACTCTTTTCCAATGCATATTCTCTTTCCAATTCATATTCTTGGAAAGTAACTCAGTGACAAGCTAGAAAGGTCACAATGTAAGGGGAGAAAAAGTCATCCCTCTAAGATTTTAAAATGTAAAACTATATACTGAATGCACACTCTCATAGCCTTATGCCTATATTATTTAACAATCCATAAATGAAATTAACTTTAAATATTTAAATAAATCCTCAAATAAAACAAATCAGTAAAAATATTAATTTAGTCTGAAATAAAAGCTTTGTAATTAGGATATGTATGTTCCCTATATCTAATTTTATTTGGACAGTAAGACATTTACTTACATAGGTTTGTTTATATGAATATGTATGTACATATGCATGTAATAGAATGTTTGATTCAATTGGATACTCAAAAATCAAAGAAGAAATCCTTTTTGGTGAATGAAGGCTAGCTGTACCAATGTTTTTCTTCCCTTCCTTCCTTCCTTCCTTCCTTCCTTCCTTCCTTCCTTCCTTCCTTCCTTCCTTCCTTCCTTCCTTCCTTCCTTCCATCCATGCTTCCTTCCTTCCTTCCTTCCTTCCTTCCTTCCTTCCTTCCTTCCTTCCTTCCATCCATGCTTCCTTCATTCCTTCTTCCCTCCCTCCCTTTCTTCTTTCCTACTTCCTTCCTTCTTTCCTTTCTTCCCTTCTTTCTTTTCCTTTTTTTGTACATGTAAAGAAAGTTCACTGCCACAAAATAATGTTCATTGGAAATGACTTTAAATTGCATGCACATGTGTGGCTAAATGATTTCTTATCAAGCTAAATAGGCAGGCTAATCCCAGCAGTGATTCAAGTGGCACACAGAAACATTGACTTCATTTTATCATGATAAATTTACCATTGCTTTCCTGAGAGTGTAGGTTTCCATCATAGCACTATGCATAGCATCTGTGTGTGTGTGACTACATGCCAGTGACTTCATGTGAGTGACTTCAAATTCTTTGACAACTGCCCATGGGCCATATGTTTATGTAGATGCTATGTAGATTGGGAATTTTACATACTTAGACTATAAAGTAGTTAGAACTAAGAATGCCCAGTGAAGTTAGAAGTGCAGGGTCCTTTTGAGTCTTAATTTGGGGATGAGAAGGGACTCATAACTTGGACACAAGATCATAATGAGGAATGCACTAATTTTGTATGTTAGCAATACATATGAGAACTAAAAAAATTAAACATAATTATTGAAAAAAGCTGAGTAACTTTTGTGCTCTTAAAGTTTAAGGGAGTCATTGAGGCCCTTCATGAGCAGAATAGAAACATGTGTCATGAAACACACTTCAGTGGATTTTGCTAATAACCCAGATGGATGACTAGTCTGAGCTCATGGGCTGTACGGACTTGGACAAGGCATTTACTTCTTGTCCAGTAGATGAAATTACCCACTGCCCCTTCTAACTCTAAAATGCATAACTTTCCTCACATATTTAAACAGAAATAGTCAGAGATAGCTTTATGCGAGATTTCCATATGTTCAAAACACACAGCCTAAAATAATGATAAAAGAGAGGCAGCAGACTCTGGCTATCACTGGGATAGTCCCAGGTATCCAGAAACACTGGAGGACACCTTCCTTTTTCTTTGGTTTTGTAGGAAGGAAAAGGAAAACTGCATTCCAAATGCAAACCTGTATCTGCTTTGTGGGTATATAACAAAAAGAGTCGGCAAACACAGTGCATCAACAACCACAAACTAAAAGCTATCTAACTCCATTTCCAGACAAAAGGAGCATATTGCTATATTTAAAGAGATGAGGACTATGACAAAAATTTTAATTAAAAAACAGTTAAGGTTATAGAATACTACATTATTAGTCAATATAAAGACCACTGGGCAAATGGCCTCTTTTCAGGTGCTCTGTTACAACATGGGTCAGTCCTTACTCCTAAAGAATACAATGAGGGCAATTTAATTAAATTTGCTAGCGAGCAAGTTTTAGCTTCAATGAGGATGTTTTTTAGAACTACCAAATCTCTAGGTATCAAATCACTGCCATGGCGTTCAGTGCTGGGTTAGCAGCCGTCAGCCGTCCATTACTCTCCACTTCACAGATGTTGGTTCGGGCATAAACTAGGTAAACACACTGTTTCTGTGGCTGCCAAAACAAGGATTAAGATAGCACAAGGGGAGACGATACTGGCTAACAGGTGGAGGAGGGAGTGTCCTCCACTGGTTAGTTCATCTGTCATTTCATTACTGTAGGTGAACGCTTGTCTGCCCACCAGCCTTATTAGAGCATTTGAGGGTGGTGACTCCAGGTTGTTTTATGTATCTTAAGGTTTTGCACAGTTCATGGCACCCACTGGACACCTACTCTAGATTTATTAAAAGGCCCTATGGAACTTCTTTCTCTTAACCACTTGCTAGAAAAATTGGGTAAGAAGTTTTTTTTTTTAACTTAAATGATGTGTGTGTGTGTGTGTGTGTGTGTGTGTGTGTGTGTGCGTGCGTGCGCACGCACGCACGCATTTAAGATTGACCACTAAGGATTTGGTAACTTATCAGAGGACTTGATTCTCTCTCTCTCAGCAGCCATTGATTGTCTGTCTGTAGCTCTTCATACAAAATTCTCAAAACAAACAAAGAAAAAAACCAGAACAACATCATCCAAAGGCAGAAGTTAAGTGACTCTCCCTGGTTGTGGTCCTTAAACGTATTCACACCTTGTTTCAAATTACTCTCATGATCTGTAAGAGTGCTCGGACCTTACTATGCCGCTGGTGGAGAGACCTCCTTCCAGGAAGGTCAGAGCTTTGGACTTTAGAGAGTAGCATTTAAAAACTGGCAGTCCAAGCAAAGCATATAGGGGTGAGGAGTTCCGGGAGCAATTCACAAAAGACCAGAGCTGTTACCAATTATAGAGGTTTTACCTTCCAGGTCAATAGAGAAGTACCTGATCACATAATCTTCCAAAACATAGTCTTCTGGCAGCTTTGCCATGATGGGTTTAGACTCATGCCCAAAGGTACCCAGCTTATTTCAGAGGCTACCCTGCACTGTTATCCAGATTCTGTTTGCTTCATTTATCACAACCTAGTGCCTGCTTCTCCTTCCTTGGGGGAGGAAAAGAGGGAAGGAGAAGTGAAGGTACAAGAGTACATCCTTTAACTTCTCTTCCCCCCTCATCTTCATGTGGTCTCAATGTAGCATTCATGGATTTCCCACTCCGGGGGCATTTTAGATGTTGTCCTCTGTTCTTCCTCTCTGCCATCCCACAGTCAATATTTAGATAATTGTTCATAGCTGGCTAGGATGTGAGGTCTTGGCTGAACTGCAGAGAATGTTCTCTGATGCCCTCTTTTCCAAACTTTAAACATGAGCTTTGTATTCAGGAGTCTACCATGGGGCCTGGTAATTTACCTACCCGCCTTCTTCTGAATATTTATGCCCAAATGCCAGGATGTCGGATGCCCGTCCACTCCCGTCACAGACCACGACTGGTACAGGAGGGGTGTCTCGGAGGTACTCCAAAACAATCGAGATCACGTTGGGTCCTCCTTCCACTATGAGTGCCACCACAGGAACCCCTTGGCCGATTCCTGCATTAAAAAAGGAAAAGAAAAGGAAAAAAGGAGAAAAGAACACAAAGCCAGCAAACCAAATAAACAAAAAGAGAAAAAAAAAGCACAAACTAAAATTACTGAGCATGGGGGAGGTAATGAGATACGAAAGGATAAAATACTGAGTGACATTTGTAGAGAACTCATTAGTAGAATTTCCACCCCCAGAAAGTCCACATGACCCTGCCCAATCCCCACAACTCACAAGATGGATATTACCCCACTTCACACCTGACCACCTAGGATACATGAAGAGGGAAAGTGGCCACCAAAGAAAGACGGGGCCATTAGTCAAAATGTTGGAAGCCATGTTCTGATTGTACGTAGTGTCTTATCTATCTAGTAGTTCAGTTGTCTGTGTAAGAAAAATGGAAGTTAAAAATTTCCCACTTCCAGGTTACCACAGAAGTATCCAAATAGCTCTTTTCATTAAAGATAAGTCAGTAGGGGCTTGTTGGATCCTCTGCCGACCGCAGTATGGGTCTGTGTTCTAACCATAGCTGATCAGCTGAACAGCAGTTCCCAGCAACACCAGCATCATAAAAAGCCACCACTCTGGACACTCGGTTTTCTGCATAGTTGCACCCTGCAGTATTGAGTAAAGTGCCATGTGCATGATGATACTCACTGCACATTTGTTGCATTCAGCTGAACTAAGGGGATCCAGGGGTATTTTCCAACACATTTCAGTTATTTATTTCAAGCCACAAAACACTGCAATTTTCACGTAAAAACTTCAGCATTGTATGTGTGATTCAATCTAACATGTCAAAGAGAGAAGCATTGAAAACCCATGTCCACAAAAGAAACAGTGGGGCCCAGGTTTAGTTTGTTTTAAAGTGACATCTTAAGTATCATTAGTGTCATTGAATAACTTACTTTTGTTCAGTTTGGCATCACACTGGGTTAAACTGAACAACATAAAAATGGGTTGGTTTTTAGGATGGGTGCAAAAGTGTTCTTACAAAAGACACAACTGAATTGTTGTGCCACCTCCGTAAACATGATTTTTTATAAAACAAAACAAAAATAAGACCAAAACCTTGGTTATCTGAGTTTTCTGTTTGTTCTTTGGCTGTCATTTTATCTTGTATCAGGAAACGGCTTCCCAGTGACAAGTAATAGTTTGGGATTTGTTTTTTGCTCAATTGGTAGGAGATTTTCTTTGACTTATATGACTTGTTTTCCTTCTAAAACATGAATATGCCAGTCTCACAGGGTCTTATCAACTCTAAGTTACAACAGATAGATTTTTTTTCATAGTTTGATTTTTAATCTTAAAGGAAGGGTCCACAATGCTGGTTGCACTTGAATAGGTCTTGTTTTAAATCTCCATCAAAAACATGTAGAGAAAATAATGTCTGTTGGCCAAGGTAGGAGGCTGTATATTCTCTCTGTTCTCTAATGAGAACTGGGGAGAGATGAAACTTGGGTCCCACCAGTTTTCAGTAGATGGGGAGGACTATAGGATTATTCTGGAAAATCTGAGAGGACAGTGAAACATCCCATGGCTCTCCTTTCCAGGAGCCCCTTCCAACCCTGACACCAAATTTCTTAAGAAGTCTTGGTGTCTGTGAAGAAAGAGCCTTCCCAGTGCTGTATACTGTGACTATTAAGCAAGTTTTTGAAAAGTATTTGGGAGAGAAAAGAAGAACCAGAGACCTTCGTACAGCACACTTTTTTAAGGGGAGGATTTGCTGTCATAAAAACACTCACACTGTGGGGGATTTGTATATTAATGTGCATTCAGAAACACAGCCTCTTTTTCAGAGAATAGACCTAGACTCATTCTAGTCGGGGCATGCAGCCTAGTGGTATAGCACTGGCCCAGCATCCACAAGGCCCTGAGTTCACCCCCAAGTATGGAAAGGAAAATAAATTCTAGAAATTTCTAAACTCTCACTCTTGAGCAAAGCTTCTGTCAATGGGACAACTCAAACTAATAGACCAGGTGAACTTTCCTTTAAGATCCATGTGGTGTCATCATGGAGGGAGAGGTTCTAGCCTGGGCCTCTAGAATGTTCCAGTGTTTTAAGGCCTAGTGGAAAGCAGGCAAAACAAACAAACAAACAAACAAACAAAAATAAAAAACAACCCCCCAAAACAAAAACAAACAACACCCCCCCAAACCCCTGGTAATCACTTTTCCAAAAGGATAATCAGTTACAAGGGATCAGTTTTTATGGACTCATTTGAGTGTAATAAATTTCAAGTATTTCCTGAAAACCTATTTGTCAATATATCAATGTTATCTTCTCTAGAAATACAAAAATATGTTCAGGATAGTAAGATTTTCTATATTTGGAATGAAATAGGTAATTGAATAATTCAATTAAGTTCAGTTCTAAAAAATTGGATATAGCAAAATATTATTTCCCTTTTTATAAACATTGTCTATTCCTATACTTCCAAATTCCCTTTCCTTTGACAACAAAAACATGAAGTTTTCCTAGTGGTTAAAGAAATGCTTAATACTTAAAAGCATCTGGAATTTCTTGTGGCAGAGACCCTTGTTATGCTTAAAAATAGTATGCTTAACACAAATAGAACTTGCCAAGATCTTGCAACATTAAGATTTTTTTTTGGACACATATGTGCACATTGGTTGTGAATTTGAGAGGAGGAAAGTATATTAAATAAAAAGTGATGAGCTAAGCTTTGAGTGTTAGTCTGGTGGTGGAGCAAGCTTGATAGAATACTTGCATGAATGTGGTGAACATGAGAAACTCTTGCTCTACAGAAGGAAGTATATGTCTGAACAGAGACAAAGGTGTTTCTAGGCAACTTCCTGGGGTTCACAGATCCCTGAAGCTCATCCATGAATATGTACATAATGGACTTTTTGAACCACATTGAAATATTCATGCATTAGATTGTTACTTTGTGATCCTCACTGAGACAAGTTCTTAGATGGGTTTTCAAGCTAAATTCTACATCTGAGGAAATTATATTCCATTTTATTGCTCTTTTACATTGATTGGACAAACCTTCCTGGTAGAACATTGTAGGATATACCCCTTCTCTCTTTCCACCCACTCTTTCTCTCATTCTTTAATTTTTCCACCCCTACTTTATTTTCTAAACCACATTTTGAACATAACATATTTAGGAAAATCTCTACAAAAATGAACAAATTAGAATCTGTAGGATGTTGCTACATAGGATGAAATAGCTTTTTACAAGTCAAGCATCATGCATTTTCATTAGTGACATAAATGAAATGTTTTGGGAATTACTTTTATCAGCAGCTGATCTAGATTTGCTCAGCTCACTACGTTCTCCTTTATGCCTATCAGAAATTAAGTTCCTTTAAAGGTCCTTACAAAGCTGTGTCTTTCTCAGCTGAAATTGTTGGCTGTTTGCCTCCCAATCCCTCTCCCAAAAGTTACTCAGATTTACACTGGGGAAAAAAACATTATTTAGGAAAAAGTTTATGTAGATTGCCGAGGATCTCTAGATTATTCCTCTTTTGGTCTGGGGAGAAAGTAGGTTAATTCCTTAGTTAATTGCAATCATTTAAATTTTTCTTCTGTATCTGAAGACTTAGAGTAGTTCTTAGGCGATTTCTATTGCAATGTTAAGTTACCTTAAGCAAGATGATGTGATAGGCTTGTCACATACTTCACCTTTATCATTTTGTCATACCCAACAAAAATAGGAGCTCACGAAATGGACATGAGTTCAGCAGGGTCCAGTTGGCCTGGGCTCTCTAATTATATTAGGGCCCTAGTTCTCTCTGCACAAGATAACATATTTGACTTTTGTCACTTTTTTTTTTCCTGGCTGGTATGCAATTCAGAAGTGGTTCCTTATCCCCATGCAGAAAGCATCTAAATTGGGGTAAATAAAAATTGAATTGAGTTGAGCATTGTGCAGGAGATGGGTGGCAGGAACAGAAGACAAAATTCCAAGTCATTAAAAATTATTTTTGTTGCTTTGTGTGTATGGATAAGTCTTGCCTGCCTGGATGTTTGTGCACCATGTGTGTTCCTGGTGTCACCAGAGGCCAGAAGCAAGCATTAGATCCTCTAGAACTGGAGTTACAGATGTTTATGAATTGTCATGTTGATGCCAGGAATCAAATCTGGGTCCTCAGGAAGAGTAGCCAAGTGATCTTAACTGCCCATCCTTCTAGCTCTCCCTTTTTTAAAAAAAGCTTCTCTTTCATCCCCTCTACCTCCTTCCCCACCCTTCTGACATGAGTCCATCTTCTATCATCAGTTCAGGTACTTATAAAAGCATTTGGTGTGTTGTACAAAAATGGCTGGATTGCTAAGAAGAATTTGTTCACACTAACACTCTGGTTCTATGTCAAGACTATCAGATAGGATTAAAGAGTCTATGACTCATTTTTTTTTTCTGTTAAAAGATGGTTTATATTTACATGAAGGTGGAACACACAAGATTGATCTTGACCTAAGTCTCAATGGCCACAGGCCAAACTTAGGATATTATAGTCTGTGTCATGAATTCAGAAAGGAAGTTCCCACTCCTTGTATGAGACAACTTCCTAAAGACAGTGCCAAGTTCAAGACCAAGTCTGTCACTGGTGGGGAACCAAGCAAAGCCCGTGGCAATAACATGCACATAGTTATTTTTTGGTTTTGTCAGCTCTGGGAGTATGTGATTCTTAGTATTTTAAAAGCTTGCTTGGAGCAAGAATTTATATGTTTTGAAATACTACTACATATTGTCAGAATTTATCAATATGTTTTATGCTGCACAGATTTAAATTTGCATAATTACAATTACAATTACAATTAAAAAGCTTCACCCACCCACTAACTCAAATACCCTGGGCTTTAATTTAGTAGTTGATTCTGCTCATTAAAACATGGCCACCATCGCCTATATTTAGATTATATGAGTGGCCAGCAAAAGCAAGTAACTCCCTAAATTATTGCACTTTTCAAACAGAATCTCCCATACTTTTGAGGGGCATTAACAATTACTGTAGTGATGTAATCTATATAGGACCATAGCTTTTTTCATTTTAGATTCTCAGTACTGTTAACTAGGTATGACATGTCTTCTGTGGTCTGCAAAGTGTGAAATGGATATAAGACAATTAAGCAAAATTGTCATCAGAGCCAATGAGATGGATCAGTGGGTACATTTGATTTCGGGAACCCATACAGTGGGAGGAGAGAACTTACTCCCAAAAGTTGTTCTCAGACCTCCACATGTATGTTGTGACGAATGTGTACACACACACACACACACACACACACACACACACACACACACACACCTGTTGATGGGTTGTGTCTAACTGACAAAAATTTATTCTCTTTCTCTCTAGGCTTAAGATATCTCTCATCAGTTTCTCTCTCATAGATAGATAAATATTCAGGTACGATTATGGAAATACACAAAAATGCTACTACAGTAAAACTTTCTCCAAAATGAAACACTAGGAATCTCTGAGGTACTTCCAAGAGTTAACCCCGAATACATTGAGGAATGTCATAAGAAAAGAATGCATCTTGTTTTTTGGAGTGTCTCTTAGGTCCTTATGGAAGCAGAGGCTTTAGATATTGCCTTGGTTTTTGACAGTGGCATGTAGAGTACATTCAAGATAGTGTATTTACAATTGCAATGTGTAAGGCCTCACATGGGAGGGTGTAATTTGGCCAAGTGAATTGTGATCTCAGATGATGACTGAAAAACCCAATACAGATTAGTCCCACTCATGTTCTATCATTACAGCACATTTTTCTTCAAATAATTCTGCACTAAAATTGATGTGTGTTTGTGGAAATATAAAATGTCACATAAGCTAGTGATCAGTCAAAATAAAACCCCATGTAACAAGATGTGTCACTAGTAAATATTCATTGCTTTTTAGTAGGAAGAAACTCCTTGAGAGATGGCCAGGGTCTGTCTTTGAGGTTGGGACTATCCAGAGCTCACATATCCAACCCACTATGATAGAGTAAGGATAAAAATAGCATGAATTTTTTCAATGTCCTTTCCTGTTGTTGTTGGACTATAAGAATCTCTGTGTTCAATTGTGTAACTTAAGAGGAGTCCCTCCATAGACAATTTCTCCATGTTTAAAGTCAAGATCAACCCACCAGAATAAATATCTCATGTATTTTATCTTGATATGTGACATCTCAAATTTGGTTAGAGGTAAGGGCTTCTGAAGACACCAGGATGGAGAGCTTGGATTGATAGGACTGCCTTTCCCATACAGTGATAAAAAATGGAAAAATAGCAAAGCATAGCATTTATCTTTCAGATGGAAACCATAAAAATCTATTAATATGGCAAATTCAGTCTTCTATTTGTTCTCCTACAGCTGCACAGATCTATTTTGGGCATTATTTAGGCTTCAACTATTGCATAGGAATCCTATCATAGCCCCTAATGGGTGCCCTTCATTTATGTATGGTCGTCTTATTCTATGTTTACACCTAGCAATCAAAGGCCAAAGGATAGAATAGTGGAGAGACTTGGGGAATAGATGAATGGGAAATCTGGTCAGCCAGCTTAAGTTCTGGGGAGAGTCCACTGCAAATGCTCATCACCTTATTAGGGGAACCACTCTTTATATAGCACTGCAAAGAAGGCCTTGTCTGACTTCCTTTAAGATCAGCTGGACACTAGACCTGCATTAGGCCAGATCTACCATCCTGGAATTAGTGTGCTTGAGGCAAATGCCTGGCAGGTGGGCTGTGAAAGCATGCTTACAAGGAGTGAAGCCTTGATTAATAGTGGCTCTGATGGATGCAAAGGCATCATGGAGGGAGAGCTCACATGGCCCAAGTGAGACAGAGGAGGGGAAGGTGAGTATATGGTTAAGTAAGATTCAGGGAGAGTGGGGAATAGTTTGCCAACCCTTCCTATAGATATATTTCCTCCTCTTCACCCTGCCTATTGCTATAAAATACTCTATGGCAGTCTTCAATCTTCTTTACTCTGGAGAGTCTTGGGGGCAGAGCATTTCTAAGCATAGAAACCTCGGAGAATATACTTGTACTTGAAAAATATTTTTGTAAGAGGAATTTGGGGGTAGAATTGCAGGATTTTTGTTTGAGGTAGAATTGTAAGAAAAATACAGAGGCCAAGGCTGGGTGTTCAGCTCTTGTCTCTGCTGTATCAAGTTGGCAGGGGGAGCTTCATGTTGGGGCATAAGTGATGATTAGGTGGGAAGCCCATGTAATGGTCATGGTTTGCTGATGGGCCTCTCTCACTGAAGAAAAGGAGTCGCCCATGTGCACCCTAAGAGTAGAAGGGAGAGGTGGATTCAACCCTATCTCTGTGTAGTAGTTTAGAGCACTGCCTGTGACATTAAGCCTATGGGTAGGACCTCCTTCCCTCTTCTGAAAGCCTTAGTCATTCCTTAGAGAAAGGGATCTATGTCTATATCCCATCACAATATGCTGCCCCCTTTGTAGCAAAGAGAGCAGGACCTATATCCATACCCCATCATAATATGCTGCCCCCTGCATAGCAAAGTCTCTCCAGGATCGGGTCTTGCTTTGACTTCAGTGGATTTCCTAGGAGGATGTCGCTTCACACGTGTTCCATTTTTATTTCATATCCTGGGAGTCTTGATTAACACTCTCTGGGAGGACTCTGTTTTCTTAGGCTCGGGGTGGTGGGTGGCTGTCTATAACTGGGCAGAATCTGTTACCTCCTTGTTCTCAATTCCATGATGGACAGACCTTACCCTCTATCCATCTTGGGCTTCCCATACATACCAATTTCCTTTCACTGGCTTTCAGTCAATATGCCTGTTTTTAGCCTATTCCTGCCTTGACCGCCACTACTAGACCCCTTATCAGCATGGCTAGACTTCATATAGCATATTAGCTTGACCTAATTGTCTTAGAAGGTGAAAAAGGCAACTTGATGGAATAGATGTGCTAAAAATATATTTGCTATTTTTTACAGTATGTAGCACACAGAGTAGGTCCCTGATCATGAGATCATCAGACTGATAAAAGGAGCTATTATTTATAAAGCACTTAGAACAGTGCTTGGCACTCACTAAGAGCTTTCTGGTTAAACAAACACAAATATAAAGATGCTTATTTATATTTATTAAGCTTATAAAAGGTTTCTTCTTTAAGTATATAAATGATTCATAAAGATAGAAGAAAATGAATGCAATTTATTTGTTTAAGCCAAGCACATATTCTGACTTCTGACAGTGAAATACTGGGAAACATGCCACTCTGAAGTGTGCTTAGTTTCTTGTGCAGATGAACAATATATTAAAGCCATATGCATTTATGTTGTATCCAAAACCAAAAACCACCTTCTTTGAGGTAGATGATCTTTTAAATTAAATTAATCTTTTTCCTAGTTCTCAAATTATTCTTCTTAGTGCCTCACTCGGTTTATTAAGTCTTTTGAGTGTGTTGAAAAAAAAAGAGATGTAAATTCTAAATAATAAAACCAGTAAACCAAATCCAAATATTTTATATGCTTTCAAACTCACTTAGCTTTTGACTCAATGGGAAAAGTTATTCCCTTATGGTCAGACAGCTCTGATTGAAATATTCTTCTATTAATGTCAGTATACTCCTAGGCCATGCAAGTGGCATTGCTGTGAATAATTTCAATAGAAAGGGACATCTGGTCCCATGGGCTATAAAGTGGATATTACTTTCAAAAAGGGAAAAGCCAGCATTATTTTCTTTGGGGTCATTGTTTGAAGACTGAATGTTTTAATGTAATTGATCTAAGTCGACAAGAAAACCCATCCAAACAAAGCTATAATCTTTGTCTCTGTGCTGTTCAAAACACACATCAAAAGGCTGACCTTGCCTTCTCAAGTGTGGGGTAACTAGAGAAGTTAGAACTCATTTTACTTTAAAATATTTTGCCAACACTTTTACAAATGTGCTGGGATTCAAATACACAGGCTATGCAAGTGCCTGTGCTTTGTGGCAAAATGAGTAAAGAACAGAGCTGTTAAGGCAACTAGGGGTTGTGAACCCAGGGAAGGACCTGGCCTGTGATGCAGGGAAGAGCTGATGGAGAGGGAGGAGGTGTTACTGCCAAAGTGTATTAATTGGCCATCCTCAAATTATATATGTCTGTTTGTTTATCTATCTCCTTTCTTTTTCTTTCCTTCCTTCCTTCCTTCCTTCCTTCCTTCCTTCCTTCCTTCCTTCCTTCCTTCCTTCCTTCCTTCCTTCCTTCCTCCCTCCCTCCCTCCCTCCCTCCCTCCCTCCCTCCCTCCCTCCCTTCTTTCCTTTGCATCTGTTAACGAGAATGCGATTACTTCCAAGAGTTCTTCCTTTAGAAAATGCTTTCCTCCACCCCACTCCTTTCTATGAGAAATTTATCCTTCTGTTTCCAGATTCAAAGATGTCTTCTTAAATCTCTTCCCCTTCATCACTAGGCAGAATTAAACATTTTGCTGTGTTCTTTTAGAACTTAAAAAAGAAGTCTCCTTCAAGAGGATGCCCTATAAATTTGTCAATCAGCCACAGTATTCTAAAGAGGAAGGTCTGTGTCTCTTGAGATTTTTGTCTCCTTGGTTATGTATCCCAGCATCTCTCTTCCCAAAGAGACTTATCTTGGTAATTCAAACATATCACACAGTGGTCTTCATGTAGTAGTTGATCACTAAAATTTGGGACACAGAAGAGCAGGAAGGCAGAGAGTTTTTTCCCTGTTCTGCCCTAGTTCTGTCCTGCTTATCGTAATGACAATACTTCCTCTCCCAGACAATTTTAAATATTTTATCACATGAGTAATTTGTCCTCAGTTAACTGAGATATCATTTCCATTGCCCCAAATCAGGAATGCAAATGCCCCATATCTGTGTTCACTGGTTTTCCTGTGCATTTTTGAAGGCCCCTTTAGTAACTTCCAGGCCTTTGTATGAGTCTTTATGTAACAGCTAGCCATTATTCATAACTATGATCTTTCACTGCTTATAGGAAAAAGCTGAAATCCTTCTGTGTCATCTATGAGGCCCCTCCTTTCTCAGACTCAGCTCACAGCTTCCTCTTCGTCTTTCTCAGAGTTTTTCACTCTGTTCTCATAGAGCATCCTCAGGGTCCTCCATGTGGGGTTATTTTTAAGCTTCCCTTTTAGCCACCCTAGACTTCAGAGAGGACTATCTCTCCCCATGACTGTCTTCAGGAGGAGATGTGTTAACAAAGTAGTTCCATGGACTTTTCTCTCCCCCTGGTACACTTAAAAAGAATATTTGAGTTTGGTCAGCCCAATACCTTTTCCTCTCTTTTGCCATCATGGAGCAGGGCTGAGGTAGGGAGGGTTGGGGATCTCTCAGGTCCTCCAGAGGTCCTGCCCAGGAGGCAGGTGTGAGATGAGGGGATACAGCATGATGTAGGATTCTTCTCAACTCTGGGATTCATCCAGCCTATTTGGCCAATGACCCTAAAGCCATGTTCTTCCACTTTTTCCTCTAAGCAATGGACAAGATATTTTGGATACTATACTCTAAATATTTTTATTTCTTAATATTGTTTGGAACTTGGATTAAAAAAAGGGCACTATTTACTGTTTATTTTGCCCCCTCTGCCCTGCTCCCCACTCCATTTTAATTGTCAAAGTCTGGTTCAAACGTTATCAGTTCTTAACCCCTACCCAACCCCCTCAGGCAGCATTAATTTTCTGTGCCTTTGTGGTCCCATTGTTCATTTAAAAAATGTCTTTGGGCAGTTACTCTGCTTTGGTTTAATGAAAGTTGATTCCCCCCCCCTTACATTATAAGCTCCTTGACAGTGATTCCTGACACTCATCTTAACATACTGGCTCCCAAATAATTCATGCTTAGAAGGTAGTTCAAACAAATGCTTGCAACATAAAGTTGAAATGCACAACACCTTGGGCCAGTACAGATGAAGGGACAGGGGCATACTAAGAGTTGCAACTATCACACCTCAACACTACTGAGGCATCCTGCTGAAAGTGCAGATGGCAGTCATGTTGGTGGCTCTAATGGCATCCTATCCCAGACCTTTACTACAGGGCTTCAGCAGTGGTCAGAGATCACTGGGTGGTTCTCCTACTGTAGTTGTCCATCTGGATTATATTGGAAAAGCTCCAATGTCTAGAGATGGAAATACTGTCTGTACTTTTAAGTGGAGGCTGTGATTTTTCTCAGGATTGAATCCAGCTATAGAGACAAAGAATCTCAGCCACTGGGGAGAGAGATGTAAGCAAAGGTTTACATTCTTCCCCTTGCTAGAAGGATGCCTGCGAAGCCATTATTTCCTTTGGTTGAAATGAATAGAGACTATGTGACTGAAATTGAAACCAAAATGTCTTCCCACTGAGCTGATTGATATGTTTTAGCAGTAGACTAGGGATGACCTTCACCAAGAAGGTATCAAAACAACTAAAATAGTGGGTTGCCATTATTAGATACAAGACTAAGGAAAGGTATTGGTTATCTTGGATCAATTATTATTTAGATCACTTTGGATCCTCAATTGTGGGTCTAATTTTGGACCCAAAGCACAAAATTGGATAATTGTTTTTTTCTGATTATCTCTTCATTTATAAGTTATATCCAGTTTGCTCAATCTCTGATGACTCCAGGGAAAACTATGAGAATATATTATAGAAAATTTGTTTTTCTAGTTTCATGCTTCCATGTTGGGGGATTCCATCACCATTACTGTAGCATACCCACCTCTAATCATCCTGTTTGTTGCTTGCTTAGGATAAGTTTTTATGGTAGCTGAGAATGGACTCAAATTCATGATTCTCTTGCTCTTGGGTTTCAGAATTACAGGAGTGTACCATCATGCCTGGTTCTATGGTCTGCTTCTTGACTAGGGAGGGCTCGTTTCTGAAAGTCCTTTGATGAGTTTTTAGCTCTTTCCTCTTTTTCATCGGGGGATGAATGTCAGTCAGCTACCTAGGTAAAGGTGAGCGCTGCAGGTCCTGTTTCTTGACTGGTGGGGTATGTGGGAACTGACCCCCCCCCCACATTACCTCATTATCTTCAACAGTATTGTCATCAATGAAAACGACACTTTACTTTTCATCTGCCTGGCTGTGGTGCCCTTATCTCATTATGGTTCATGTCAAGATTTGGGTGTATTATGTTGGACTTCCAGCTCTAATACTGTGAGCTACAATACTATCATTTCAGCTCCAGTGTCCACTTTGCAGCAGCACTGAGACAACCTGAGCCTCTGGTTCCACTTTGGGAATGTAAATCTACTTTTAAGTGAAAAACAAAACAAAACAAAAAAACAAAAACCAATTTTCCTTGCATGAGATTTGTTTTTCTTGATATCATCATAGCTTTTTACAAGCAAATGATGCTAATATACTTTTTAATGAAGGTAATTACAAATGAGTCAACACAAGGCTGCTTGTGAACTTTGGGATTGTAGTGAAGTGCTGTCTTACACTAAAGAAATAATTTGATTTGCCATTCAATCAGAGCATGTTTACAAGTATGTGTATGTGTCCTTATTGATAATTACTTCAGTATTCCAGCTATAAACCTGAACAGCTTAGTTCTGGACAAACTGTCATGTACAGTTGCTCTACCACACTTACGATCTCAAGGTCAAGTTAGTTCTTAAAAGTAGATAGCAATTTCAGGGTGTTTAAAAGAGGCCCTGGGTTTGTTCGAGGTTGAGGGCCCCATTTCATGGGTTCAGTTTTCTGCTCGTTCTAAACAAAGCTGTTCATTGTCGGGGCTATTCCTCTATCTGCAGAAGGAGAGATGACTCTCCAGAGAAGGATTTGATCATTAAGTAAAGGAACACAGCAACAATACAGAGGCACCTGTGCCAATCCCTTCAGGGGAAGATGTCAGTTCCAATCTTTTTTCATGGTCTACTTGATGGTACTGGAGATAAGTCCCCCGCTACATCTTTTCTGCAGAGGAATGCTGCATCACACCCTCATTTAAACTCACCCAGTAGGATGATGAGAAGGTGGGAGAAAGTTATGGCCCAGAGGTATTCAGTAGGTTCTCTGAGCTGTCAATCATGAGGTATTTAATCCTATTATCTTATTCTGTGTTTGTGTGAAAACGTCTTTTGTAGCTGCTGGCACCGAAAATCCGTGTGGCTGCAATAATAACTCCTTACCTTATTATCTAAAAGAGGGCTATCTTCAGATTTTTATTAACTAAGAACGTGGTCCTTTAAGGACTGCCTTAAAAATTGAAACCCTCATGTACACAGTCATTTGCCCAGTTGAAAATAATCAGAAGAAAGGGTGTGTGGAAATCTCATGCCAGGGTCTGTGCTGGGATGAAGGCTATTATTCTAAACCCATCAGAATCACCTCTGGGGGGGGGGGGCACTGCTTGAAAGCACAGCCTGCCCCTCCCTGGGAGTTTCCAGTCAGTGAGAATTTGTGTTTCAGGGATGCAGTTTCCAGGGATGCTGCAGCTGTTGTTCCGGGGACCACACTTTGAGAGCCCGTGGCTTAGCCTGAGCTGCAGGGGGAGGCAACAAAATAAACCAACTGACATCTCAGATGTGCCCCACTCAAGCAAATAAAGGAGCAGTTCATGGGGTGAGGCAGAAACCATGCACACTGTTCCTAGGAGTCTACCTTAAAGCATGATGATGCCACCAGCGAACTTCTTCCTTAAAGGGCCAGAAAAGCCAGTATTTTGAGCCTTGCAGGCAGGATGGACCCACTTAAAGGACCCCACTTGGTGATTGTGACATAGAACCATCCAGAGATACTTTCTTTAGCACAGCATGGATGTTGTAGTAAATCTTTATTTATAAAAATAGATAGTATGCTGGATTTGGCTCCGGGGCTACAGTTTGCCCACGCTTGGGCCTAGATAATGTGCTAAAGAAATTCATAGAAGGAAAAAATCTGTTCATTTATCCTGAGTGTGCACTGGGGAATGACCAAGTTGGAAACATGGATGTATGAGCCCAGTGTTGATGGACTTTCAGTGGTATACTGCTTTCGTTGGTAGATGAACTCCCTAGCAGTTCAGCCCCTAGACATGGCTACTTAGGACTGTATAAAATCCACTCCCCCATTTTAATAGGAGTTTCACTGTGCTAGTTAAATTTCTCATGTATACTTGCATTTTCTTCTTGGTGTTTGTTTATAAGTAAAGGACACACTTACTAATGTATTTCATCATTTAGGAGAATTTATGGAGTTCTGAATTAAATTTTGTTTTTCATTTGTTTTTCCCTCTCCTCATTTCACAAAGAGCCATTTGGGTATATTTCTTCCCACTTCATGGCAGGTTTGTGGTGTTTACTAGAGCTGCTAAAAGCAAAATTACTTGAAGATAAGCTTTCTAGATGGCCAAACTCATGCCCTGAAGGGGATAAAAGAAAGGGGAGTGTCTTTGACAGGGACAGGTGTGGCCAGGTATTAAGTAAAGGAAGAATATAATAGTGGGGCCAGGATAAGAGATTCAGCTTCCTGGCCCAGTAGCTGGTTTGATTCTCAGGACTTCTTACTTGGCTAAGAGCCATAGGAGCCTAGTGCCCATCCCACTGATGGAAATGCATTCTTCTTGACTTCAGACAGTCCACCACCTTGGACTGCTCCCACCCCGCTAGCTGCTCCCCACCCCCATCTCTTGGGTAATTCCTTTTATCTCTCCGATATCTGATATCAGGGCTACCCTAAGTCCTGTTTTTTATTCTCTTTTCATTTCTCATTTTTTCCAACTCCCACTGCCTCTTCATGTGTTCCCCACCCCTCTAGTTAAAATTATGGGATTCCCTGCATTTCTTAAGGAGTGCCAGAGTGGCCCACCACAGAGTGATGGGACAGATGTGGACAACTTCTGTATCATGGCACCTTGAGTGAGGGAATTGAGAGCCCTTCCTTAATTTCCTAAGTTGTCTGCAAGCAGGAGAGAGTGAAAGTTGGGGAGCATGTGGGAGTGCTATAGATGTGATTCCCCCAAGTGCATGGATTAAAGTCTCCAGAATGGCACTAACTAGGACATGGGGGAAATAATAAAAAGCATAATAAAAAGGGGCTCTTTAGATTTTTGCAGGCTCTCCTTTGAAAGGGATTGTGCGAGCCTTATCTTTCTCCCATTTCCTAGTCACGGGGAGCAGTTTTGCTTGATCATGACTCCTACAATAATGTACCAATTCATCATGGGGCCCAAAGCAATACAGCTAATCACTCAGGAACTATGCATTCAATATTAATTCATTTTTAAGTTGATTTTTTCAATTTTGTTGTGTTTCTGAAATGGGATCATGCTCTATAGCTCAGGCTGTTCTCAGACCCAAGAGCTTGCCATCTCAGCTTTCCAAGATGTACAGGTGTGTACTGCTGTGTCCAACTCAAATGCTTCTCACAGTGACAAAAAAAAAAAAAAACCAAAAAGAAAAACAAAAAAAAAAACCAAACCACTAAATAGTACACAGTTGGGGGTGATGAGGAGACTAATATTGATGGCAAGTTCGAACTTAACAAAAAAGTATATGGAGGGGATGTTGAAATTTATTTGAATTAAGGAAAATGTTATCATGTGACATTTCCAATGTATCTAAGTTTATGAATGTCAGTTCATACCGCAACAGTTCTTAGTATTTGACTAATGGTAACACACAAATCAACAGAGCAAAACAAATGTGGTTGTGTCTCAACAGGCCAGGTTCTGAGGCTGGCAAGCGGGGGTGCAGGGAACTTTTCACGCAGGCATGCTGTGTTCAGTTGCTGCTTGCTCCCCAGCCTCCCCCAGGATTTCATAACAAACCCTAATGTGCAGCACAGACGGTACCCACTTCCTGTGTTCTCCCTCTGGGTGGAAGAAAGGCTGCTAATGAGGCAGGGCTCAGCTCGGATTTGTTTGATGACCAGAAAAGCTGACTCTTCAATCTGCACCCTCCCTGTTCTGGCACAGGCAACACCTAGTCTCCCCCCTCCCACACTGCTTCTTTGCAGCAGGAATTGCCCACAGATCCCCATGTGGACCCAGGGACGCCAAGGCTTGTTACGGTCGCAGATTCTGCTGCCTGTGCTGTAGGACTGGAGTGTTTGCCTGCTGGGCTGTGGCATGTAGACCTCTGCTGAGTTTGGAAATCTGGCCTCCAGTGTGGAACAGGGACAGCCTGTTCAGTGAGAGAAGAGTGCTGTTTTATTTCAGCCATGGGTGCCAAAAGAGACTGGGGGGGGGGGAATCTGCTCCTTGCCTATTTGGCTATTATTATTAAGGCATGAAATCTCTTATTTTCCTCACTTTTTTTAAGGGGTTAATGAGCTGAGAGTTTAAGGTTCAAACTTTTTTTTTTATTGTTAAAACAATGATAACTTCATTAGTGACACCTGGACCCTTATTTTATTCTTCAGAACTATATGGATTCCATTTTGCTTTTTAGATTCTTTCATTTCAAGAGCTTGAAATCAAACAATGTTTTGCAGGGATTAAACAAATTTTTAACAACCCTCAAAAGGGACTTTGGAAGGCTTGTGCTGAATTCTTCAGCTCTAACCATCTTCAGCAAATGGGAGTTTCAATCCACGTTCCTTTGAGACCCCTAGGGAATGAGATACCATCTCTTCTCTAAATATATCTAACTGTGAGTTGATGATTATGGCAGAAAAGCATCAGTCAGCACAAGTTTTCCCATCTATTTTCTGTTTGCCTAACTTTATAGTTAGCTTTGCATTGCTACCAAATGAATTGATCCTAATCTAGACTGAAAAGAAGACACAGGTGACTATTGCTTTGGATCAGTGGGAGAAATCAATAGATAATTCCTTTTCTGTATAAATAGAAATACCAAAGCCATGATGGCATTGGCCAATGCGATTTTTTTTAACCTTCTAAATGCATTAGTTAGAAATGGTTAACAATAATCGTCACAGAATAGGAACACACTCAAATTTCCTAGACTTTCTTCTTCTGTGCCAGTCATGGTGCTCATGGCAGTCTTTGCGTATACACCTTCCCATTCAATTTTCTTCTTTGAGTCTCTCCGTCACGTTACCACCTCATTTGTCTTTTCCTTTCTGGGCTACATTGTCTAAGCCCTCCAAGTGTACGTCACGTCAGGCTGGAAACCAAAGCTGAAGACAAGGGTAGGAAGACTAAGCTTTGCCATGTACAACAGTGGTCTACCAGTCACCCACTTGCATGTGCCAGGGACTGAATTCAGTTCACAGGATGATAAAAATGCTTAAGATGCAGGTTCTATTTCCTATAGTCTCAGAGTTTGCAGGTGACAGGCAGCTGAGCAGGGAAATGGACACATAATTACTAATGACCAAGAGGTACTACCAGAGAGTTTTAGAGAGTAAAGTGGAGATGTGGAAGATGTGAGGAATGTGGACCTATGAGGTTCATCAAGGAAGGGAAGTACTTGGAAGGTAGATTCATAGGCTGTGAGATTAAAAGAATGTCACCATTAGTAATAGGAGAGGGTTGATTCCCAGCAGGTATCACAAAGAGACAAAACATACTGAATGGGGTATATTATTTCAAGGAAACTGTAAGCATCTTGGAATGAGTGGATTAGAATGTCCCTGTGGCATTGTGGGAAAAAGAAGTTAGGAAAGAAACAAGAATAATATGGAGAGTCTTTCACTTAGCAATGAAACAAGAAAGGTCCTGTTATCATGAAAAGAATCTATTTAACTGGCCGGCAGAAGTAAATTTGGCTGATCTTGAGAACAAAAATATCAATTATTTCCTACTTAAATCTTTCTAATCTGCAAAGATTTCTCACCATTCTTCACTCCATGGAAAAGTGCCTAGGGGATCCCATTTGAACACTGGGCAGATTACCTGGTCAAACTTGTTTAAAAGAACTGTCCCATCCCTGAACAAGTAATTCCAAAGTGAAAAATTTCCTTTTCTCAAAGAGAAGGATCCTAGTTTGATTGGAAAAGGGTCAGATGAACAAGACAGGCAAACACCAAGAGACCATTTTCCTTAATATTTCTTCTATTCTCCAAAGTTGTTTTGACTTCACTGTTTTGATTTTCAAAGTGACTTTTAATTAACAAGGATGGCCAATGTTTTACCCAACCAACTTGTGCCAAGTCATTTCACCAAATGGAGAGAAGTCAGGGTTGAGAATATTATGCCTCGCCCCCAATTCTCCTTTAGATAGAAAGTTCTCTAAAAGGCAGAGGAAATTTTGAATAACCCAGGCCGTTGAGAACATTTGAAAAATGGCATAGTCATCACAGTCCTCAGTAACTGCCTATGACTTGGTACTTATAACTATACTCAGTCTTGGCCTTTGGTTGAGACAGAAGAAAGCCTGTGTGACTGGTCTGAACAGACCAGAGCATCTACAGAAGGCACTAGGATGTTCTTGATATACATGCGACCTGCTCGGAGGAAGCTTAGTCTCTTTTACCAGAGTTTGAACTTGGGGTGGATAATATGTGAGAGTCTAATTCACTCTTTCTCATTTCTTGACTTCCCTGGGTAAGGCTCTATTATGTATAGAGTTGTTACCCCCCATCTTGGGAAAGTTATGGGCTCAGTGATGGAAAATTTTATGTTATGGTTATCCTAATGCGTTTGATGATGGTGCAATGATCAAAAAAGATGCCAGTGATGACAATTGAACGTCCCTTTGCCTTCCCAGCCTCCTTCATATATTCTCAGGCATAGGATGACAAAGGGAAGTCCACGAGTCACATGAAGAAGGACGGTAGTAGCCATGTACACGATCAGGAGCTTCTCCGCTTGCCTCCGCCTGCCCTTTCTTAGTCACCCTCTCCTTTGCCTGCTCATGCTGTTTCTCCAGCATCTTAGCCACTGACCAGCATTCTCTCCCCACCTGAGTCCTCATGGATGACTCATTCAAAGCAATCATTAACCGAGTCCTGAACAGAGTGAGTCCTCAACTAGGTGCGGAATGAAACAATGCTCTCAAGCTTTCAAAGGTAGCTGGCGTTTATGGAGCCTCTTCTTAAGTGAGCTAATATTTTGCATGTGGATAGAAGGGGGCATAAAAGTTTGAGAATCACAGCAGCCTAGGTATATACCCAGGTGCCCAAGTAGTTGGATATAAGATTAAAGGTATAATCTGTCTGAGATATCATTTTATAACTATAAAGAGCCATGTGATTTCTACCTTTGTCAAGTATTAAAAGAGACAGTATATATGGCAATGTCTTGCATCGTATCTGAGACTTGAGTAAATGCTTCCTTCCTTTTAGTCGTATCTTAGAATGCTGCTAAGCTGTTCTAGGTGGCATCTTCAGGATGACAAGTAAAAAGGGATCACTAAGCTCTGGTGGGGATGGATGTATTAGAAGAGATGAGCAGCAGTCAGAAGAGTGACATGGTTAGGAATTTTTTAAAAGAAATGATAGTTTCTATGGTTAATTTTCTTGGCTGGGGTTTAAGAGGAAATTCAAGGTTCTTGTTAATTATACTTACCAATTGGGTCTAATTGGCAAGTACCCCAAAATGAGTAAAACAAGCGGGAGTCAAGAGAGAAAAACGGCAGGCATCCTGTCAAAAAACAAAAGCTTTGAAATTTCTACAGCCCAATGGTTGGATACACATTTCATTAAAGCAGATGGACCACCTGATTTGTGTAAGTCTGTGTGCGTGCAACCCACGCCACACATGCAGAGCTGTGTGAAGTATCATACAGACTTCTTAAAACCAAACACAAGCAGATTCATAAGATCAACATGCCTTCTGCTGAAGGAAGCATATTTTGTCCTGTTCTAGTCTAGGATAGGTATGGGAGGTGAAGGGAATAAGATACATTCATATTACATGTTTATTCCAGGGTTTGGTAAAACCGGAAAGTGTTGGTTGCTGGTGTATCAGGTAAACTGATAATCACACTCTTTCAGTTCTGTGTCTTCCAGGACAGGACAAGAAGCAGATTCATGCCTCTGTCTTAGAAGCATTTCCGTGATTTTTTTTTTTTTTTTTTTTTTTTTTTTTAGAGAAACATTCCATTATCAAACAATTAGCTACATTAGCTGGTCACATGCTAATCTACTTAATTTGTTACTAAGCATGAACAATGTTACTTACTGAGGATTCTCATTCTGCTTTTTCTCACTCTCTCATTGGCTAGCCAGGGGAGTATCTGCCTGCCCCCTCTCTCTGTCTTTAAAAGGTATCACAGTCATTTCAATATGTCAGGTTTCCTACCAAGCTGGCTTTTCTGCCTCCCACCTGGTTAAGATCCTGTCTGGCGAGTTGCTCACTGGCTAAGTTAGCCAGCATTTGGCTAGGTGGCTCAAACAGCATCTACTATCAAATCTAGGCCTAAGGTAGCAAGTCTGTATTTGTCTTTCTGATGCCCTTACCCTAGAGCAGCACATAAGGGAATTCCAGACCCCAGCTCCTTAGGATAGAGCTAGACTTCTAGAGAAGCCCCAGTTTGTGGCAGTTGCTGGGACCATTGGCTGGGCAGGAATGGATAGTTGGTCAGAGGCACTGTGCCTCTTTTCATGGGTCATCGCTGAGCCATTCCTTATGTCCACCTCTGATAAAACTGCATTATTAGAACAGGGAACACACTGAGAAAACCACAAAGCAGTATCCCTTGAAACTCAGGACATGGGTTGCTTCCTTTAGATTCTCTGTTTATAAGGTAACAATCCAAAATTAACAGTTTTACATTTCCCAGAGTATCCATAATTAGTGTGCTTCTGAGGATGCAAATTTAGCTTACAATTGTGTGTGGCCATCAAACCACTTGTTAATGCTATAAGCAAAACTTCTAATAGATGGCAACCATACACTCCCACCCTAGGTATTTAGTATAAGTATTGTGGATGGAACTAAGCAATACATAAATGTGTATTAAAATTAAATAAATCTGGCTTTGTTACATGTTCCTGGAGTGAACCATGTGCTGGTATTTTCGGTTTATTCTTTCCCTAGATATATGAATGCCTCATGAAGAAAAATCTCAAAGGATGCTGTGCTAAAGGGCAGGGCAAAGAGTGGTAGTAGTCAAAAACCGGAATGTCAAGGCAAAGGGATGCAGTGATTGCATCCATGGTTGTCTTGCTATTTCCTTAATGACCCCCAGGACACAGCAGAGAGATGATAAGTGAGAAGATGGGGGGATGAAGGACTAAAGATCTTGTCCTGAGACAACATTGATTCCACAAGCGCCGTGTTGGTATATGTTGCTGAGGTGCATAGAGTTTTTTTTTTTCCTCTGAATTCCTAGGGCATTGTACCAAACAGAGAACCATCCCTCAAACTAAGATAGTGACATGCTGCTGAGCAGGGAACGACAAGCTGTGTGTAGTTTGGGTTCAGGTAGAAGCTCCATCAAGTCAATTCATTGTGAATTCAGGTAGAACCTTTGGTTTTCTCTAAGTGGCTTTTCTATATAGAGAATGAAAGCAGTTAGCTAGATGAGGCCTACAGATCATCTATATGTCTGTGTGGCATGTGTGTGCATGCACGCATGCATACACACACACACACACACACACACACACACACACACACACACACACACTGTACTGTTTATGTTCTCATTCTGTATTCACCTTTAGTTTCTCCCTAAGACTCTCTGTTAGTAAAAAAGAGTGAAGCATACATGCCTCTCCTTATGAGTTTAATGACTTTTATGTTCTAAAAAACAAACTTGAGTTCACATGCTCTCCTTCATGTGTGCCCCAGAAAATTTCTCTGTGCCATTAGAGGATAAGACTTAAGAGAAAGGAAACAGGTTTCAACTCTAGGTACTGACTAAATTTCTGCCTGTTCAAAGTGTTTGCCTGCGTGGCGTGTAAGTGTGCTGCCCCCATTGTGCCTGTCAAATCTTGCTTGACAGGCATTCCCATGAATATTCCACCCAGAAATGGTTTTGTCTGAATTGCCACTGTACTGTGTATCACAAAGGGCATGGAGCTCTTGCTGTTCTGTAGCACCGCCTCTGCACACACGGCCAGCCCCTTGGAGCAGGTTGGTACAGGTGTGGGCTCAGACACAGACTTCCTGGGTCTGCCACTCAGTAACGCTCTGTTCTGTGGTCTGGTCCCTGGCCTCTGCACTTCAGTTGGCTTACTAAGGAACCGATGAAGAACGGCTGTTGTTGGGATTAAGTCAGCTAGTCCTTGTAAATGATTTAGAGTAGCACTCGGTGAACACAAGGTTTCGTTGACTTCTTTGAAAGACTAAGTTCTTCAAGCACAAAGCTATGCCCGCTGTGCCTTGCAGCCCCTACAGTGCTTTATGTAGTGTGGGCACTTAGGCAAATTTGTGAAGAAAAAAGCCCCAAAGAAGCATTGTCATGGGAAAATGGAACGTCAGAATCACCGTTTGTTTTAAAACGACAGTAGGTCTTGCCACGTTTTTAAAAAAGTAAAGAAATTCAGTATACATTTTGCCTGCATAGGAAATGTCTTAAAATTATACTGAGGTAAAGAGTGTACTGGAGACACTCTGCTATGGGCAGCATATGGACAGTATTGAACATGAAACATCTGCCAATTGGGCTGCAACTTAATGGGGAGAGAGGGAGCTGGACTTTGGGGGTGCCCAGGAGTGTGATGACAGAGAAATGACTAGTTGTTGGGCTGCCGTATTTTCCTCTTGGTAGGGACACAGATGTAGAGTGTTTCCAGTCTCCCCTCTGTAACAGGACATCTATTTATAGTTTAGTACTGGGACCGTGTTTAGGCCATGTTGTCATCTGCCAACTCCAAAGCGGGAATATGACTTGGGCTCTGATTTTAGTTACTACTAAACACAAGCATGGAATTTGTTACACGGGCCCCATCATTTTTATTTTTATAAAACCTTCATATGTGTCTTGAGACTATTGTTCGTGTGTCTGTCACCAGCCTCTTTTCCCTTAAGTGTCCTGAGTGGACCGTTTGCTGATTCTTCATTCCTAAGGCAAAGCTAAGACTGCATGGATCAGGGAAGAGGTATTTTGATGCAGGTTCACATTTCCTGATCAGGTATGATGGGGGTCACCCTAAAGCTGGGGTAGGAGAATCAGGAGAAGAGAGCTAAAGGCTACAACAATTGAAAGAACAATTTTAAAAAGACACACAACATGAGAACTACAGTAGACAGTGGTGTGCTGTAGTTAGGAAGTTTGCCAAATGAGTAGGTTATGACAATGCATCATAGGGAGGAGATGGGGAACTATATGAGATGGTTTTATGATAAACATGTCTTATAATTCTACTTTGCACACCTCATACATAACACCTATTTTAAAACATGGTATATATGTGTGTGTGTGTGTGTGTGTGTGTGTGTGTGTGTGTGTGTGTGTGTGTGTGTGTATGTGTGCAGGAAAGGAAGTTATCAAAGTCCTGTGTTACAGGGATAGAGGGACTACTTCCAAAGGCTTATTCATATCCTCTTTGGCAAAACTTGTCTCTGTTTACTGTAAAATTCAACATCAGGCTGGCTAGTTTTATGCCCACTTGACACAAGTTAGAGTCATCTGAAAGGAGGAAAACTCAACTGAGAAAATGCCTCCATGAAATCCAAATGGAGGGCATTTTCTTAATTAATAATTGATGGGGGTGAGCCCAACCCATTGTGGGTGGTGCCATCCCTGGGCTGGTGATCATGGGTTCTATAAGAAAGAAGGCTGAGCTGGGCAGTAGTGATGCATGCCTTTAATCCCAGCACTCAGGAGGCAGAGCCAGGCGGATCTCTGTGAGTTTGAGGCCAGTCTGGTCTACAGATCAAGATCCAGGACAGGCACCAAAACTACACAGAGAAATCCTGTCTCGAAAAACTAAAGAGAGAGAGAGAGAGAGAGAGAGAGAGAGAGAGAGAGAGAGAGAGAGAGAGAGAGAAAGAAAGAAAGAAAGAAAGAAAGAAAGAAAGAAAGAAAGAAAGAAAGAAAGAAAGAAAGAAAGAAAGGAAGCAGGCAAACCATGAGGAGCAAGCCAGTAAGCAGCACTCTTCTGTGGCCTCTGCATCAGCTCCTGCCTCTAGGTTCCTGCCCTGTTTGAGTTCCTGACCTGACTTCCTTCAAGTGATATGGAAACTTAAGCCAAATAAATACTTTCTTCTCTGAGTTGCTTTGGTCACGGTTTTTCATCATAGTACTAAAACCCCTGACTTAGACAAACATCAAAAAGTCTTAAAAGTAAAAAGTATAGGTATCACTTCCTGTCTTTTGTCTCCCACCTGGTTCATTGTGAAGTACTATTTATCTAGGATCCTAAGTATCCTAGAATATTTAGGCCTATTGTATAAGCATATGAGTATAAAATGTTAAAATGTGATTATAGTAAGCAAACAATTACATTATAGAATAGACTTTTGACTTAAAAGATAACTTTAGATATCTTAAAAGATACCTCTACGTAGCTTCCTATACAAGCCCAAATAGAACTATTTCATTATCTATAATAATTTGAGGATTTCACTACATGTCTCTATAATTTTTTGAACTAATTGAGTAATGGTTAGGTTATTTCTGTTTTGCTACTGTGAGCAATATTATAGTAAATATATACAGAATAAATTCCTAGTAGTGAAATTGTAGGCTCAAAGGATTTGTACACTTAAAAGGAATGGCAGAGTATCTGCTAAATAGGGTTTCTACATTTACACACATATTTCTTATTTATGTGGCATTTATTGACATTAGATTATCTTGACTTTTGATTTTGCCAATTTGATCGATAAAACTTTTTCTTTTGTTGATGGTCAAGTCTTTATTTTCTTCCTCACGACCTTCCTATGGATATATTTTGTTCAATTTTCAATAGGGTTTTACACATTTTTCCTTTTGATTTACAAATACTTTGCATACTATGGAAATTGGCTCTTTGTCATAGCTGTGAATATATCCTTTATTTGGCTGTCCTTTGAAATTATTTTTTTCTAATGGGATTTCTAAGCATTTGTTTTCTGTAGAAACCTGTGAATGTGAAAGTCACAATACTTACAATTTTTGGTATTGATCAAACATCCCTAATCTGAAAATTTGATAGCCCCAGTTTTCTGAAATCTGCAACACAGGCATTTTAGATAAGGAATACTCAAGCTATTTTTATAAAATGATAGTGGGAAAGGATACATAGCCAGAAGTGGAACAAAGACATTGTTGTAAACAATGGAGTATAAGAGAGAAAAGAGAGTTTATTTTTAAAGTTCTTGCTGTGGCTTCATTAAATGTATAAGGTGATACACACACCCTGGATTTGTTTACTCACTAAGCTCAAACTGAAACTGCATCTACATATAGATCTAACACTTAAGTCTGGCTGAAAATGCAAGTTAAAAATTAAAGGAAAAATTAGGGTTGAGTTGATAATGACATGTATATGATCTCTAAAACAAAGAACCCAGTGAACTAGTTATGAAGATTAATTATAGCTGAAGAAATTTTTTTGTAATTGTCATTAGCAGACATACCCATTTATATGTTTATTAGTCCTCTGATGACTTCATCAGCACTCCATCTCCCAGTGGCTTTATCCTGTACAATGACTAGTTATTACTTCAGGATTATTCAAGTGTAAGAAAGCAAGCCTGGGTAACCGACATGAGGTGTTAGCACACCTCCTCATCTTCTCTTCAGTTTCCTCAAAGATTCCTTCCACTGAGTCAAAGAATGGGCTTCTCTCCTTCATTAATATAATTCTCTTTTCCTTCTCACAGAGGGCCAAGGCATTTCTGGTCTTCTCCTGCCTGTTGCCAGGACAATAGCCATGTGTAGGTTACATGAGAATTGCTTTCTGGGATTCATCTTTGAGTCGTCCCCATTAGGAATAAGATGTTATAGAAGCACAGCATATGCCTTCATATTTTTACTATTTTGTTATTTAAAATGTTACTTAATGTGTAACCACACATTTATGCATTGCACAGTATAGATGATTATTCTGAAACTAAGAGGATCTTCTCTTGGATTAGTTAGCTTACAAGGTTAAATCAGGGTTGAGGTGTAGTCTAGTTGTCGTAGGATGGCTTAGTCTCAATATGGTTTCTACCATATGATACTAAGAAGCTTAAAGGCGAGGCAGGAAAGAGCAAGCCTGACTCCTATGCTATAGGCACTATTTAGGTTAACTTCCCCAGTGAGCATCCTGGGTAAGACAGGCATGGTATTTATGAATGACAGACATGCTCTATTCATAGGCCAATCCCAGCCAATAGCCAGTTGCTACATGGAATGTTTGATTTTAAAGGTCCAGCTGTCTCCCAACAGTTTTCCTGCCCTGCCTAGTGATAACATTTTAGTTTTCTGTCTATCTCCTGAATTAAGTCTATATCTATAAATAGTGGGCGACACAAGATGAATATAAAATATAAACCAAAATGCTATCACTTTGTTGAGCCTCTAAGGTGTGTGTATGTTGCGGGGGTGGGTGGGTGGGTGTGGGTGGAGGAGGGATTTGTTTACAACGCTGAGTTGTTCATTTTTTCTGATTCATTCTGGCTAGAATGTACATGTGTTGATGGGAACCACATGAATGGTGATGTAGAGCAAACCAAAGAAGAATTTTGAGTCCTGACACCACGATGCTGTCATTATTTGTGGATTTGTGTTCAGAATGACATGTAAGTAGGAATAGTCATTTTTGATCCCATGTACACCTCTTTGCTTCAGGTTATTGTCACAGGAGCAGAGCCTAGGTCCTAACTAAGACCAATGGTTGTGAGTTATAACAAGATTTATCAGGAAAAAGTGATCTGTGAGGTTTGTGCTATGGGCCATCTTTATTCATAGTGCCAATTGCTAAAACACCCCCCCTCGACACACACACAACTTTTTTGCCATAAAAAAATAACTAAAAATTTAAAATTAGCACACATTCTGGCTAGTTTTGTTTTTTTCGAGACAAGGTTTCTCTGTGTAGTTTTGGTGCCTGTCCTGCATCTCGCTCTGTAGACTAGGCTGACCTTAAACTCACAGAGATCCTCTTGGCTCTGCCTTCCGAGTGCTGGGATTAATTCATGTGCCACTATTGCCTGGTGATTCTAGCTAGTTTTAAGTTGACAAATTAGAGTTACCTCATGCTGTGGGATGTTCTGTATGCTCTGAATGTGTTGCTCTGATTGGTTAATAAATAAAGTGCTGATTGGCCAGTAGCCAGGCAGGAAGTATAGGTGGGACAAAGAGGGAGGAGAATTCTGGGAAGTGGAAGGCTGAGGCAGAGAGATGCTGCCAGCTGCCACAATGAGAAGCAGATGTTAAGATACCGGAAAGCCACAAGCCACATGGCAACTTATAGATTAATAGAAAAGGGTTAATTTAAGTTATAAGAACAGTTATCAAGAAACCTGCCATGGCCATACAGTTTATAAGTAATATAAAGTCTCTGTGTGTTTACTTGGTTGGGTCTGAGTGGCTGTGGGACTGGCGGGTAAGAGAGATTTGTCCTGACCATGGGTCAGGCAAGACCAGGAAAACTCTAGCTACCACCTGGGAAGAGGGAGCCTCAGCTGAGGAATTGCCTCAACCATATTGGCTTATGGGCACATCTATGGACATTTTCTTAATTGCTAGTTGATTCTGGAGGGCACTACCCATACCATCACTAGGCAGGTGGGCCTGGGCTGAATAAGAAAAGCAGTTGAGCAAATCAGAGGGCACAAGCCGGTAAACAGCATTCTGCTGTGGTTTCTGCCTTGAGTTCCTACTTGGTCTTTCCTCAATGGTGGACTGTAGACTGTGAGATGAAACAAACTCTTCCCTCCCCAAGATGGTTTTGGTCAGTAGTTTATCACAGTAGCATGATGGTATTTCTGGAACAAAGTGTGTTTGAGTGTATTTTTCTTTCCTCCACGTCACATGTATTTTTTTTTTGCCCTGTCCCCATTCCTTAGCACCCTTTAATTTCTTTTGGTCTCCTCTTCATTTAGATATTACATGTGTACATTACAAACTTGGATAAAAACATGAGTGAGAACATGTGGTCTCTTTCTGAGCTTCCATCACTTTACTTGAGGCAATACTTTTCAGAGCCATCTATTTGCTGCAAATTACATTTGTCTTTGCACATAAATAAAATTTCACTGCTCATATTAACTAAATAGTCATTGTCTATTCCTCTGTTGATGGGCACCTAGGCTGCTTCTGATCTTGTTTTTAGTAATAGGGCAGCAAGAAACATGAGCGTACAAGTACCTCTGTGATAGGATATGGATCTCCTGGGGCATATGTCCAGGAGTGGCATAAACTAGATGAATTCACTGCTGAATTTCATCTAATTTTTAAGGAAGATATAATACCAACACTTCTCAATTGTTCCACAGAAGAGATGGGAAGGAACACTACCAAATTCTTTCTATGAAACTACTCATTTTGATATCAAAACCAGGTAAAGACAAAAGAAAAACAAAAAAAATTACAGACCAATCTTCCCTTTGAATAGATGCAGAAATTCCCAACACAAATGAAGAACACTTTTAAGACAATCATATATCATGATCAAGTGGACTCTACCCCATAGATACAGAATTGGCTCATCATATGCAAATCAATACATATAGTGGACCATAGAAATAAAATTAAGGACAGAAACCATAAATCATCTTGTTGGATGAAGAGAGGCACTTGATAAAGTCTAACAAGCTTTCATGATAAAAGTCCTGGAGATATTAGGAATAAATTTAACATAACTTAAAAAATAAAGGCTATATCCAACAAACATATAGCCAACATTATACCAAATGGGAAAAAAGTGGTAAGAACTTTCTTTTAAAATTGGTTATGAAACAAGGATGTCTACTCAAACCTCTCTTATTCAGAATAGTACTTCAACTCTCAGCTAGAGAAATAAGACAGAAGGACTTTAAAGTGATAACACTAGGGAAGGAAAAAGTCAAACTATTTCCATTTGTAGACAAAACAGTTTTGTACTTAAGAGTCTGCATACCCTACAGAAAACTCTTAGAACTAATAAACAATAATGCTGCAAGATACAAAATCAATGAAAAGAAAACAAAACAGTAGCTCTCATATATATCAATAGTGAGCTCAGAGTTCTATCTCATTCATAATAGTAAAAAAAAATTATCTAGGAATAAACCTAACCAAGGTAGTGAAAGACCTCTACAGTGAAGACTTCAAGACATTGAAAGACAGAATCTTAAGAAGATGCAGATGATGGTGACATCTGTAACATAATCATTTAACATAATGAAAACAATGCTATATTGCAAAAAGTCATGTACAGATTTCATGCAGTTTTCATCAACATTCCAGTGTCATTCTTCAGAGTATTAGGAAAAAAATTCAGACATCTGGAGTTTTCACATTTCTTACAACAATGTAGCTGGGTAGGTTACTAAACATCCTTCATATCCAAGTGGTGACTACTGCTTAGCATTGCTGCCCATCGGTGTTAGTGATGTTGATAAGTGTATTGATGAATTCAAGAGGTTCTTTGATTTATGTTAACCTTTCGGGGAGAATTGGCTCCATAGTTTAATAATAGAAAATATGAATATATGTATATATATGTGATCTACTATAGTCTAGGGATATGAAATATATATGCTAGTTGCTAGATATACAATGTAAATTTTTTAGAAAAATTGCCTCACAGTGCTTGCTTCATGAATTACTCATTCGCTCAAGATTTACGTTGCTTCCCTGCCTCTAACTTCTAGAATAATTCTAAGTAATTTATAGATAAAAAAATTAGTATTTTTGTGTATTCACATCTGATATCTATTCTGGTAGAACCCTGATTTATTAGAATGTTCTCTGGGCAATGCCATCCAAAGAGTGAGCTTGCCAGGGCCTCAGAGGTAAAGCAATTGCCTTTCTGGGTTTTGTCTCATCCTCATATTAGCTGACAACTGTATACTGTGGGATTTCTATGGATGTCAAAGGCTGTGACAGGAGAGCTCCCAGCCTGGAGTACCAGAATCACCGGGCCTGAAACATCCAAAGCAATGGTCTAGGAGCGGGTGCTGCTGAAATGGAAATTCTGATTTGATTTACATCATGGGCTGGTTCTGCCTGTTGGGCAAATCAGTGTGTCTCTTCAAATAAAAAGCAGCTTTTATACAGCCATGATGGCACAGTGGTCAACTCAGGTTCATTCCCTGACTCCAAATGCATCAAGGGTTCTAATGCAGAGATGCCATTGGTCATCTCTAGGAGAGCATAAGCTTCATCCTCAGCACTAATGAAGTTAGATATTACAGAGAATTTCCCACAAACATCCATCTTGCATTAGGGCTTTAAGGGTCTCAACGTCCTTGAAGATTGTTAAATATTTCTCACCTCAGCATTATTTCTAAGTGATGTTTCTTCTACATGTTTTCAAACAGCAATGCATGTTTCCTTTACATGTATTCAAACATCCTAAGGGATGCCATTGGCTGGGAACCAGGAGTTCATAGGAAGTTGTCTTACATATTGTAGGATGTTAGTATTCTTACCCCTCTTCCATGTCATTAATTAAATACCAGAGATTGGAACAACTTCAGGTTCCCTCTCTCGTTTTAAGTGTCTATTAAGGGAGGCTGTACCACCATAGATGAAAATTATGCAAAGGCCATCTTTCAGAGTGGTTGCCAAGTATGGTAGTAAAGGGATCAGGGTATGAACGACACAGCCATGAGTGTTTACTTCTAATTATAAAAACCTCACTGTCATAAATTGCTTTAAATTGGTGTGTACCTCATAGGCACATAGCAAACTTCAAATCCAATTTAATTTTAATTTTAACCAACTGGACTTCCCTAATCTCTTTTAACCAACTGGCTTTTCACAAAGCTTTGCCTTACCTCGTGGACCAGTGTGTTTATAAGACTCATCTCAGTGGAAAGAAGAAATGCTCTCCACAAAAAGCTGGCATGTATTACAGACACCATTCCATCCTACTGGGACACACACCTTTCACCACCATTCTTTTTGTAGTTTGTGTGAATAAGTACAAAGTTATATATGAATAGGTGTATTGCAACAAGAACTTTATAAAAAAATTTCCCCTAGAGGTTTCTAAATTCCTATATCATTTGATCATATTTTAGGAATTTTATAATCATTTCTGTTCCTTGTTTACTTTAAAAAAATAAATGTCAAACTCATTTTAATCTGCTCCTTTAGAGAAAAATGCTTTGGGTGGCCTCATCAGGCAAGGCCACAGTTAAATGTCAGATGTTATTCCAGGGCGAACAGCATCAAATTATCTTTCTAGCGGCTTGGCAGTGTGGAAATCCCAATGCACCCAGTGACACCTCCATTAGCTAGACCTCAAAGCATGTGTGCCTGCTGTGGGCTGCCATGAGAGGACCCCTTAGACTGGATTTAGCCTGATGGAGAGTTCTCATTTAATCAGAAAGGAAAAGCCAGGGAATGCTAGTTTCATAAAGATGTCCTAGATTGATGTGCGTAATATAATGACGTGTCTAAGCCAAGTAAAATTGCCATTTGGTGAAATCTAAAGTGGTGAGCTACCACTGCCTTTAATCGAATGGATTCCAAAAACACCTTGAATTTGGTCTTTTTCTTACAATCTCCTTTTGGTAAATTATCAGAAGAAAATCTGAGGTTTTAGATATTCTGGGTCGATTTGCATCAGCCCAAGTTCTTGCCCTGACACAGGCAGAATACTTGTCAGCCTAACTGACATTCACGATCTCTCTTACACAGGGACTCAGCTTCAGCCTTCTGACATTCGCGATCTCTCCTACACAGGGGCTCAGCTTCAACCTTCCCTTCTCCCATACTGTAGACCCAGGCTCTAGTGACACTGGATTTTCAACTATTCAGGGAAAAACTAGAGATTTCTGGTTATTACTGCAGAGACCAAGAAATTCTATCAATTACCACTTAATAAGTAGTGTTAATAGATACTTGACGATACATGCCAGGCTATAATTTTTGGCCTCTTTTCTCCCTTTGGACCCTCTCTATAACTGAAGGGGAAGGTAGACTCTTGGTCAGGAGAGCCAGGCTGGAGGTAGTAAAGATGTTCTAATGAGCATCCTGACTCTGACAAGCTGCTAATCAGAGGCTCAGGGTCACGACTGGACCTAAGGCAGTGAGGCTGTATAAGCATGGTCCGTGGTTCCTACTAAGAGGGCCAGAAAAGGACCATAGGTTTGAACTGCCGCATGGTACAGTTCTTTTATGTGTTCAGCCATTTAATCACAGCTGTGTGAACTATCATCTTGGGCTCACAGATTCACAAACATCACTTTAGGCAAATTGCCTAAAGTCCTAAAGTTCTAGGACACTGATAATCTGCTTTCCCGTATCTACCTGCCATTGCTGTTCATAACACTTGCAATCGGCAAAGACTTCCTGTTCTCTCCAAAGTAGTATTCCTTCTTTCAGACTCTTAAAAGAAAGTTACAGCTTCTGGGAATTTTCTAACCTTTGTTACTGAGAACTGCAACATCATTTTTTTTTTTTGGTAAGCTGAGGGTAGAATTTGGCATCAGAAGAGAGGGCTGCCCAACTTTTAAGATACATTTTTAACAGCAAAATAATATACTTTAAGTACTATTTATTTTTTGAAAATTTTATACATGTATGCAATGTATCTTGAGCATATCTATGGCTGTAGTTGTGGTCAAATAGTTCAAGCAATGGACAAGGAACTAATGTAGTTTTACTAAGAGTATTTGTCTTTGTTGAGTACATGGCTGTCGGTCAACAATGTATTCAATGTAGTAATCAAAGTGGAGTAATAAGGATTTCCATGTCTTCCAACATTAGTCATTTTTCTGTGGTAGGGCTTTCAAATGCCTCTTCCAGTCATTTCAAGATGTGATAAGAAGCGTTAACCAAGAATTGCCTCACTGTGCTACAGCAGATCAAAATGAGTGCTACCCCTCTCTATTTTGGTGCCCTCATATTGTCATTCTTAATCTTTATTTTTTTTCATGAAGGAAGTGAATTCCTAAGGATTTCTAGATTACTATTTACCATTGTGCTACTACTCAGTTCCAGCCCATGAATGGCCGATGTAAGATAGAAGTATTTTGGTATTGAGATATTTTTGGCTGGGATTGTATGCTGTCTGGACTTTCTTCCCCATTGTCCAGAGGATTCAACAGGTGAGCTGTGTACTAAGGAAGCAAGAATGGCTTTGAGTTGGTAAATGCAGGTAATATGTAGTATGTGTTATTGACAATCAGAGTGATGTCTATGCTATAAAAACATGCTCTAAGTTTGCATATGTTTGGAACTTTATCCTGAATCATACCATGAGGACACTTAGATATTCCTTTCTAGAGCAGCCCATGTATGTTTTATATCCTGCACCTGACCAGGCTTTCATCCATGTACTCAAAAAACACTGTGTCTGTCCTACATTATCGTGAGATCCTCCTAAATGCATCTCTGGCTTTCAATCTTGTCCATCACCCCAATCTAACCTCTACACGCCAGTGGAGTGCTGTCTTCAAGCATAGTGGTAATCATCTTTTAAGCTCTTAGATCTAAATTCCTTATAGTTAAATCCGAGCTTTCACTAAGCTTTTCATGTCTTCATGGAAGGCCATGAGATTCTGTTTCTGCATGCTACCCAGAATGCTCCTTCCTCAGCTGTCCCTCTCTTCGTTCAAGTCCCTGCTCCAATGTCATTCCTTCTACAGGCCATACCTGACTAATATAAATGACCCTCCACACATATACATGTGCATGCCCACGGATACCTTCCTCAGCTTATTTTTTCAATAGTACTGATTACTATCAGATAACACATATTTAATGATTTTCCTTTTATCCTTTTTGTCTTTGACTTAAGCTCAATGAATTATTTCTGCTTTTCCAGATCTTAACAATAGTAGGTATATACTAAGAGTTCAGTAGATATTTATTTGCTAAAAGAATAACTGGCATTGTCCCTAATAAGTTAAATTGGCAGTTTAAAAAATTGCAGATGGTTGAGTATTCTAAAGCAGGCAACCTCTCATGTCTAAAAGAATTTGCTTTTATAAACAAAACCCTCAATAATCCCTGACAATGCTTTTTTACTAACTGGTAGAGAGGGATGTGGATGGGATAATGGATGTCAGAGTGCATGTTAAATGTAAAGATGTTCAGTGCTTTTGTTACTAATAATTGGCATGCTGATGAGAAAGGGCTTATGGGTCTCCTGAACAGGATATACTTTATGTTCAACAGATGTGTTCTCCAGAAGTTGATGCCATTTGTGTAGGTAAACAGGCTTGTGGATAGGCTACTGCTTTGAAACCTCTCTCTGATTGATGAGGCTTGGTATTCCAATAGGAGAGTGTTGAGTGTGCCCTGATAGTCCCAGAACCATCATGGTTATAAGAGGTGGTGGGCAGGATTGCTGCCATAGAATGTCTAATTTTCAGGCAATTGAGTTCTTTGTAATTTCCAATCTTGAAGCAGGAAATACAAACCTAAGTGGAATTTCTATAACTTGGAGAATAAAACTTAATTATTAAAAGGATGAATCACTAATTGCTAATTATGATACAAAGCAAAAAGGATGCTCAGATAAGAAGGTAGAATGGTTGTTTCAAACACAGACCAGGGTGGTCACAAATGTTGATGTTCATAAGCTGATGCGTGTTATGATCAGGTCTGCCTTGTGCCTCTTCCCAGTTCCGTTCTTGGGGCTTCTGTGGTTGTCATGGGCAATTTTACATGCTGCTAAGTGAATGGAACCCTCTCAGGGGGCCTAGGTCACTTTTCACACCTGAGAAACCTGCTATTTTCTTGCCCCTTTGGGTCTGAACACAGTAAAAAGTAAAGTCTACTTTCTAACTTAGGAATCACTCACTCACATAGTGACTTCTTATCTCGGTTTTTATAGACCAAGGGGGTCCAGGGACAATGCCATGTAAATGCCAATGAGTTTAATGCCAGAATGGTAGGTTCTAACTCATGACATTTACTGCAGCTCACAGATATATCTCTTCTTAGCTTCCTGTGACTTTTGGGGTCTATTGGGTTTCTGTAATCCACTTCTTAATACTGCTCATACTAGCAGAGTGGGAGGCTGTGGGTTTCTATGATGCCTCAAAATCCATCAACAAAATAAGCCCTTCAGCAATTGGGTACATACTCCTCCTCTATATGCACATCCTTGGTGTGGGTTCCCACTTATGAATATGAACCCAAACTGCTGCCTTCTTTGATAGTAAAGCAATGGTCCAGGATCTCCACAAATAAAATATGATAGGTCCCTGATGAGTTGTCCCTCTAAAGACTGCCTCTTGTTGGTTCTTCTCTGCTGCCCCTAACCATCTGCCATGGTCACCCTTCACCCTCAGGTATCTGGGCTCTGTTGCTCACTGGCATGAGGTGATGGCTCAGGATCCTCCCTGCCTGCCCCTTGCTCAGTCCCTCCTTTTCCTGGAAGTTGTACATTCAGCACTTTAAAAGGCATCCTTCCAGGCACACAAATTATATACCAAAAGGTGTCCTCTCTGGAATGGACAAAAGCCACCCTATTGCCTGGGCAGCTGTCAAGCACAAGGTTCAACTAACAGCCCTGGCTGGTCTAACTCCAGCTTGCATAACCTCAACTGGGTATTTACCTCATCTAACCACACATCTAGCTCTGCTTTATACATGATTGCATGGCTGGTTCAGAAGCCACCGGGGCCTGTCCATGGATGGGCTTTGCTGGTCTAGAGAGTGTTTCTCATTGTCCTATACTCAGTCTGACCTTGAATTATTTCTCATGTCCTTGCTCTCCTGTATTTTAGTTTCTAGCTCATTTCTCATTAAACTTTTATGTCTAACCCCATAGCAGGGAAAAAAGTACCACTAAAATAACTTAAAATAGTCCTAATTATATAGTGTCTCCCCATTCATTCTCTCAAATTCTGGGAAGTGATAGTATTTTCAACAATGCTTACCACCTGGCTGATGACAATGCTTTGTCTCTGCCAGCCTCTGAATCAGTTAAGGTGGTCTTTTTTTTTTTTTTTTTTGTGTGTGTGTGTGTGTGTGTGTGTGTGTGTGTGTGTGTGTGTGTGTGTTTACTGTGCTCTTCCCCCTAAAGGCTCCCCTTGGGCTACAGCTGCAAAGTTTAGATGAACCAAATTTATTATTCAAGATTTCACTCTGAATAGGATGAAAGGCTGAAGTCTGGCTAAGTGAGCAGCAGGAAGGACAACAGAGAGGAGGGCCTAGGAAGGGAAATGGAGGTCAGCAGGGCCCGACATCCCAGTTCTGTAAGGATGGTGGCTGTATGAAGCAAGATCCTTCTGGGGCAAAGGCAGCACTGAGCTTTTGAAAAGCAGCCAAAGAGAATCTAGTGTTTCTTGGAATGACAAGCTTAGGAACTGTAATCGATTACATCCAAGCTTCCATGATATAGACAATTACACAGTCTGACCTTTCCAGTCACTGAAGCCTCACATGTCCCTTTGTGAAAATAAAAAAGAATTTTATTCTTAGAGGATCTTTAGCAGATGATCAGGGGAGCATCCATTCTTTTTACAGCCAAACGTTTATATGACAACTTCAGTACCAAGCTCACAAGTCCTTAGGACAAATGATTATAGCTATCAGATGTATAGCACGTGGCATACACAAACACCCACATACATCAAAGTGCATGTGTAGCTAGAGACAGTGAATGCATACACACATAAGTATAGAAACAGTGGTAAAGTTTGAGCAAGATGTCTGTCCAGGATGTTTTAGTTTAGAAAACCATCCAACCGCCTTGAGACTCCTCTGTGCTAAGATCAAAGCCTGATTTGTTTTGCCTTTTTTAGTCATTAAAAAATGGCTTAATAAATAGCAGCTATGTCTCTGGGGTGCCTTTCTTCTCTGGGGTACTGTGAAAAGGATGTAGGAAAAGTTTGAGAGAAAGCTTATATGCATTCCTAAATCCCAGATGGGGCTGACTTTTGCATGTGTGAAAAGCTGAGCTTGAGCCCGTTAATTGTGTTAATGTCCTCATGCTTCTACTCATGCTCCCCTAGATAACTTCCTTCACTCAATACACTGGCTCAGGGAGAACAGTGGCTGGTGCATTACAGCTTCCTTGAATTTCCCTATCATCAATGCACAGGCTGCTTAATGACTTAGCATATTTTCTGGGAGGCACGGGAGTGGAAAGAGTGGCTTGCTTACTTGTGTTTATCTTCTGGAGCGAAATGTGCTTTTCCAGTTGTCTGCGAAGTTTCACCTCTGCTCCATATTTTCCCGTGGTCCCATTGTCAGCCAGGATGAAGTGGGAATGCATGCTGTTGAGAACGGTGAGCTTGCTCATGGGGTTGGACATGGTCTGGTATGGCCGGACTACCTACAGGCAGCAAAATGAAGCCAAAGTCAGAGAGGAAAACACAAGATGTGAGACAGAGGATGAGAGAGATGGAAAGAAAGCACAGTGGTTCTCTGGAAGAGTTAGGTGCAGCTGACACCCTTTTTCCAGAGTTACTTTGAGTAGGATAAAGATTAATGGTAAAATTCCATTCAAAGGAAGACTATTTTTTTTGTTTGTTTGTTTTTCGAGACAGGGTTTCTCTGTGTAGCTTTGCGCCTTTCCTGGAACTCACTTGGTAGCTCAGGCTGGCCTCGAACTCACAGAGATCCGCCTGGCTCTGCCTCCCGAGTGCTGGGATTAAAGGTGTGCACCACCACTGCCTGGGGAAGACTATTCTCAAAGAAGTCTTTCTTACCAGATCTACAGTTTGTGCCTTCATTGTATTAAAGAGTTACGCACTGATGACTGTTTCATTCAAAACTGATATCTTGTAACTGAGGTAAATATGATTTTTAAATTTAACATTTCTTTCTTTGCTTCTCTGTCATGTCCATGATTTAATAGGTACTGTAGAAGTTGTTAGTCTGGAGAAGGGGGGTTGGTTTTAGAAGTTGGGAATGGGGCAGTTTTGTGTTGATATTCTGTTTGCTTGTTTGTTTTTGTTGTTGTCCAATCTCACTTATCAACCAGAAACTGTTATTTGAAATCAACAATATCCTTAATAACACCCTTAAGTACAAAACAGCTTGATATAAAATAACCATCTCATGAGATGAAAATGAATCAGGCCTAAAAGTTCATCTCTGTTCTCTCTTTCCTATTTTTAATTTCATAATGAATTGCACTCTGTAAAATAGAGCAATTTCAACTGTCTTTGCTATCAAAAGCCATATCTATCTCAAGCTGTTGCTTTTTATACGGGATCTGCATTCCATGTCACAATCCTACCTGACACATTATGTTTATTTTGTAGATGAGGAAGTAAAGAAATAGATAGGCAAGTTATCCAAAAATTTAGACAAATAATCAGAATTTGCATCCAGGCCTGATTCAAAACTCTGAGCTTATGATTTTTTTTCCCATGCTGCTTAGAGCAAATCAGACATACATTGTATTGGTAAACGATTACTAAACTATCTAGGTTAGAGCTTCAACGGGACAGGAAGAAAAGAAGCCATTCAATAGGCTTACTGTTGCACAGTCTCAGCATGGTGACTTCTGCACAAAATCACTGAAATTGACAGGACAGAAACAGATGCTACTGGGCTCTTATTTTTGTGCCTTTGTACAGTGCACCCATTAATTATACAGATGAGATGCGCTTGCTTCTTCCAGCATGTAATAACTCAGCATGCAATGCTGGATGGAGTAAGATTGAGTCATGTGTTAAAGGCATTACAGAGTGATTTAGTGAGGGCAGTTTTCAATAGCAAAGAGCTCTTGTAAGTCATTTTTTAGACCTTGATCCTGATTCAAAAACCTACAGTGCCATGAGCTTAGAAGATGAAATGTACTTAATAAACTGAATGAATAGGTAAACCTGAGACAAGTTAGGCTTTTGTTCAAACCTGGGAAGGCAATGGATCTCTTCAGAATTGTTAGGAAACTGATCTGATTTAAATATAAAATATGTATATGATTCTGAGCTTTTGAAATGGTCTTCTGTCCTGTTATATGTTTTCTAGTTTTTAAATATAGTATTAATATAATGCCAATGCCCAGTTTCATTTTAATTGCTCCTTATTGATTTTGAAAGTTGATAATCTTGATTATTGCCTTGAGTAACCACATGGGCAGTGATCAATTGCTGTCTTGTCTAGAACAGTGAAGTGGGATTCTTCTAGAAAGGTGAGTCCTGAATTGGGAAGCCTGTTCTGCAATCTGTAGCACTGGAAGAGTGGGTAACTTGTGGCTGAAATTTCCATTTGTTGCCACTCAAATTTGATCATAAAACATTCATCCTACAGGGGAGTGCACGCTAATAAATATTAATGATTTGCTAGAAGGCTTAGCAGGAAGACTTTCCCCTGTTCTGAAAGTGCCTCTGCACTGCACATTTGGCAAAGGGAAATGCTTTAGTTACAGTGCTGATTTTCAGTGGCAGGTCCTGAGAACTCAATGCCAAGGGGTGCAGAGGGCACAGCAGCTCTAGAAGAGGTAGGGGAAACTGGAGTTTTGGAGGTTAAGCAATGTGTGATAGTCATTTGTGCTACCTATCTCCCTCCCTCCCCTCACTTTAATTTCTGAATCTACTAAAAGACTCTTAGTGAAAGTAAAAATTCAACCAGGGGCAGGGGAAAGGAATTAAGATCACTGTGAACTCAGCTGAATAACACATCACAAAATAAGAGGCAATTACACTGTCTTCCTGTGACCATCACATCTCTTTCCTTCGTTGTGGAATCCTGAGTCCACTGGCGCTTCAGTCTTTGGACGTGTGACAACCCTCTCTTGTGAAATATGGTCCAGCAGTACTTAGAGAATTCTATACATCTGCGGATTTTGATTTCTTCATTATCCAAGTCCCCCTTCTTTTGATCTTATGTGCAGCAAGTTATAGGTTGCCATATTTTGGTGGAGAGATTGTCTGCTGAACATTAGAGGATATAAATCTAAAAAAAATGAGTAAAATTCCCCAGTATTTCTCTCTTCTTTAGAGGAAGCTCTACAGAGTCCTGGAGCATCCCCAATAGCATAAATCAAGGAAAGAATTGCAGTTCTGTGTATGGCTGTTGAAACCCGAGCCTCTTAATTTGTAAAAAGAAAATAATAACACTGCTGACCTCAGGGGGACTGGTTTAGATTACACGTGCAAAGTACCAGGCACAGTGCCCAGCTCCTACCAAGCTTTCTAGAAATATTGATTCCTTATCTAGCTCTGCTCTATCTTACCAACTATATACTTCCAGTTGTAAACCAGCAATCAAAACATAATATGGGATAATGACTCACTTTTGATTTAAATCAATGTAAGGAGAGGATGAAAACCAACCATCTGTTGGCAAAATATGCAAAGTATGTTTTAATTTCACATCCCCCAGGCATCTAAGAAGGTGATGGCGTGGAACTATTTGTTGATTAACTGAAAGTTTGGAAATAATTTCCAAGTACTTCAGAGAAACGTATTTTCATCTAACTTGCCTACAAAATCCATTTAATATTCTTTATTACAAACATGCCCGCAGTCTCTTTCTATTTGAGTTACAGTCTGAATATATACAAATATTTCCTGATCTTTCTGGTATGTTTTCCAAATAGAACAAATACTGCTTTTTAAATAACAGGAATACAAATGAACTTCTCCTTCCAACAGGTTTTGGAGGCTGCACAGCCATTTTATCGCCAAGAGCTCTTAGAGGAATGTATGTTGGTATGATGGTGATGTTTTCATGGTACACCGGGTGACTGTGGATGCTTCTCAGTGGGGACTTTGTGAGAAAGTTAAATCATCAAGAACCATAACCTCTATGGAGTAAGAGGTTCACTTTCTCTTCTGAGAAGTCAGGAGAGTCAAAGCCATGTACTCCTCCTTGGAAGAATTGAGAAGGCAGACACCCAAATCATTTTTTGAGTTTCATTCTTGAGATCATAACCTGAATTGAGGAATCTTGAACGGTGTCTGAAAGGCCTTTTAATCAGTTTCCATGATTGGTAAATATGTCTCATTAGAAGTGGATTCTAGACCCTTGCTATTCTCTGGTCATCACTGGCCACAGTGTGTAGAAGTAATGATTTTTTTTTCTTGTCCCTCAAGAGTAAGTGAACACATCTTAACTGGTTCACCCATTGCATACCATTTAGTACTGCACTTGGTGTTTGATAGAATTCTGGTTCATGCCTCTATATACACCTTAGAAAGAGAACCCCTCTGAGGAATGGGATATTTTGCAAGAGTTTATACAAGTCATTAGCAGGAAGTGTCCTTTATGTGCTGGTCATAGACTGCTACATGAGTATTCTGTGCATGAGCTTAAATTAGCCATTGTCAGGCTGGTTTAAGATAGCTGTTGTAGTTTTTCTAAGCATTTTCAGGCATGTCATGGTCTCATTTATGAGTATTTACAGGAAATCAACTTATAGGGACTATAGTTTAGTTTCTATAGATACTACCTTGTAACCTTGGACAGATATCTGAATTCGCTGCTCATTAATTTATAACTTTCTCGAGGAAATGCAGCCTGGGATGCCACTATGCTGACCTGAGGACATACATGATCATATGTCAAGATAATGTCTCCTAATAAATGTTCAAGATATGTTAAGTTTTCTTATCTGTAAAATACAGATCTATAACTTCTGGAAGGTTCCCTCCTCTAACACCCAAGTCTGTGTAAGCTGTGGTGGAAAGCACACTTCCTAATTCAAGTCAGTGGAGAACAAAGGCCTAAAATGAGTGTTGGCTACAAGAGTAAAGGCACATCCTCTCTCATGCACCGCAATCTTGTCCCTCTTCTCATGCTTTGTATAGTGCAATGGCAGTTTGGTTACCCGACATTCCTTTTCCTAACAGAATTGAGTTGGGATATGTTAGGTTTTTATGCCATCAATCAGAGGCTGTCTGCAGTTCCAAGTCCGTTTCCTAGTGATTTGTGTATCAACGTATCCCAAGCAAACAGCAGAGTTTGGGACATATGGCCTAAAGAGTCACCTTCTCCTAATAGCAACATAGTTTTAATTTAGACCAGAAGAAAATGAGCATTCATTGACCATGTCAGCATGCCATGCTCTGTGAGGACAAGATCCCATGGAGTAATGTTTTGTCTTTACTTTATCCAGAGAACTGTAAGGTTCTGAGATGTGAGATGTCTTGGCCAAATGTGTTCCACCACTCATTCATGTCTAGATCTGAAGTTCCTTTATAAGTCAGCACATAATAGGAAGGAAAACACAGAACTGTCTCATTTTAAATTTATAGAGGATGTTGTTGCCTTTGCTGCTGGGCATTTTTGTTACTGGCTTATCTGGCTTTGGAATCCTTCAGACAACTAAGCACACTGTTTCCAGTAGAGCCATCTAGACCAGCCATTTAGGAGATCAGGGGAGGCACCAGTTGGGAGCCAGATGGGGTTGTACTCTGGTGAGAGACAAATGAAAGGTGTGCTGAAATTCTCTAAGGATCTGTCATCTGTGACTGCTGGGGAAAGGGGTACTGCTGAGAAGTGGGAACCAACCTTTGTGTCAGAGAAAAGGGCACGGGGACTGAGAGAATGAAATGAGAAAAAGAAAGCCCATGCCTTCACAATTGGAGGCATCGGGCAGTGGGGCACTGGCTGCGCATTTTATACTTAATCAGTGCAGCTGTTAAGCTTAGGGATAAAGCAAATGACCCTGAAACCCAGGCTCTACCTATCAGCTCAGCAGTCCACAGGAGTCAGTCAACCCCAGGACCCATTTTCAAAGAGCACTCATATCCCTGAGCTGTGGGATCCACACTAAAAGCCACAGGTGCATCCATTTCATCTTTCTGTAGCCCTTTGAAATGTGTCCCTCAGTGTGTGTCACACAGAGTGTTCTGTGGCCCTCATTTTATACCGTACACTCAGATGGATGCACCTCCCTTTGGCCCCTCCTGAGGGGAGCCATGTGCCATTCACTACAGTCTGTGAGAAACGGCTCTGAAGAGGGGGTTCCTTTCTCCAGCAGTCACCATGGCCCAAACAGGGGTGGATTTAAACAGTATTCAGGAGTTCCTTGAAACTCTTCTCTCAGTCCGTGTTGCATGCAATGACTCACTTCTAAGTGACAAAGGAAAAACCGAGAGTGTGTAACCGTAAAAGGTTTCCCTTCTGTCAGCTCATTTACTCTGGAGAAAGCCAGTGCCATGCTGGGAAGATGGTTTTGCAGCTCTATGAAGAGGTGCATGTGACCCGGAATAACAAACAGCAACAGGCTAGTGAGTGAGCTGCAACGAGGGCACAGTAGTCTCAGATTATAGTGCTGCCCACCTGCCAATTGATCATTGCTTCAAGAGACCCATATCCAGATCTTTCCAGGTAAGCCATTCACAAATTCCTCCCCCAGTAGAGGAGAAACTAGTGTTTGTTGTTTTATTACTTAGGCATTAAGTTTGAAGGTTGTTTTTATGCATCCTTAGATAAAACTGTCTTGTATTACTATTGTCTTGAGACCTTAAAATATACCTTCTCCTCCTTTTTTGGACTAGTTGGTGTAAATAATTTCATGACTGTTGGTACTTTCTGCCTCTAGGCATGATTCCTCATTGTTGCCTGGAATTCCTGCCCTGGTCTTTTGATCAGTTTTGATGTTTGTTCCCTGGGTGCTGACCAGAAACCTCCAGTCTCTTCATACTGCTGACCAGAATTCCTCCTTTTTCTATTTGGCAGATGGTCTGACTTCTGTTCTTGCTAGTTGGTTAGGCTGACTCTGTGAATTGTATGTTTTCTGTATCTCCATATATAAATTAAAGTTAGTATTACAACCACCTTATGGAGATAGTTCAAGTTGTGATTTTTCAACTTTATGAAGGTATAAAAAGCAATACACATTCAGTAGAAACTACCAAGTTCTTTTTGGGTTAGTGATATTCTATCATGATGCTTTGTAGTGGCAGCAAACCATAGCATCGAGGTATGCATATGATTAGAAAGGTAAGGGGTTGATTTAGTACCCTACAGTGTCCTGTGGCCACTAAACTATATGAGCTATTCAACCCTTAAAAATAGGCTCAACTGTAGGCTAATGTAAGTATTCTGAGCAGCTGGCCTAAACTATGATGTTCATTGGGTTAGGCATGTTAAATGTATTTCAATTTATACTATTCATGACTCATAGTAGGGTTATGGCACATAACCCTACCACGATCTGTATTGCAAAAAGTAACTGAGATATAAACCTTAAAGAATGATGCACTCAAATCAACGATTAGCTGTTATGATAGAAATGATAGTGCTTAGCAGGTACAGTATTGGTGGCATTGGTTTAAATCTCAGCCACATCCTTCACTGGTCATGGAACATCTGGAAATTGACTTAAACTCTCTTTTTGAAAAAAGTTTTGAGATTTTACTAATTCTTATTTTATGTGTATGGGTTTTTGCCTACGTAGATTTCTGTGTAGCATGTATGCAGTGCCTTGGAGGCTAGAAGAGAGTAACAGATCTCCTGAGACTAGAGTTATAGACAGTTTGAGTTGCCACGTGGGTGCTGGGATTCAAACCCTGGTTCTCTGGAAGAGCAGCCAGTGCTCTTAACCACTGAGCCATCTCTGTAGCCCTAGTTGACTTAATCTCTTAGTGATTAGGTTTACCACCAATGAAATGGCCGTAATGAGTGATAATTATTTATGAGCACCCTGTGGAGAATTAAATGAGTTTTTATGCAGGTAGCTAGATATCTGGTGATACTTAGTAAGCAGTACAAAACTGTTAGTATAATAATTGATAGTGATAAACTTTCATGCTAAACCCCTGTAACATCTTGACACACCCCATAAGTGTAGAGTCTTCCCTGTTCTTCAGTTACCTGTATACAGATGGGTTTCTTTTTTCCTTCCTCCTAAGCTCTGAGCTTTTTACCACCACATGACTGTTCTAGGGTAATTTTTGCAGATTTATCATCTGTTTTCCATAAATCCCTTTCTACCACCAATATATAACAAAACTCAACTCTATGTTGTTTGTCTTGGGGTAGAATCCCTCACAGTGTGACTCCCATGGACTACTCCGTCTATTTTCCTTATTCCCCGAAGCACCAATACCACATAGTGCTTTAATCCCTTACACTGTAACAGGTCATCTCTCTCCTGTTCCCTGACACAGCAGTACTGTCTGTGCTGCTCCAATCCCTCACGTTGTGACTCCCGTGGATGACCCATCTTTCCTCGGTGCCTTCTATGCTGCCTTGCTTCTTGTACATGTGCCTGCCTTCTTGTCCCTCCACTAAAGCAGTTGTGACCAATATGCCAGTGATGCTGAAATTACAGTTCCACTTCCCCACCATCCTCAGTCTGTTATTAGCACTTGGCTCCCTCTGCTCTGCCTTTCTGAAGCACAGTCTTCCCCTGGTCTCCATAATTTATTGTTTAGTTCCTACATCTCAATCATTTATACATTCCCTTGGCTGGCTCTTTTCCCTCTGTTTGGCCATTAAATTGTGTTGATCACCAGGATTGAGGCTTTCTTTTCCTCACTGTCCACCTTCCCATGATGATGCCAACCACTGTGATGGCATGATTGCCATCCATCTGAGATGACTTCACATGCAAGCTTATAGGCAAGTCTTTCTCCTTTTGCCTCCCACACTGAGTACCTTGCCAGAAATTCTCCTGGAAAATGTCTCAAAGGAACTTCAAAGTGAACATGCTCAAATGCAAATTCATCATTACCTTCACCAAAACTTCATTCCCGACAGAAGTGATCTAACTGTTGCATTGGCAATTTGCCCAGAATCTGTGTGGTCCAGGCTCAGCAAGCTTTGGCTCTGTCCTGTATAACTGACAGATGTAGGTGGGTTTCCTTGCCTCTGCCTCTTTCTTCTCACATCCTCCGGGTACATCTTATCTAACCCAGTCATAGAAGTCCAACAAATCCCATGCTGGGGCCACCATTGGGAGGCTTTTTGAATTTATGGTATGAAATCATATTTGGCTTGCCCCCGAGAAAACCAACGAATGTGCTGAGTTGATAACTACATTCAATTTAGTAATCAATTGTGTTACTGACCTTCATGGTTCTTGGCTTAAAATGCAAAGATAGCATTAAAAGGACACTTTTCATAAGAATTCTCAAAGGCTATAAAAACTGAAGGAGATCAACTTGTAATTTATTGAAGTACAACACTGAATAGAGGAATAGTTCAATAATTAGATATGTCAGAAAATCTGCCAAACAAAATGTTCATCCTTAAGTTAAAATGAAAACATAGCTTTGCTTCTTATTATAGATTTTTTTAACTTGATATGTGTCTGGTTAATTTGGTTTAGTTGGAGATACAGATTTCAGGAAACTTTCAGTCACCTCCTATAATTCTGGCTAAGTTGTTTTCTAAAGTAAGGAATATAAATTTAAAATGTGTTAAGTGAGAATTGGAATTTGCTAGAATTTCTTTCCTGACTTCACACTGGAGGTACTTTTATAATTATCTATCTAAGCCAAGGGGTTTTTTTTTTTTTTTTCTAGGACAATGAAGGGTTTTAGTTATCTACTGAGTATATTTTTCAACTTTAACTTGTAGGTGTTAAGAAGATATTTACCAGTGTCCCAAATAATAATCAAAATATTCTATCACTGAGAATTTTTTTAGGTCTCTTGATATGATAAATATTACAAGAGTTGGATTTGGGGTTCTAGTTCATGGTTCATTTACTTAACCCGGGCAAAGTTACTCTACTACAGGGTATACTCAGTTAGTTACAATTAGCTTCTCTAGATATAAACATGGTGATGATATGTAGCAACAGAAGAACCATTGTTACAATTTACTTAGGGGTGAAGACATTAAGTGTTCAAATTCCTTGTATTCTCATACAAAGTATTATATTAAGGTTTAATAAGAAACTAAAAAAAAAATGCATTTTCCAGGCACTCTTACATTGGAGAATTGAATTAAAAGTTTATGTCCCCTCCTACCCCAATCTTAACATTGAAATCCTAACCTACAAGGTGATGGTGTTAGGAAGTGAGGTCTCTAGGAGGTAATTATGTCATGAGGGTTGAATCCTCAAGTCTGGAGACTACTTGGATTAAGATCCTAATAACAAGGGACTCCAGAAAGATGAAATTGTCATAAAGTAGAGAATAAGGAAAGATATATTGTTACATTTTATATTATTTTCTAATGAAGTCTAGGTCCCATCATGCCTAATTTACCTTAATTATGAAATACTTATAAAGATTGAGGCTCTAGGTTGAGTTCTGGTAATCCTGCATCTGATACATGCTGCCCAGGCTATTCTCAAATTTGAGATTCTCCAGGCCCAGCCTCTTGGCTGTGTTTACAGGCATGGACCACTATGGCTGGCCTTTTCTTTTCACAGGAACAGTACTTTTATTCAATGTGAAACTTGAAAAACAAACACTTATAACAAAAGAGCCTCGTAAATTCTATGCATCCTCCAGCTCATCAGCTTTGTGAGAATAAAGCAGCAGAGGGGTCAAAATTGGATAAACCTTGGTCACAGATTTATTGAAAAACTAGACTTTTTTTTCAGTGCACTGTGTAACCTGACATTTTTAACTTCTATTGAAAAGAGAAATTTTGACTATATATCTTTAAAAAAATGCAAATTGAATCATACAAGTTGATTATCCATACTAGTAGGGTTCAGCATGAATTTTTCTATGTGCATATAGCATAGACTGATCCAATCCAACTTCCTCCTTTTTGATCACCCATTCTTCCTAATCTCTAGTGGTCATTCTTATATCAGCATTTTTAAGACTTCTACATGTAAGAGAGACCATGGTATGCTTGTTTTCCTGTGTCTTGCTTATTTTACCTGATGTCACCAATTCCATTTTACTGCAAATGACAAGATCTCATTCTTTGTGGCCAGGTAATATCTAATCAAACATACATTTTATATATATATATATATATATATATATATATATATATTAATGACACATATAGTATATATTATTGCTATATAGGATACACACATATATATGCATATATACATATGCATATATGTTCAATCATTCATTTCTGGGCATCCAGACTACTTCTTTATCTGTTGTGAACTATACTGCAGGCTTTGGTGTACTGATTTCCCTTCCTTTGGATATATACCTAGAAGTGGGGTAGCTAGATCCTCTGGTATACCTATTTTTAGTTTTTGAGGAACCTCTATATTGTTCTGCATAATGGTTGAGATAATCTGTATTATCATTACCAGTATATAAGTTTCATTTCTACATATCTTTGCCAGAATTTATTTTATAATACCTGTTTTCATTGTAGTTAGGATTTACATTTCCCTGATGGCTAATGCTATTCAGTGTTTCAGTATGTTAAGTAACTAGATTAGTTTCCCATTTTAAAGTTAATGATTTGCTTAAGTCTTTTTTGGTTTCTAAGTATTCTAGCTATTACCCCTTTGTCAGAGAAGTAATGGCAAATCTTTCCTCTCATTCTGTAGATTCCCTGTTCATCCTGTTGCTTCTTATACTGTGGAGACATTTTGAGTTTGATTTCATCCCAACTAGTCAAATTTTGCTTTTGTTTTCTGCCATTACAGGTGCTCTGCTGAAACCCACAGCCCCTATGGGGGCCTAGAAAGGCTTCCTCTTTTTCAAATTCTAGTGGCTTCAGATCTCTCATTTAAGCCTTTGATCCCCACCCCCACCCCATTTCAATAATGTTTTTTTTTTTCGAAACTAGATTCTTTTCTTATATGATATATCCTGATTATGGTTTGCCCTTCCTGTACGATTCCAAGTTTATCCCATCTCCCCTCCCATTTGGTTCCATCTCAAGCAGAGAGTGAGAGATGAGGATCCAATGGGAATCCTTTGTTTGGGGATGTGCACTCTTCTCAGCACCATTTCTACAGTGAGCGTTTTTTGAGACCTCTGTTAAGCAATGGTTATGTGTGGGTGCATGGCATCTCTGCTCAGTTGCATTGTGCCACTTGTTTCTTTTGCCAATGCCATGCTGTGCAGGACATGCTGCTCCATAGTAGATCTTGAAACCAGCTTCTGAGATGCTTCCAGCTCTTATAGCCTCAGGATTCTTTTGGCTTTCTAGTTCTATGAACAATGTCACTGACATTTTGGTAGGGCTTACATTGAGTGGAAGGTATAGTTAAAGAATATTAATTCTTCAAGTCCACAAACATGAGAAGATTTTACATTTTTATATGTTTTCTCAAATATATTTCGTCAGTCTTCTATAATTATTATTGAGTTGTTTTACTCCCTTGATTGATTATTCCTCAGTATTAGTTTGGTAGATATTCATTCATTGCACTGTCCAGAGTTCACACAGCAAGTGCCCGTTGGGTTCTTTCTGTGTTGCAATATTAATCCTTTAATGGACATCTAGTGCATTTAGGTCACAGTCAATCTGGGATGCTTCAGACCCCCAGCATGGACTTTACAACCATAAAAGCAGTTCTGACTCAAAACAGAGCTTATAGCCCTGTTGGTATTTGCTGGGAGAAGACTTGGCTGTTCATTAAGAAAGAGGTAAGTGCTGGGAGCTTCTACTCACATATCTTGGATCTCATACTTTTATCTTACCTTTGTTCCTGCTCTCCTAGTTCTCTGTGAGCTGGGGATTGTTTTTACTAGATCTCTGGGAGCATGAAGGATGAAGACATACCATTTATGGGGTATATGAGTAGCTTTCCATACCTTCTGGGCTAGCACTGAGACCGTTTTAATTGTGACACCAGAAAACATCTTTCAGCTCTATCAACATGTGTACATTCCTATTTGCATATGATAGAGAAGTGATAAGAGGAAACTGAACCAGGACTGCGTTTCCCAACTCACATGGGAGAAATCTCTAACAGTAGTCTTACTTCTTGCCATCCTTTGGCATTCCCAAGGTCAACAAACATGGAATAGGAGAGGCCAGCATTCTTTACCTGTGCTTAGGCCAGTGAGGTTATTATTTTGTTACTGTGTCTTGAAAACAAAGATGTAGCTATCACTTACTCATAGGTTATATGAATGAGAAAGTTCTAGAACCACAACCCCAGTTGAAAAATAATGAATGTCTATGATAGAGATAATAAAGCCATGAACCTTCCAAAATGACTTCTGAGCCATCCTAACATTTGAAATAACTAATTTATACCTTAATATTTGCTCTACTTAAAAAAATCAGCATTTACTTAAAATCCAACTTGGAGTTTGAGGCAAGTTTAGTTTCAGATATTCTGAAATGTTACTAATAGCCACTTTCCTAGTCAGTCCTGCCTACCTCACAGTTTGTGGATTGCTGGCTACAACATGCAAAGATACACAATGTAAAGGATCCAGGAAACTTTAGGTAAGAAACCCCTATCCTGATATCTCTCTAATGTCTTCCTGCTAAATCTGCATTTCTATATATTATTTGGTAGTGTTGGTCATGCATGCACATATGGTATCACTTTAAGAATCTGTACTTCTGTTTGATGGCATCCTCTCTTGTGTTGCATTAAAAAATATCTACATGGTGTGAGAATGAGGAGACTGTACAGTCTCAATAAAAGAATCAGTTTTGAACTAGTTGGTTCTCAGGCTTTAATACCTTATTTTGGCTCCAAAGATCTCTTGATAAAAACTGTTTAGTATAAATGTTTTACTCTCTGTCAGGCTTTGATTAAAGGAGAGTGAGTTATTCTAGTAGACTGAATAATGATAAAAACTTTATAGAGTTATTGGACAAATAAACTATACTCACCTGCTCATTTGTTTATCAGTTCTGGCTGATGGGCTTTTGCGAAGTTATATAGAGGGTAATGTCCTTTGGAAGATGGTAATACTGTTTATATTTTATAAGGAAATTCCCCAGAAAAAAAAAACAGAAGGAAAATCATAACCCAGAAAGAAAATGGGGAAAAATGCTCTAGACTTCTACTGCTGGTTAGTGTGTGGCCCTGGACATAAGAAAAAGAAACAGACTCACACTCACTCTTTTGTATTTTGGTCAGGGCATTTTAAATCATAGCCAAGTATTTAGCAAAAGAGGGGCCAACAAAGGAAGTCATAATGTTGAATAAAAGGCACTCCCTTTGGCTTTTCTCAATTAGGAAATGAGCATGTTAATGCTACTAAAGCCACAGCCTTGTAGTGGCAAAGTCCTGCTCTGACGGAGCACCACTCAGACGGAGCAGCTAGTTCATGCTGCCTGATGTTACATGTCATTAATGCAGTTTGGTATAACCATGCAAAGAACATGTGGTTTAAGCAGAGGCAGAGTGGTTGGTAGGTCTTATATTTGAATTTTCTTGGTTGGGAGATTTGATAGGGAGTTTATCTAGATTTGGAAACCAGGTAATCATTTAGTAAACCTTTCATAACACAAGTTTGACTTTGAGAAATGGACTCAAAAGCATCATCCTGTATGTATTACAGATGCTAGGAGAAGTCAGATAATAGAGCACTCTGCAGGACTTACATCTCTTCCAATCAGGTCCTCCTGGTTTTCCACAATTCCCCAGGGGGCGATACCTATGGTACATATCTTCCCTCGAGACTTAGATGCATGGTCCTTCAAGGCATCTCCAACATGACGAATGACGCCTAGGAGCAGAGAGAGAGATATTAACTTAATCATTTAAGGGCAGTGACCTTCCTATCATTCTTCAGGAAATTAAAGAGTGCTTTTAACTTGGTGGAGAATATTGAATATACAATTTTGACACATTTCTATAAAAACTAAGTTTAGAAGAGACTTCATAGCTGGGAGGTGGTGGTGCACTCCTTTAATCCCAGCAGAGCCAGGTGGATCTCTGTGAGTTCGAGCCAGCCTGGTCTACAGAGCAAGATCCAGGACAGGCACCAAAACTACACAGAAAAACCCTGTCTTGAAAAACAAAACCAAATCAAAAAACAACAACAACAAAAAGAAGAGACTTTATAAGAGTAGCTATAATGCAGATATATTTGTCAGATTCAATAACAATTCAAACAATGCATTTCTTAAATTCACATGGAAAAACAGAGACTATCTAGTGCCTATAAAGAGGAAATATAATCAGAGGACCCTTTTCTTGTAAGCATAGTGATTTATTAGTATCCTTGCATCCTTGGAATAAAAAGCACAAAAAGTTAATTTATTCTACAGCCTGTGAAAGAATTAGGGTCATTTCAGTAGTTATTTACCTAAGATTTTATTATCCTCAATTTCCTCTTCCTATTTATAGCACATAATGTGGAAAGCCTAGTAATAATGCTGTCTTACTCAATGGCAAATTTATGCTAAAATGTGTAAGTGCACCTTTAATATTCATCATTCTATTTGTTTCCTCCTTCCGTTAATGATTGCCTCACAGTTAAAAGCAAGGAAGTCCAGATTACAGCAGTAGGGAACCTGATCTTACTTTAAGAAAGCATTTAAAGAATATACAGTTTCTAATCTTTTAGCTCCCTTCTTGGGCCATCGTTTCTATACATGGCACGTAAGATACATCTTCTAAGAATTTACACTGATCAACATTCTCCCCATTCCCTAAGAAGCACTCATCCTCAGGGCCACCCTTCTGCAAACATTAAAGTGGATATAATTCCTTGCACATCTAGCAACTTGTGAATCCCCAACAGCTCCACATTTCACTGCTGCATCCTTCAGTGATGCCTAACAGTATATGAGATGTTCCCTCTGATGGGAGGATGAGAGGGTCAGCGTGTTACTCAGATTGTGGACCTTGAGGGACAGTCTGACTCCAAACAAGGTCTCAGAAACCATGCATGAACAGGCAGAACACACCAAGCAGCTTCTCCATGGAGACATCATACATGTTTCAATAACTTAGTTGTAATGTAGACACGAGATCAGACAAGAGTTTTCTTTTAGGAATCAAATAAAACTATACTTGAGCCTGAGGAAACACTCTTTTCACCTGTTGGCTTGTCTATGTATCATCTGAGTAAAAATATTGCTGAACATAACTTTCAGACAAAAAAAGAGTAAATCCATAGATACTAATGTTAATATGCAAAATACATCAGGGTTCAACAAGAAATCTAACTTTATGGTATGCCTCTTTGTCTGCCATGGTTTTCTCTACCTGCTACAGCTTTAATAGCCATCATTAAAGTCCCATATTCTAAACTAGAGATGTGCTGTTTAATGTATAGTATTTAGGATGTAATTTCTCCCCCCTCCTACTTTTGAATGCATTTTATAAAAGAAGAAAAAGAATCCAGCTTTTTAAATATAGAAAATTGGTTAAAATTTCTTTTGAGCCTTGCATTGGGTGGGTCTCTCTACATCACAAAAGTAAAAGACTAAACAATTCCATTGCAAGCACTTTCTACTTAGTGAATGCAATTGTGGGGGCTAAAACCTGAATCGTAACTAAAATTGTTCTTTACAGGATCAACAATAAGGGCAGACTGAGCAGGTCAGCTGAAGATGTTGCCAGCTGATGGGCCGGGTTGGGATTTTACAACACAACACTGGGCATGGACCATCTGCACAGTTCACTGCCAAAACGTGCCCATTTAGCTGTGTGCTGACTGCTCACGAATTCTAGCTATGTAGGAGATTTTACAGTTTTGGTGTCACTCAAACATCATCCAAGCTAAAACTCAACTATTGTTTAATAAGAACATGTTAGTTCGTCTAGAGTTATATACTCTGGATGTCCCACTAACTTTAAATGTGTCCACATGTACAGGCTTTGAGCCTTATGACACATTTGCATTAGCTTATTACAAAGTTGTTAGGGTACTTTTGCTGTTTTTTTTCTTTTTTTTTTTTTTTTTGGAGTCTTTCCCTAGCCCCCTCTCAAGACCTGGCTGTCCTGGAACTCATTGTTGTAGACCAGGCTGGCCTTAAACCCACAGAGATTCACTTGCCTATCACTTCTGAGTTCTGGCATTAAGAGTATGTACCACCATGCCTGGCATTGGTATGCTCCCCCCCCCCCCCAGACAGGGTTTCTCTGTGTAGTTTTGGTGCCTGTCCTGGATCTCGATCTGTAGACCAAGCTGGCTTGAACTCACAGAGATCCACCTGGCTCTGCCTCCAGAGTGCTGGGATTAAAGGCATGTGCCACTGCTGCCCACCTCCATTGGTATGCTTTTAATAGGGACTCAGGGTATCTGGTAACAAAGTTTACTCTATTATCTGTAGACAAGAACTTAACTTTAAGTGGTTATTAGAATTGATTTGTTAATGTGCCTGTATCATAATATGGAAATTTATATGGCAGGCAGGAAAAAGTATCTGGAATCCATGGAGGGTTGAAATTAATTATCTATTGATACAGAATGTTTTAAGAAACATTTAACAGTATAAACACACATGGGTCTGGAGAGATGTTCAGTGGTTAGGAGCATGTACGGCTCTTGCAGAGGATCTGGGTTTGGTTCCTAGTACTCATGTTGGACAGTTCACAGCTACCTGTAACACCAGATCTAAGAAGGATCCAGTGCTTTTGGCTTCTGAGGGCACTGCACTAATGTGCACAAACCCATTCAGACACACATGCATACACAGAAATTAACAGTAAAATATTTCAAATAAGCATGTGATAATCTAGATTTAACCTTATCATTCATGCCCCAGATGTAAACAGTATTAAAAAAATTGGGGCTGGGAAGATACTCAATGGATAAAGCACCTGCCATATAGTATAAGGGCCTGAGTTTGAATCACCAGAACCCAAGTAAAAGCCAGGTACAGTAGTAGTATGAGCATCTGTAGCAGACCTATAGTGGCAGAGAATGGAGAGTTGTCAAAGGCTCACAGGGCGGCTAGTCTGGAGTATAGAGGAACGAACAGTAGATAAACCCTGCCTCAGTAAGACTGAACAGAGAAACCCTGCCTCAACAAGAGTGAAAGGCAAGGATTGACACATGAAGTTGTTTGACTACATGTAGCAGTCATGCCAAGTAGTGGCTATGGCAAGTATAATCTCTTTCTTTCTTTCTTTCTTTCTTTCTTTCTTTCTTTCTTTCTTTCTTTCTTTCTTTCTTTCTTTCTTTCTTTCTTTCTTTCTTTCTTTCTTTCTCTCTCTCTCTCTCTCTCTCTCTCTCTCTCTCTCTCTCTCTCTCCCTCTCTTCCCTTCCCCCCTCCCTCACGCATACACTTTAAAAATGGTATTTGGGTGCCGGGCGGTGGTGGCACACGCCTTTAATCCCAGCACTCGGGAGGCAGAGCCAGGCGGATCTCTGTGAGTTCGAGGCCAGCCTGGGCTACCAAGTGAGTTCCAGGAAAGGCGCAAAGCTACACAGAGAAACCCTGTCTCAAAAAACAAAAAAACAAAAAAACAAACAAAAAAAATGGTATTTGGTATCAACTGTGAACTTGCTTAAATAATGAAGGCAGACATTCCAATTTAAAACAAAAAGTTATTCTTTAAAGAGTTAATGGATAGCTATGAAAATCTCACCTACTAAAAACACCCTGTGGATTTCTCTTAGTCATGTATACAAATCCTCTAAGTCACGAAATAGCAAAGTCATTTCTCATATGCAGTTTTCCTTAGTTGAAAACCGTCTGTATAGCTATCACTTAGGTAAAGAAAGGAAGAAAGGAGGGACAATCAGGAGTGTGGACACACATGGTAGCGATGAGGTGTAGAGAAATACAGACATTTTCGATGAAGCAAAATTACTCTAGCCACAACACCATTGCAGCTGCCTTTCTTCATTGCACTATGATTACCTGTGTTGACCCCTCCAGTGAAGATCCATGCTCCAGTTGTCATGGCTGCTTTGATGAGCCCTTTCCCAAAGACTTGCTTGAGTTTGGGCTGGAGTTCAAAGTTCTGCAGCCCTCCGTGCACGGAGATGAGAAGCTTGGGAAGCTCCAGCTGCCATTCCTTGGTCATCAGGTGTAGCAAGAGATCAGGTTTCGTATCAAAAGATACTCGGACATACTAGAATGAAGATGAACAATTAGAGAAATGGACAGGGCTGCCGGGAGCTGTTTGTCTTTGTGAGAGTTATATGTGTCTGACTTTAAGAAAACGTCTTCAAATGTGAAATCAGATATTTTAAGGAGAGGGGATTATTTCCTTTACCAAAAGAGGCCTCAGGAGACCAAGGGATTCCCACTTTTAAAGGTTTTGTTGAAATTGAGTTATGCCAATTTGAAAATTGCTTGATTTTTATAAAATGTAGTTTAAATACAATTTTCCTGGTGTGATCTTTTCCTAAAACAAATCATGTTGATATGTTACCATTGTTTATATTTGTACAACAATTCAAACACTCCTAATATTTTCAATACGATCAATCCCTTTAAATAAACTAGATGTCAATATAACTGACTTTGTGTTTTTGTGATCCTGTTATGATTTTGAGATTCCAGAGGACTCTAAAGTTCTACATTATACAATGAAAAATTTAAAATCAGGCAGGTTATATTTAACTATAAATGTATCTCAAATGCCTATCTATTATCTACCTACTTATGTAAAATCTATACCAATATCTATAATTTATTTATCATCTATGTATTATCTACCAATCGATATTTATTTATTTAATTTTTATGAGACACTATGTAGCTAGGGCTGGCCTGGCACATGCTATTCAGATTAGGCTGACTTCAAAATCACAGTGATTCTCCCAGTTCCAGCCCCCTAAGTGCTGACATAGAGAGATGTGGCACCACACCCAGCTCAAATATTTTATCTTTAAAAGACAAGTGACAGAAGATAGGCCAGCTATTCCTATATTCAAAAATGAAAATTTATTGTAGAAATCAAGGCTTTTCTACACACAACAGGAAATTCTAAGTATATATAACAAATACTATAAGTACAATGATAATATATAGGACCATGTATGTGGACATATAAGTTTTAATTCAACTACATAGTTGATATGCTAGGCAATGATAGAAAAATCTTTTGAAATATACTATTGACTTGGCATGAAATGCAGAGATACTCAATTCCTAAAGAAAGTTTGCTTGGGGGCACAGAGCAGGGCTGGATCTAAGAGACTCCCCCAAATCCTGCACCCCTTCAACATCTGACCTGATGAGTTTCTGAAGTCTGGGGGAGTCCTTGGGGAGCCCCACAGAAAGCTGGTATACATTAAGGTGCTCAACTCTGAAACGTTAGGAGGAAAAACTAAGCAACTATATAAAAGAAGACTGTAGGAAACTTGCTTATCTCAACCCTGGAAGACAGGTAGGCTCTGGGTGGACTGAAAAAAGAATTCACATTTGATTATTTCTAAAGACAAGCAGGCCCCTACACAGACAGGTTTGCCATCATTACTTAGTGTGGTTTGAGACCTAAAACAAGATATGTTAATGCCAATTGTTTTGATGGAGTGATGGCTCCAGGTAAGCAGCAGAGGCAAACACAGATCCTCTGTGAAGGAATGTGTAATAAATGCAGGTTGGAAATAATTGCATGCCAACAGATAGCTGAGCTAGACCCCGGGACCGTGAGATGGTCATGGAATACAAAACAGACACATGTAACCTCTTATATATGGATATCAAAACAAGGAAGAAGAAGCTATAATGACCACGAGCATTTGAAAACCTAGAACAACTTGTAGAAATGGAAGTGGAATACTGTAAGTGAAAATCGGCATGGAAAAGGAACCTACTGACGATGGTTCTTATAAATTAGCCACATGCAGCCTAGAAAGATGAAGGTTTAGAAAAATACACAGCAAAACACAACCAAAGATGCCAAGGAGAGGGTGTGGTGATATTTTGTGTATGCTCTAACAAATAAAGCTTGCCTGGAGATCAGAGAAGTGGAGCAGCCAGCCACTAGAAAGACTTCTTACCTCTAGGAATCCTTAGACTGAAAGCACCAAGCCCCTGTTTCCACCTCACTTTATCACTTCCTCTCTTGTGCCCAGCCGTATCACTTCCCATTTCCTCCTCCCAAGCACTGGGATTAAAGGTGTGTACCACCACTGCCTGGCCTCTAGTGGCTAGCTCCACACTCTGATCTCCAGGCAAGTTTTATTTGTGAGAGCACAACAAAATATCACCACAAGAGTGAATTAGAAATTCTAGATAAACATGGAGGAGGCGCTGCTTGAGGAGACATTGGCAGAATATTTCTCAGAAATACTGAATACCAACTCTCAGGTCCATCTAAGAGCTCAGTGGGTCCCAGGAAGGATAAACAGCAAGAAACCCCAGTCGTGATATATCACAGAAAGCACCAGCTATGAAGACTCTGGACAGGAAGCCCACTCCTAAACTGCAGCAATAGAAGCTAAAGCTAGGAGAATAGCCTGTCGGTTTAGAGCTCAGGTTTAGAGCTCAGCTTTTCAAAGTGGGAGAAAATATAGCCGTTTTATGAATGCCAACCCTGAGTTTCCCTCTGACAGTTTTCACTGAGGTAAAATTGAAGCTTATGTGATTCAGGATGATCTCAAACACAGGATGGGATGTAACTAATTAGTAACTACATGGTAAATATAAAACCATGTAGATTGCACAATACATAACAATAATCATGATTAATTTATAGTGCAAAGGGATAGAAATAAAGCATTAGGGAATAAATTAGTAATCGAAATTACAGCATTCTTAAGTGCATATTACATAGGGGATAGATAGATCTCAGTTGTGGAATGCCTGCCTGAAGCTCTTGGTTTGATACAGGGTATGATAGTGTATGTCTGTAATCCCAAGATTTGAAGGGTGGAGGCAGGTGGATCAGAAGTTTGTGGCTTATGAGTAAAGATTCTTCCTTGACACCAAGCCTGAAGACCTGAGTTCAATCCCTAGGACCTCCTGGTAGAAGGAGAGAACCAACTCTCACAAGTTTTCTCTGACCTCTGTATGCCCACTATGGCTCACACACATGCACATGTGCACACATATATATATATATACACACACAGAACATTAATGTAAAATGAAAATTTTAAAAAGTTCCACGGGAGAGAAAATAATTGATTAACTAGGTTTGTTGCACAATCCTGAAATCAGCACTTGTAAGGCGGAGGCAAGAACTTTAGGAGTTCAAAGGCTAGCTTTGGATACATAGCGAATTTGAGGCTAGCCTGGACTTTATGAAATCCTGTGTCAAAAACCCCAAATTATTCACTACCTTTGGCTCAATTAGATTCAAGTCTATTCTTTGTGTGTGTGGTGTATGTGTGTATATACATATTCGTTTGTGTATGCACAAAGGCCTGCAAATGTAGACCATAAGTTAATTTTGAGTGTCTTCCTTAGCCACTATATTTTTATTTATTTTATACAATTATTAAAGTATTGTGTGTGTGTGTGTTTGCGTGTGTATGCGTATGTGTGCATCCATGTGTCACAGTAGATGTATAGAAATTAGAGAATGGCTTGGGGAGTAGGTTCTCTCCTCCCACCATGTGGGTCCCAGGATTCAATTCAGGTCATCAGATTTGCTGGCAAGTGTCTTTATCTTCTGACCCACTTTGCCAGCCCTTTTGTCTATCTTAAATTTTGAGATAAGATTCCTCTCAACTTGAAGCTCACTGGTTTGGCTATAGTGACTGGCCAGATGTAGCCCAAGACATCCCCTCCCAGCACTGGGATTACTGGTGTATGCTATTCCAAGCTTGGTATGTGGGTGCTGGTATTTGAACTTGGGTTTTCATATTTGTGTGAAATTTCGTATTTCAACTTTACCAATTGAGACAACTCTCCAAGCCCCATAATTCAATAATTTTGAGGTTAGTACCAAGGACCACATGTATAGTGACTGACTTATAAACTATTTTACAGTCAACTTTTCAATAGTACTCCAAAATGAGGACCAAGGCACAGCATAGTAAATACATACACCAGTAAAATAGCCAGTAGTCAAGTATTATCTGTGGCATGTGACTGTATAGTCTTTGCTTTAAAAAAAATCACCATACACATGAACAAAATGTGCAGCTTTTTGACGTTATACTTCACTCATGCCACTAAGGGGTGGCATCTTTGAGCTCCATTGTACATATATGAGCCCAGCATCATACGTATGGTCCACTGTTGGCTGAAAGGTCACTCTGTGGAGCCTGAATTCTGCATTCCAAGTTCATGTGTGCTAAGTGTTTTACACGTTCCATCTCATATTCTCCAACATTTCCAATAAGATAGGATCCATAGTGTTTCCAAGCTCACACTACTAGTGGGTCATGAGAGGCTCTGGGCCCTAGCTTTGACTCTACACCCTTCTCTTGACCTCAAAGATACAACTTCCTCTTACTCCTTCTCCTTTTCCTTTACATAAACCAGCTAGTCTCCAAGTCCTAAGGAGGCACTTCTCTGAATGGTGTTTTCACCCAGGCCTGGTCTTGGTTCCTTCCACGGCTGTGTTAGCAGTCTCTTCCCTTAAATGATGCAGTTTGGGTTCTAGTACAGCCTCCTTGTGGCTTTTCTGGCCCTCAGATCCCTATGAAACACTTTGACAGGTCAATGGGCTGACTTCTTCCTTTGGTCATACTATTTCTGAATTTAAATCATTATATCTTTTGTAAACTCTCTATTCGGGAAAGTAATTTTCCCCTTAATTTAGCCTTATGTGTTATTGAGAGCTTTTCCCACTTTTCTGTGCATTTGACTAATGCTAATCCGCAAGGCCTAGGGTAATGAATGCACTCTGCCCTGTCACTCATGGAAACGACACTCATCTTTTAAACTTTGCTTCAGTCCCAGTGACCGTCTGAGACTGCAAGCCCGTGCTGATGCAATGGCTTCAAGCTCTTGCTGAAGCCCAGGGTGATACTTCTTTCTGAATGATTCTTTTATGTGCCACTGTATCTCATGTGCTACAGGCCTTTGAGTTCAGGGTCTAGTTGAGCTACCCATGGATTCTGGTCAGCTGTGTCAGTATTGTTGTGAAGCAGCCACAGTATTGTGAGAGATAATAGGAATAATAATAATAACAGGAAGGATTAAGGCAACGTATCTGTTATTTGGTTTGGCGCCACTGGAAAGTAAAGCACACTTAAGTTTTATATGGAAAACGAAGAGATGGTGAGGAAGAATTAGGCTACCATAAATGAGAAAGTACACCAACTGCCAGGCTGCTCAAGGCATCTCCATTAACTGTACCCGTCTTGACTAGGACCAGTTCTTATGCAGAGAAACCTAAGATTCTGTACAGACCACATCTGACTATCCAGAACCTAGTAAAGGTCACAAACATTCGCTGCCTTGGCTTTTAGCTATTGTCCATAATCTATGCCTTATTCCTCCCTTCTCCCAGAAAACAAAAGGCAAGTATTTAAGTAAATCAGCATGCTACTTTTTTTTAAAAAAATCATTTTGGCCATTGTTTAGAAAATCAAATAAATGGTTTGGGAGGTCAAATTGGTATTAAAATCAAGGGTTAAGCATCATCACAAGGTTACCTAGAGATTTCAATTAAATAGAAAATCTTCAGGTTGTATTCTTATGTCTGTAGAAACCACCCTGTTCACCGTATCTCTCACTTACATATAACAACGACCTCACTTGCTGAGTAGGCAGCTTCACACTAATTGTGCCCAGAGAAATTAAACAATTCCTATTAAATTGTTAATGTGATTTGAAATTAGGAGCTATTTCGGTTGTCATGAGAAGCAATTTAACTTTTTTTTTTTTTAATTTTGGGACAGGGATGGCACATGTGATGGCGTTCATGTGGAGGTGAGAGAGCAGCTTGTGAGAGTTGGTTCTCTCCTTTCACCATGTGAATCCCAGGGATTGAACTCAGGTCATCAGGCTTGGCTGCAAGCGCCTTTACTCACTGAGCCATCCTTCCAGTCTATATGAGCAATTTTGAGGTCCATTATGAGTCTATTCATTGCTAAGGGATCATATTGCAAATAGCAAGTCATCTCCCTAACAAGCATTTTAAATGAGGTCACCTAGGCATTACTCTGGCTTGGTGCTGTTTAGAAATTTCCAACTCACTCCATTATCAGATGCTGACAGTATTGGCCATTTGGACAATGTGAGTATCTGACCTGTTAAATGAGACCAACCCTGACCACTGCACAGGATACTATATGGGTTAAACTGTGGAACACGTAATGGCCAAGAAGCTCCAGTAAGTGCAAAGTGGGCAAAGATTCCTTACATTCGTTTAGACACAGTGTGCCTGCATATGACTGATTCAAGTCAATAGTCTTCATTTCCCACTCTAGTTTTGTGGGGGCGAGGAGACCTTGCCCTCTCATTACAATGGGCCTTTAGGTCTCCAGTTGATCAACAGAGAAGCTGAGATCTAGTAAGGTTTGCGCCTTTGTAATGACCTGTCCCTATCTCTTCCTGCTGTTAGCTCTCCTGTCTGATATTAGGACGTCTGTGCACGTCAAGTGGATGGTTTTGGAATGTTCTGTGTAAGACAGAAGCTAGATTTAGTTGAAATTGTATAATTTTATGTTCTTGCGTACAGTGGAGGTCAATGAATCCAGCATTATTTTCACATAGATATACTTTAATTTCCAGACAACAAACTAGAAATTACATTTTGTGAGGCAGTGAGAGCTTCTCTTTCATGTGAATGGGGAGGACCTTGGTGATGACATCTGTAGAGGGTCAGCTGTGCCTGATCTTGGGGGTCCTGTTCTGGGCAGGTGATTTTCCTACTGAATTGGCTATTACTATGTCATTATCCCAAATGCTTCTGCTCACTCATCAATGCTATAGAGCTTACAGAGTGTCCTCACCAAGCCGTGTTCTTATCCTTCCCTCATATCTACAGGGCACAAAGGCTGGATGGGGTGAGGATGCAGCCATTACTGCTTAGAGCAGGTGGAGGCTGTTTCCTTAACCAACCAACCAACCAACCAACCAACCAACCAACCAACCACCTCCCTAAACTCCCATCAGCAGTCACCTTGAGCTTCACAGAGCATTTGGTTCTGCTAATTCATCAGCCACCTCTTTAGCCCTAGATTTTCATCCATGTAACTTTGCCCAGCTGTTTTAATGAAAATGAAAATGGGCTGCAGTACAATAAATCTGGCTACACTCTTGGAAATGTTCGATGACAAATCCCCTCCTTTCACTGCAAAGCCATCATTAATTCTTATAAAGAACCACTTGGTACTTCTTAAGCAGTGTTTGTTCTGATTAATGGACCCACCATTGTGAAATCTGTTTTAACAGTCCTGGCAATGCCTTTCTTTCAAGCTCATAGTGGGAAATGTGGCCCATTTTCTCTATTGAGAAATGTGACAAGCATCATTTCATTTCCCAATTTTTGGAGCCACATATAAAAGGGGGGTTCTTGTAATTAAAGCTGCAGTCGAGCACAATATGTCACATCAGAGATAATTCTGCTGATAGCAGCTTCCCAGTTCCACGGAGCTTTGGCCCTGCCTCGAATTTAATGCTCCTGGTGGTTGAGTAGAGAGAAGCAGCTCACCAGAAAGGAGATATTTGGAATAGCATCCAATGCGTTCCGATTTCTAGTTTGATAACCCTTAAAACTCTGGAAGTAAAAGTGTCATTATTTTTACAGTTTCCCAGTGTTAGATAGCAGATGTTTATAGGATTAATGTTGACAATGGGACGCTCAACAGTGAGAAATGACATATACTATCACTAAGCACACACAGGGGTCATGGGAGCTGGTTTATGGGATTTCTGTCAGAATTATTTAGTAAAGCATTTTCTAGAAACCAGGAAGTGGGATAGTTTCCTAAGGAGATTCAGCTTCCCCTACTTTACATTCCTATAATTAGGATGGGAAATATCAACCATATCTTCTACCTTAATTTTGTTGTTTTTTTGTTTTTGTTTTTGTTTTTGTTTTTCAAGATGAGGTTTTTTTCTCTGTGTAACTGTCCTGGCTGTCTTGGAACTTGCTTTGTAAACCAGGTTGGCTTCAAACTAACAGAGATCCTCCTGCCTCTGCCTCCCTAGTGCTGGGATTAATTTGCACTCTGCCTCTACATTAATTCTTACTGTCAGACAGACCACCTGATCCTGTTGTGAGCTCAGCAGCCTTCAGACTACAAGTTGCAAACTGGAGATCAGGGGAGCAATCACAAGGTTTCTCCACAGCCCCATCAGGCTGTAGGAAGCTTTGTGTTAGCCGTAGTGCTGTGATTGGTTGTTCATGTGTGTGAAGAAGGAATCATTAATCATTTCAACCTGGCATGTGTGAGTCTAGGGTTCCCAGATCAATTTGCAGAATGCAAAGAGAGACAAATTTTAAATCTGAAATTCAGTCCCCGAAACTCTCTAAGAGTACATGGTTACAGATGCCATGCTAACAGGGGCAACCTCCCTACCGTGTGGTTCCCTCCCCCAGAGCTCAGAGAGCAAGGCTTTCACTCCTGTGGGCTTAATAGTTAGAGCTTTCAGTGTGAAAATAAGGGCTTGGGATAATTTTCTAAATTATATGAAAACTGTTCTAAGAGACTCCACATGAGCTAATAGGCAGAGTAAATAGCAGAGGAGAGCCAGAAGAGAATTATGTGACTGGCCTGAGAGGTTTAACTGCATGCCCTTAATTAGGTTTAGTCTTACCTGGCCTATAAGCCAGCTCTGCATTAATTTGAAGAAATTATTTGTAAACAAGTGAGTCTATATTCTGCTCACTTTGTAAATCATGTGGAAGCCCTCAATAGACAAGAGTCTCCAAGAAACCTCACTATGTCTGCTGACAGGGCCGTCTTGCTGTGGTTCTAAGGTGGTTTGTGGATTATGAGATGTCCCTAGGAGTGATCTGGTCCTCAGAGAATCCTGGGTGGTTTAGGGCTTGTCATCTGGTGGGATGCATCTTGGGAATGGGCAGGAAGTCAGGCTTCTTCCCTCACTGTCAACTTGGATTGGCTCCTTCCTATGTCAGTCTCTCTCTGAAAAATGTTGATTTTCCTCAGGCTGATTAAGCTTGGACACTGAGTTCTGAACACCACAAAGCACTTGAAAGGACTTGGCAAATGATTCCAATGATCTAAGATGTAATTTTACAAAGACTTCCCTCTGCTCAAGGCTTTCAAGTTTAATTAACCTTATTAAATATTAGTGATTTAAAAATCCTGCTGCAAAAAAATTCTAAAACCCCTATTAAAAAAGGTAGATGCACAATAGTAATTAGTTTCCTTTCAATCACCTCCAAATAACTTCCAGATAAAACAGTGACTGCTATCTGTCCTAGGCACACATGACAAGGAAAAAAGAGAATGGAAAGGGGGTCAGTAGGGAGTTAGGTTCAAGAACTTTCCCTGGGAAAGCAATTTACTTTCTGGGGCTTCAGTTATCTCATCTACAATGTAGGTAGTGGTGATGGAGAATTAATTTTTCCAGGGATTGTTGCACAGCAGAATAACTGTTATGTGTATATCCAGAGATCTTTGGATGCCCAAGGTTTTTTGTCCAGGCTAATGAATGAGACTCCAGATGTGAATCTTACATTTGGCCATTTGTAATGGCCTTCCCTGTTACTCTGTGGCCCCAAGTCAAGAACCGCTGATGATGACCCTCGAGTGCCTTTGATGGTTAAGGGTCTGTGGTATATTGCTGTTGTACACACTTAATAGGACAGACACCTAGCTACAGCTTTCAAGTAACTGGAGGCATTTTGGTAACGTGTCTATTCCCCCTGCTGCCTGCCTCACCATGTGCAGCCCACCTTGGCATTTGGAAAATGCTAGAGCTGGATCCTGGGCTGCCTTCAAGGAAAAAGTTAATGTTAGACCTTACCTTAATTAAAAAGAAAAAAGTCAATCTTGCCCCTAGAGTGTTTGGATGACTTTGCTAACACTCACTTCCAGGACTCCTTTCAGAAGCAATGGCCCAAAGGCACATTAAGTTTACTGGCCTGTCTAACTGCAGTTTTGGAGAATAATTAACCATACAGTGCTCTCAGGAAGACTGGCTTCTTTCACAGGAAGTGGGTGCCAAGGCTGTCTGTCCAAACTGCATGCTGGTTTGCTCAAGAGGCTGGGAAGCAAGGGAGGCTCGAGTTGGCAAGCATCCATTCCCCTGCCTCATAAAATGAGGCCTGACAGCACCACTTCTTTGTTTAGACAGGAGAAGCAGAGTAACTCTGGGGCAAGCTTTCAGAGTGCACAAGATGCTCGTTTGTGTCTGGACGAACGCTGGGGATTTCCACTCGCTAAATACCCAGTAGTAATGAAAAGAAAAACTGGTCTTCATTAGGCTAATTAGGCTTGGAGAGAAAGAAAGGGTTGCCCTTAGAGTGACCGCCCTTTAGGCCACCTAGGGCCACTCTAACCTCAGGGTCACCGTCACCGTATGTGGAAAACAGTGCTCAGAAGGGCAGTGCTTAGAGTTCACTTTCCTGGGTTTTTGTCTTGAAATTCTTAATATCTGAGGACTGAGATGTAGCTCAGTGGTATATACTTGTAGACCATGCGTGAGGATCTGGGTTTGATCACAGCTCTAAAAAATATTCAACAATATGTGTTGGGAAAATGGAATCCAAGGGGATTGCAGAATACTTGGTTGCTCATTTATGATCTCAACTATTATTCATTATAGATTATGAAAGAAATTGCCAAAGTATTTTGCTAACCATTTTGAAGGGCACATGCTAATAAACTCATTTTGAGTTTTGCTCTCTAGGCTTCTGGGTGGGGGGGTGGCGCAGGGTGTCTCTCAAATTCACCAGAAATTTTCAGGAGACAAAAAGAATTTCCAGTAGAGGAAAGTTATACAACAAAAGGGCTTTTGCTGTGTTCACTCTAATGTCACAGTCACAGCAGGTTGGCGACGAAAGGGGACAAGGACTGAGATGGGAAGGACCCCAAGTAATGTAACTCATTCTGATTTGATGGTATGAGTGACTGCCAGGGCCAGAGAGAACGTGGATATCAGTTCACAAACCTCGAGCTAGCTTTCCCGATGGTGGCCATCACTAACACTGTTCTTCACAGAACAGAGTTTAAACTGTGGGTACAAGAAAGCTGATGCCCTTGTGAAAATCCTCTAATGGATCCTTGGGCTTTTGGGAAGCTAGTTCCCTGATCCATCTCTGTCATTTTCATACACATATTGAACACTAGCTGTGCATCAGGTGTCTTCCATCCTCATGAATATCACAGAAGGCAACTTTACCCTAGGTAGAATACTTGAGGCTCGTGTATATTAAATGGCTTAACCAAGACTTTCCAGTAAGAGTGAGAATTTATCTAGTTCTGTGACTTCAGGAGCACACATCTATTTTGATTGATAACAAAGTTTCCCTCGGAGTAAACCCTTCTGCAGTTTTAGCACCAGGCACCATTTAAAGCCCGTAATACACAGAGGCACTGCTAATCCCCGAGATAGCTCTATGAAGTGGAAGTTACTACCCCATTTTACACGCAAGGGAACTAAAGCACTGGGCTTAAATTGAACAATCACACAACCGGAACGTGACAGCATCAGGCTATGAATAAAATGCCAGTGGGTTCCTAATCAAAAGGCAGCCAGTAAGCTACAGGGTCCAACCTTTCAGAACTATACATAAGCATTGCCTGGAAATGTAAATTAAAGTATATGAACTAATAGGGGCATAGATCAAAGGAGTGTCCTTTAAAGTATGAGTCAGATGTTTCTCCAAGTTCTTTTGGAGCCTGGGGAAAATGAGAATATTACTAACACCAGCAAAATTAGTTCACACCCATTGATACATCTAACGTTGTGCTGATGTCTTATACCTGTTGTTTGACTCTTTCAACAGCCAGAGGCAAGCCTGCTGAACTACAAAACTTCCAGAATTTTCAGAACACACGCTATACTCTTTATTCTTTGAAAGGTCTATGTGGAGTCACATTAAGTGTAGCCCATGGGAACTATGGTTTAGACATGGCAAAATTTCTATATATTTCTTAAGTCCTTGCTAAAGATATTTTCCTTTCCCATTGAGAATATTACTAACCCAGCTACTTGGAGAGAAGGTGCCTGATATGGATGACAAGATCTCTGTCAAGGCCAGGAAGGAAACAGCTTTGGAAATGCTGCTAATAAAACAAAATGGAAACCTAAAAGAAATGTTTGTTTCCTCTCTCCAAAGCTGGGGTAAATGATTTAGAAAACGGCTATGTAGATGAGACATAGAAAATAATATTGCAAACTGTAAATAGCTACAGGAAACAAGCCAGATTCAGAAAGACAGGTATCACCTTTTCTCTCAAAGATGAAGGGCAGAGAACAGTGGATCTGAATGTAAGAGTAGTTTAAAGGAGATGATAAAAGTGCTGGTGGGTTGGGGGTGAATAAAAAGGTGATGGATTTGGGTAGAAAGGACATTGTACCGCATGATCATATACAATGATAGATGTTAACCAAAGTAAAAATCAGCTTATCATCTGATCTCATACCAATGATTTAAAGAGTCCTGGGGAAGGTTTTCTTTCCCCTACTTTATAGACACCCTACTACAAAGTGACAGAGGCCAGGCTAGCTTGAAACCTACATCCCAGGTTCTTATCTGTTCCCTTATAGGATGTGGAATTGTATCTGGGAGTGAGTGGCTGGCTTACTACTATTATTATTACCATGGCTTTGTTGGAATGGCCACCTCCTTGGAACTCAATGGTCCCAAAAGCATCTGTTGGGCTGAGCTGAGTGTGTTTGCTGATGGACCACTTCTCAGACTGGATGTCATTTCGGGAGAGGCGACTCTCATTTTTCTCATTCTGAAGCACAGAGATACTGGGAGTGAGTCCGACATGCTGGCCTATTAGGCGCCCACAGCAACACCTATAACATGAGAGGTTAAAGTGAAGTAAGTGAACACCTTGAATCAGCAACCATTACAAGAACACACACTTAAGCAGCCAGTTAGAGAAACCTACAGACCATGTTGACCCATTCCAGTTAAGTGATAGGTGAAATTTCAGATGCAGCCTTATCAGAAAAATGGTGGAGGGAGGCTTCCCACAACACCCCATCTACTGCTCTTCCCTACCACCCAGTTTATATCAACATACTTCCTAGCCTCTTCCACCGTCACCTTTAAGTACTTGGCATATTGCTTGGGACAGGGCAACTGTGAACAAAAGTTCTCTAGATTTTTCCACTTTTAATTGCTATCAAATCTTGTATGAATGAAGGATGCTGAAGAGCTTTGAGGGAAAACTTTTAACATGTACATTCAAATGAGGAATCTCACTTATGTGTGAGTTTTAACCTAACTTGAATTTTCAGTTGATATTTACTGTCAAATATTCAATTCTGAGAATAAAAAATCTATAGGTTTTTCTTTGAAGAAGAAATGAAAAAATAAAAAGGAAACTTAAAATTTGTTCCCTCTGTCATCAAAATGTCCTTCATATGTTATGATGACCACTATCACAATTATTAGTAATGATAGTTATGTAACATTCTCTTAAACACTAACAATTTAGGATACACTGTGAGGAGATGTTGCAGTACTGAAGCTTCAGCCGTGTATCCAAGATTATGTAACTAGCCTATGGCTGTAAAATCTGTATTTTAAGCAGCTGTTTAAAATTGCCCATTCAAAGGACATTTCTAGATTACAATGTACTATTTTAGCTTCCTGCTTTATAGACTGCCGATTTTCCAGGAAGGAAACTACAGTGCCAAAAAAACGTGCAGAGGAATCTGAAGGTCAAACCATACATAATCTCCTAGGAGTCTTTCATTCAAGACTGTCTTTTTCACTATAACAGGACATGTTGGCACCAATAAAACAGTTTGACAAAATGTTAAGGTGGAAAAATAAGTAGTTGTAACAAAAATATAGTATACTGTTACATCCAGGGATCAGTCTTTCTACAATAATGGATCTGTTTCTCTGTGTACAGACACTTAGTTGAAGATTAACTTTAACCATGCATATTAAGTAGTGTAATATATATTTGCTTCAAATATATATTTGACAGTGGTTCCCTTTCAGTGGTAGTAATTACTATTGTATTCTGTGCCTATAATTACTACTTCACATTCTTAATACATTAAAGACCATAGGATTACCTATGGGGGTCTTTGGTGCTGGGTATGATGTGAACACATTCTCTTTTATAAAATGCTCTTTCAATCCAGGATTTCTGAGCCTGAAAGAGAGAGAGAGAAAGAAGAAAGATGAATATAAATTTTCAATCTTTTTTACCACCATGCAATCACACAATACCCTAGTATATCATAAATGGATTCCAAACTGCATATCATCCAACAAGCTATTCTCAGAACCTGTTGACTGGGTTAACATTATAATGTTGAGAAGTAAAGGAAATTGTCAGGCTGGAAAAAGTGTTAGTAATGAGATCATAGGCATGTTCATTATGGCTTCTAAAGGACAGAAACACAAGGCTATTCATAGAGAAAATGAAATTGAAGGAACAGACATTACATTTATAATTTTACATGAAAAGCAAGATTCAAAAGTCAGAGGAAACATCTAGTTCAGTGTCAGGTTTTCATGGTTGAGGCTTCTATTAGATTCTCCTTATAGGAAGAAAGGACAATGGCAGAGGGAGTACACATTCAAAATCCCTGCTATATCACCAAGGTTCCTTAAATCCAACTTTGTGATGCAGAAGAACAGAGAGGGAGAAAAGGGAATGGGAAGACAAAGAGAATAAATGTAAGCACACCCTCAGTGCTCCCAGGTAATGCTTGGGAAGGGAATAGGCACATTTCCCTTTACATCCTACACACATGCACAAAAATATGATTTCTTAGAAAAGGTGTTGCTAAAACCATCCACCCAGAAACCCTGCCATCTAGATGGGAGTTCTAGATGGACAAAGGATGTTCTGTCAACCTGAAGGATATTTCTCCCCTGCAAGCAGCATCTATCCTGCATGTACACACTATAGGCTGTAGACCACATTATCCAACAATAACTGTGAATGAAACTCTGCACATTTGTAGATGAAAATATCACATCACAATGCCAAAAGTCTGGAGACCCTGGACCCCTTCCTTCAAAAGCATTTGAAATGGAAGAGAAGTCTCCATGGAACCTGCTAAATTTCTTAGAAGATTTCTTTCCTAAGTATTTAAGATGGAAGTTTCTGGAGCAAACCTTAGTAACTTCATATGGCACTATCTCACTGACACACCTAAAATTATATTCTTAAAATATTCTAGCCCAACACACAATTGAGCTGTTCACTTGACCTGTGTCAATCACTGGTTGGAACTGTTACCAGATTCCACTTACTGGGTATAATTAGTCCCAATTTCCTGGGCACACAGTGCTACCCTGAACCTTGTGAGTTCTGGTGTACACTTACCCCTTGATCTCATACAATGTAGGTCTGTGTATGCATGTGATGTCCATAGCAGTAGTTCTTTGATACTTACAATAATGCATATTCTACACATGGCCACACAGAGGATGGTTGAGAGCCCTTAAGGCACTGTATTCTGTTTTAGTAATGGTCACAATAGGGTCACTTAATTTCTGGTTTCACTACATTGTCTTCATTTAAAGGAGCAGCCCACACTGCCTCAAAGGTCTCCAGGTTCAGGCGAACCTCTGTACCCTCATGCACACAGAAGGCATTTGTAATTTGGTTTGCAGCAGGACATGAAAAAAAAAAATCTCAAAGAGTTTCCTTCTTAAACCAGTAGAAAAAGCTACCAGCTCCATCTTTGCCACAGAAATGAGCTCAGCGGCAAAGATAACCTGTCTTTATCTTTGAAAAAGCCTGTAAATTAAACTATTCATAGCCCATGGTATCGAAACCCTGAATACTTCTGTTGATGTTATCTGACGTCCCTCACTCGACATTTGAAACCCACTTTCCCTACACCTTGGGGAACAATGAAGAAAGGATGTACTTTTGTAGCCCGTCCTGGCAAGCCTTCAAAAGAATATTTGGGGACATCATCTGCCTGCTTCAGTGAGTGCTGTTCCATGTTCCAGGAGAGGAAGTTGGAAAAGCAGGATGTGTGGGATGTAAAGTCTACAGCTGAGAAAGGAGCATGAGTTGCACTCTCATAGATGGGAACAGTTAGGAATTCTTTTATCTTCAGTTTTCCCTATCTGTATACTGGGCACAATAATAATGCTTGACATATTGGGTTGTAATTATTTGGGGAGTACCATTCTGGATTTCAAGAAGAGAGACCAATATTGGCTTTAGTTTGTTTATTGAGACAGCTTCTCACTCTGTAGCCCTGGTTAGCCTGGCAATCATTCTTAAGTCTAGCTGGCCTTAAACTTGCAGCAATCACTATCCTGAACTTCCCAAGTAATGGGAGTAAGGCATATACCATCATGCCAGACTTCTGGGCTGATCATCATACTGTAAATTTATATGGAAAGTCGTATGAGGGTTCTAAGAAATACTGGTAGAAATAGCCACCCCTATGTTTGAATCATAGAGCACTGGACTGGCCACTAACAAGTTATGAAGAACTTCTTCCAAGCCTCATGTATAACATATTGATCCTAAGTTACTATGGGAGAGTTTTGGTGATGATCAGACCCAGAAGTTGATCTCACATACCTAGCACACTGTAGGAGCTCAGCAAGGACGCACAGTGGCTAACATTTGTTAAGGGTCCAGTACGTGCTTGGATCCACAGAACAGCACTGATGGGGAGGGACCATCTACAATACCACATCTATTTTATCAATGAAAAAATGGAGCCAGAGAGATACAGCAAGTGAGTTCCAAAGCCACAGTTTGACCTTGAATAATAGCTTTGCCCCAGGATCTTTTCTCTTACCCCTGGAAAACACTGCTTTGCCAGAGGGAACAGTACCGGTTCTGAATGTCCTTTATGTGTGCAGTGCCATCTGAGATACCGGGGACTATTTCTGTGTTTGAACCACCCTGGACTCCTAGCGGCATGTGGAGAACTGGTTCAGACTTGTTTCTTCCCCTTTCTCCTCCTGAGTCCAGCCCTCACACATGGGGTGAACTCTGCCACCTGTTCTTCCTTTCCCTTTGGGGTAATGGATGGGATACAACTTAAGGAAGACCCTGATATAGAAGGCAGAAATTAAAGAAGGGGGGAGATGTTATTATTTCCACAGCAGCAAAGAAATGGAATCACCACTGGATTTTAAAGTTGAGAATATGGGGGCTGTGCCAAATGAATCAGACTCTTCGAGGACACTGTTGTTATTAGTTTCAATTTGGGAGGTCCTGCAAGCTTCAGAAAGATGGCGTGTAGGAAAATTATTACCTATGGATGGTCAGTTTGTTTGTTAGTCTTTCAGGGGAAGGTGATTTAGCTTGTGAGCAGCAACTTCATTACGTTCTCAATGAAAAAAGCAACCTCTTTGTGGGTGAACGGACGAGAAACCACTTCTGTTTCTTAGCATTAGCAGATTAATCGGTTCCCTTGTCAGGGCACAATTGGGAGTAAAAGAGAAGTGAGGTAAAAAGATCTCCCCATCATTCATAATGAACTTTGACTCCTTTTGTTTATGAGACAAGTATAATTTATCATAGGAAGAGTGTGTGTGTAACAGTTAACTTAGGAATTCTCCAAAATATGCATCATTGACTCTGCTATATTTTTGGGTTGGCTTCATTGTGCTTTTATTCAGGTTGTTAGTGTGGACAGATATTCAATTTAAAAAAAATTTTTTTTGGAAAGGTCATATTTTGATGTACAACTATGGTTTAACTTGTTGCCTAAATGAATTCCCTTTTTCTTTTGTTCAAGGGCTTTGAACTACTCTGCATGAAGCTTTAGACTTTGCTCCAACATGCAACTAAGTTAGCACAGAATGATTACTCTCATTGTTAGAAAGCATGAAATAAATCTGACACGCATTTCCTGCTGACTTTTTAATTCTCTTCTAATGCAAAACTTCGGTGGAGAGTTTGCCCTACTAGTTTTGCTTTTTAATCATGCCACAGAAGTCTCCTGTCCTCCTAGAGAAGGTGGGTCCTATCAGCCCTTGGAATATCACTTCTGTACATTATTTTCTGGAGGCAGAACAGTCAGAGAACCAAGCTGACTTTGTCAGGGGCTGTTTCTTTCTTCTCTTTCTGCACTACTGGCCATGTGTGATGTGTAATAGGGAAATGTCTTCAAAGGCTAATAATTAAAGGACATCTTTTTCAAAACAGAAACAAAGATGTCTACATTTTGAACAAAGTATAATGGTTACCCTAAGGAATAAAAGCAAGAGCTTTTTTTTTTTTTTTTGAAAATTAAACATGTAATCAATAAAACATCAAGAAGAAAGAAGGCAAAAAAAAATCTGTAAATATTGTCTTATACCAAAGAAACATCGAATCATTTCATTTAAACAGATTCACTCTTTTCACCCAGGCTCTGCTACCGACAGTAAAACACCAACAGCTTTGCGCCGTCTTCCTTTACCTCCCTGCTAGCTGTAGCCTCAGCCCTTCCCTAGGAGGGAACAGATGTAACACAAACTTAGCAGCCCAGTAACCCAGACAGGCAACCCCAAGATTAAAACGGAAGTAAGATGGACTTCTGGAGACAAACTATGAAGGACGCTTCTCTGTGTTGCTCGCCATCCCAATCTCCAGTTTCAAGAGGCCACCCAGTCTTCATTAGAACAAAATACCGAAATAGATGTTTCCTTCCCCCTCTGTTTTCTCTCCACCCCCTCTGTGTTTTCCTCTGCTCTTCCTCTAAGTCCCTACATCCAACCTGGGGAAGGAGAACAAGAGAAAGGTCAGCTGAAATCATTTACCTGCGCACTGACTCTGGCTGGTAGCAAGGCAGTCCCCCTGTGCAGCGCCTCCTGCTTTCATTTTGCTCTGACTGGGGCTGGCCATCCCGCTAATAATGCTCGGATGACCGCCCACTGGAAAAAAAAAAGTCACTTGCCAGGCTCTTCCCCCAAGAGACATTTCAAGTAAGCAATGAACTTGGGCAGATTGGCCCCTTGGAATGTGCCGGTGCTCCTGGATTAGCCTGGCTAAGAATCCCATGGACATTCCCTCACAGTTCTCAAACACTGCTTGATTTGAACAGATAATCTGAAGCCAGAAGAAAAGCAAATCCCCGAGGAGATCGGGTTTAACCAGCACAAGTCCTAACTGCTTCCTACCCCACCCCCACCTTTTCTTTTTCCATTCTCAGAGGGGGGAAAAAAGCTTGCAAGAGTGTGATAAGGTGCTCTGAGTTCTGAAAGTTCAGCTTTGGAAAGCGAATCTCTCTAAAGAAATAGTGTATCACTGCTGCCGGTAGTTTGAACACACAAGGGGCATTGTTCCCCTGCCGAACACTGAGTGGAGTGATAGTATTTCTTTAAAGAGAAACTGTTAAAAACTTCAGAGTTTCAAAGGAACCCTCTGGTCTCTGAACATGAGCCTAAGCAGAATGCAGTTGGGGTTGGTCAAGTTGTTCACCTTCTGCAACTAGATGTCAACAAAACTTGCCTGATCACACTTCTTGTCCACAGCCTTTCTCTGCCCAGCACAAATGCACAAGAGACCTGCGTTGCCTGTTTCTGTACTGAAAAGCGATCAACTGACCATTCCAGGGCTGTGGGTGCAGACAGAAAGTGGAGAAACTGTGGTGAGCCGGCTGTATGTCTTTACTAGGAAACTATTGATTGTATGAGGCCACATAGAGAGGGCACTTTCAGAGATCACCCAAGAGAGAATGTTTGTGATGATAGATATTAACTAGATAAGCAAATACACTGGGGAGAAAAGAGTTCAAATTTCAATAAGGCAAACAAACTCTTACGAAGTGAATGTCTAAGCACTATATCTCTTTCCAAGAGTGACGGTCACCTGAGAGTGGCACCCTTCCGCAGTAAGCCTTCAGGACTGTAATCAGTGAGGGCAGCGGGGCTTTGATTTTCATTTTCCTGTTACCTTGTGTCAGACTGAATAGTACTTGTCATGTGTATGGTAAAAATGACAACAGTAACCAAGTGACTTATTTCACACTTGGATTAGCCCATGAGCTGGCCATTTTTACTGTCTGTGCTCTTTGCAGGACTGATTCCCACATGTGCTGGTCTTTTTCACAAGCTATATTTCCCCAGAGATGAGGGACAATCATCCACCTAGTGACTTTCAGTGGATGAAACATGGTTTAAAAAAAAAAAAAGACAAGTGAATGGCATCAAGCTTTGCTATGAGACACAAGAGGGAATGCTAGGAGATGGATTCAGTGGATAAAGACTTCAGTGTGCAAGTGTGGCGACCTGAGTTTGAGTGCCCAGAACCCATCTAAAGCTGGGCACCTTGGTGTTCACCTGAAATTTCAGCACTCCTATGGCAAAACATGAATCAGAGATAGGACAATCCTTGGATACTTCTTGGCCAGTTAGTCTGGGATATGCAGCAGCAGACAACAGAGACCTTGTCTCAAACAAGGTGGAAAGGTAGGGACTAGCACCTGAGGCTGTTCCCTGACCACTACTCATGTACAGTGGCATATATGTGTTCTCTGGTCTTTTCCTCTCTCCAACCCCTCACTTTTTTTTTTGTAAAAGGTATAAACACCCCTCACCTATCTTTAAGAATTAGCCACAGCCTTAATGCCATACACTTTTTTTTTTCCTGTGCACCTGTGACCCTTAAGTAGTCATTCTAATCGAACCATTAGAGATTGTCTCTACAGCATTGTTTAGACTGCAGAACTGGAAACCAAATAAATTATTTTTTATGCCATTTGATGATCACAGCAAGGTTTTAGGGAGAAACATACATTTCCGTGTTGCTATGTGAAAAAAAAAAAGTAGACCACAGGAAAATAGGAGGAAAAAATGGCAAATTTTAAATAGAAAGATGACTGGCAACTTTGCTAGTTTTCATTTCATTCCATTTGCTTTTCAGTTTCTCCTTGTCATCGTGTGCATATGGAGTCAGAAGAACACATTTTGTATTGGCTTTTCAGTTATCAAGTTCGGTCTTATGCTCCCAGGAGGGTATGGGGAAGGTGCTCAGGAAAGTATTCAGAAAGAAGTTCACAAAGAATGAGAAGAGGGACTCCATAGGGAGATCCTGGAAAAGAAAGGTTTGGGTTTTTGTTTTTGTCTTAGTATGGGGTGAGATTTTTGGAGAGACACAAAGAGAGAAAAGAACAGAGAGGTGAGAGGAAGGAGGTGGAAGGGAATAGAGAGGGAAGCACTAAGTGGGCAGACAAATACTTGGAAAGACCTACTGGGATGACAGGTAGCAGCAGTCGGCTGTGATACGAAATCCATTGGTTTTCAGTAATCTTCCCGATATAGAAAGACTTATCAGTTCACCCCCTTCAACATCTTTTGTCAGTAGATCTCTCTGAACTCACGATTACCATAAATCACGAGTTCAATGAAATAGTCTTTTATCACTTCTCTATGCATTTATTTTTGTTCTTTCTAGTCCCACTTTTGGGTTGGTTTTGCTTGCTTTTCTTTTCTAAAAAGTCTCCAATAGAAAATAGAGTATGAGTTGCCGTCCATGAAATTTACACCAGAGATGAAAATATTGCTACAGAGCCCTGGGCCTTTTGTGGGAGTTGAAACAGGAAGCTCCAGGTGAAGGCAACCTTTCAAAAGAGGTAGGGAGGACTCTGATTGAGGAAGGTAATTAGCTCCAAAGAGACCTGCATCTCAGAGCTACTTTGCATATGGATCTCTTCTCACCTAGAACATCATTACCCAAGATGCAGCTCCCAGAAGGGTTTATTAACAGGCTGCTTCAGGTGTAGTTTTTGGAGAACTTGAATTCTAACAATGGAAGGCCACATGCACAGTGGTAGCTTTGGCTATTCCTCACTTCCACGTTAACGCAATGGCAGAATGCCTTAGTCTCCAAATTTATCATTAATTAAACATTACATCTGAAAAGACTGTACTAAAAAGGTTTTGTTGGCGCACAATTCTTTAAAAAGTAAAATTAGATCTTTCTATTGGTAGAAACTAGATTTTACCATGTAAAATGCATATTGCACTGCCATAAGTAACTACAAAGAATTTGTTCTTTGATGCTTACATCTGATAGCAATGATAAAGAGCGTGATACAGATTAGAGGGTCAGCAAACATTTTCAGCAAAGGTCAGATGGTACGTACTTCATGATATTAGGAAACAGTAAGTACCCATCTTACTACTTAACTGCTTAGCTATCATGAGGGACAAAGTAGCCACAGACATGATCATGACTGAGCATACTTTATTTCAATGAAGAGGAAAGTGGGCTATAACTGATGTATACTGGTCAACCTTTGTAACAGGAAAAAAAAAAGGATTCTGCAATGGGTTTTCAGGGAAGGTGGTGGTGGACCTCCAGGCTTGGTAGCATCATCCCTCACTTGCCCCTGCTCTTCTTCCTGCAGTTACCTCTGCTTCTCTTGCTTTTTCTTGTGATAGGTCCATCCTCAGAGAGCTTACTCCCTAGCAGTCTCTGGCCATCCTAGCCAAAGGAACACTGTGTTGTTCTATCAAGTTTCGCTCCTCCTCGTATCTTCTTGCATGTTCCCAAGTAGGAAGTAAGTTCAGTCTGTTACCACCACCAGCATAGCACTTGGAACTGTGGCACTTGGGAGGCACATAGAAGACCTAGAAAACCATTCCATTTCCTGCAGAATAAAACCTTCCCTTAGAAATGGATGGCATCTGGGGCTGGAGAGATGACTCAGTGGTTAAGAGCACTGGCTGCTCTATCTAACAGAGGACCTTGGGGTCAATTCCCAGCACCCACTTAGCAGCTAATAAGTGTCTGTAACTCTAGTTCCAGGGGATCTGGCACCTTCAAACATAAATGTAGGCAAAAAATCAATTCACATAAAATTATTAGAACAAAAAAGAAATGGATGACATCAGATGGACTTGTATCTCCAGAAGGGAGACTTGGGAACTAACTAGGTAGGCATTTATGCTGGGTTTATAGCAATGCATTAATGTATAAGAAAGGGATATACCTGATAAAATATTATCTGGAAGCTATATATTTTTTCTTATTTGGAAGCATAAAAAAAATGAATCCATCAGAAGTATTTATCCAAGTGCAGTGGTGCAGGCCTATAATCCCAGCTTCTTAGGAGGCTGAGGTAGGGATATCTTTAAATTCAAGGTTTACCTGAGCAATAGTGTGAGTTCAAGAATCGCTTTGGCAACTGAGGGGGACTGTCTCCAAATAAAAAGTGGAAAGAGTGCTAGAGGTAGAATCCACTGAGAGAGTACGTGTCTAGAATTCATAAAACACTAGATTCAATCCTCAGCACTACAAAGAGCAAAAAAGACAGGGAGATGAAAGTCATGATGTTATCATCATAAAGTTACTGCCGTTTAGGAAACACAGGCAGCCCCTCTTAAATGCCCTGTAAACCTTAAACTCCTTGTTTTTATTCCAATGCATGAAAACAAACGTATTGTGGTTTTCACCATCTGAGTTGCCATTGACCTATAAACAATGCCAGAGGACACGGCAAGACCAGTGCTTCTGGATCACACCGCCACCAGCATGTCCCTCCCCAGCAACTCATCATGCCGTCCCCTACCAATCCCCTTATGTATCGTCCGAGCCCAAGCGCTTTCTATTAGCTCATTATAGAAGGGCTTCCAGATCCGACTCTGGAAGTATTTTAATCAAAGCTTTGTCTTCCATGCAAGCCTCAACACTCTTTCTGTTCAGGTCAACCAAAATATGGAGGGTGCCCCTGATCCACCAAGCGGCTGGCTCCACACTTCTCAGCCATTGGGCATGTTTTGTTATTTCCCTTGGAAAGTTAGAGTATTCCCTTTGCACCAAGTGAATGCCTTTGTATTCCCAAGTCTGCATAAAACACTGTTCTTCGAGAAGCTAGCCACTGCAAGCCATAACAACGGTGACCTTGTTCTACTTCCTTACTTTGCTCTCACTCCAATCAGTGGCTGGCTCATGTACTGTTCTAATGACTTATTTCCTGTTCAGTAGGTGCACTCACCCCCTTCCATAGTCTCCTGTACCTACCCACTTCTGGGTCTACTATGACACAGCTAGAGCTTGGACCTCCCTTAAAAAAAGTCTCTTCTTCTGCACCCTCCCTTCACTTTGTTTCTAGAGGACTGCTACCCCTTCATTTCTAGAATTACCTTTTGGAGAATAATGTGGTTATGGACTGAAATTACTTGAAATAGAACTTTCTTCATGGCATCTAAACTTACATGATGTATTTCTTAACATACAGTAAAAGATCTATTTTATCATTTATCTTGAAAATATTCAGTAAATCATACTTTCACAGGCCATGCTGTGAACATTACATTTAAATATGATCAGAATTTGCATGTAGAATGGTCATTCTATACAGTCATCTTGGAAATAATCTCTCAATATATTTATATATAACACTGAAAACTTCTCCATTGTGAAGCAATTAATCATTGGTTAACTAACCATAAGACATTATATTTTCACAGCATTCTATTACACACAGAATGCTTTTCAACATAGCATTTCACATAACCTTTGAAGTAACTTTATAAAAGAAACATCACAATATTTTCTTATATAAGTGAAAACTGGGGTTTACTCAGATTAAGCATCATGCCAAAGCTATATACCAGTGATTGGCTTAGCCTGATGGTCTTGTTCTATTGGTACCGAGGTCTCTGCATTCTTTATTCTGTCACTGATTTTAAAGATGCTAAATGATGCTTTTCTTTTGGGTGTGGTGGATTAATGTCATCAGAATCATCCTGAGCTTGTTAAAACACACATTTATTTCATCAGGCCTAAAAGACTCCGATGAAAGAGTTGAAATGAAGATGTTGGCCTCTACTCCAACATTATCCCATAACCATCAAGGGTTAGCCACAAGCTTTGTTACAGTACCTGTTTACATACTTTTATATGCTACTTAGGAACTAACTGCTGCTGTTGACCCCAACACAGGACAACACTGTTCCCTGTGAATCCCTTTCACATCCTAAAAGGCAACAGAATAAACTTTACCCCCAAGAAAGAGAAAATGAAAAACAAAGTTATGATAAAAAAAAAAATCTCATGAGACTGAAGCTTGGCATCTGCCTCAGGGGCCAGGAACTTTAAAATGATAGATCACTGTTAGTAAATCATATCACTGTGATAATGTCAGCACACACCTGTGATGGGGGACGGGGGTGTTCTGTATTCACAGAAGCTATGCTAGTAACTTTGTCATTAAATGCAGAGATGGAGCAGTGCAATGCCATCCTTTAAGTGCTCAGTTCTTTAGAGTAGCTCATCCTTGCCGCCGCCGCCATTCTGATTTTTGTTAGGAGGCATTGACACCCCCTGCTTTCCTGCCATTGTGCTGGGTCTTAACATTAGGGCATTTCACACAGAAATGTGGATGGAATTTATGTGACAAGCCACATCCGGTTCAGAGGCCCATTTTAATTTTGTTTCTTTTGTCCTGGAGGGATGAAGATGCTGAGAAAAGCAGAGAGTGAGGACAGATAAATCATTACAGTCCAATTTTTGGAGCGTTTTCTTATCAGGATCGACTCCTGGGGGAAATCTCAATCTCTGTCTGTCTGTCTGGGACAAATTTTATTTTATCACAGTCCTAACTACCTTTAATTATTTTGGGTTCAATTTTAAAGCCAAAAATTTTATTTATAAAATAGAGTGCAATTTGGCCATATAATTTTATTTCTGAAATCCCAATTTTCTTTATCCATTTAAAGTACTAAGGCAGGGTCTGGTGGAGGCATGACTGATCAGGAGTCTTGAGATACGAATCCTGGCCACGACTTAGAGATAACCAGGTTCCTAATCTTGGAGAGTGGCATGCTCCTGGAGACCTTCAAGGTCAACTGCAGGTCCTGGGGATGAGGAGTGTGGGACACAGAGACCAGCACCTTTGTTTTTAGTCCCTCATTAATGTGTACAAAGATGGTAGAGAGGCTGTTTTGAAAGGCTGAGATTTTAAAAGTCCTTACACATTCATGGAATTGTTATTCTTTTCATAACCAAGCAATGAAAACATTGCAGAGTGCAAGGTTTTTGGTCTATTCAGCACAAAGTACATAAGAAGATTTGAATTAATAAATAATCCCTGAAAGAATTCTCACCAGGATCTAGCCATTCTGAAAAATGTCCCCGGCTGAGCTATTCAGCACATATGTAAAACTGTAATTCTGTTTCAGGGAGAATCCAAGTGTTATTAAGACATTGTTATGATTAAATGATAACTTGGCATTTTTTATTCTGCCTTTTAGAGAATTTCTAAGACTGGAACATGGTGTTCCCTTACCCCCTTTGCTTACCAAATAATAAACCAAAACTTAATGTTGTCATTCTAGTCAGGATTTATAAAAAAAAAAAAAACAAGATTTATAGGTCCTCTTCCAAAATTAACAATCAAGAATAACTGAATTGGAGGGTATTTGTATCATTGGAAGCAACATACAAGCATACAGGCCTAGCAACGTCAATGTAATGTTGTTTCTATCATCCTTTGGGAAATGGAAAGCTTTTATTCAGTTAAGGCAGTGTAAACAAATGTATCTATCTCTATCTGCTAGTCATCGCTCTCTGCCAAATTGCTTAGTTGTTAGGTAGAAAATAAAGCCATTCACATAGATTCAGCCTTTGGGGAAGCGCTAACGTGACGGTTTTCATGTTGTTGAAGGTTACCAAGCCTACCTCCAAAACACAGTGAAGGCCATCTTCCCTAAACACTCATTGCCAGTGTCTGCATCTTACCCATTATGTGTTTCTTTATTTGTTAATATACAACCTTTGGAAGATTTTAGATCCTGGGGTAGATTCTAATCTATATATTTAGCCTTCTCTAAATATATTTTACATTTGATATACAAGGAAATGAATAGGAATTCAAATGTATGCATGAAGACTCTTAGGAAGTGGCACAAAAAATATAGACATAGGCTCATATGCAGACCTTAGCTTATAATGTTTCTATGGAGATATGTGAGGGTGGGTATAGGCTATGAAATTAGAGGGGAGACCACACGAAGGAAAAAGAGGAGGTGAAGTCGGGGGAGGAGTAATTAAGCATATGGAAGCAGAAAAGAGGCCATGGGGAGTGTGGAAGGATAAAAGGGGTCAGGAGAGAGAGAGAAACAAAAATTACTAAAACCAAATTTTTTTTGAAAATGCCACCATGAAACCTACTCATATATATGCAAATTAAAAAATTTAAAAAGAAAATATAAGTAGAAGCTCAGCTGGGAAGTTCTAGTTGTATTACTATGTCTTAATAAAGCCAGTGCTACCTGGATTGTGGCCTTGAGTCAGTTCCTAGAGAATTGAAAATGGGCCATCAGCGCTGGGGTCACTTTTAAATTTGTATTGTTTGGTTTATTCATTTTACTTTATGTGTATGGATGTTTTGCCTGCATGTATGTATGTGAACCATGTATACATCTGGTACCCACAGAGGTCAGAAGAAGATGTCAGGTTTCCTGGAACTGGACTTACAGATGCTTGTGAGCCAGCATGTGGATTGCTAGAAACCAACCAAAACCAGGTCTTCTGCTAGAGTAGTTAGTGGTAAGCTCTCCAGCTCCAACTCACTTTAGTTTTCAAGTACTTCACTTATTTACACACACATACAAATATACAGTGACCATCACCTATGCAAATTGGGACCCCCATGAGCTCTGCTTACTTGATTCCGTGGGCCATAAGGGTGTGTGCCACCTGTTGAGGACTGCAGGAGAACACGGTCCACAATTTACTGAGTAGAGCTCATTGAGTCTTCATGGGCCTGAGCTCAGTCATCTGCATATAAGTTATGGTGGTTAGCTTGGTGTTTTTGTGGAACTCCTAACAGTGGGAGTGGGGGTGTCTCCCATTCTTTCGTCCACTGTTGGGACCCTTTTCCTCCTACTGGTTGCCTTGTCCAGCCTTGATATGAGGGTTTGTGTCTACCTAGTCTTATTTTAACTTGTTATGCCATGTTCAGTGGATATCTCTGGGAGGCCTGCTCTTTCCTGAAGGGAAATGGAGGAGGAGTGGATCTGGGAGAGAGGGGAGGCGGGGTGGGTACTGGGAGGAGTGGAGGGAGGGGAAACTGTGGTGAGGATGTATTGAAAACAAAAAATAATTGTTTTAAATAAATTAAAAATATAACAAAAACTCATGAAAAAAGAAAAAATCATGAATATGAATGAAGTCTGGATTAGAATCAGTGGAAAACTTCAATTCATCATAAACCAATAGTTTATAGAATACTGTAACTTGATGCACTTGGCTTATGGGCAATGTGAAATTGATATGGCACTTTCAAGATGTTTATTCTCAACCTCTGTGTTCTGAAAATTCACCATTCGCTTAAGGGACACTATCTGATCACAGGATGCTATACACGAATCTGTGTGCAGTGGACTGTCTGAGTCTAGCCACATCAGCACGGTTGGGGAACTTGTTAGAAGTGTGGCTGCTTAAACCCCACAGACCTCTAAATAGTACTAAGTTAATGCAATTCTCAGGTGACTGCTTCACATTAAATTTGGAAAAAACAATGTTCTGGGGAAAAATCAGGTACAGTAGAGACCTATTTAGTACCAGTAGCAATAAAGAACAGTTTCACTGCTCTTGAAATAGGCCATTCAGTGGTCTAATTATTGTCAAGTCTTTACTAACTTGAGCCTTCTCACAAACATGTGAAGCAAGTGTTTCTACTTTATGCTCACTTTGCAAGTATAGACACTGAGGCAGCAGACATAAGGGTTCAATGTCATTCAGTCAGAAAGTGGAGTGCATGGACATAGAACACCTTATGATCAGGGGAGTCAGTGTTTGATGAGCTGGCCTGGTCCATGGGTGGTTCCCACTAGCAGTACAGGATGGGTGATGTATCTCAGGAACTCTTTTGTATTTCAGTGAATAATGTGTTCTTCCTTAATTACATAACTAAAGGGACATAACTTTAATTCAACTACTTGTTCTTAATCTCCATAATTTTATAGGTATATTTAAATTTTTCTTTCTTCTTTTTCTCCTAAAGTCTATAATGGAAGATGTTTGCTTCCAAGTACTTCCTCCTTTCCCCTGTACACTATGCATTCTGTTATGACCAGTGTTGTTCACACATCCTTATCATCCTGGTAGTCTTCAGCTCTAGGCTCAGGACAATACCTACATTTTAGCTTTTTGTGTGTATGCATACATTTTCATGGGTCTTCTGCTGTCCTGGAACCACTAGCCAGGCTTCAAATCTGTTATAATCATCCTGCTTCAACCTCCCAAATGCTGGGATTACAGGTGTGAGCCAGTACGCCATGCTGTCTATTTACCTTTTAATTCTCTTTCCAGATTTTAAGTGCCTGGCACCTGGTAAAAACTTTATAACCTTTTTTTTTTTTTTAAAAAGAATGAATAACATTACATATATCTAGAAAATAAATCATTCAACTATGGAAGGAGTTTTCTGTAAGATGCTCATTAATGGAACAATTTATTTTTGTATTTACCTAACATATTCTGTACAAATAGACCTGTCAGGTCTTAAAATACCAGGCAAAATGTAACTGTCAGTCTTAAAGCATTGCCACTATGCTGAAAAGTGGTTACAATGAATCGCATGAGTGTACATACTGTGTGCACAAATTAATGATTTATTTTCTATTGGTATTTGGCAGACATTTGACAAGTTTTGTGTTTTCCAATTCTATAATATAGGTAGCATGCTGAAAAGGATGGAAAAAGAAAAATTATATATATATATATATGTCTGTACATGGTGTGGCTAGGTTTCCGTGACTAATTTACCCCACAAGATTGAGGATACAGTCCCGAACTGCTTTGTGCAGCTGAATGTCAGGACTCATCCTTCGTGGCCTCAGATGCACAAGTCCCTACCCTTGTCTGTATAGTTCTGCTATCACATCACATCTGACTGATGAAGTCCTCATGACGCCATCACTGTGAGTTTAGCTTTTGTATCAGATGTGAATACAAATAACCTGGAGAAAATGCACTGAATCCCTCACAATCCTGCCTCCCCCACATTATTTAGAAAAGAGACTGTGGTGAGGTATTGGCCTCACCCAGGCTCCCAGCTGTGCTTGGTGACAACTTTTTTATTACCCAGGTTCTCCTTTGTAAATAGAGAGTAGTCTCCATTTTGTTACCTCACTAGGGCCTGTGGTTGAAACTGGTAAACACTTTGACAACCTGATCAACTTGAGTGTCACACGAGGACTTGGTAATACAGGCGTGCTGGCTTGTGGACAGACTGACACGTTGTCTCATGCTTTGTTTTCATAATTATAGGTGGCTTTTAGCAGCTTTAATTACATTCTTGCTTGACTTACACCAAAATGGTAATTTCTTTTGGATTAAAAAAGCTCTATATGAATTAATTTGACCCTTCTTAAAAAAACATTAGAAATTTCATTAGATTTAAGTAACATGGAATTTGATCACACTGCATTCTGGGGCTCAGCCACAGCAGGCTTGGGTACTAGGCAGGCTGATTACAACTTAAGCATTGTTTCAATGTGATTTTGCAAAGTATTTCATTTACTGCAGATTAGTACATTTATTAAGCTGTTGATAATTGAAGCCTCTTAGGTTTGGTAAGTACCATCCGGTGAGGTAGATTAGTGGGGTTTAATTTGTTGCTCTCAAATCGTACATGAAGACTTAGCAGAATAATTACATCTCCACTGTGGTCTAATAAAGATGACATTGCAGTGGCACTTCTGGCCCCTTCTGCATGTGTGTGGTTCCTGTAAGATACTGTATTTGGGGGCGGGGTTCCCCTTCTCCCTCAAGAGGAACCTAAACCTTATCACCCATAAATGATAAGACCTAGGGAGAAACAGAAGATGTAGTCATCTAAGGTGTGAGCTGCAAGGATCAGAAGTCAGAATGAAAAGTACTAGAGTAGAACTGATAATAAATAAATATATAATGTTCTTGTTTCTTCTATATTTATTTGCTTTTTAGCATATGCCATTCTTTATAATTGTTTCATGCATCGCGTGTGTATGGGAATGAATCTGAAGCCCAAATACCCAGGCCTAACATACTTCTTGTTTTAAAGGATAGCATTCTAAAACATTGATATTTATATGCAGGTAATCATCAGGGTCCTATATATATTCATCGTGTCCACTGTACTTTCCCCTCAAAAGGTACTGATTACATTTAGGAAAAGATAGTGAACTTCTATGAGTCAAAAGATACCTAAGAATATTTATTCATAGTTTGTAGGTTCAGATCCTAAGAGAGCATCTCATTTGACCCATTTGACCTTGATAGTGGAAGAAAGTGACATCCAGAGAAGGGATTGGACTCACTCCAAGATCATAGCACGAGCACTTTGCAAAGCCAGTATTTGGAAGCCTGCACTTTCAACACTGAAGGCGATGGACTCCAGTCATTTCACAGCCACTCCTTGATTCGGAAGACAGGCTAATCTGGCTTCGAACACACGGCATTCTCATTTCTAGAAAGAGACCGGATGCACAAGAAATGTACAAAGAGCCCATATGCTCCAAGGTGCACTACGGGTACACTAGAATCTAAGGATTCTAGGAAGCATTTGGCTCTTAGGAAGGGCTTCAGTTTTAGCTGTAGGTATCCTTGGGTATTGGGTATTTTAATGCTTCATTTAATGTGATTCATCTAAGGGAATTTGACCTTCAATGCTTGTGTAGCTGTCTTCTAGGCTGACTTTAAAAACAAATCATAGAAATCTCAGGTCACATGAGAGCATTTATTTTCAGAGATTTATCCCCTACCTTCATCCTTTGTCATCTATAATGAAGAACTTTCTGGGAATTTGTCTGTGTTGGAGTTGTTTATACCTCTTGTTATTCAGTGTCCAAATACCAACTTCTCACTTGCTTTTTTTTTAACCACTCATTTTGTATATTCTTTCTGTATTAATGGCCACTGTTCCTTTTAATTTGATTTTCACTCAAAAGGAGCTCTGTAACCCACTGGCATTCATTTCTTTTTGGTAGAAGAATGGAGAATACTCCACCAGCTTGCAAAGCAAATGCTGAATTACTCCCTGGGATGCAGTGACCTGGTGAAAGCATGCAGAACTGAATTATCCATTCATCTGAGAATGCGCTGACCTTGCATGGGGCAGTGTGTGTGTGTGTGTGTGTGTGTGTGTGTGTGTGTGTGTGTGTGTACACTAATTGGAATGGCCCCAGTGTTGGATAAAATGTACCTGTAGCATAGACCAACTTGCCCCTTATTCTAGGAAAGACATGGAATTCTAAGTAACTGCCTCAGTCTTCTGGTTAGAAGGAGGTAAAACCTTTTTGGTTTTCCCACAAGCCTTCATATGTTTGTTTGTATTCTTGCTTCACAGAGCAGGAGGACATGTGTATCTATAATTTAAGTGATTAAAACTTCATAATGGCCATGCTTGAGATAATTATTAACATCCCAGTATATTAGAAAACAGATGTGGAGTCAATTTGTAGCAGAAAACCATACCAAAATCATCTCAGGAGTTTGTGACAAACACACGTTATAGACTCCTGCTCATAGACTCTGAGTCTGTAGATGAGGCTGTCTCCATGGTTTTAATGTTTTACCCCTTTCATTGTAAAGATATTTCATTCTTACAACAATATATTCTAATTAGAGTTTCCTCTCCCTCTACACCTCTCAGTTCTTCCCCTCGTCCTCTCCTATGCAGATCCATTCCCTCTCTGGCTCTCACAGGCTTCTAAGAGATGATAATAAAATAAAATAAGATAAAACAGAAACTAACACATCAGAGTTGGACAAGACAAACAGAAGGAAAAGAACCCAATAGGGGCCACAAGAATCAGAGACTCACTTGTTTGCACACTCAGGAATAATTAAACTGGAAGCTTTAATATGTTAGGCTTCCATACACAGAAGACCTGGTGCTGACCACTGTAGGACTTATGAACTCCACCTCAGTCTCTGTGAGTTCTAGAGCTTTGCTCATGTTGATTGAGAGGACCTTGTGTTCTTGGTATCTCCTATCTCTTCTGGCCCTTACACTCTTCCTGCTTCCTCTTCCATAGGTTCCTTGATCCCTGAGGGGAGGGATCTGATGAAGACATTCCATTTAGGGCCAAGTGTTCCAAGGTTTCTAGCTCTCTGCATAGTGTCTGGTTGTGGGTCTCTGTATTTGCTCCCATCTGCCTCAGAAGGAAGCTTATCTGATGATGGCTGAGCAAGGTACTGATCTATGAGTATAGCAGAATGACAATTAGGAGTCATTTCATTGCTATTTTTTTTTTTAAAGAGCAATTGTGTTGGGTTTAACATCTAAAGGATGGCAGGTAATTCTGTAAGTGCATTGAGCAGAACTTTTCCTTCCTCGTCAGCATGTCTCCAAGTGGGTTTGCTTGCAGACGTGATTATTGCTGTTCACTGAAGCCATTCTGATGTAGTTTCTGGTCCTCCTCATTGCACATTGGCACTTCAGCTACAGTTTCTAAGATGCTTTTTTGCCCTCTGTATGAAGCCTCATTCAATCCTTCATAGAACTGTGAAAATGACTTTCTTGGATCACAGTTCTTCAGCTTTGGCATGGCTTTCCCAGTACTATTGACTATTGTGGGTGGCTGTCTTCTGCCTATAGAAAGTGTAGTGGTATCTACAATCCTTATGAGAGCAACTAAAATTGTTTCCTGTTGGAGTACCCTGCACTTACGGTTGCAGTCCACCATGTCGAGCTCTCTGAGATGAGGCAAAATGGAGGGCTCCCTTTCCATCAGGGTTCCCTCCCTATCTGGACAGTATCTCTAGGCCTGGAGGCCTGACTTTATTTGGAAGCTGTTTCTAAGCCTAGATGCCTGACCTGTCTCAAGCATGAGCTTTGACACAGATCCCTACAGAAGCTCTTCTCCTGCTGCCCATATGATAATTAGGTTTTGTGCTCCCAGATGTGTTATGATAGGACTATGCTGTCAAATACAAATTAGGTGATGTCCCAGCTACTGTTCCCATCCTATACATTTCCCCTCACTCTGGAATAAAGCTGAGCTGTAACACTGAAGCAGTCTTCTGGAAGGCTATTTCCATTCATGCTCACAGCCATCTGAACCCCGTTCTCCTGCTTCTGTTCCCTCCTCCCTCACTAACAGGTGGCCAACCATCCCTGAAGAGAAGGGAGACCCACAGTCTCCAGTCATTATTAAATATCTCTTAGGTGAAAATTATTCTAAAATGAAATTTGAAAAATACCATGGGTGAATGGGTTAATCTATTCTTTAATTGTCCAAACAGTACCTATGTCATCTGTTTCCAAGACCACACTGCCAGGCTTGTCTTCTGGTAAGCTTCTCCCTTGATTTTTATTTTTCATTAAACAAAAGCATGCACCTGCCCTGTTCACAGTTCTCTACCCTCCTACCGGTTTTCAGGTCTGAGCTGACACCCTCCCCTGCACATTTTCCCAGGAAAATTTGACTTCTGTAAAGTTTAGCTCAAAATCTATTTTTTCCCAGAGTTTTCCTGGATTATTTTATAATTGTCTTTACTCCTTCTGTTTATAGTATACATTAACTTTTGCACCTATCTGGAAGTTCTTCATTCAGCTTGTTGTATATATATTTCCCTATTATTTTTTTTTCTCCCTGGATAGCCAAATCTACACCTTCTGTCCAAGTCTCTGGTACTTAACAAAGAGCTGACACAAATTGCCCTTAAGAATATCAGTATAGATGATATAATACTAAACATAAGTGACCCTAAAATTCTGCTGGGAAACTCCTACAGTTGATAAACACTTTCAGCAAAGTGGATAGATACAAATTAACTCATAAAAATCAGTAGTCCTCCATATACAAATGGCAAACAGACTGAGACAGAAATCATGGGAACAACACCTTTCACAAAAGCCTCAGATAATATAAAATATCTTGAAGTAACTCTAAACAAGCAAGTGAAAGACTTGTATGATTAAAAACTCTAAGACACTGAGGAAAAAAATGAAGACATCAGAAGATGGAAAGATCTCCCAAGTTCATGATTCAGTAGGATTAGTAAAAAACAGCCACCCACCAAAAACAATAAACAGATTCAATGCAATCCCCATCATAATTCCAAAACAATTCTTCACAGATCTTGAAAGGACAATTTCCAGGTTCTTATGGAAGTAAGCAAGAAAGCAAGCAAGCAAACAAATAAACCCAAGATAGTGTGGGGCGTTTACCCACCACCCCCACAGCTTCCCAGAGTTTTCTTGAGTGCGATCAGCAGGAAATATTAGATAGAAGGATTTATAGTGGAGAATCTTGTGGAGATAAACAGATAGAAAATAAAGGATAGCCTCGAGAGGGCCTGGAACCTATTCCAACGGGCCCGGACTGTCTCTGGCCCAGGGTTTTTATAGAGACGCCAAGGGGTGGAGCAAAAGACCTCCTCCCCCAGCACAGCCAAGTGCAGACCATCTCAGATACCTGCACTCAGGCCCATGGTCCTGATCATCCTCTATTCGGGCCTGCTGGGTAAAGCCACGAGGAACCCCAGAACGGGCTCCCACAAGATAGCTAATAAAATCCTGAATAATAAAAGAACTGCAGGAGGTATCACTATCCTTGATTTCAAGTTGTATTACAGAGCTATAGTAACAAAACCAGAATGGCATTGGCACAAAACCAGACATGTTGATCAATGGGACCAAACTGAAGATCAAAGGAGAGAAAGAGAAGATTCAAGTTAATAAAATTAGATATAAAAAAGAGACATCATAACAGACAATGGTGAAATTCAGAAAATCATAAAGACATAACTTCAAAACCCATATTCCACTTAATTGGAAAATCTAAAAGGCATGGATAAATTTATAAATGCATATGACTTACCAGATTTAAAAGATGAAATAAACACATCTACAACTAGCAATGTGATTAAAGCAGTAATAAAAAGTATTCCAAATACAAAATAGCCCAGGATTTGGTAGATTCACTACAGAGTTCTATCAGACATTCAAAACAGAACTAACATCAATACTACACAAATTATTCTAGATAAGGAAGATTTTGTAGTAGAATACTAATATAAGAAAGTTTCTGAACCGGTGGCTCTCAATCTGTGGGTCTCAACCCCATTGTGTATGTGTGTGTGGTGGGAAGGCTGGACAACTCTTTCACAGGGATCACATAAGACTGTCAGAAAACACAGATATTTACATTATGATTCATAACAGTAGAAAACTTACAATTATGAAGTAGCAATGAAAATAATTTTATGTTTGGAGTCACCACAACATGACAAACTGTATTGAAGGGTTACAGCATTAGGAAGGTTGAGAGCTACTGTTCTAAACTTTTCTTATAGCCAGTATTACCCTGATACTCAAACCGGATAGAAACATAAAAACAACAAAAGAAAATTATAGACTGATTTCCTGAAGGAGTATAGATGTAAAATTCTTAAAAAAAATATTTAAGCTCACATCAAAAAAGATCACTCATGACCAAGTAGTCTTTATTCCACAGATGTACAGATAGTTCAAATAATCAATAAATGCTATAATTTAAATAAATAGACTCAAATACAACAATTGCATGCTCAATGCTCATCTAAGAAAAATCTTCTGACAAAATGTAACATACCCTCATGACAGAAGTAATGGAGAGGCTAGGGACAGAGGAAGCATTCCTTGACATAATAAAGGCTATATATTACAAACCTATAGCCAACATCATGCTAAATATAGAAAAATTCAGATATTCTCTCTAAGATCATGAAGAAGACAAGGATGCCCACACTCTCCATTCTATTCAATATAGTGCTTGAGGATTTAGTTAGAGAAACAAGAAGGCCATAAAAGCATATAAAAAGAAAAAGAATTTAAAATATCCCCCTTTGCAATGATATTATTTTCTACATGAGACCTGAAAGACTCCACAAATACATTTTAGAGCTGATAAACATCCTCTCCAAGAGGAAGGATATAAAATTAACAAACAAAATAGTATCTCTCCTATATACTAATAAAAAACACACCAAAAAATAAATAAGGAAATGAATCCCATTCACAATAGATACAAATCCCCAAATATTTAGGAATATACTGAACAAAAAAAATCAAAGAACTCTACAATAAAAATTTTAAGATAGCTAAAAAAGAAAAAGAGCAAGACACCAAAAGACTGAGAGACATTCAATACTCATGGATCAGAAGAATCAATATTATGAAACTGGCTACCCTACCAAAAGCAATTTACAGTCCAAAATTCCAGCTCCACTCTTTACAGGCATAGAAAATACAATCTTAAAATTTATATGGAGGCATAAAAGACAGGATAGACAAAGCATTCCTGAACAAAATGCACAATGAAGGAGGTATCACCACAATTGAATTCAAGTTATTCTACAGAGTTATAGTTAGTACCATCAAACTGTATGGCCATATGGTACCAACATAAGAACCAACACATATATCAAGAGACTAGAATAGAGAACCTACATAGAAGTCCATGCAACTTTTTGACAAAGATGCCAAAGTATACATTGAAGATGGACCTGAATCTTTAATAAATTACACTAGGAAACAGCATATCAACATTTAGAAGAATGGAACCCAATCCTTATCTCTCACCTTGCACAAAACTCACCTTCAAATGGATCAAGGGTGTCCACTTAAGATCTGATACTCTAAAACTACAGAGAGAAAAGTGAGTAATTCTCAAGATATAGATACACATAGGGACATTCTAAGTAGGACTGGGAAAGCATAGAGAATAAGACCACAAGTCAACATGTGGACTCTCATAAAACTGAAAAGCTCTGTCAGCAAAGGAAACTATTAATCAAGTGAAGAGACAGCCCACAGACTGGCGAAAAGTCTTTGCCATATATCTGACAGAGGATTAGTGTCTTGAATGTACAAATTATTCTGAAAATAAAACACCAAGAAAACAAAGTACTCAACTAAAAACTGGACTAGAAAACCAAACAGAGTTTGCAAAAACAAGAAATAGAAATAGTTAATAGACATGGTAAAAAGTGTCCAGGGAAATACAGTTTAAAACCACTTTATGATTCTACCTCAATCAGAATGGCCATATGTAGGGAGTAGAGGAAGCGCCGAGTGAATGAAGTCCTGAGTAAATATGTAATGTTGACATGGGCACCGTTATGAGGACCAAGGTCTCAGACCCATGGGAAATTAGTGAAGCCTTTCCCCAGATGGCATAGGCTTGAAATTAGCAAGGTCTTTTTCTCCTGGGTCAAGTAGAAGTTTTTGTGGATGATTGATCAGTGTATACAAAGACTAGCAACTGTATCTTCCTCCTTTGGGAAGTTTACAGTCTGAGACTGCTTACCTATGGGAGACCTCCTACCAAGACTACCTAACCCTCCCCCTGTGTTATACATAATAAACAGGCTGGGATTCTACTTTGTTTGCAGTACTTGGTGCCAATCCATCAGCATATGCACAGCCCCCCGACCCTAGATTTTGTCTATGTGTGTCTGCCTGTCCTTTCTTCCTTCCCTCCCTGCCCCTGGTCAGGGTTCCGGGACTAAGCCATGTGGATAGAAGCAGCCATGATCAGGAAAACAAATGACAAATTCTGATGAGGAGATAAGAAAATGAGACCCCTTATTTTTTTATTATTTCTTTATTTTTTTAGGTTAATATATAATTACATAATTCCCCCCTTCCCTTTCCTCATACCCCTTCTTGTTCTCATTCAAATTCATGCCTTTTTCTAAGTTGTTATTTTACTCTCTCTCTCTCCCTCCCCCCCTCTCTCTCCAAAATACATAAATACAACTTGCTCACTCTGTACAATGGTACCTGTACGAATGTTTTCAGGGCCGACTATTTGGTATTGGATAACCAATTGGTAGGCTCTGAGGGAACCCTTCTCATACACTGTTAGTGGGAGTGTAAATTGGTACAGCCACTTTGGAAATCAGTATGGAGTTTTCTCAAAAAGCTATTAGTAAAACTACCATGTGATATAGTTGGACTATGTCTGGGCATGCACCTAAAGAACTCTTATTATCTTACTACAGAGATACCTGCAGGACCAGATTCATTACTGCTCTACCGAAAACAGCTAGGAAATGAAGCAGCCTAGATGTTCATCAACTGATGAAAATGTAGCACATATACAAAATGGAATTTTATGGATCCATAAAGAAAAATGAAATAATGGATTTGTAGATAAAAGGATGAAACAAAAAATAATTATACCGAGTGAGACATTATGTTTTTCTTATATTCTAGTTCTAACTTTTAGTTCTGCTTAACATGGAATAGCCGTGGAAGTCATTTAACTAGGAAAGGGACAGGAGTGGGGGTGTTTTACCCTTAAAGATGTGGGGAGGGGATAGTAGAACTGGGCAAAACAAAGTAAAGGGGGGGTGCTGGGGACAGAAAGGTTTAAACAAGGAGGGAGATGGAGGACTGGGGAAATAGTTTGTGGGCAAGATTAACCAAAACAAAGGGTCTATGAAAATAGACATACAGAAACTTTCTATCCTACACCCCAAATAAGAGATTGAAGGGAGTTACCCTGTATGCTAGATAACACAGCTCCTAGTAGCAACTGCTTGCTAATAAAATCCACATCCTAGGCATGGTGGTCTTCAGGAAGTGGTAAAGAAGCCCCAGAGGCCCACAAAACAATGTAGGCTTATGTGAGTATGCTTGTTGCTCTCCAGAACTAGCAGATAAGACCCCATTACTGGGGCTGGAGAGATGGCTTGGTGGTTAAACATGCATATTTCTCTTGCAGTGGATCCTAGCTCAATTCTCACCACCCATCTGACAGCTTACAACCAGTTGTTCCTCCAGCTGCAGGGGATCCCAAGTCTTCTGGTTACTATGGACACCTGCTCACGTTGCACAAACCCACACACAGATGCATATGCATACACATAACTTAAAAAGTTTAAAAATACCCTGTAGTTGAAAGATACCACACACTGCAGTTGCAAGATATAGAGAAAGCAAGGTGGAAATGAACTGTAAATGTCTCCCATGCTGTCTAGATTTCTAAGTCAGAAGGTGATACACAAGCTGCTGGGGGACAAAAGGCATTCATGGCCTCACTCAGCGGTGAACGCTCTGAACCAGAATCCAAGCTGCTGGGCAAGATGTGCCCACCAATGTAATTGTGGCATGACTCTTGAGGCCTGCTTTATGGGAGGAAACCTATGCCTGGTACTGTAAGCCCAGTAACAACCCAAGAACAAGAAATCCATAGAACCAAAAGATTGAACTTATGGCCATTTCCTAAGTAAATTGACACAGCATCAAACTACTTTCCAAATACCTATATTTGTAGTTACAGGGAAGCATTCAACCATCATTTTCAAGCAAAGAAGACTTTTTGCAACAAATTGTGATGAATTCAGACTTTCACGGATGCCTCCAAATTTAAAAATAAGTGGTGGTTGAGAGCTCAGTTCCAAATCAGACATTTACTCCACCCACTCTAAGGTTCTTTAAGGAGACCCTCTAATGGGTGATGGAGGTATGTAAGATCATACACACACACACACACACACACACACACACACACACATTTTTTACATTTGGGGTGTGTGTGTGTGTGTGTGTGCATGAGAGGGGGGTAATTTTTTACAAAAGCAAAAATAGCAAACAGAAATTTCAAGATTGATGACATCAAAGTATGAGTTGATGCCATCTTCTTTCTCTAGCATCTTGTCTCTCTGTTGCTCTGGATGCCTGCCATTCTCTGCGGTCTTCTGTGCAGGTTTATCAGATAGGCTTACATAGGGCAAAGTAGCAGGCCTGCTGAGATGTGGTTCAGGGTCCATTCTTCTGTCTTTAAATATTAGAGCGAGACAGTAACAAGGAAGTCAGCTTGGGTGTGTTTTAGTTTGATTTTGATTGCTGTGATAAACACCATGACTACAAACAACATAGAGGTGGAAAGGACTTATTTTATCTTACAGCGTCCAGCCCATCATGAAGGGAAGTCAGGGCAGGAACCTAGAGGCAAGAACTGATTCACAGGCCACCGAGGAATGCTGTTTGCTAGCTTGCTCTTCATGGATTGTTTGGTTGTCTTTCTTATGTGCCCCGGGACCACCTGTTCAGGAGCGGCACCATCCCCAGAGGGCTGAGCACTCTCACATCAATCATTAATCAAGAATGCACTGCAGATGTGTTATCAGGCCATTCTCATGGAGGTGTTTTCTCAATGGGGCTTTCTTTCTACAGGACTCTAGCTTGTGTCAAGTTGACACACAACCAACGACTAGGTGGAATTTTTGAGTACAGGTAAAATTAGTTTGTAGTGAGATGTATTCATCCGCTCCTATGTCTTAACAATTCCCATTGATGGCAGAGGGAACTGCCTCAGGACAAAAATTCTTCTATTAATTAAAAATGCATAACTGTACTCTGCTTTTGAATGACAATGGGTCTCTACTTTCTTAGCTACACATCAAATGTCAGGGTTTCACAAGTGCTCTGACACTAGGTTTCTTTGAGACAAGGGCTGCCGTTGAGTCCCCTGAACATGGTCTTATGTGTAGAATTAAAAACAATAAAACCAAACACCCCAAAGCACTCCAATACCTTTAAAACATTAAAATATCTGTATTTAATATTTATACTTACTATGGATTGAATTGTTTCTCTAAATTTACACTGGAGTACCCTGGCCTGTGACTCAAATATGATTGTATATGCAAAAGGGCATATAGATTAATCTAGTTACAAAGAAGTCAGTAAGGAAGATCAAGCAGAATATGACTACTGCTTTTATATGGAGACATGTGGACAGAGACAAACACCCAGCTGAGATGGCATGAGCTATAAGAGGAAGACAAAAAACAACTATTGGCAGTAGTGAGTGAGCAAGCCTTCCTTTAGAGTTCTTAGGATGATGCCTATTAACATCCAGATTTTGGCCTTCTACTGAGGCAACATATTTATTTTAAGTGACACACACACACACACACACACACACACACACACACACACACACATGTCTAAAAGCAAGGCTGCTTTCTCCTTCATATTCTGAGATTACTAGAAAATGCAGGTGATGGAAATTGAATAGGTAAGATTTTATGCTCTGTTGCTGAAGCTGCTGTAATATTTCCTGGTGAATTACTATGAAGCAGGCTCTTTTCACATCCAGGATGAGACTAGATTGCTGGCAGTCATCTACATGTTCCTTATTAGAGTAGTCAGGATTCTTTTTATCTGTGCTTGGTGGTGGAGAATGTCTGTCCATACATGTTGTGTTTTCTTATATTTTTGGTTGTGAGCCTAGCCTTTAAAGGCTGAGCCATCTCTCCAGCCCTATCTTGTGTTTTCTAAGGACCAGGGATCTGGGGGTTTCAACGTTTGCTTTTTAAACATCAAGTATCAATGTCAACTATCTTTTTTAGCTCGAGAGAATGGCTTACTGTTTTGGTTATTTATGTACATGTGCATTCTCCTGTTTCTGAAGACTTTAATTTGGGTCAAGGCAGAGATAAGAATCCATAAAGTGCTTCATCTCTCTCCCATAACAGTCAATCATATTATGAAAAATAACGTCAACAGTTATGTAACTGTGGTATAACAAGTGTGAACGCTCTAACTGGTCAACTGGACCAGAATGATGAGGTGCTTTTTTTTTTAAACCAATGTCACTGCTAATCTATTATAACAGTAATGAAGAGCCAAACAGTCCAGTTCCCACGGATATCTTCAAAGCTCTACAGACTGCCACTTGAACCATTCTTTAATTGCATCTGGCATAGATTGTAGCATGCTCCATAGAACTAAGCAGGCATATTAACTGGATTTGGCTATCCCCGGGTCACTGTAAGCATGCAGCTACAACTGATTGTGAAGGATTGCCTTTGGGATTTACTGTGTACTACCATAACCAGTGAGCACACAGTAGACAACTGGAAATGGGAATTTTTATGAACTATATTCACTATTTCTTGTTTGATTACCAGGTGCTGGGAGTATCCTTTGCACTTATTTTTAGGTGTATGCATTTTATTCATAAAATTTCCTAGATAACAAAGTAAAATTGGAAATTATCTGTTATGTCGGCTAAGATTGTTTTTATTGGGAACTTTTTATTCATTTTACATATCAACCACAGATCACAGATCCCCCCTCTTGTCTCTCCTCCTGCACCCCCAGCCTCCCTCCTAACCCCGCCCCCATTTCCTCCTTTGAAAAGGTAAGGCCTTCCATGGGGAGTCAGCAAAGCCTGGTACATTCAGGTGAGGCAGGTCCAAGCCCCTCTCCCTGCATCAAGGCTATGCTATGAAGTCCCACAATAGGCAGTGGGCTCCAAAAAGCCAGCTCGTGCAGCAGGGATGGATCCTGATCCTACTGCCAGGGGCCCCTTAAGCAGACTAAGCTACACAATTGTCTCGCTTATACAGAGGGCCTAGTCAGGTCCCATGGAGGCTCCACAGCTGTTGGTCTAAAGTTTATGAGTTCCCACTAGCTTGTGGGAAGTTGTCTAAGAGTTTTCAGCAATGTTTATTTTTCAACTTATGAATATTTTTATTACTGACAGGTACATGTCTTGCTTTCAACATTTACATATCACCTTATTTCCATTGTTATCCTATACTGAATTCCTTCCCCCCTCCCCCACATTTTAGTGGTGGTAGTACAGAGAGACCTGTTTCACATCCTCTTCTTGAGCCAGTGAAAATTCTAGTTAAGTTTTGTAATCATGCCCATTCTAGAATAAGAAGCAGTCTGAGGTCTATTAGCACCTCTGGTCATACATAGACAATTAAATGTTTATGTTTTTCCTGGTTCCTTTCAAATATTTTCCTAAACTGACAATAAGACAGTAAAACCCAACAAAAAGATGTGAGCCTAGAGGATGAGATCACGAAAGGGAAGGCCTGGATGCATGAGGGATGTCAGCAAGCTTTGTAGTGAATGGACGGGATAGTGGCAGAGTTGCCTGAAGAATGTGTGAAGCTGAGGTACTGGACCGGAAAGCACCGGCCAGTACTCAATAAGCTGACCCCTACACTGAACTCCCATAGGCCCAGAACAGTTTTGGAGGCTGGGGAATTGATGGAGCTGTAGGACTAAACTCATATGGGATGCTCTTAAAAGAGGCAGCCAAATTTGCTTCTCAATCTCAGAAAGCCAAGGAACTGCCTTTCTTACTCTTCTGGAGAAGACTAGAAATTTTTTCCTCTGGGAAGCTGGCACTTAGATCAGATCCCAAGGCCTATCGGAAAGAAGGCATGGGCCAGGAGAATGAAAACACATAGTGAATAGTGTGAACTACCTGGAGATGCTCCAGGATGCTTCTCTCTCTGGGTTATTAGACCATGACCAGTTTGGCTATGTATCTTCCCCACAACTTCTTTGCATTCCTCCATCCTACCCAAGAGCCCTCTTTACACAGACATTGGATGGTTTACTCTGGAAATAGTACAGAGCACCAAATACGACCCAATTATCTTGAACTTGGGGACCTAGCAACATGTGGCATGTTCATGGAAAAGATTACCTGGCACTAAGTACTATGTGAGGACAAAGGATTAACAGTTTGCATCTCAGTGTCTCATCGGGGGAATGAGGAAAGCTTCTTTTGTGAATGACAGGAGTCATCAAAATCAGCAGTAGACCATGTAGAGAATGGGAGTGACAGCGTTATCAGGAGGCTCTGAGGGATGAAGACCCAGGCAAGGGGAATGAGAGGCTCTGACACTGAAGGGCATCTCCAGAGTGGGGAGGAGTACTTGGAACCTAAGTGATGGGGCAAGACAAAAGGAAGGAGGAAAGAAAAGGAGGAAGGGAGGGGAGCCAACAGAAGTGCCAGATGACAAGACAGAACAAGAAGAAAAAATAAAGCAAAAATAAAAATATTCACAAATCAGTAGTGAAGCTTTGAAGGTTTAGAAAGCGAGGGAAAGAATGAAAATTTGCTATTTGGGCTCAGGATATGGCTTGGTGATAGTAATGAGCTTGCTTAGCATACATGAGACCTCACGTTTGATCCCTAGCACAGGAAAAAATAAATCATAAATGATTTAAGAAAAGAATTCCAGAAATGTAGAACATAAATTTTCAAGTTGGAGAAGCCACTGAGTGTTCACCCCCATGGATGAAGTAGACCGATGACAAAATAAAATGGGAGGCTTCCCAAAGAACGAGACAGAACGGCACGTTTCCCAGCCTTTAGAAGGGGAAGCGGTTTCATAAGCAAGACCTAAAAAAGTGATATCTAGACGGCAAAGCAGATATCTTGAAATCCCGAGGAGAAGCAATTTTCAGCAAGTATGAAAGTAGGACATAGTTCAAAATGTAGCCTCATGTTCACCCTTTCCCAGGGAGCTACTAGAAAATGTGTTCCATCAATGAGTGGAAGGAGGATGTCTAAGGAACAGAGGACTAAGCATGGGACACAGTGGAGGGGATTTACAAGAATACAGAAAAGCAAAGTGTCGGAGAAAGGAGGCAGCTCTCACCAGTCCCCCAGCCGCTGAGAACCAACAGGAACAGGGCCAGGGATTTTCAGAGCCGTGGAGAGTGTGGGAGTCTGGTGAAACCAAACCAAAACACACAAGAACAGCAACAAAACCTTTCATACACATCACCTGAAATATTTTTTGGAAAAGAAGAGGTTTAATAATGTCTTAAGTTACAAATAAATGTTTGAAGGACAGTTTTCTAAATGTATATTGGGAGTAAGGGGAGAGAGGAGCCTCCCTCCCGGAGGAGAGAACAATGCTAAACTCTACCTTTTACCTTAAAAATACTGGCCATTGAAAATCTTTTAAAAAGTAGCATTCTCAAGATGCTATTTAGAAATAGTTAAACACCATCAAAAATGTGGCAAAGGAGTCAAAGGTTGGTGATAAACAAAAGTATGGGGGAGGGCCTGGTCAGAGAGTAGTTTTGAGTCACAGGTCTCTATGTACCAGTTGGCTTTCAATGCTCCATAATCAAACTACTTAGCATAACCTCAGATCATCAGGCATGTCCTCATTTCCTCCTGGGAGGTTATATAAAATGAGTGCATATTACTTACTATGAATCACTGGGTCAGGTATCACCTCATTCAATCCTAATGAGACCATAGGGGGCAAAGCAATTTTGCCTTCACATCCCAGATAGAGAGTTCAGGTTCTGAGTTCTAAAAGATTGCCCAAGACCACAAAGAAAGAGGGACAAATGAGAAGCAGAATCTGAGACTTTTATTCTCAGAATGGATTGCCCACACTGCTTGTATACCGCTGTCTTGAAACTCTGAAAGTCGACATGTGGAAATTAATTATTCATAGGCTATGAAATGTAGTTTTGTAGCTACAAGGGTACTCAAACTATCAAAAATGGATGAATTAACAATATCTATCAGTGTCCAGTGACAGAAACCTCTATTATGGTCAGAATACCTGTAAATTGGGAAAAAATACAGAAATAGGATATTTCTCCTAGATTGACACTTCTTGTCATTTACATTGATGGAGTCAGATTCTAGTTTTGAGGTCATGTAGGAAGCCAATATCTATCACTTGAATATTTTCTAGGTAACACATAAGCTAGCTCTGGGGGCAGGCAGTAGGACTTCACATTCTTTAATGAAATCTTAGAATGACCATAGTTCAACTCAATTCAATTTTGGTTATTGAAATCTTTTAGGCTTTGGAGATTAAAACAAAATTCCTCAATTAATACCATTGCTTCATTGGCTTGAAGATTTGTGTTTACCCACTGACTCCTAACCTATTAAAAAAGAAGAAAAAGAAAAACAAAACAATTGTTAAAGGAATGCAGCCTGCAAATATTTATAAGAATCCCTCATGTTTTGGGAGGTTGAGATCACTTTTAAGAAACTCCTTCCACACGTGGCTAAAGGTTTCTAATTAAAGCAGCTATTCTGATTCTCAAAGAACACTGGGTCTGAGAGCTGACCATTGTTTGAAGTAGAGTAGAAATCACTTGAAGGAAGATGAATTCTATAGGCTTCATGTTCTGGGAGATACTTATCTTCATATAAGGTGTCTAGGAAAGGTATACAATTTCTGCATGACCAAATACACACAAGATGAAAACAGAGAAAACTCTTACTGTCTTTGTACAGTTGTTAATACACTATAATGTGGAAAAGTAATAGGAGAAGCCTCCCTCCCTCCCTCCCTCCCTCCCTCCCTTTTCTCTTTTAGCAGTGCTAGGGATTGAGACAAGGGCTTTATAAATGGTAGGCAAGTACTCTACCACTTAGCTACACATCCCCAGCCTAAGATGTGTAAATAAATAGGCACAAAACACTATGATCTACAACATAGTCTGAAACAAAGCTGACAATGATCTGTTTTCTAGTGGAGAGTTCTCTTGAATTGGATTACTACCATCACAACTATGTGCAAACATTACTGAAGTTAGTAATAATGCATTTGCTCATGAAATTATTCCCATAGGTTCCCTGATTCAAAGGATTACATAACTAACCATGTTGGGGAGTTAAGTTGGTGACCCCTGTGGACAGTGCCGGGACCTTTGGCCAGAGAACTGGCATCATCACAGGAATCTTGTCAATTCATTCAAATACCATGAGCTGAAATTTTCTCATCTATAGAAATGTAGTCCTCTTGGCTTCCTGGGGATTTGTTAGGTTTAAGAAAATGAAGACTATGAATGAGAGTAGGAAAAGTATTTTCATAAATGAGAAATACTGTAGAAATCTAAATCATGATGCTATTGACATTAAAAATATTGTAATCTGAATTTAAAAATGTCCCAGTGGTAACCCACAAATGGATGGTATATCACATATATTTTTAGTACCATCTTGATGACATCTTGATGACATTGTGGTTGAAAGCACACATTGCAGACTAGGAAAGGTCATACCCTATACTACTAGAAACAGAACACTGTAACACATGGAAAATCACATTTCTTTGGAAGAAAAATACCTTCTCCCAAATCCCACACGTGGACCGATTAAAGGACTAATAGTAATTAAAGATTGACACCGAGTGAATAAGATTAATATTAGAGAAGGATTACATCAAAAAAGATTTACATCAAAGGATTCTTTCTCTTTCCTCTCATAGAAAGCCTAGCACACTGAAAGAGGTCTTATGCAAAACACCCTAAGCCTCTCAGTACTTTCAAAGAAGCTGAAAAATATGAAGAGGTAAGCAAAAATTAATTCTACTGGAAAATGTCAGAATTCATAACACACTTAAGGTTTTACCACACAGAAACAACCCTGTATTATAGGATGAACTAGATTATGGATATCCAGGAATGTGAGAATTCTGTTTGGAATCTGGGAATATTATTTGGGAAATTGTCGGTGGAGAGCAGATAGCAGAGACAGCATGAGAAGGCTCCATAAGCCATCTCATCACATTGAGTAGAGCCAGTCAGAACTACCTAAACACAGGTCTTCTCAAGTGACATGTTCAAACACAGTGGGTATGTCTATGAAATGCATATGTAGACCATTTCATGAACAAACAGTAGGGGATATTTTCAGTGTGGCTGTTCAACTGCAAGCTAGGAGCAGAGTGAGGTTGAGGATCCCACAGAAATCTCCTAGGATACAAGGTGAATGGATCCCTGGGTCAGAGAGATTGGAGAACACCACATGGGCTGTTCTCATTTGCTGCATTCAGCACTGATATCCATAAAACAGCTTTTTATAAATGAAGATTCATGCCTTGAGTACAAAGGCCAAAGTTATTACTATCATTTTTATTCCAATCATTTATTCAGTAAGTGACCCTTGAATGCCAAGAGTGTCAACCAAGTACTAGCCTCATCTTAGCACTTGGGTGCTTAATACTAAGAAAGCCTTGTAGAAAAGGATGAAGTATAAGGGTGTGTGTACTTTAGGATGTATTAAAAAAAAACATCAACAACAAAACAACAAAAGCAAGACATCCAATCTTTCCAGGGTTCAGATCTGTGTCGGGCTGTTATGCAAAATTATCATAATATTACCAACACTGATAAATAGCATTTGGCATTTGCCTCAAAAACGTCAGTAGTATTCTGACAACCCTACTTCTTCTAACAGGCTACTAGAGGCTACTAGACAGGCTACTGTCTTCAAGGAGCTTCCATCTAATGCTATGCAGATTACAACAGGATCCAGTGTGAGCTGGGACCCTGAGGTTAATTCACAAACACGAATGGAGGACATTTTAAATAATGCTTCAGAGCACATTTTAAATAATAATACAACATTAATTAGTGTGGTGACTGAACCAGGTGCCCCAAAGGATGACATTAGTTCCTCTTCTAGCTGCAGTGAGCATCAAAAGAGAGCACTCTTCCAGGTGTCAAGTGCAGACTCAAGTGTGACACCATTCTGTCTGCCAGCACATGCAGAGCTAGACTATGAAGGTGCCTAAAGTTGTATTCTGTTCTTTGGAGTTTTTAGGTATATGGAAATGTGTATATTATATTTTAGTGTAACAAAGCTTTAACAATGCCCCAAATTTTCTATCATTGGAGAGGACAAGTTAGATCAACCCTGATAGATACAACTGCTTGTGAAAGATCTTACACTGCATTGTGTGCTTAATGGAGAGGCACACTGTTATGACTCAAGTTTCTGTCATTAGATGGTGATGCTGGGAGGGGGGCAGTTCTGGAAAGGTGCAGGCTAGCTGGAGAAAGTCACGTAATGGAGGTGTGCCTTTGAAGGTTATACCTAGTTTCTCACTCTGCTTCCTGTCTGCCATGAGGTAGAAGATTCTTTTCTTTCCCTACTGTGAAGTCCTGATTAGGCGACCATTAACAAAATCCTCTGAACCTGTGAGCTAATAAATAAATCTTTCTCTTTATGTTGTTTCTCAGGGATTTGGACACAAAGATGCTAAGTCTAAAACAAACACTATTACTATCTGGAGTTTTAAAACTGAAACAATATTATTGATATAGCCATGGAATTCCCTAATTTTCTTTCATGTTTGATATTGTAATTAAAATTATCTAATAAAAGGAACCAATCACAGATGACTTGCGACAATTTCCATATCCTAAGATGAATAGATTATTGAACAGGCCCTGTATTTATGAGCAAATGGAATTTTTGCATTTATCTGCTATATCTTATATAAAATAGTAGCATTTTCAATGAATCTAGCAAACTACAAAATATTTGAGGTAAATTTGCACTGAAGATGTATTTTACTGATAATGACTTCAGAAGGTAAAATGATCTTAATTAATTATAATAATAGACCACAATTAAATCCTCTAAGCAAGTGAAAAATACAGAGTGTGTCTCATTAGGAATAGACCTGGAAGACAACAAATTTAAATGGAGAGACCCAGGTATTAGATAACTCTAAATCAGGAATCGGGGACACGGGCCATTAACTGGAGGTGATTCCAATGAAATGAAGAATGTTTAGAATGTTTAAAGACAGGGAAATGCTAATTACATCTCAGAAATGTACATGCTCAATACCAAATGAAACAAAAAAATAGTGTTTAACCACAACAGATGTTCACTGTGCATTAAGGTATTTTAGTGTTTATTAATGACTCTATTCTGTTTATTATATTGTGTTTTTCAGTTGAATTAGGCAGAATTCTTTCTTTGAGAACTTCAAAATGCATACAATAGATTTTGATTAACTCCACCCTCTTTTGGCTCCCCTTCGATTTCTCTCCTACCCACCCCCCACTTTTCCCTCCCAATGTCATGCATTCTTTTCTTAAAAAAAAAAAATCCATGGAGTCCACTTAGTACTGCCTGTGTGCGTCCAGGTGTAGGACCATCTTAGGGTCTTAGGGGCTGAATCCCAGAAGAAAACTTACTCTCCCTCCTACCAGTAGCCATCAATTGCCAATAGTTTCTGAGTTAAGGATGGAACTTCGTGAACCTCTTCCCTTTTCTTGCTGTGCTTTTGTCCTGGTTGACCTTGTGTCTGCAGTAGCCTCTGTGAGTTTATGTATGCAACAACACTATCATGTCCAGCAAACAGTGTTTCTCTGCAGAATTCCCCAACTTCTGGCCCTTGTAGTCTCTCAGCCCCTTCTGCTACAACAATCCCTGTCCATTAAGGGGAGGGAGAGGATGTGATCTAACTGCCATATTTAGAGCTGAGCCCTGTACAATCTCCAATTCTCTGCGTATTGACCAGTTTTGGGTCCTGTATTAATCATTGTCTACAACCAAATAAAAATTCTCTGGTTAGGGTTGAGAGATGTACTAATCTGTGGATAAACAGATAAGTCCTTAGGGTAGGGTGGGCAGTGCTAGCCCATGCTTTTAATCTCAGCACTTGGTAGGAAGAGGCAGGCAGATCTCAGTGAGTTGGAGGCCAGTCTGGTCTACAAAGTGAGTTCCAAGACAGCCAGGACTATTACACAGAGAAACCCTGTCTCAAAAAACCAAAAAAAAAAAAGAAAAAAATGATTTAGAGTAGTTTAATATTGTGTTCATTTAGCAAAATTATATTATTAGGGTCTTTGTTAGCGCCTATATAACCTAGCCAGTCATGGGATTTTGGCCCAGTTAATGGTATCATGGAGGATGAATTCTGTCTTCTGGAGCAGTCTTTAGATCTAATCGGAAAGTGTTTGGTTACTCCCATAACCTTTTGTCACTATTGCATGAACATATTTTGGTAGGCCAGCCATTATCATAGCTCATAAAGTTCACAGCTGGGGTTAGATGATCAACAAATAACAGTAATGAGTCTTGTCTGTATGCATGCCAGGTGTATGCCTTCTGAAAAGGAATTTCTGTAGTTTTTACGTTTTATATCTGTCATTGTGACACAAGGAACTGCCTACTACCACAGGACATCTGGACACCAAACAGAGTTTGTAAGAAATCTTTTTGATAAGGGAGAAATCTGGAGATCACAAAAGAGAGTATATGGGGGTGGAGCTGAACCCTCACTTCCTAGCAACCCACTGAAGACTTTTTAAAATTAGATTGGACAGTGTTAAAAACTTCACAAATCTAGGCTGAAGTTTTGTAGAAAAAAAGTGTTTTCCCAGAGGACAGTTCTTATAAAAATGATAAGAAGTCTGTTAAATGTCCCCAACTGGGAAAGGGAAATGATTTCATTTAATAGAGACCAGAAACACAGTATGATAATGGCTTGAAAGATGAAAGAAACAATGGTTTCTAAGTTATGCCAGTAATAGAGGAGAAGATTCTCTTTACTGCTGTGTATCAATGCACTGGCCATTCAGAGCATTTGTAGTTGAAGTTCAAGGAGGGGCAGATGGGAAAACTACACCAGGGCTAAAGTTATCTATTAGGTCACAGATAATCAGGAGTTTAAGGCAAAACAAAGCACATTGACTTCCTTTCCTGGGTCTGGCTTCGTTCTGTGGATTCCCTGCTTGAGTAAGATTCCTGACAAGGGCTGTGTACTGCGTGACTCCGGATTAGTTTTTGAGTCTTGGCATACCTAAATTATCAGCCAGCAGCCTACAAACCTAAAAGTGCAAGTGTTAAAAAAAAAAAATCACTGTGGTGTTCTGCTACTTCTACTAGTTTGAAAGGCATCTGAAGACACCACAAACTCTGATAAACTAGGAACTGAGCTAGGCTCTCTAGTTGGAACCTTGTTGGGAATGAAGGGCTTCATATGGCAGCCTTTGGTGAGGGAGTCTTTCCCCAGCTGGCACACATATTACCTATAGTAAGCTTGAACTGAGGTGATCATCAGAATGTGCCACAGTGAGAGGAATGGAAGCCAGGGCCAGAGTTCATTATGTGGTCAGAGAACCTGACACTTATGGGAGAGAGGAAGAGGCAAGACAGCCTGACTACTGGAGCCAGAACCTAAAGCCATGGGGCAAACCAGAATTCACAGAGGGAAAGAGATACTTCTTTTTGTTAGCGACAAACCCGGCACCACACTGACTGTGGCCTTAAAGATGATTTGCCATGTCTGGAGGAAGTCTGTTTATTTTATTAAGAGAGTTTTATTTTTGTTTGTTTTATTGTGGGCAAAACTGATCATATCCTCTAGCTCTCCCCTATTTCCTAAGATTTTTTTGTCTGACTTTTCTATGGTGTTCTGAACCATTTTTCATTATTTTCTTAATATCCTCCCACTGTGTGCTTTCCCCATCCTCACATGAGTGCAGAACCGCTGGCCAATCCCTACGCTACCTACATTAGCTCAGGCCCTTGGGCTTTTCCTCTTTTCTGTCTGTGGCCTCATCTGCCCCTTTGGTCTCTTCTTGTTTCTTGTGATTTGCTATCTTGTAAGACTCACTTAAATCCTGGTGTCATCTACAAAGCTTTCTCAAACCTTGCTCCTCAGAGTCTCAGCTCACTGCCTTGTGCCCCAAGGATGCTTAGACCACAGGGATGGGTTCACCTTTGGCTACCTGCCTATTTGCATTTTGTCTTCTAGACTATGAACTCTTTTGGATTAGGAATACTCACTGATTTGTCAATGTACGCATAGTACTTAGTATCGTGTTTGCAAAAGCAATATTCTAATGCTTGATGAATTAATCAGTCAACCAACAGTGAGAAAAACACACCTGATGCACCTGATGAGATGGGACTTGGTTAGGTTACAGCAGCATTGTCCCTTGAATTTCCTCAAAGAGTCTAAGAATAACTCCTGCACATACTGCATCCTTTCCTTGCTTGGGAAGAAAATATTTAAGACAATCTCAGGCTTGGAAGGACACTTAAAGTAAATTTATAGAAAAAGAAATTAAGTTATAAGTTTAGGGATCATAGCTTTGATCATAGAGATGTGACCGAACTTATTAAAAGTCAAGGAATAAATCTCTAGAAAATGAAGCAAATGAGGCACAAGCAGAGGTCCTGCTTTTAAAGACTTCTTTGCAGCCTCACCCAGTCTTGATATGAGGGTTTGCGCCTAGTCGTATTGTATCTTTTTATGACATGTTTGGTTGACATCCCTGGGAGGCCTGCTCTTTTCTGAAGGGAAATGGAGAAGCAGTGGATCTGGGGGAGAATGGAGGAGGTAGTGGTGGGGAGGAGGTAGGAGTGGAGAGAGGGGAAGCTGTAGTTGGGATGTATTGTATGAGAGAAGAATAAATAAAAGAAGAGAAAATAGTGATGGAATTGGGAATTCAATGCACAACTAGGAATAAAAACAGAAAATTGACCAGAGCATTGATGACCAAGCAATCACTCCTGGAAGCATGCACTGTAACCAACAGCACCCAACCAGGAAGTATCAGGGCATCCTTTAGCATAAACTGCATTGCCTGGTATTATGAGCAGTTCATTCAATGAGGCCAACCTTTGTACATATGTCCTTCTCACTTTTCTCCTGGCCAGTGACCCTACATGCCCTGACTGGAGGGCAGAACTTGTGATTTTGCCCTAAATCATGGCAATGGTCTGACCTAATCTTTGGTTTCTGGTTCATGGGGCTGACAGAGGGACAAGGCCAGTGCACATGAAGATGAGCTTGGCCTTACCTAGCCAGGCACTCACAATACTTTCAAAAGAGCAGTATTTTCCTGCTGGGCTGAGACATGCCTTTGAGGTTCTGAAAAGGCTTCTAAAACCATTTTCTATCATTTTCCCAGTAGGATATAGAGGGTGACTTTTCACATTGTCTTCAACATAAATCACAAGTTGGTGTGCTTTAATACCCCCTTTCATTCCATGCTATTTATATATTGTCTTGTTCCAGGAGGAGCCCCACAGCCCCAAATGAAAGCAGCATGAAAAGGAAAGAAGAACTGGGGTGGAGGCCCCATATGTCACCAGGAATTAGGTAAACTGCTCAGAGGACTGGCCCATTGGGTGTGTTTGTGAAAATACAAATCAGAGCCAAACACTACGTTGATCATTGGGCTCCCTTGACACTGGACACTGTGGGTTAATGGCTCTTTTTAAGCATTTCCAGGAAAAATAGTTCATGCTAATAGCATCTTTTATCTTTATATTGCATTTGATACTATGAGGGACCTAGAGACAGCTTAGAGTTTATGAAGATATGTCACTTTTACAGTTAATTGCTACACTGTTTAATTTATACAGGGGACCTAGTGTCTAAGTCACTCCCTGGAATGAATCCCCATGAAGATGGAGGGACAGTTATTACAATGAAGTAGTAAAATCTGTACTCTCATGTCTAACCCAAAGGTTCACCTGTGTGAGTAAACTTATTAAGATACAACATTCAATTTTTTTCTTCTTTTGAGACAGGGGTCTCACTACATACCCCTGGCTGGCCTGAAACTCATTATGTAGACCAGGTTGGCCTCAAACACAGAGACATCCGGCTGCCTTTTTCTCCTGCGTGCTTGGATTAAAGGTGTGTGCTACCACACCCAGCCATTAACTTTGTTTTTAACTAGGGTAATTTGAATGTGATTTTAGTTAGCAAGTTTGTGTTCATAAATGGAGAGAGAAATGGTAGGAATGGCAGAGAAGGGATTGGGGGAAGGGATTACTAACACCAAGGATGTTTGAAAAGGCCATATGAAAAACTGTGTGTGATTATGCTCATCTTAGAAGTCCTGGTTGACAAAGCCACCCCCACCCCCCAAAACCAACATAAGCTTTTGCTCTTACTCTTGATTGAACTTGATGGTAAAACCCTAAGCCGAAGGCTCTAAACATTCATCACAGAACACGGAACAAGCACTTGGTGCTGACCTGGGAGCTTCCTTCCTGCTCACTAGCTTTCGTAGTACTAAGACAGTGTTATGTACTATTAGCACTAGTACTTTCATAGTCCTAGAAGGTTCATAGTGCTACTGAGTGCTATGTATGCCGCTGGGAGAAAATGTCATCAGCAGTTTTATCCATATGTGAAACCTGTGAGCTACAAATATGAATGGTGTGGACCTAGGTACCCTAGTGATGTGAATATTATGGGGGTAAATAACAGCTTTTTGATTGGATGTAAGATCCACTCCACAGGAAAAACTACCTGGCACCATAAATACAGCCAAGTACTCACGTCTGGGGAGTTCATGGGATCTAGCAGGGAATCTACTACTATTATTTTACTAAATGAACATAGAATCAAAGTGCCGTCTAAATTTGTATCTGTATACCCATAGATTAGTGCAGCTCGCTGACCTCATCAGAGAAGTTCCTTTGTGCTGTGTATGGTCCATAAATGGGATGTCTACACCCTAACACCTCCCCAGGGCCCAGGAACTCTTGCAGATGATGGGTATAAAATACTATCAGAGCCAGAGGTCAGAGGGGACTGCAGTGAAATGGTGTCTTCAGGACATGACAGGACCAGTAAACTCATGAACTCACAGCAGCTGGGTTTGACTGCACAATATTAAAGCAGTAAACAGTCCAGCTTGAAGCGTGTGTAGAGGGGAAGGGGGCAGGGATTCAGGAGCTCAACATCCCTAGCCTCGGAGCTATTGACAGTTGTTGGCTTCTAGAAGGAGAGTCCTCCGATCCTTAAGGGTGTGGCCCCAAGGAGGCTGAATCAGCTCCAGGGAATGGCCCCATACCGTGAGGACATAGACAGCAAAAAATGGAGTTGGTGGGTTATTAAAAAAAGAGAAGACGAAAACAGAACGTTGGGTGGAATCAAGATGATCTGGGAGGAATTAGGGGTAAGAGTAGGGAGTGTTCATGATCAGAATATATTGTGTGAATGTATAAGACTCTCAGAGAATACAAATGTATTTTTAGAAGAGAAAAATTATAGAATTTGAAATATAGTGTGAATAGAATATACACCAGGAATTTTATTTTACACCCAGAAATAAGTTCAATGAGTAAATTTGAAAGTAATTATCAGATACTAGGTAAGCATTAAAAAAATAAACTAGTTTATAAAGGGAGGCAAACAGCCAGCAGTGAGGTTCTTAATAATTATGAAATTTGAAAAGTTAAAACGTTGGCAACGTTAATGTTTGGATGGCACCCGACGGTGCAAACAGAGGAAGTGTTGCTTGCTTCCAGGTTATTAATTTCCAGGTTTTAATAACTGGTTAATGACCCAGCGGATGATGTGCAGCTGCAGTTGGGGAGAGTATATAGCACGTACCTGCAAGTGTTCGGTAGTGTGGACACAGCTGGTGTTTGTCACTGTCCTACCTCTAGGAAATGTCACATGGTGTGCCTGCTGCACGCCTGAGTCACATCGAACTAGCTCTGTGCACAGACATTCTTTTTCTTTGGTGTCTGGGGGAGGGGTCATACAGAATGTGAAGGTCAACACCGAATATCTCCTCGGCAACACACAGCGATATGCGTGTAATTATCTTTCACTAAGGGCTGCTCTTGCCAACACGTCTGGCTGATAAAGAGGCAAACTCACCACATAGAAACCAGTGAGGGTGTGAACATGGACAAAATCCGAGACATTCGAGTGAGGTACAGATAAGCATAAGCTGGCAAGTCCCAGTGCTGGTCCAGCATGGCTGGGGTATGGACTTTCACCTAGGAGTACTCCACACTCAGCAAAACAGTGGTCACAGCTGTCATCACTGGGTTCCAAATCTGAGAGGCCTCATTTCCTCTGTGTCAGACTCTCTCTGTGTTCAGCAAATGCTGCCACTGAGCAGGAGCTGCTTGGGGTGTGTTACTCTGAAAGAACATACTTTCATCTGGGTGAGGCTGAAGGAGGGGTGTGGGGCTTGGATTTTGTCCAGGAAATAAATCCAATGTATTTATATGAATCAAGTTAGTCGTTTGGTGTTTATTGTGATCTCTCACCTATGATTTGAATAGGAATCATGTCAACTGTTCTTAGTTTTCTTCTCGAGATATTACAATGAACAAAACATAGGATATTTGGAGGATATGTTTTGAGGGTCTATTTTGTCCTGAGTACGGCAACAGGTGTCCGGGATCCTTGATGTGTAAATCACAGCTCCTGGTGTCTAATTCATTCTGTGTGGTTATGGATGGATGAACAACCTGCAACTTGATCTTAGCAGTGTTCAGGAAACAAGAAGCTCGTGGGCTGGCATCTCAATAAACCTCAGATACTGCTGGAAGTTCTCAGCACTGAGTCCTGTGACAGATCATTCGTAGCCCCTCCTGTCCCATGTCTCCTAGCTTCCAGCCTGGTCAGATGTCTGTCACTAGCATTCAGAATACCAATACAAGGCACCATGTGTTTTTTCTGGAAATGTAGAAGAGAAGGCAAAGTGGACAGGGGATGGAAAGATGTTATCCCCTTAGCTGGCAAGAGAACAATCACAGCGGAACTCTTTCCCAGGAAGGAATTCAGAAACCAAATCCAGCACAGAGGAAAGATGAGCCCTGTTGGTTGGGAGCTCACCATCATTTCCTGTGTTGAAACGTTAACATTTTCAGATATAATGGGCTTTTTTTTTCCAGGCCACTAAGCACAGACAATGTGCTCAGGAACTGCTCAAAGCTGGCCCAGCAGCAGGGCTTTGCACTTGAAACAAAGATCTGGATTTTCCTGCCTGTTCAAAGAGAGCAGGGGACATGAAGACACAGACAGATGACTGGCATGTTTGCTTGTGAGGATTAGCCGGGTTGTGTGGAATGCCACGCTGGCACCCTGAGCTTGCACTCTATGCCTCTTCATGCCACTGCCTTCAAAAGAATCTCCTCCTCTCTTTTGAAAGCTTTTTGGGGGTACTTATTAAAATAAAAGAACTTGCAGGAAAAAGGAAGGACTGTAGTGAGGAAGCAGCACATTTCTTAACAAGGCACTGAAATGTAAGCAACTTGCCTTTTCGGTGAGGTTGGTTACCCCAGAGAGAATGTAAAAACAAAATTCTCAACTGAAAACATTGAAGAGTGATTACAGGTAAACCATACAGTCGACATCAAGAGTCAGGATTCTGTTCCTAATGGTTTGGGTTATATTGCTGATACCTAACAGGTTTCTCCTATGTAAGTGCACACTGAGGAGATTAGTCAAACATTGCTTAGGTGAGCATGCATTGCAGATAATCAAAAAAACAAAAAAAGGAGGAAATACTGTTCAGCCTGCAATGTAGAATTTGGTAAAAATTTAAATTGTCAGAGGCTTTAATGGTTATATTTTAAATTAATTAATAAACATATAAGAATATTCCATTTTCTCTTGGAAATTCAACTCTCCTAAAACAGCCTCAGAAATCATATTTACTGACTAAACACCTGCCCTATGAAGAAAAACAGAGTCTTGAGGTGTTAACTTATTTCTAATCAATGAAGCACCAGCCAGGCACTCATTCTGGGCCACTCTTCTAACCCACCTTCAGTTCCCAAATGTGTATTAGTTAGGTTTTCCTGACTTGAGAATAGAAACTGCTCTAGGAAGGGTCTCTGCAGGAGGAGCAATGAAAACAAATGGTTTTATTTTAAAATGTTTTATTTTGTCAGGAAGACAGCAAGTAGGCAGTCCCTTCAGAAAGCAGAGCTTGCAGGGCCCTGGGGGCTCTCATAAAGAGCCAAGACACATCGATGGGCCTGGAGCAGCCTGCTTATAGTATCCATACTTGATGGTGCAAGGATGAGATGCCCTAGGGAGGGACTGAACTGGATTTAGCATCTTCTGGGAAGGCAAAGTGGTCATTCAGGACATTTTCTTTTTAAAGGGGTTAACATAAACTTTTAGTACCATAGAAACATTTTTTTTTAAAGAGCCATTCATGGCCTGTCTTTTCACTGAACAGTATTTAAATTTTTTTATTTATTTGTTTTATGTTATATGTATGACTGTTTTGTTCACAAGTATGTCTGTGCACCATGTGGGTGCAATTCCCACAGAAGTCAGAAGAGGGCATTAGATCCCCTGGAACTGGCATTACAGATGGTTGTAAACCACTATGTGGTTGCTGGGAACTGAACCTGGGTCCTCTGCAAGAGCAGAAAGTACTCTTAACCACCAAGCCATCTCTAGCCCCTAGTACTTTGTTTTTAATATTATCTAATCTGAAAACAGCCATTCTAATATCCTGTTTATGTTCCAGAAAGTAAAGTGGCCTTCTGCTGGAAAAGTTCTCACAGTGATCTCAATCTCACCATACCAACCTCACTTATGGTTCGGTTTAAAGAAGCAGGCAAGCAAAACTTCAACTGCTTTGGCAGGTTTCATGATACCCAGTGAGATGCTTGTTACCCTGAACAACCACTTCCAGAGCATCCATAGCAATCTGACAATTAGACATGGCTCCTGTCAGTCAATCATTAATTATTCATCCCATCACTTAAAAGTCCAGGCTCATAAGTGGATGGTGTTCAAGGACAGTATATCCTGAATCCGTGTCTTTCACTGCACTGTTTCTGAAAGGTATTGCTTCAAAGGGTTGTGAAGGTAAGGATGTTTACTGACTCCTGCCTTCTAGAGATACTAATATTTAATCAATATTAATCAATGTTAAATATTAATACCAATATTAAATACCATATTAAATGTCATGTGCATGTCTTTGGAGAATACTCTTTCAAGTCCATGCAGAAATACTGAGATGGGGATTGAATATTACCAAAGTAAAAATGGATGGTGTCTTAAAGGAAAAGTTGAGGACCAGCAAGATGGCTCACTGGTAATGGCATTTGCTCCAAAGCCTGAGTTTGAGTCCTAGAACCCAGATGCTGGTGAGAACCGACTCCCTCAGTAACCCTCCGGCCCTCACACACGTGTCTTGGCACACATGCTCAGGCACACACATACACATAAACACAAAAAAGAAAAGTTGAGCTACAAAGGATGAAAGGCATGTAATCTCAAGGAGAAATAAGAGGTTAAATCACAGGACAAAGCCAAATGTCTAAAATGTAATTTACTCACTTTTACACGTGTGCATGTTCATATGCACGTGTGTGTGTGTGACCTCATGGTGGAGACAGAGGCCATCCACCTCTCCCGAAACATGGTCTCTTATTAGCTTGGAGCTCACCAATTAGGCTAGACTAGCTGGCCAATAACCCAAGGAACCTTCTGAGCACTAGGATTATACCCGTGCACCAGCTGGGCATATCCTGTAGGTTCTGGAGATGGAACACAGGTTCATATTTGAATGGCAAGCACTTTACCAACCGAGCCTTGCCCAGGCCCTGTCATGGACATTTGAGATTCTATCTGTTACGTTACAACCTACTGAAAACAGTATGGTTTTATTTAAACAATGCAGTTGGTCTTTGACTTTCATAGATTTTTGTCTGTTTGAATTTGCCTGCTTGATATGATGTACCTATGACCCCAAAGTCAGTACTGTTCTGCTTTCCAGGGCTTTGCTGGCATGTGCAGCATAGCAAAACGTTCCCATCATCCCTCAGGTGCTCCTGGTGGAGCAGGAGGGAGGGAGTGCTCTATCTGCCTGCTTCATTTGCATACTACAAACTCTCATGCTCTATTTGGCACCAAGTTGTTCACACTGTTGTGCCTTTCATTGGTTATTTGCTGTGAAATCCATCCCCAAGCATAGTGCTGAAGTACTATACAGTGTCCCTCAGCACAAGATAGCTGTGCCAGGCATTAGGAAGGAAGTACATTTTAGATAAGCTTTGTTCAAGCACAAATTCTGGGGCAGCCAGCCCTGAATGCTGTGTTAATGAGCCAGTGATGTGTATTAATAATGTGTCTTTGTCAAACATGTAAGGCATATCTGTAATCCCAGTACTCAAGAGGCTGCAGAGGAGAATCATGGATATGAGGCCAGTAAGGACTACATAGTGAGATCCTGCCTTAAAATCCCTCCAAAAGTGAGTAAGCAAATCAACACACACACACACACACACACACACACACACACACACACACACACAGAGAGTGTTCCTTTAAGTGATGTGAATATGGCTCAGTGATATGCATCAGCTGTGTGTGAGATAAACAGGTGTGAAAGGTGGTTAGCAGAAACTTCCCAGAACCCAATTTTGCATCAAACTATAGAATATAAATAGAGGAGAGGGTGTCTCACTATGCAGGGTGCCAGAGTAGTTGATTTCAGACCAAACTGTCACCAAGAACTAAAGAACTGTTTCTGAATGTTTGATGATGTTGAGCTGTAAAGTCAGCATGAACTTGTGGGTCCAAAGTAGCACAGAAGAGAAAGCCATCATGTTAGCAAAGTGGTATTGAGAGAAACTAAGGAAGACAAAAACAAAAGAAGCTTGAACTAGACACATGGATTGGAGGACCAAATCCTGTGAAATTTCATCTCTGTTAACGCATCTAAAGCCAATGCAATTTTACTGAAAGTGGGATGCAAAGAGCTGACACTTGTAAGCTTGAAGAACAGCAAATTAAGTGTTTACACTGGGCCAATGCACACATGGAAACGCTGAAGGTCATTAAGACAGTCTGCACAATAACAGCAAACAGACAGAAGCAATGGAACACAGAAACAAGGAGCAGACCCACACGGGCACAGAACCCAAGTGGCACTTCCCAGTAGCAGGGAAAGGATAAATGGTGCCATGTCTATCTAATTCAGTGATTCTCAACCTGTGGGTCATGACCCTTTTGGGGGATCAAACAACTCTTTCACAGGAGTTGCATATCAGACATCCTGCATATCATATTTACATTATGATTCCTAACAGTAGCAAATTGTAGTTATGAAATAGAAACAAAGTAATTTTATGGTTGGGGTCATCACAACATGAGGAACTGTATTAAAGGGTAGCAGTATCAGGAAGGTTCAAAACCACTGATCTTGTCAGAGACAAAAACGACATCATCTCACATCACTTAGCAATGTCCCCAGGTGCGTGAGGCTGTGAATGGTGAAGAGGAGAGGAGATCTCTAGAAGACAACATATCTCTGAGGCAGGCGAAGACTTCTTAGGTCACAGTAGCACAAACTAAACAAGATGAACCGTGGTATGTTTAAGATGTGTACATCTCTTCATTGGAAAACTTAATGGAAATCACTGGCCAGATACCCAGGTTCCAGATAAAATGGAAGAGCCACCAAATTCAGGAGAGTGCCAAGGAGAGGTAGGATGAATTTGTACACCTTCTCTGGCTCCTGTCTCTTATTCTCAAAGTTATCTCCTTAGAACACTTGCTAGATCTTATATTTATAGATTGAGACAGCTGGTCTTTGCAGATTGCTGTTAGGAAACTTCTAGACCCTCCAAAATGAGGGAGGTTTGGGCATGTGGACCAAAATTGCTATAGCTCTAGTCACAGCAGGCATGAGGGAGCCATACTGAAGCCATAGCAGGTGTGATGACTAATTTTGGTTATCAAATTGACTACATCTGGAATTAACTAAAACCCAAGCTTCTGGGCACCCCTGGGAAGAATTTTTCTTGGTTGAAGGTTTTCAAATGGAAGACCCTTCCTAAATCTAGGCTACACCTGGTGGCAGCCTATATAGAAGGACATAGAAGGCTCATTGCCTGCTTGCCCTCAGTCTCACTGGCAAGTTCATCTATCCTGTTCCTGAACCACTCTTTTACTGGTGTTGAAAACTGCTTCTTTAGGATTTCATCGTGAACTGGAAATGGGAAGCTCTCCATTGGGTTGATGGTGGAAGACAGTCGTGGTCGGGGTAAGTGAGAATGAGGAGAAAGAGGAGGAGAGAGGAAGGCTGAAAGGGGACAATTGATTATTTAAAAGGAATTTTGTCTTCTCTGAGAACCATCATACTGAATTTTTATGTTTAAGGCAGCCCATAATTCTCAGTATTATTTTATCCAAAGGCATGAAGTAAGGATATCAGCTACAAGTTAAACTCTTTCTTAGGTGTAAAAACTACAAAATACAACACTTTTGTGAAGCACACATTATGCTGGGAAAAAAATCATTTGCCGTTTGGTGAAAAAGTCAACAGCTTTCCTAAGATGTTCTGAGTACCTGAGGGCTGGAGTGGGTGAGGGATCCCTGGCCACCTGAAGCAAGGCAGCACCTCATAGTCCAGCTTCTGACCAGCTCGAGAGTAAGGAGACAGAATAAATGGGGCTGGGGCACTCTACAGTGGTGGACATGAAAACATATTTGGGTAGTTAATCTAAAATCTACACTAGTGTTTACAAAACAGTGCTCAGTAAAGGAACAGCCCATGGGAAACAAAAGAAAAGGTGTGCACTACGCCTGAAAGAGTTTGTGAGAGGAGTCTTAGGAAGGAAGCCTGCAAAAGCAAGAAATAATAGGACAGACAGAGCTAAAGACACGCTGGTCCCCCAGCTCCGCTGCAGGCATGGTGTATGGTGGTCTACATTCTGCTCCCTCCACCTTCCTTCTGTCTCTATTAAAGCACATTTGACATGTGATGAACTGCACTCTCCTGAAATGTGTAATTGAATGAAATGAACACACAAAAGTATCAAATCATCACTACACATGTATGTACTTTTCTCTCATCACTAAGATTTCTTATCTGTAATCTTTACTTTCTAGACCAACAACAGGCTCATCAGGTACCCAACCTACTGAGAGGATCACTATAAATATTGTCAAATTCAGCAACTTGTAAATGAGTATGGCTTCTGTGTACACTCGTGCAGTAGCATTGTCAAACCCAATTCTACCCCAGATGACAGAAAATGATTTTTTTATTTCCAAATTTTGTTAAGTCATCTTTAGTACTAGCTGATTTTGTTTTGTAGGATGCTGCTCCTCCAGCATCATTCAGAGGTATGACCTTGGAATTCCACCTATGAACACAGAAAGGCCAATAGTTTTATTTGATTTGCCCAGAAATAAATTGCTATTATATTCTTACAGCCATTGCAGGTCAAAAAACTGACTGCAGTACAGAATGACCTCTCTACACTTCACTGCCCAGGGTTATTGGCCTCCAGGCTTCCTGTTTTTCATATCACCACCGTAAGTGAGGGTGCTCTAGAGAGGGGCATGGAACAGAAAACAAAGGTCGGTAGGTTCCCATTTACTTTTTAACACACAAGCCAAAAGCAATAGAGAAAATAGCTGCTGCTAAAATCTCAAAACTTCTATAGTAAGTGATGAATAGTTAGAAAACAGTAATGATGAATTAGTTAGTGTTTTCAAGAACTAGCTAGTCACAAGGAATTTGTGTGTGTGTATTTCATTCCCCCCCCCTGAAACTACCAGAATAAATACATCAAGCTGTGGTACATAAGTGAGTGAGTGAGTGGGTGAATTGGCTTCTTTTAACCTTAAATATAATTTACTGAGTATCTGGGTTATACACAGCAATCCATAGCAACGACTCTGTTAATTCTTCAGGTGTAAAATATTAATTTGTGTATCAAAGTCTTAACATAACAACTGTCAAGCTGTTTCATTACTTTCCCCCTCTATCCTGCCTCCAAACCATCTCTACATCCCAGTTTACCCAGGAGACCTCTTCTATTTCCTCTTCCCAGGGAAATTCATGTATCCCTCTTTGGGACTTCCTTGTTATCTAACCTCTCAGAGGCTGTGGATTGTACCATGGTTATCCTTTACTTTACATCCACTTATGAGTGAGTACATACCATGTTTGTCTATCTGGGTTTGGGTTACCTCACTCAGGATGATTGTTTCTAGCTCCATCCATTTTGGCTTCAAATTTCATGATGTCATTGTTTTTAAAAGCTGAGTAATACTGCATTGTGTAAATGTACCACATTATATTTATCCATTCTTTGGTTGAGGGACAAGAATAATGAAGGAGATGTTTTGACAGGGGTGGGGGGAGGCATTTCGAGGTCAGGTAGAAACCTGGTGCAAGGGAAACTCCCAAAACTACAAGGATGACCCTAGCTAAGACTCCTAGCAATAGTAGATAGGTAGTTTGAACTGGCCATCTCCTATAATCAGATTAGTGACTACCCTAATTGTCATCAGAGATTCTTCATCCAGTAACTGATGGAAGCAGATGCAGAAATCCACAGCCAAGCACTAGGTAGAGCTCTGGGAGGGAATCCTGTTAAAGAGAGGGAAGAAGGATTGTACGAGCAAAAGGGTCAAGGTCATCATAAGGGAACTGACAGACACAACTAACCTGGGCTCATAGGACCTCACAGAAATTGGACCAACAGCTAAGGAGTCCACATGGGACTGACCTAGGCCCTCTACATATGTGTGACAGTTATATAGCTTGGTCTGCTTGTGAAACTCCTACTAGTGGGAGCAAGGCCTGTCCCTGATGCTTTGGCAGGGCTTTTGGGAACCTATTCCTCATACTTGGTTGACTTACCAAGCCTTAATCATGGGGATGAGGTTAGTCCTACCTCAACTTGATATGCCATGCTTTGTTGACACCCATGGAAAAAAGGCCTGCCCCTTTCTGAACAGAAACGGAGAAGTGGATTGGGGGAGGCAGACAGGAGGTGGGAGGGAGTGGGAAAAGTGAAGGGAAGGGAAACTTCACTTGAGATGTAAAATAAATGAACAAAATTAAGCTGCAATTTCTTGATTTCTTCTATACAGTGGCCACAGATTTCACCCAAATGCTGGGTCACCAGTATGTTCTATTGATTATGGGAAGACTGGGGAAAGAAGAGCGATGAAGGTATGGGTACTATATATTGCTGCCTGACATACTGAGACAGAACATACCCCTTAGTGATACCTGAAAAACACGGTATGCTAAGGCAGAACAGGTAGGTGTGTGTGTGTGTGTGTGTGTGTGTGTGTGTGTGTATGTGTGTGTGTGTACAAAGCTCATGAATTACACAATAGTTACAAGTGGGTTAATGTAGGCTTTTAATGTCTGTACTAATGGCTTAAAATATTTCCTTGGTGCATTCGTCCATTAGGACTTTCAGAGGGAAGCCTAAAGGATAGCCAATTTTAGTGAACGCTGGTCTTAAAGCAATGTATAGTGTTTCTACTCAAGATGGAAGACTTCCTCTTGCTCTGAAATCACCACACAATGGTGCTGGGACCGGTTGTCTACTAAGTTAGTATTCAGGGGCTGTCATTCTGGTCTAGAACGTAGATGTAGATGAGTCTATGATTCTCCCATTCTGTGTAGATTTCCTTCCTTTCCCATCTTTCCAGGGCAGACTACAAACAAGTAATTTTAGAGATAAAGAGCACCATGATTGAGTGGGTGTCATTCCAGAAATGCAAATGATAGTTCAATATATGCAAAGCAATAAGCATAATATAGAGTATTCATGGGCTCAAGGACAGAAACCATAGGATCATGTCAATGGATTCAGAAGAGGCATCTGACAAAGACCAACCTCCCACTGTTGTAAAAGCTCTGAAAAATCCTAGAATAAAGGAACATATCTCAGCATAGAGGATAACACATGATAAGCCAGTAACCAACATTCCATCAAATGGGGAAAACCAAAGCATTGGCAGTGAAAGCAGGAATGAGTGGGCCCTCCACTCTCATTCAATATGGTTCTTGAAGACTTAGCTAGATCAAGAAGACAGCAAGGCAAGCAAAGGAGATACATACAAAAAAAGACAAATTGTCAAAATATCTCCATTTGCAGATGACATCAGCCTATCCTTAAAAGTCGCTAAAGACTCCACCCAAAGCACTTAGACCTGATCCATGCTTCCAGCAAAGTGGCAGAAAACAAAATCAACATACAGCAATCAGTTGTTTTTCCATATACCTGTAAAACAAGCTGAGAGAGAAATCAGGAAATAATCACTTTCAAAATAGTTTTCAAATGCCCATGAACAAACCCAACTAAGGAAGTAAAAGACATCTACAAGTACAATTTGAAAACACTAGGAAAGGTTTGCTGGGTCTGGTGACAAAAGCCCATAACCCCAGTGCTTGGGCTTGGGCAGGAGGATCAAGGGGCTCAGGACCACCCTTAGCTGCCTGGGCCACATGAGATATGTTTCACAAACAAACAAACAATGTCCCCCAAACCAAAACCAAAGAAAAGAGGCAAAGATCTTTGTCTAAAGAATGCTGAAGAAATTAAAGAAGGTATTAGAGGATTGAAAAGTCTCTCAAGTCCATAAGTTGGCAAAATTAATATTGTGAAAATAGCTGTATTATAAAAGTGTTCTATAGATTTGATATAATCCCTATCAAGTTCCAAAGCCTACTTCACAAAAAATAGCAAAAACAACCCAAAAATTCATATGGAATCACAAGAGATCTTGGACAGGCAAAACAAAGCCTGATCAAGAAGAACCATGCTGATGGATATCATAATACCTAATTTCAGGTCACACAATAGAGTCACAGCAGCAAACATTGCCTGGTACTATCATAAAACAAGATACACAGTAAATGGAATATAACAGAAGACCCACATAGTGCCATCTACCTTAGTTTTGACAAAGATGCTAAAAAGTACACCTTGGAGAAAATGTAGCATTTTCAACAAATGGCACTGGTTAAACTGGATAGTCACATGGAATAGATGAAACTAAATGCCTATGTCTCACCTGTTCAAAATAACTTCAAGTGGATCAAATATCTTAATGTAATATCTGAAACCCTAGGACCATTGAAGCAAAATATAGGAAAAAGACTTCAAGATATAGACATAGTCAAGGACCTTCTAAAAGATGGCAGCTTCTCAGAAAAAAATACCAACAATTGATAATGGGAAGGCATGAATGAAATTCAGTAGCTTCTGAACAGCAAAAGAAATAGTTGACTGAAGAGACAGCCAACAGAATAGGAGAAAAGATTTACTATTTATATCTGACAGGAGATCAATATCTAGAATATCTAAAGAACAACAACAAAAATAAAAAAAAGCAAAGCCAAACAAACAAAGTCCACCAGAAACCTGAACAACCCAACCAACAAATGGATGAATGAAATGAATAGTAAGTACTCATAAAATGAAGTAAAAATGTCCAATAAACATATGATGAAATGTTATCTTTTTCAATCATCAGCAAAATGCAAATAAGAACTCAGAGATTCGATCTCATCCAAGTCAGAATGGCAGTCATGAAGAAACACAAACGCTGGCGGAGATGGGGTGGTAGCGGCCCATCTACTGTGCTGGTGGGAATGGAAGCTGGCCCAGCCACTGTGGAAATCCATATGGCGGTTCCTCAAACAACTAAAATTAGAGCTAGCATATGGCCCATCCTTACCACTCCTGAGTGTTTATACCTGAAGGCCTCTCAGTCAGCATGCCAGAGACATGCTTGCATACATGTTTACTGGACACTGTTCACGGCAACCAAATTATGGATTCGGCTTAGATGTCCATTGACAGACAGGTCAGTGGTTAAAGAAAAGTGTGTGTGTGTGTGTGTGTGTGTGTGTGTGTGTGTGTGTTGTATGTTCAGCTGTAAGGAAGAATAAAATTATGAAATTTGCTAGAAAATGGATGTAATCCAATATCATCACAGCAAGTAAAATAATCCATGCTTAGACAATACAACATGTTTTCCTCTCATTCATGGATCCTAGATTGTATATAAACATATAAATGCATGTACGTGCATGCAAACACACACACACGCAAACACACACACACACACACACACACACACACACGACATAAAAGCAGGAGGGAGAATAGGGAAAGAGGGATAATAGAAGGAGTGGGAAGGAGGGAGAAGAGGAAGAAGTGGGTATGGTAGAAGCCTTGGTTACAGTCATGACATACTTAGGGAAATTGTTTTCACAAAACTCATCATGTTATATAATTAATATATACCAATGCAATTTTAAAACAAATTTAAAATAAAAAAGAGCAGTGCAGTAAGACATGTAGGCCCTTGGCCAGTGGAAGAGAGCCCTAGCTTGGGCTATCAGCATATCAGCAGACACGGGGTGAAGCCAGTCAGAGCTGTGATTAGAAAGGAGAACTTGCTGGCAAATGAAGTTGGTGCATTCTGACCCACTGCATCCAAACCACACATGTCCTAAGTGCCTACATCAAAATAATGATGAGGAATATGTACTGTCTGATGGTAGATATGGGGGAAGACACTGGACATGTTTCTCATATATTTTCTCATGTATTTGGTCGTTTGTCCCAGGTAATGGAGTATTCCCCTCAAATCATTTAAAAACTGCGTCAGAGCCTCAAGAACACCCAACCAGGGACTCCACTCTTTCATCTTTCCATTGCAGGTGATCACATCTGTGTCTGCAGTACCTTTTCCTTGGTGGTGGATACCATGTATGTGGTGTCTGCCTGTCTTTCTGCATCTTGTCTCTTTTCTTTATAACAGATTGCCTCCCAACTTGCTCAGTAATTTTCCTACAGCATGAAACTGTAACACTCAGTGAAAAATCCTTCAAGGGCCTTTCATTTGCTAAGAAGGAAATTTTTAACAGCTGAGTACGGAGATCAATTCCCTGTCCCCCGTGTCATCTCCCTTCTTTCCAGCCTGGCTATTCACTTTTCTGCATCAGGCTCTTGATACCACAGTAAGACAACCCTGTTCCAGAGACATGTCCTAGCTCAGGCAGTGACTTTCCCACCGGGACTATTCTGTCCTCACAGGAAGAGAAAGCCTCCTCTCACCTAATATTCAACCTCCTAATCGCTGTTTGGTAGCCTTCACGTGTGTGCAGGCACATACACGTAGGTGTGTATGGAGGCCACAAATCAACCTTGATTTTTGGGACAGAGATGTTTTTGCAAGTGCTGGGGTTGAACTCAGGTTCTCATGCCTATGTAGTAAGTTCTTTAGAGACCAAACTATCAGTCCAGCCCCACAGTTTCTTGAATGCTAAACATAATTTCTTTTTATCAATTTCCTTAGCCAGAATTAAACCCACCTTCTCCTGTACTCTTGTGATACTTTGTTCATTCCCTTAATTTTGTATTCTACTTGCCTTTATTATGTCTTCCCACGACTGACACTGATTTGTGAAGGTATAGCTTGGTGTATATTTGTCTATCAAGCAATGCAGATATCTGTAAATGGCATCAAGAGTATGGGGCAACAACAATATGGCTTCCTAAACATATCATAACAACACCAGTTAACATGCCAACATGGATAGGAGAAATTTAACAAAGTTCCACCCCAAATGAAGAACTAAAGGCAATTGAAAACTGCTGTTAGAGAGAAAGAGAGAGAGAACTATTTTTTCCAGAGATGAGCACCCTATGCTTATCTAATACAAAGTAGTTGACCCTAAAAAATACAAATAAGCAATACTAAACAGATTCACCAGATTACATTTATAGATTTATTTCCATATTAAAGCATAAGAGGTCATGAATTCCATAGGGAGTGGGGAGTGAATGGGAGGGCTTGGGAGGAAGAAAGGGGATGGGTGATGTCTTTATATGTTATAATTAATACAAAAGAAACAAAGAACAGGATGCTATCAATAAGGTTTAGCAATGGCTACCAAGGGAGGACTCAGCAGGTATAAACATGTGTATACATATGTAACTGTAGAAATTAAAGTAAAAGCATCATGAATTTGAGAAGAAGTGGGGGGGCACAGGGGGAGTTGCAGTAGAAGGGGGAGGGAGAGGTGGAAAGGATATAAATACAATATTTATATATGAAAACTCAAAAAATAAAAGCATTTAAATAATTAAAAAATAAAACAAAGGACAAGGTCAGACCTTCCCTAACTTTTACTGCATTGGCCTTCAGGAATATAGTTGTCTCTCTCTTATCTGGGCCAACAAGTCTAAGGAGGGCCAGGTAAAGGAAACTGACATAACACAAAGATATTAACTGCAAAGAACCAATGGTCATGCATTCAGCAATGTCAAAATCATCAGGAAGGTAAAGACTATTACCTTTTCTTATTACTTCACTTCTGGCGCTTTCTATACAACAGGAATTCATTCAACCATTTTCTAATACAAGACCCTCTCTTCCCTTGTTTGCCTGCAAGCATCCGGAAGGCGAAGATTCCACTTTGTATGTGTGCTTCCTGCCGTGCCTGTGTTCACTGCACACAGTAGATGCTCAAAATTTTTGATTACCTGATGAGATAAGTGCTTTTAAAAAGTCTCTTGAGTTTTTTTGTTGTGGTGATAAGATAATACAGAGAATGTGGTATGCTAATAAAAACATAAAAACAAGTCCCAGAAGTGACAGAGCATTTTGAAAGTTCAGTGACTACTACACTGTCAGTCTCCCCAACCCAACTTACAGGAGGAAGTCTTTAACATGGAACTGAGACACCCGATTACAGCTGTTCTGTGTTTTCTGAAAACTTAACTATTTCCAAAACACAATTAAATACAGCATTAGAAAAAAAATCCCTGAAGATGTTTGAGGAGAAAAATAGCATGAAACTCCCAATGTGAATAGTCATATTTCTACCCTCTATATTGCTTCATAAGTAATAAGGAAATATTGAAACTTAGAAATTAGAAAGATTAATTTTAGAAAGAGGGAATACCTTAAATAGAGGCATTATAAAAAGGGATTGTACCACTTTTGTTTCACCCTGAACTTGTGAAAATTTGTAGACTCACACTGGCACTCGTTTTCTAGAAGAATCTTAATACAACATGTGCATTCTTCACTAGATCTTCCTCACTATGTCCAGCTAAGTATTGGCAAGACAACAGGCCATTTTCTATGGATGTGTGCATCTCCTTTTCACTCTAAAACCTTGTAGCTATGAATTGCATCTTCATGGTCCTGAAAATGTCTGACAGCTTCCCACACTGGTGCCCTGTTAAGTAGATTCATTCATCGCCTGCTCATTCCCTCTTCATTCTTTGTCCATTTCATTCTTCTTCAAACAAATGGTTGTGCTTCTGGGCCCCAGGTTTTCTAGTCTCGCCATTTTTTTTTTGGTCTCTTCCAGTTCACCATAGTCTTCATTTTGGTCCTCCTTTCTACAGTGCAGTTAGACCAACTCTTACCATCTTGTCTGTTTGTATGACCTTTCAGATGAAAGGCAGGCCAGATATTAGAACACAGAACTTTTTGCCTCTGTTTTCCTGAGATGTAAAGGCTGACCTATAAGTAATTGCTGACTCCCTTCACATGGCAAAGTGTAAGGCTAACTCATGCATGTGGGGCTCACAAAAGGGAAAGCTCCAAACTGCTCTAGTGTTATCAGCATTAACTGGGTCTCCCACAACTTTGAATGGGCCTAGATACTGAATATTTGTGGAATGCTGAGGGGCTGTGACATTTCTCCACTGGGAAGAGAAGCCTGATTCTTCTTTCTTAAGTGGCATAGCCTCCTGAGGACACTGTTACATGCCTGTCAGAGGGAAGGCTGAAGAAAATGGCTGTGCTTAAATTGGCAGGATAATGGTTCATGTCAGTAAGTCTGTCTGTCTCTCCCCTGGCTCTTTGGCTTAGTGTAATGAATCTAGCTGCTGTGCTGTGACTTGCTATATGGAGAGAAATCATATGGCTAATGGACAGTGACTTGTTCATAGCAGATATGCCAAACCATTGGATAAGCCCAAAACAAGTTCACTTTCTAGCAGCTATTTAAAATGAGTTGGCAGCCCCAGTCAACACCTGAACTACAGTCTTCTGAGAGAGGTGGAGGAAGAGGATCCGGTGGAGCTACCTAGGATACTGAACTGCAGAACAAACCAATAAACCCACCCTTGGGCCAGAAATGTTTGGGGGCATTTGTTATAGTCAACAGATGACAAATGTACCTGGGAAGTAACTCTAGATTGTGTGAATGGCCTCTGGCTCGAGGATGTCCTAAAGGGATCTTGTCAAAGCGGAGTGATGGTGACAGCTTTCATTGACAAGAGCATCACTGGAAAGACAAGATCTCACAGGAGTCTGACTTGGGCAGGTAGAGAGGAGAGATTCTGCCTGAATCAGGAATATAGAAGAGGTCCAGGAGACTAGAGGAGGATTAGAATCCGAGAAAGCAGTTCATATATCCCACATGTAGAAGTCTGAAAAGTGTACATGGTGTGCCCAGGAGTCTATGATGTCAAATTGCAACCTCACCAACCCTTAATTCTTTGGACATTGGCCTAAAACTTGGACAGAGTAATCTGCCTAGGGATCAGAGAGAAAGATTCGGCAGTAGGAAAGATTGGCTCACCCTGTCCTTTACTGCTGTGTGTTTTTTGTAGATCTGGATCTCATGATGAAAAACACCCCCTTTGAACAAGTTTACACTCTCACACTTAAACAGATGTCCCTGAAATTATTTGATAATTTTCTTAATGACAGTGGACACAGGCTGGTTTATTATCTTGAAATGACCAGAGAAAACATGGATTCTGTTATGACATTTTACTTTTGGTGGGAGCTGGCAAATGCTGAAAGTAAGTTTGAAGTAGGGGTCTCAACCCGGGTTGCTGACATTTGGGCTGTGTCATTCTTGATGCAGAAATGGGGCAGAGTATGCATTAGGGGATGGTTAGTAACACTCCTGGGTTTTTGCCACTACCTACTACTGCTAACCCCAGCTGAGACAACCCATAATTTCTCCAGACAATTGCCAACTGTTACTGAGGGGGAGCAGAGTATTTTCCTTAGTAGAAAAATCACCACATCAAGAAATATGGTAAAATAAAAATGTTGTTTTTCTCTGTGCTAAGAATTTACTAAGTCTAACTAGATTAATAAGCTGAGAACACAAATCCCGTGGAGACACTGGAAGGCCGCAGCTCTGTGGGACTTTGCCTGAAGAAAACTTTCAGGAAATAGGATCCAACATTTGGAAAAAAAAAAAAAAACGAAACAAAAACACCCCCTCCTGTAAGAGATAACTACACATGAATAGAAAAACTATTTTTAACCAGTGATAAACTGTGGTGCCTGTCTATGGACAACTGGGTGGACATCATAGGTTGTTTGATTTTGTTGCAATTTCTTGGTTATGAATTTGAATAAACTAAGTTGATGAAAAAGGAGCCTAGAAAATCTGAAGGAAAATGTTTCTTAAAATAGCCATGAGCTTTCATGGCACTTCTTGCCTTTTCTTTCATGGCCATACACACTCTTACAATGAAATAGACTATGTCTTAAGATGATGTTGAAAGTGGCAGAGACTGTGAAAGTCATGGAGCCCACATGAGCATAACAGCAGCCAGCGCTGACTGTGTGCTTCCTAGCCTCTTCCTATGGTTTATTAATGCTCATTTAATACTTTTCTAATAACGAATTAGTGTTCATTGTAGGAAATTATGGAAAGTATAGAAGGTATCAAAAGTGAATAAGACTGAGCCTCTTTCAGTGTGAAATATACATAAAGTTATATCCTTACTACAAAAGGAAAGGATTGTAGGTCTCTAAGGACATCTGTCAAAAAAAATCTTTGTTCTACCTGTACACAGGCTTGTATCTCCTATGAATTTTTCTTTCCACATGTCAGAGCTACACCCTAAGAATTTCTTCTATACAAAACATTGAGAACTAGTTAGTTTCCCCCAAAAGGTCTGCATTGATTCCTGTAATCAACATATTAATCGTGCTGCTTAGAAATGCACAGACAAGGATGTAACTGAAGTCTTTGCCTTTCTGTGTATCCTCTAAACTAGCAATGGTGATTTCGCCCCTGGATGTTTAGCAGGGTCTGGAGACATTCTGGGTTGTCACATCTGGGTGAAGAAATGACCATGGTATTTAGTGGCTAGATATAGAGGATGAGTCTAGATGTGCTCAGATGCACATCCCAGCCCCACAGACACAGCAGAGAATTATAGAGCTCCAGGTGCTCATAGATCACCACTATGAATAGTTCATTCTGTGGTCCTCAATATCTCTTTTTCTTATTTGATTCCTCCTCAACCCCAAATCATAATCACACTGGCTATCAGCATTTTTCATAAACCTTAGTTATACGGTGACTATTTTCCCATATCATCATTCTTCAAAATGTGACATTTAATGCAGCATGAGCATCTACCTCGTGAATCCTCACTGATAGTCACCAGCTCCACTACCTCAGCATCATAAGTAATATTGGGATGAACATTCCTGACTTGTTTCCATTTCTCTAATGATTGTCTGTGGGTGGGTTCCTACTACAGTTATTGGTTCAAATAAAAAGAGTTTGTTCTCTTCTCACTCCATAACTTTCCATGTGGAGTCTCTCTGACACTGTGCTCGAGTACCCACGAGGTCTGCTCTGTTCCTGTGTGCCTTGCTGAGTTAAAGGTGGAGGTGTTCACATCAGCCTTGCATCTTACAGCCTGTGTGTGACCTAGAGGCTTTGACTCCCAGCTGACAGCAATATGAGGCAGAACATTCAGGCTCTATGTCCATCTTACCCGAATATACAACGACAAAGTGCTTTCTTCAAGGAATATGGCTATGAAGATAGAGGAAGTACAGGGGCTGCCGGATTCCCTGTTCTGTAAGATGAACCCACATTGCCCCATTTTCACTGAAATGACCACACTGCCATCACATGTCACAAACACACTTTAGGTAGTTGAGAGTCTTGGACCCCAGATTTACTGGACAAATGTGTTTCCCTACCTGCCCCCTTCCAGCAGATGGTGCTCTGTTTCCAATGTTCAATTTTACTGCACTGCAAATGAAAACTTTTGATTGATTGCACAGGGCTGCTCAAGGGTATTTAATGAAGTCTACTTTGCACTTTGCTATTATTGAAATTGCTCACAGGCCCCAAATCGAATCTGAAAATGAGATGGCGGACCTCAAACATAAAGCCAGTCTGCTCGGAATTGATGAAAACAATGTGTTTTAAAAGTACCGAGGGCAAGCAAATGATGAATCACCTCCCCACAGCAATGATGGATTAAACTTAACTTATTTCCTAGCGACATAGGAGAAAATGGTCTTGGGACACTGTGAAACTCAGAGATGGGACTTAACAGGGCAGTTCTAAAAGATCATGAGTCATGGTACAGGTTTCATGTTGCTTTTACGGCTGATGCCTACATGGAGTATTCCTAGAACATGAATTAAACAGCTGGGTGTCAAAAGTTACTCATTTTCCAGAATAATTTACTGTTCAGATGGAAGAAGAGGTATAAGATCTCCTTCTCACCAGCGGGAGCAGAGACAAATGACTATTGTCAACACGGGTTACAAGTCCTCGTTAACATAACTGGAACTCAGAGAAGTCTCTTTTCTTCCTTGAGGAAGTGTCTACAATGAGGAACTAGGCCAGCCTAACTGTCCTGAGAACAGTGTCAGCCTGGGTGAGGATTCAATTTCAATAAGGTACCTTGTCTTCCATTCACGGCCAGGGAAGAAAAAGGCCCACATAGCAAAGGGAAAGAACAAAGTGAGACTCACAGAAAACAGACCACCCTTAAAATTCAGGCCACAGCCTGCACATTCCAAACACCAGTCACCAATCCACAGAGAAAACCCATCCAAGTTTCAGAAGACTGAACACAATACTCAGGCTACTGGCAGTCAGTGGAATTGCTAAGGAGATGAACTATAGTAATTTCTACTCCAAATTTGTAAATTGACATATGAACTGTTACTATGTCCAGTCCAAGAAATGAACACATATTACAAATTATATGAGTGAGGTTCCCCAAGATCAAAGTGAGACAAAAACAGCATTTCTAAAATATTTCTGGTTCAAACGAATTTTGGACTATTTTTATGCTACCTGGTGATGCTGAATGTATGAGCCCTTTTTATTTCACATGAGTATGTGGGATTGTATATAGGCTCTTTTAAAAATCACAAAAGAAGAATGGAGTTATTCTTTGAGATCCATTGACATCTGATGACATCTCATAAACAAGTCACAATTTATGTATGCTAAGTGCTACTTCAAGGTCATTTTTCTTACCCTAACTCCCAGCTTGAGACTTCAATACTATCACTTAACCAACAGAACCATTTGTAAGCAAGCGGGTTTTTGCCTTTGGAGAGCTAACCTCTTCATTTCCACGTAAGTTCCATTTGATGCAAACAGCTGTTTTGCTCCTTGAAGCATATCATATCCAGTGACCAAATTTATTCCTGGGGAAGGGGTGCTCAGGGTGGGCATTTTTAAACTAAATTTTCAAAGCTATCAGTGACTTTATAGATTTGAGATCATAAATATTCACCTTGCTAAATATATCAGCTAAATCTTCCAATCAGAGAAAACCCGTGTTACCAGCTCTTCCATGTAAGGCAGTGGAGTCTAATCATAAAATTTCCAGCTTAAAGGTGAAAATGCACCATATCTAAGGAAATTCCATTTCCAGTCATGTGAAAACTGATGTGAGAAAGCTCCATGACCGTCACAGCTGAAGGGCTCAGTACTGTTTGTCAGGGTCTTATACCATAGTTTATTATCAGCATACTGAAATGCTTTCTCATTTATCATCACTTTGTATCTGAATTCATTGCACTCTAGTTCTCTTTTCAAGGGAAGCCGAGGGAACCAGAGAAAAGTTATTTTACATGTAAGCTTGAGAGAGCACATCTCCTCCATTTTTGTAGATAATCAAGTTCACTTTCATATGATCATACTCTGCACATAGGAGATAAAAATAATCAAACCATGGCTAAGACACAGTCAGATGTTAGTGAAGATATATGAGCAAATGCTATTCACAAAGCAGCTGTCAGACCAATGGGTAAAGCTATAGGGAGCCCACAGCCTAGGAAATAGCAAAGGAATTTAAAGGCCACCAGCAGACTTCAAGACATTCTCACCTTCAAAGTCAACTTCATCACTTGGAAAAGTACTCTAAGTTTTCTTGTGGCATGAAAGTAGAAAGTAAGCACTTTCTTGGACTGCCTGTTGCTAGTTCTGTAGAGGTCTCTGCTATTTGCAAAGTCTTTTTGAACATTGTTCTGTATTCTTTAAGTTTGTCCATTAGGCCTTGGCACTGTGTAGGGTAGAGTTGGCAAAGTCACAGCCAGCTGTCCTGACAGCTGTGTGATTTATGGGAAAACTATGGGGCAGGCATAATCAGCTTGGGCCTCTTTTCCCTCTTTGGCATTGCCGTTTCTCCCTGTTTCCTGCCCATGTTCCACTCCTATGCAGCTTTCTCACATTTCCCTACCTAGTGAAGGGTTTCTAATGTCACTTATAGGTTGTGTGTGTGTGTGTGTGTATAAAGAGAGCACTCTTGAGACATTTCTAAGTCAATGTGTGTCCGTCTTGGGAGCAGAGGCTAGTTTGGAGATGGATTCTTTTTCGAATTCCAGTGAGTTCTGAGTAATTAATTGTCCCATCTTTCAGATTATCTAGATATTTAGGTAGTAGGAGAAAGGGAACAAACATGAGCTTGGGGCCAGAGCAGAAGACCTGGGATGGAGTGCTTTCTCTATGTATATATCTAGCTATGGGACATTGGTAGAACCATCTCCCCTTTCCCAAGTCACACAGAAACTATGGTTAGGATGCATGGAAACTGGACCCCTGTGACATTAACAATGCTGCTTGACATGTGTGGTCTCTCTGGTTAGTTCACTGTGACTGGAAGCTGTGCATTTTGATTGAATTCTAAGGAAACCCCAAGGCAGAAATCAGAAGGCACCAAGAAACAGGTTCTCAGGGATAGGTGGGAAAGGAAGCAGGTGTATGCATAGGAGGGGTGGTGATTGGGCAGCCTCATGAGAGGCTTTCCACTGCTCTGTGCTCGTCGTGTCTAAGAATTCACCATGACATTCAGCCACCTCCTGTGGAAACAACTTTGAATGTGTTTTTTGTTGCTTGCATCCAGACTGTCTCTAAGAAAAGCTTTGGCTTCTGTTCTGACACAGAATGGCATTTGATATGTGATGAGAACTGTTTGATTCCAGCTGGCCATCCAACCATGGATTCCTCTATGTTCTAGGGAAGGCTCAGTACACAGTGAAGATAAAGTGGAGTCTACACAGCCACCCCAGTGAATGCTAGAAAGGAGTTCTTTGTTTACCTAGTAGCTGATTTCCAACAGTCTTTTAGCATTGCTTTCCCCCATATATCATTATCTACAGGGGATGCAATCTGAGACTCCTCAGAAAAGTAAAAAACTTTGGCTAGACCCATGCCTGTGTATGTATAGTTTTCTTTTGTATGTATATGCCTATGATAAGGCATAATTCATAACTTAGATATAATAAGATACTATTTATAGTAAAGTAGGTTACAATAACATATTCTAATAATAAAGGGTAGTTAAAGCTTATGAATATATATTTCTAGACTTTCCTATATAATTTATTCAGGTTACAGTTGCCAGCAGGTAACTGAATCACAGAAAACAAAGTCACAGAGGTAAGGACTACTACATGATTCTTCCACATAGACTATTCAGATCTGTGGAGAGAGAGTCACTGGACAAACTGTTCTTTCTCATAGCACATTTCTTGAATCACAAGTTCTTCTGGGTCCTGGTTGAGCTTCTTCATTCCTGACACAGGCAATGGGAAAACCTATCATTATCACCAGCATGGAAAAATGGCTCCCCAGCCTTGCCGCCTATGAGCCACAATCTTGCCACAAGTTTCTGGAAGGAGTTACATATATTCCAATGGCTTCCTTTCCCTTTCTTTCTTTCTTTCTTTCTTTCTTTCTTTCTTTCTTTCTTTCTTTCTTTCTTTCTTTCTTTCTTCCTTTCTTCCTTCCTTCCTTCCTTCCTTCCTTCCTTCCTTCCTTCCTTCCTTCCTTCCTTCCTTCCTTCCTTTCTTCTTCTTTCTTTCTTTCTTTCTTTCTTTCTTTCTTTCTTCCTTCCTTCCTTCCTTTCTTCCTTCCTTTTTTTTCTCCCTCCCTCCCTCCCTCCCTTCCTTCCTTCCTTCCTTTCTCTCTCTCTCTCCCTTCCTTCCTTTCTTCCTTCCTTTCTCTCTCTCTCTCTCTTTCTTTCTGACACTCTGCTGTCCATTATTGTCACCCCACTTCTCCATGCATTAAGTTAGGCATCAAAATTCTAGTCCTGAAGTCTGTCTTTGAGAAGAACGAGAGAAATGAGGGACTTGCATATACCAACCACTACATGAGATACAGTATAGCTGTTTCGCCATGACAATTTTATGAAGTAGATATTTTTCCACTTCCCCAATGAACATCTAAGATTCACAGAATGATCACAGAGATGCACATATCCTATAGGTAGTAAATGGAGGAGTCCCTAAATAAGTCATGGAGTATCCTACATTTTTCTTACATTCCTCTGTTTTGGATTTGAGGAGAAATGTAGAGATTTACAAGAGTGGAAGGCCTAAGTGGTGGGAAGAATCAATTTCATGTTGAAATAAGTCACATCAGTGTATTTCCCAGAATAAGGCTTTACAGTGAGAGAAGGGAGTAAATAATGACTATTTAATTTCTTTCTCAAAAGCTCAGGAAATTCTCTTTCTTGTCACTTCATGCAGATTTCCTAAGACCCTGTGCGAGTAACTGTTAGGATTCAGCAGTGCATTAAAAGTTGTTTCCCCAGGGGGGATTTTCAAACTTCCTTTCGTCATCTTCATTATTTTTTCTCATAATTGATACTTTATTATTAAAAATATAACATCACTTGGGAATATAGCTACTACTGAATGTTTTCCTAGTATATGTGAGGTCCAAGGTTCTATGTCATAGACACATACATCCACACACAAATAAATATGCATACATTTTATCTATTTTATATTATATTTAATAATATTGTTATTGTTTTCTGAATGTGTTTGAGAAACAATAATCAAAATATGCAAAGAGAATGCACTTTTAACAGCAATGCTCTCAGAATACATTTCAAAGAAAATATCTGCACAATTAAGACATCTGAATCACTTCAGAAATGTAACCTCTGGGTGGCTGAAACTGGTTAGAAACAAAACGCAGAAAATAGAACCGAGATGTAGCCAGAGATGAGGACCTTGCTGCCTCCAAAAAGGAGCAATAGAGTTAAGTTTGAAGAAAACATTTCTCATGAAAAGTAAAAGACAGGATTGATCACCATCTCACACTTTGGTTTTCTGCACCATTATTCTTTTGTAGCACAGAAAAATGATGAGAAAAAAATTGAAAAAAGAGCTTACTAGAGAAATGGTCTTTTCTCTAAATGACAAACTTTTTAATATTTCACCCATGCTTTTTATATTAGTAGAAAACATTAAGGTCAAAGTTTCACAATCAATCTTAAAGGTTCACTGCCACAGATATGTATTTCAAGAATAATAAGCATATGGTTGAAAGTTCTCTTTCTAAACTCAGTCCTGGTGAATTAGGTGAGCACATGATTTCATTCTCTGAATTCTCTTACTTTTTCTTCAAAGCACTAACTAGGCCTGAGCCTCCTTAGCTTCTAATATCAGATAAGATGGGTGCATTCAGAGCGGTACAGTCATAGGTTTCTCTTGCTTTATTAACATGCTGATGCCAATGGTGTTTGTCTTGGTTGCCCTAAATTACATGTTTAGGGTACTTTTGTGAGAGTTTCATCATTTTTGGAATGCATGAAAGATCATCAGTATGTGCTAAGCCTCAGCCAGATTCAAGGATAACAAGAAAGGGTACAGCTATTAAGTCTCACTGGACATTTAAGATGGTACAGAGAGAGAAGGGGAGAAATTACCATCTGATGATTTTCAGATTAGGTCTGGATAAAGCAGAGGAACCCAAGATTGTAACCATTGATCGCCTTAACTCCCTACTCATCTCATCTTTATATGATGACTATCCATCTTGCAGGAACCACTGTTTCTCTTTGGGATCAATAGTGAAGGATGTAAGGTGAAAGGGAGTGAGGCATGGCTTGTACATACATGTTAAAATTGCTGCCAACATGCCTGCTTCTCTGTTTCCCTTCCAAAGCTGTTATTGAGCATTTCTGTGCTCTAGACCCAGTAGCAGTCACCAGAAATATTTCCACAGTTCCTGCCTGCGTGGGACATACAAACTCACAGTGCAAACAGATAGATACACATATACCCTTAGATGTGTAATAAGAAGTCTAGGCAAAATGTTCTATGTAAAGGAAAGAAGGCAGCAGGAAATTCACACAAGGCCTGCTGACCTAGACTGACTCAAGTTTTTGAAAGAGGGTTGTGAAGAGAAGAAATCAAAAGATAATAGAGCAGTTATAGAGCATGCACAAAGGTCCTACAGAAGGAAGGGACAAGATCCTCAAAGAAGCCCAGTTGATTTAATGGAGGCAGAAGCCAAGACTGCATGGCCCTCTGGTCCCTCGTGTTATTTTAACCGAACTATGGTGCCTTTGCAGGTATTCTCGAACCAGAAGTTGGGTGGTTTTATACAGTGGCTTGTAGAGAGTAGAACATCTTATACATAATATCATGGCAAAGATAAGAAGGCCATTTAACAGGGTATGCTCTGAGCCCTAAGCAGCTACCTTAGCTCAGGTAGATAACAGGGGAGAGAGAGAAAGTAGAGGAGAAGTAGAAGTAGTGGTTTTTAGATAGAGTTCAGAGGTCAGATGGAGATTTGGTTATGTCTTGATAAATGAGGTACAAAGGAGAAAGTGGTTTGATCAAGGACTAATTCTTCTGTAACCATTACAGTGAGTGTGACTGCAGTGAGATAGACAAAGTTAGGAGAGAGAGAGAGAGAGAGAGAGAGAGAGAGAGAGAGAGAGAGAGAGAGAGAGAGAGAGAGAGAGAGATTGGGATTTTGTTACATTATTCTATGCTTCCTACATTTGCCATTATTTTGAGATGTTAGAGTGGATTTACTTACTAGACACTTGGGGATGAGGCATGGACCCAAAAAGGAGATGAATTTGATGATCACTGATTTATGGATAGGACCCGAATTGTTAGTATCAGTGAGTATAGCTACAGATACAGTGAAGGGTAAGCATAGATGAAGGGCAGTGACTAGATTGGGACTTAGGATTCTAGCATTTAATGATCATTCTTGGAAGGCAGTTTGGGGTTCCTGAAAAGGTCAGAAGAAACCCAGAAGGTTACAGAAAATAGGATCTTAAAGAAGGAAGCACTGGGAGAAGATGAGGCAAAGGTTAGTGATACAGGGCCAGGCCAAAAGCTGCCTGTGAAGTGCTGGAGAAACCATTTGGGAAGGCTTGAGGGGAGAGAAAGAAGAGGCAAAGAGTGCGAAAGTTGTCAAGGCAAAGGGCACTATGGTTTGAATCGGGTTTGTCCTCAGTGAAACTTGAGGCTCAGTTCCTCCATAAGGTAGTACTGAGATGTGGGGCTGAGTATGAGGTGTTTGGATTGAAGAGATGGATGTGGCCTAATAAATTTCCTCAAGGGAATGGGTTAGCTGCTCTAAGGAGAGCAGCCCTTTCCTTCCCTTCTAAGGAGAGCACATACCCTCTTCCCCCTCTGCTTTTCACCATGTGTTGAAGCAGAGTATAGCCTTTGTTTGAAGTCAAGCAGATACAAAGGCCTGATCTTGAACTTCCTGGTCCCGAGAACTATGAACCACAGTGAACCCGTTTTCTCTATAAATTATCCAGTCTCATGCATTTTCTGTTACTGCCATAGAAAATAGCCTTAGCCAGGGTGACAGGAGAAGAGCCATGCCCCTCAGGATTGATTTTTTTTTTTAATGGTTGAATTTGAAGCTGAGTGAAGCTGGAGACTAAGCATTGGAGAAAAGAACTAGAGTTAAGAAATGCAATTGAGCTGTGCAGTGGTGGAGCACGCCTTTAATTCCAGCACTCAGGAGACAGACCCAGACGGATCTCTGTGAGTTCGAGGTCAGCCTGGTCTACAGAGTGAGATCCAGGACAGGCACCAAAACTACATAGAGAAAACCCTGTCTTGAAAACCATCCCCCAGAAAAGAAGACAAGTGGATATGGAGGGAAAAAAGAAAAAGAAAAGGAAAGCATGATAATAGCTAGCTTTGGGTTCCTGGGTAAGATGAAATAATAGGATTTATACCTCAGGGACAGGACTGGACTTAGATAGGAGGGAACATATTCCTGTGGTGGAAAGAAAGAGACAGTAGAGTCAGGCTAAGCCAAGGTTTAGCTCAGTAGTGGCAAGCTAAGAAGCTTACCCGCATGGATACTTTAGTCTTTGAACTAAAAGCCAGTAGCATCGTGCTCATCACTGGTACCTCACCTAGACTTGTTCTGTACGTGTGCACCAAGCCAAAGACATTAAATTTAATCTGCCAGAAAGATGCAGGTAGTGTTGGGCAGTGGTTTTCAACCTGGAAGTCATGACCCCTTTGGGGGGTTGAAAGACCCTTTCACAGGAGTTATCTACTAGCATCAGAAAACACAGGTATTTACATTATGATTCATAACAGCTACAGAATTACAGTTATAAAGTAACAATGAAAATAATTTTATGGTTGGGGGTCACCACAACCTGAGGAGGTATATTAAAGGGTTGCAGCATTTGGAAGGTTGAGAAACACTGGCGTAATGTAGAAAGTCCAAGCTCACTCTCGATTTTAAAAGCCCACCAATTCCTGAGCTTGAAATCCCACCAATCCCCAGGCTTGCCTCAAGCTTGGGACTTGAAATCCCACCAATCCCTACCCTGGAAATCTCCACCCTGGAAAACTTTGCCCCCAAGAAACCCTATATAAATCCTGCTTCCTGCTCAAGTTCTTGCCTGAGCAGAAGCAGCCACCCTCTTACATCTCATGTGTGAGGTTTTGTTTTGTTTTTGTTTTTTTGGTGTGTGTGTGTGTGTGTGTGTGTGTGTGTGTGTGTGTGTGTGTGTTATGACTTTGTGATATTCCTTGGCTCCCTACTGTCAGGATATCTTTCTCCTCAAAGCTGCAACACTTGCATTGGGGGAAGTCTTTCCCCGCAGAGCTGTAACACTTACAGTAGTAGATCTGTATCTTCTCTCATGGCTCTATTATTTTCTTTTAAATTTGATATACAAATTTAGTAATTAGTGCCTGGAAGCAATTTAAGTGACCACACTCTTGAGGTTATATTTTAATATCCCTAGTGTTACAACCAGAGAAATAATTTCCATAGAAAGTGTTGAACTGGGAAGAAGAAAAAAATGGATTATACCTCAAGAAAATTCTGTTCTGTGATAAATGCAGCCCAGGCTGATGATGCCCCTGGAGAATTTTTCATCTGGCCTCCAAGCTGTAAAAACCTGACAGTGAGAATTCCACTGCCCCTGAATAAAAAGGAAAGCCAGCATCGCTGCATATTCATTCCAACCTGGAAAGCATGAGCAGATGTGAGCAGAGAAAATACACACAGGCATGGGAAGCACCTGGACTTCTAATCCCCGTTGTCCCTTGAGAAAGCTACTTAGCATTACTCAGCCTTGTTTCCTCATCATGAACTATGAACAAAATCTAAGCTCTCAGAGTTGGGCAGATTGAAAACATACACTATATAAGATACATTATGCAGGCATAGCACCTACCTGAAATACATCTATTATCACATCAATTATAGTAGTGAATTAGGGCTATTTTTTTTTTCAGATTTTTTTTTTTCGGCTTCTCACCCTACAATGGGAACTTCATAATTTCTACTTCATAAACTTGGAAGACTTGAACATGAATGGTTAGTTTCAGGTACAATTGTTTCCTTGCCATCGGAATGAAAGGTGTTGTCCTTTCTATTGTTCACATCTCTCTAAAGGGGTGATGGGTAGTTGAAGCAGAGTTATGGGTTGAACTGCAGAGTACGCTGGACTTTGTCTTTGGACCTTTGACTGAGTGATGTGTTCAGGGAATGAGGAGAAAGAAAGAATGTGCATGTATGATGCTGTCTCACACAAGGCACGTGCAGCCTGAGGACCTTTCTATGATGACAAACTTGAAGAATGGCTTACCTGCTTGATTTTGTGTTGTTCTAGTAGAATACCTAGACAAGGTAGGTTATAGAGAACAAAGAATTTGAACTGGGCAGTGATGGCACACGCCTTTAATCCCAGCACTTGGGAGGCAGAGGCAGGCGGATCTCTGTGAGTTTGAGGCCAGCCTGGTTTACAGAGCGAGATCCAGGATAGCTAAGGATACACAAAGAAATCCCATCTTTAACCCACCTACAGAGCGAGAGCGAGAGCGAGAGCGCACAAAGAATTCTTTCCTTTAATTCTGGAAATGGGGAAGTCCTAAGTCAAGAGGTTGTCTGGTAAGGGCCTTTATAATACACCATCTGTGCTTGAAGACACAAAGAACACATGTAAGAAGAGAGGGAAAGGTGGAGCTCACATCAGGAGCCACTCCCATAATCACTGATCCACTACTGCAGTGGTGGGATTAACCTATTTACAAGGGCAGAAACTCTTGATTTAGCTACTTCCTGAAGGTCCTTCCTCTCCATACTGCTGACTGGGGTTCAAGGATCTAACATATGAACACTGGTAGACCTAGTCAAATCACAGTAAGAATGGAGACAGTTCTTTAAGAACTTTTCATCTTCAGACCCAAACTGCTCCTCAGCCTTATTGTCCAACCCCGCCCTGTCTTCCCTTGGAAACTGCTCAGTGTTCTCACTTCTTCCAGCCCTGATTACAATGACTGCTTCTCCCTTCTTGGTTGTATAAGAGTTTCCTCAGAGATTGAAACATTTTAATCTGCAGGGAAACACCTTGAGCAAAAAAGAGCAGACAACTCAGGATAGCTTCCGGAAGTCCCTGAAACTGACCAGGTTCACTAAGCTTCTCCTTACCAGAGGAAGCAACTAAAGCTGAGAGTCCCTTTCAGACTGGAGCAGAACTGCAAAGATGGCAGAGCTGCCAGGACACAGACATGCTAGGCTGCAAAGTCTCTGAGACCAGACCAGCTGCCCAGAAAGAGCAAAACCCATCTGAGCCGCCTCGGAGAGGTTTAGACCAAATGAGGCACCTGGAAAGGACACTCTCCAACCTGTTGAGCTGAATGCAGGCTGTGCAATGTGCCCTAGCATCCCAGCTTTGTGAGCTGTCACCCATGCTGGACTGAGCCCTAGGTGATGTACTGCAGCTGTGCTTGAATCATTTCTGCTCCTGTAATCAACGCCTCACCCATATTCCTGTAAATAACCCCAATAAAGCTCCATGGTCCCCCTTGTTGGACTTTGATAGTATCTGTACTTTGGTTTGTTGTAGTTTCCCTATCAGGGGTGGGTAGATGTGTGTGTCGTATCTCCCTGGGAAAAATTTTGTCACACAACACTCTCCCACCCACAGTGAAAATGGCCTTCTCTGGGAGGACTTCCCCAATGCTCCAGGCAGTTTGTCTCTTCTGTAGGCTCACACTACTTTGATGCTTTTGAATATATTTCCATTGTAATACTTTCTGGGTTGGATTTAATTAGATTGTTAATTACTTTGCTTCCCTCATCAGATTTTAAGCATCTAAGCAGCAGAGGGCCAATACACATTTGGCACCACATCAGTAATATTCTGGTGCTAGAGTGTCATGTTGTTTAATAAATGTTGAAGTAAAGAATGGATGCTGGGACTATCCTAAAGGACAAGGCTGAATGCATAATTACCTAGTGTGTTTATCTCTCAGAAGGAGGAAGCACAGGAAGCTGGATACACATCATGGATTGCCTACAAATATACTCATCCTCTGGCCGATTCATATTGAACCTGCATGACATTATCTGTTACTTTGTTCTTTCACTCATCAATGTGTATCCCTACGTATCTGTCTGGGTCATCAGACAACAAGAACTCTGATACAAAATGGTATCTCTAATAATATGTCTGACTCCTAGCATAGTTATGTATTTAAATATGTGTTCTGGTCAGGGTGTAAGCAGAATCATGTTTGTATTTATAACACTCATAACAAGAAGGGCAACTCTCACCAAAGCCTTGAGGGTGTAGTAGAAAATATATGATATGGAAGTAGAGAGAAGGAATACTGGAGGTAAGAATAGGGACTGGGAATAGGAAAAGGAGGTAGGAGATGGTTAGTTAACCAAAACCAATGATGTATAAAAAGTCTTAGGGAGACACACTGCTTTGGAAGCTAGAAACATACCTTTAAAAAAAATCCAACTTAAAAAAAAAGAGTTTGGACAAGGGTACCTTTCATGAGGGGACAATGCTTCCATTAGAAGTCATAGCTTATTAAGTGAAAATCTCAGAGTCAAGCATGGGATACATCCCTAGGTCAGGGAAGCCCCAAAGACCTGCCCCTCCCCAAACAGCACAGGCTATTGCTATTGTTCTTGGTTGCTCACCATAATTAGGTGGTAAGACTCTATTGTTGAAGACAAAACCTATTTGGGTTCTAGGACATAGGAAAATTAAGCTGTAACTGACCTAGAAACCTCTTTTTTTTTGATGGCTAGCTTTCATGGTGCCAAAAAATACATGAGCCGATGGGGAAGAAAACTCACCGTGGACTTACCCAACAGTCAGTGCACCTTGTGTGCTATAATATCAATCTGCCGGGTAAGATGTGCCTATTGGTGTTTAATAGTGGCATAGTAGTAATGGGGGCAACCACTGGCTTTCTGATTTGATTTCAGGCCTACTCCACAGGAGGCAATTCAGGCCTAGTATTATAAACTAGTATTATAAATTATAATCTAAAGCTCCTGGCCTTGGAGGCCATAGGTCCTAGGGAAGAACCTACTAGTGTTGTGTTGCTAAATAGGCATGCTAGTAAACTGCCTTCTAAATACCTATGCTCATACTCATAGATTAATACTGTCCTCAACTTGGTCAGAGAAACTTGTTTTTGCAGTGGGCAGCAACATGCAGACTCAGAACTGTTGAGTACTTAGTCCTCCTAACTAGAACATTTATATTCACCACTACCCCAAAGAACCAGGGAACATAGCTGAAGAGGAGGCAGAAAGAGGCAGAGGATGGGGAATATTGCTGAGAAATGCTGTCTTCTGGACACCACATGGTCATTGCACCTATGAACTCACATCAGCTATGTTGTCTGAAAAAGACCTGCAAAAGGTCAAACTAGTCAACTCCAGTGTGGGTTGAGAGAGGCTTCTACCCTGAGCTGAGGAAATATTATCAACTGGTGGCTTCTTTGTTTGTGGAGGAGTCATTTTTCTTGGGTACGTGACTGTTGGTAGGTTTCAGTAGATGGTCCAGTAGATGGTCCTACATTCATGTGCATGAAGGCAGAATTAACTGAGCCCAATTGGTTATAAAAAGAAAAAAAAAGAAGAGGAAGAAGAGCAGACCAAGGTTAGCAAAGGGAATCTGGGGCAGGGGAGGTGGGGATTTGGGTCAGATATGATAAAGATATGCTGTATACATGTCTGAAATTGTCAGAGAATGAAAAATTAAAACGAGTGTCTTTTGCTATGCTGTTCATTCAGACGATGATCACATGGCTACTATGTGGCCATATTCTACAGCTCTGTAAAGCTTCAAGCCTTAGAAAAACGAGAATGTGTGACCTAGTTACCAAAAAGAACAAAAGACCAGTGAGTATCTGTGAATTTATACCCTTTTCTTCCTTCTAGTGCTTTCTGATAAAGCCAAAGACCTCTGGCATTTATCTCAGCAACAGGATTCACATAGGCAACAATATACAGCAGGCACAGCTTTCCTGAAGGGTGGTAGAGGAGGGGGCAGCTGCTTTATGGAAATAACTTCTTAATTTACAGGTTCAGCCTCCAAGATTTTCAAACTCCATTGCATGACATAAATGTACTGTAAGTTCAGTAAAAGAGGTAAATGAAGTAGTAAACCAATGATAAAGTATGCCAGTCCTTTAATAAAAACAACAGCTGCTACTTTATCTTAAGTACATTTTTTTAGAGATTTTAAAAAGCCAAATTAAAGCTTCATGCACTTGCATTCCTTAAGCCCCATGTGGAGACCAGGCAGTCACAGACTTTCCTGAAGCAGGAGAATCGTTTTCATCATCTTTAGAAACATTGGCTAAGGATGAGGTTCTGACCCTCTAACATTCTTGAAAGACTGTTCCAGTATTAACCTCTAGGACCAGGTAGGGGTATTCAAGATGAATTGGTGGGGATGGCAAACCTCAGTTGGCAAGTCATTGATTTATTCAGTGACCACTTACAAGTTAGCAGGGGTGCAGTCATGAGAGCCAAGAGTGATCTGATGGATACCAGCCTGCTGGTTGTTTTGATGAGTCTTGGGGTGAACCGACAGCTGTGACTTTACCCATAGCATATTCTGGTGGCTTTTATTTTAAACCAGGCTCTTCTATACCCTGTGTTGTCTTGACCACAGATTTTATATTAGAGCTCACTGGAACTGAATCTCTTCTTAGGAAAACTGTCCCTATGGTTGGATTTGGACCAGAATCCTGTGTTGAAGCTCAGCTGACTTCAAGCTTTGGCACACGAGGGGGAATTCAATGACATTTCTCTGATATTACTCATCTCTGCTAAGACCTTCCAGATCTCAGCTCTGTGGATCACACAAAGGACACACAGCTTATCACTACTTCACAATCTCCACTGTCAGAAAAACCTGAAGAAGCAAGTTCAGCCTGTGCCTTAAGCCTTGCATTTCTGATTTACACTCACGCAGTGGGAAAATGTGTTTGGAAGCAGTTCCATGGTGTTGAGGGATTTGGTTTGTTCTTCATGTTGGCACAACTCTGGCAAATGGGGAGGAGTGGGGAGACAGCGCCTTTTCACAGCTGTGCATTGCAAAATGAGTTAACTTTTGAAAGTAGCTGGTTAAAATAGTACGTGTTCACATATGTATATAGCTGAAGTGAAATGATATCATTCGGGGTGATAATATTCTCCCCCAGAGCCATGGACTAGCTAACAAAGGTCCAGTATCAGGTGTGAGAGACCCCCTTTTGAATTGTTGTTCAGGGGAGTTAGCTATAGCCAAACAATATAGGCTATAGCTGTTGCCCTTAGTTGCCTCCCAGAAGCTGAGTCCCCATTGCTGAAGACACCACACAATTTGGTCACAGGGATCAAAGGAATCAGACTGGATTTGACCCAAAAACCATCCTCCTGCACTAGAAGGGCTATGCAAGCTGCCAAAAGAAGAAAGCATTTAACAGTCATACCCAGCTGTGATGACTATGAACTACAACAATGATCAGCATGGCACGATATCCCCAAAGATGAAACAGGGGCATTGTTATCTTGGCAGTAGCCAACAGCTGTCTAAGTGGAGTTAAGGCCTGCTGAACAGGAGGGAAATCATGACTGGTACTGAAAACATAGCCAACGACTTGACGATAGCCACAGCTAGTCAAAATATAGGTCACAATTGAATCTGAAGTGCCAAGCCCCAACTGATACATCTATAGCACAGCCCTTACACCTAAATCTCAGGGAACATTGTGAAAGAAGGACCAAAAAGTCTGCTGTGAGATTGTGTCTTCTAGATACGACATGGAAGCTCCTTACATGAAATATCAACAAGGCCCAAATAATGACAATACCAGTTGATATGCCAATGTGGATAGAAGAAATCTCATGGGGCCCCATCCCTAGATGAAGAGCTACAGGTAGTTAAAAACTGCTGAGAGAGGCATATTCTTCCTCAGAGATGAGCACTCTAAATCTAAATGGTTATCCAATACCAAGTAGTTGACCCTAAAAATGTACAAACAGCACTAAGCAGACTCTAAAGGTTATATTTATTTGCATATTAAAGAATAAGAGGCCACGAATTCCATAGGGAGTGTGGAGTGAATGGGATGACTTGGAAGGAGGAAAGGGAAGCAGAAATGATGTAGCTATATTTTATAATTAATACAAAATAAACAAGGGACATGATACTATAGGTAAGGTTTAGTAATAAGTAGAAACTATTAACGTAGATAAAGAAATAAACTCTGTCAAAGTATGTTGAGGCTTTTCTGTAACTCAGATTAGCTGAGGCTATTATGTCTATCCAACATTGTGTAAGTGTGTACATTGTCAGTATTTTAGTAATACTCTGCCATCTTTATTTAGCATTTACACTTAATTTCCTCCCATAATTTTTTTTGTTAAATATTCTATTTCTAGCTTATGGATTCTCATCCTCATTCTGAAAGTTTCTTTTCCCTCTCCTTTTAAGTAATTTCTAAGTTTTTCATTTTTCTTTTTCCTTTTTCCTAGTAGAATTTCTTTCATTAAGATTACTAGATTAACCCCCTGTACCACCAAAAAGTGATTAGAAAGGGGGCGGGAGAGATGGCTCGACACATAAGAGCACTGGCTATACTTCCAGAAGGTTGGAGTTCAGTTACCAGCACCTACATGGTGGCTGCAACCACAGGTGTCAGTCATACATGTGGTATACATACATACATGCAGGCAAACATCCATATACATAAAAATAATATTTTTTTTTTCAAGACAGTTTCTCATTGTGTAGCCTGGCTGTCTTGGAACTCACTATGTAGATCAGGCTGGCCTCGATCTCACAGTAATCTGCCTGTTCTCTCTGCCTCCCCATTCTAAGTACTCGAAGTAAAGGAATACACCACTATGCCTGGCCATAAAAATACTTTTGAAAGTGGAGGCAGGTTTCATAGAAACAGGCAGTGAATGTGGAAGTAGATTTAGGTTCTAATCTGTATATTAGCTTCACTTCATAGCTGGCCATAAACTAACATCTTTGGACAAATTTGTAATCTACCATTAACCAATGAGATTTATTTATTACTCTAAATTCAACATTTTAGGGCTCTAAATAATATGAGGTTTCACTGAAAATACCAAATACGCTGATTTTTCAAATAATGAACTTAATTTTTGCTAATAAATCTTTGTCTGGTTATGTTAAACAATAATGTCCACAGCAACTGAGAGAATGGAAATATTTTCATGAGCAGTAGAGAAATATATTTCCTAGTTGCTAATATTTTAAGAAATTAAACACATTAACAAGTAGTATATATATATATATACCATTAACCCTTTGAGAGGAAACCCCACAAGAAAAGTAACTCTGAAATATGGCCATCTTGTTGGACAGATCAATGGATGTCTAATGGGTAAACACTGAAACCCTCTTTCTAAACTCCTAGGGCAGGAGCTTAAAGCCTTGAAATACATGATGCTTTGAGACTGCCAAGCACATCCTGCAGAAACCAATGCACACTGCTTAGATCTGCAGGCCCCAAAGCTAGCATTTGGAGTGCACACACCCAAAGAGTAGGCATAGCATCTACAGAAGGGCATCACCATGTTGCCTAGACTGGCCTAAAACTCGCAATCCTCCTGGCTCCACTGCATGAGTGCTGGGATTTCTGGCATCTGCCACCATGTCTAACTCTACCTCATACCTCACAGTGGTGACTTCTGAGCCCAGTGCATGCCTGCTGATGCCATGCAGCTTCCTCTTTTGTGCTCTGTTTTTTTTTCACGCTTCAGCTTGTCTTCATTCAACCCTAGTGTTTCTTTCCTTTCATCTCTGATGAACTTTTCTAGGCCTGCATTGTAGGTTTCGCATTCTCTAGATGTGTTTAAATGGTGTTGCATGCTTTAGCCCTCTTCTCATCATGGAAGGTCTTAACTATCAATATTATTTATTTCCTCCTTTTTCAACTTGACTTAGCAGCTATACTTTAACTTTTAGATCTTCATCTACAATTCACACTGTATAAAGCAATAACCTATACAAGGAATACTTGTCTAAACTATTTGAAATATAAGCGATTCTCAGTCCCACTCCTCTTGTGAAAGGTGGGGCATAGCAGATGGTGGCCCTCAGTTTCAAGCAGCCACAGAAAAGGAAGAGGGTACTGGAAGCGCATGGGAAACACCAAAAACTAGGTTTGTTTCCTTTACAGTTTTGTTTAAGGTTGTTACTTGGAATGCCTACCAATGATAGTGTCCTTATATACTATAGAAACTTCCAAAGAGAGCAAGAGCATACACCTATTATTGGGGCTCATTACCTGACAGTCCCTAAGCTCCTCACACATGCCAGGAACTCTTCCTCCCTTCTGCTTATATGTGTTAACTCTTCAGAAGGACTTACCACTCTGACTTCAGCAGGACTGCAAACACCAGTCAGTCTCAGTCACTTCCCACCATACAGGCTCTGCATAACAGCAGTAAGATTTACCTTAATTGTTCGAGGAACAGTTTCCTGAATTAAATCAACGAATCCCTAATTGGCCTATTGTGATCCAATGTACCCGTAGGGTTGATTTTGCAAGTCTAAAACTGAAAAGAGACACCTCCTAAAAAAATGCAATTAAAATTTATATTGGGAGCTAGACTAGGAAATCTACAGGCTAGACAGCTCAATCTTTGAAATGCAGTGCTGAATGATGAAATTGCTAAGGCCTTTCCCAGTCCTGTTTACTCAGGCATCCTCTGGCCCTGGGGAAGACTTTTCTCTTCAGCATTCTCATCTATTGATGAAATTAATTAATCCTGCTAATGACATATGATTGTTGCTCTCTGAAATGGGATGTTGACATGGAAATAGAGATTCCTCTGGGGTTCCACCTGATGAGTCAACTCTCCATAATTACAGGAACTACGTTCTAGGTGAAGTTAAAGAGTAGAGTTGGGGATGCTTGTCTACCATGTCTGAAGCAAACAACTCTGTCAGATGAGTGGCTACATCCATGAGGTTGTAAACTTGAGGTTCCTGTAGGTCATGTTCCCTACAGCACGTCCAGCATTTATGCACCAGCCTATATTCAAAGAACAAAATTTAAATTGAATTTTTTTTTTTTTTGTTTCTCAAGACAGGGTTTCTCTGTGTAGTTTTGGTGCCTGTCCTAAATCTCACACTGTAGGCCAGGCTGGCCTCAAACTCACAGAGATCCACCTGGCTTTGCCTCCCGAGTGCTGGGATTAAAGGCATATACCACTGTCACCCAGTTTACATTGAATTTTTTAAGGCTAGATACAACTTTTAAAGGTAGACACAGTTATAATCTACAGTTAGGCATGAGAAAAACTCAGACAAACAAAGGTCTTAAGAAAATACTGAACAAATTCACTAAGTGGTGACATGAAAGATGTGATCAGAGCTTATGCTCATCATCAGATTATGTTAACTCTAGGTTTCTTTGAAAATTTGTTGGGATTCCATTGGATTAAAGAAACTGAATGATTGGAAGCTAATCGGTTAGGGGCCAGAGGGTTAGCCTCAGACCCATGCTCTTAGTGGTCCATCAATGCAAATACTTCTTGAGCATCTACTAGGTGGTGGTGCTTTTCACTTCTGGGGCCTGGAATACAGTGGGGGAAAACAGAGAAAAGGAAGTAATCAAAGAAACACTTGTCAGAGAAGGTGTTGGTGTTAAAGATGAGGGATAAGGAGACATCAGTGAGGAGTTTGCGGGCAGAAATGGGAGAAGAAAGAAGAATGCTTTGTCTGGGAGGTAGTGATGTAGCTAAGGGCTCCAGGAGAGGAAGGATTGGGGTATATTTAATGATTGAAATAGTAAGTGGTTAGTCTTAATGAGGGCTAGCACTAGACATTTTCAGCTGAAATAATTACTTACTATTTCTCTTTAAAATGGCAGCTGTGTTATATTTCTAGAGTTTGTCCATGAAACGTGCAAGACAGGCATTTGAAAGCTATGGCATGCTATGGGAATTTTATGGGCATCAGTATTGTGTCTGCCCTGGGCCAGGATGGGGAGCTGGCAGATTCTGTTGGCATATTAAGTGATGCTGAAAGGAAAGGGATATTAAAGGCCCCAAACTGTCAGCTTTTAATGTACATGGTGAAGGACCCAGGGGGTTGGACGGTACCAAATGAACACCTGGCTCCAGTTTTCTTCAGCTGTATTTCATGTACCTTCTGAGCACTCACAGTACTATCTGGATAATAGATATGAGTGCTGTTTGGCTCCTTGATTCAGCAAGTAGTTCCCACCCCCAAATCTGCTACTGATTTAGAAAAAAAAATGGATGTTTCAAAATGAATCATCCAGAAACCCTTCAATTTTTTCTATTTTGCTTTCAACCTATAGGCTTTTTCCTCTAAAATATTGTTACATGCTCTTTCATTTTCCTTTTGGATGGCATTTGATTATTATCTGACACAATTGATCATGCTATTCAGGTTAGCAGAAACTACCAGAGCAGCTGGCCATCCATCAGCTAAGGCACTTTCCAGAAAAAAAAGGGTTTTTTTAAAAAAGGGTTTTCTCCAGAAGCATACACATAACTACCCTTGTCAGAGCTGACTTTGGAACCCTTGAGCCCTCTGATATATGGATGTACACAAATGTACACAGAGATGACTTAGCAGTTAAGGCCCAGTAAGGCATTGCAGGTCAAAATGCATAGAGTCCAAGAGTTCAAGGGAAAAGAAAAGACGGCAGAGTGAAGACGTGAGAGAGTAGCTTCTAAGCTACCCTCAATGGTACTGCGGCCTGCACCAGCTGTCTACAAATCAGCTCTGGCTCACAAAGAACCAAGGCATGATGGGGAATTTCACTGTTGGGGGCTTTTCTAACAAGAGTCATAATGTTCCTTACACCTTTCTCAATAATGAAAATCAGTCTTTTCTGGATGTGTGTATACCTTCCCTGGCTATTGTCTATGCTAGACTGGCACACCAAGTTCATTTAGGAGGTGACAGGATCGATCCTGACTTCAATGTTTATTAGCATTATACTTATGATCAAATTACTAACCCTGGGTGATCATCTATAAAACAAGTAATTTTGACCAATGGCTTTCAATGTTTTGTGGGAGTTAATGAAGAACACAGAGAAGAAACTCATTAAGGGATAATAAGGTCTGGGCCTTAATAGTTTTTTCAACTCCCACGCTATTTTGAGATTCACTGCTTTTGGGGATTAAAGACCAATAGAGGTAACAGGTACCTGGCCATCCATCCCTGTTGCTTAAGATCCTGTGAAGAAACTGAAACTCCTACATGAGTACCGACATTAATTGGGTGTGTGGTTCAGTCACTCAACTTATGTGACACATGGTATCCTCACTTACTGATTAGAGACAAGAATGCCCATCTCTAGTTGCTATGGATTTAATGGATTAACAGAGGCCACTGACAGGTGTCAGTTGAAGTCGATTCTTTTTTATTTTACATGTAGATTTATGTTTTTTATCTAGAATCTTCTGGACACAAAACTATTTGAATGTGACTCCACAAAACTGTCTCATGATTTTTCTAACAGATTGCGTATCTCTTGCATATAAGTATTGAATGTATGGCTGCCATTATCATGAAAACATACTTTTGTCCTAAAAACTCTTCAATTACTCTTAAAATACTTCAATTTCATTAGATACAATTATATACAATTCTATTGAGTTGCATACAATTAAAACGTTTTTGTTTCTCTGCCCTCACTTTTAAGCCCTCCATCCTATTTCTTTCATCCATTTAATAACTTGAGTTGAGTTTTCCTAGAAGACCAAGGAAATACTTTGCTCTGAGGCTTAAAGCAGTAGTTACTTACTGTTAGGATCCTCTAATTTATGACAAATAGCCTGGCTAACCACAAACACAGATCACAGTCACTATACCAGCTCTCCCCTGTTAGCCCTATACTTTATTAGCCTCTCCCACCTATAAAAATAATCTAGGTAGAAGATTTTATATAGTTATCAACATCTTCAAAATACATGATCCAAAGCTTAGTTTTATAATGTGTTAGTTATTAAGAAAATGATTTTAAAATGACCCCTCCAAATGACATGCAATCCAAGTAATAGAATCTCATTCAGTTTGGCCTCTGTTGTAGTTGGCTGTTCAAGGGAGGAAGTCATTGGAGGGCTGGAGGTGGATGAATGGAAGCCAGAGGAAAGCAAATGAGCAGCATCCTTAATGACCACCCTGCTGCAGGAACCCTGTTGCCAACAAGCAAACAGGAGGCAACTAGCTTAGACTCAGCCTTGGAGCAAGGCCTGAGTTTCACTGAGAGCCCTTGTTTCTTTAATCTGACTTCTGCTTGGGCTCAACTGCTTTGGACCACACAGCCTACCTCCTTTCCATACATCCCACTTCCTTCTGTTTTGTTATTCCTTTTATTGCTGTCCCTTTCTTTCCCTCTGATCTTTTTTCCTTCCATAATGAAGCAGTGGATGGAGAATTAGTTTATAGCTGCACAGTAAAGACCTCCTCTTGACAGATGGCCCTTCTTGCCTTATGGGGAAAGGGTGGACCACAGCTTCATTTGACACCGTCTCAGATACCTCCATACTGACAGCTTACATTAGCAGGTGTCAATTGATTTAGTGACACTCAGTGCAAAAATATATAACAGAACTTTATAGTTTTCTCCTGTCTTCCAATGTTCCTTGATTAGATGTTGACAAGGACAGCATTAATAGTATAAATCAAAAAGTTTTAGGTGATCCTTTGTAGTTTACAAGGAAATGTTTTTTCCCCCACTTTTGTGGCAAGTTTCATCTTCTCCCATCATACAGAGACATCTTACTTTGCTTACCAAGAAAACCCCACATCATAGCCTAGGTCAAACTAGGTGAGTGATCAGAATCAATAAAAGTTTGCTCAAGATTTACATTAACTATTAAGAATCAGCAGAAGTAAGTGTTGTCATTTGTCAGGCCACATTCAACTGCCCCTTGCAATTATAGACAACATGTCTAATTTAAAAGTTTTCACATGGGGAGATCCCAAGCATAGGAAGATTTCCTGAGCATTGCAGATGATCTATGGTGAAGCCAGTGTGGTGAAGGTCTGTTAAGAATGAAAGGCCAGGAAGACCCTACCCCTAAATTCCTCAGGGCAGAACAGAGCTCTTGCATGTGACCTGCCAATCACACTGCTCTGCTCATCATTCTGATGACTTGTTTCAGAATGTTAACCACAGGATGAAATTATCTTCACCAGAACACTATTGGGTTCAGCAAAGTTGTTCTATTACAAATGAATTTAATAAATGAATTCAAGCCTCTTTAAGCAACAATTTTGGCATCTGCTTAACAAGCAAAATCATACAAGAACATACCTTGCTAGAATGCTGAGCTGACTGAAGAAAAAATTACATTCATATAAAACAGTGTGAGTAAGATAAAATCCCAAGAAATGTTACTCCAGCTACTGGAAGACATTTTGCTTTTCCAAATGTTTACTAGCTTGAAGTTTCCAACTTTACCTCCCTCATCTGATTTTAGCTGACTGTTGTTAAGTTGTAAATTGCTTGCCTTGTTGGAGCCACATTAAGTAGACAAGTTCTTGTCACTTAGCAACCATTAGCAACTTTAAAATGTTGAGCAAGTTAATTTGGAACTAATTTTGAAATGGAGGGAAGTCTGAACGGTGCAGATGGGGAGATGGAGTTGCTAGGGGGAGGGAAGGAGAGGGAAGAAGAAACACAGCAGGATGTGGAAGATGCTGGTGTCAAGGGTACATGTGAATGAATGACAATCTGAGCCTGAGCTAGGGCCATCACTATTAACCTTGGTCAGAAAGGGAAGCAAGTCCTGCATTTAGTCAAAATTAGTTTAGTTGTTTCTAAGGCCAGACAGCTGCCTTTTTTTTTTTTTTTTTTTTTTTATCACTTGATCCTGTGGCAACCATTTTTTTTTTTTAATTCTAGGGATGGAATACAGAGACTCGAACATGCCAGCAAGCACTACATCACTGAATTATACAACCCTAGTTACCTCTATTTTCTTTTCTTTTTTTTTTCTTTCAATTTTGAGACAGTCTTACCACATTACCCAGGCTGGCTTCAAACTTGGAGTCTTAACTGCCCCCAGACTCCAAGTAGCTGGAATTTTAGGCCTGAGATACTAGATGTGGTCAAAGAAGCTCAATGTCATATTATCCCAAGTTGAAAAAGAAAACTGGGAGCTGGGATGATAACTCAGTCAGTGAAGTTTGTCACACAAATAGGAAGCACTGAGTTCAACAATCAGCAGCCACATTTTACACCCAGAGTGGTGTTACACACTTGTCACACCAGTGATGGGGAGGCAGAGACAGGTATATCCCTAGGACTCATTATCAAATCTACAAGCTCCAGGCTAGTGGAAGACTGTCTCAGAAAACAGGGCGGGTAGCAATAGCAACCGAGGAAGGGCACTCAAGGTTGGTCTCTGGTTTCCACACATGTGCATCTTCCCACACATAAAATGTACAAACACACACACACACACACACACACACACACACACACATACACACACAGAGCGAGAGAAAGAGAGAGAGAGAGAGAGAGAGAGAGAGAGAGAGAGAGAGAGAGAGAGAGAGAGGCAGGCAGAGACAGAGAGGGAGGGAGGAAGGGAGAGAGAGAGACAGAGAAGGGGAGAGGGGGAGATAGAATGATAGCCAAAGGTTTTCATTTGTTTGTTTGTTTGTTTTTGTTTTTCGAGACAGGGTTTCTCTGTGTAGCTTTGTGCCTTTCCCGGAACTCACTTTGTAGACCAGGCTAGCCTTGAACTCACAGAGATCCGCCTGCCTCTGCCTCCCGAGTGCTGGGATTAAAGGCGTGCGCTACCACCGCCCGGCCAAAAGATTATCATTTTTAAGGAGGCAAACAGCATAGCAGCAAAAGAAGAGTCAGAAAGTAAGATCCAACATGTACCCACTTGGGAAGTGAGTTATGAATCTGTTTATCAGTTTCTCCTCTGGAAATTATAATGAGAGTGAGTCTTATTAGTTACTTAGGATGTGGGCTGAATGTGTGCTGTATAACTGTAGATAAGGATATATGCAGTTAACAGTTGGGGATACAGGGTCTTTCAAAACTTTAAAAATTATATCTTGGTTACTTTTCATGTACCAGCATCTTACTGGTACAATGCTGGCACAAGATCTTACTGGTACATGATCTTACTCAAGTACCAGCATCCAGACCATGAAACACAGTATTACTAAGGCCCCAAATCACAACTCATGTTAGTTACTTTTCTCAGTCCTGTGACAGAAACAAGGGCAGAGGGACAGATCATGGCTTACAGTTAGAGAGGGTGTAATCCATCCTGGTAGAGAAGCCCTGGAGGAGTTCATGGCAGTGACAATTTGGAGCTGGAACACTTCAGATGTTGTTCCATGGACCAGAAAGTGGAGAACTCCATGTGAAACTGGCCAGTGTCTGACCCTCAAAGTTCATTGCCACCAGTGATCTACTTCCTAGGAATAGTTCCCATCTTCTAGAATTGCAGCAATCTCTCAAACAGCACCTCCAACTGGGGTCCGGATGCTTAAACACATGAGCCTTCAGGGGACACTTTACATTCCAACCACAACACTTCTCTTCCTCCATCCCTCACTCCAAAGTAACTAACATTGTGACTGCTAAAACAAAATAGTCTTGCTGATTTTTGCACCTGTAGAAAAGCAATCGAGCAATATGGAACCCTTTCTGCCCACACTTAACAGTATGTTCTGTGAGAATGACTTAAGTGGCGAGCATTTATTATCTTATCTGGATGGTATTCTGTTTGCAAGACTATAACAATATGTCGATCCGTCGTACAGTTGATAGTTATCTCAATAGTCCCTGGATTTAAAATAGCAATAGTAGAAACCCTCTGTTAATACAAAGCAGTGAATATGTGCATATGTTTTATTAGGTGTGGTTTTTTAAGTAGCAGTTTTGGAACATAGTGCTTGGCTCTAATCAGCTTTAGAATGTATTATAAAATAATACTTCCACCACTTGTGAGAATTCTACTTTGATATTTTCCATTGTAGGTAGACTAAGGAGGAGTGTCTCATTATGTTTCCTCTTTGCATTTCCTCAATTATTAATGAAAAATGAGCACCTAGTACTGTAAAATGACACAAAGATACAAACTTAACTTCTTTTCCTGTAGTGAAAGCCTGTATTCTCTGAACCCACCATTTTTTTTATTTTTAATAACTGCATCCATTTAAACAAAGCATTACAGAAAAATACAAGGCCTGATTCTGAAACCAAGGACTTTTCAGCATTTTTATTTGTATCCACCTTGTATTCCTTTTGAATGCGGAGAGTTATCCTCTGGTAATAGAAGAAAGTGAGGGGGTCTGCCCCCAAACAAGTTTCCTTTTCTGCTTGCTCTTCAAAGCGGAATTAAAACATTATCTCAGCTCAGCAGGCAGCTCCGAGCTCAGGAGAGGAGGAGGGGGAGACAGTGAGGAGCTGACCTACTTCTGGAAGCTCCTAGACACCATTTTCAGTGATGGCAAGATGCTTTCAAGAACCAGGTGTGTGTGTTGGGAGGGAGAAGGCTGAGCTTATGCATAATAAGCATGAGAACATGCAAAGGCCCCTGGGTCCTTTGCAGAGGAATTTGGGAAGGTAGCTTTCCGTTTGAAGCTTCACTTTCTACTCTCAGCGAATGTGTGGGTTACCAAATCCTGGAGGGAAATCAAGTAAGAAAAATTCTTTTCTGGTATAAAATGTAAAGACACTGTCTGTACATTTACACGGGTGCATGAGTATTGGTCCACTTCGTCCTTAATGTCACAACAGGCTTGGCACCAGCCAGGAAGCAGCTCCTTTATTTTATATTCACACACAGAAGCTACTCTGCCATCACCTTTCAGGCACAACATTGAACTGCTCCTTCCTTTTCATAAAATGACTGCAGTTAATATGTGTGTGTGTGTGTATATATATATATATATATATATATATATATATATATATATTAATGAGTGTATGTATATATAATTTATTCTTGGTTTATATTCAAATCACACAGATTCTACCTTCCTGTAGTTGAAAAAAGTATTCCCTAATAACTTCTTTAATTTATATTTATATTATTTATAAATGTATATGCATTTTTTTAATGGGGAGGTACATGTTGAGTGCGTGTTATAACACTGCTGGAAGCAAAGTGGAGCTGACTCCCTCCTGCTGTGTGTGGTTCTGCCCCCCTCTGGCCTCCCCCATCTTTCACCCTCATGACACACTGCCCTTGACAGAGATCCCTTTGATGACCCTACATTTTCACTTATCTGTAAAACACCGCCACCAGGACCCACAGAGTGGGCTGTAGGTTAAAGATTAATGCATCTCCTGGTAATTGGAGAGACTATCTTCAAAGTCATGGTTTAGGTCATAGAAAGTCTACTAAACAAATATCACCCTCAGGAATTTAGGGGCAGCAAATATAATTTCTGCTGTCCCAGCAGGTGCTATTCTAGCTGCTGTGCATGCTGAGTGGAACCTCTATCACTGGTGACCCGAGAAGTGAGTGCCACCAACTCACACCAATACACTGAATCCAGAATCACTTCTCATAATATGTTTTCCTGAACTACGGACACCATTTGCCTGATTACCAAGAACATTCTTATTATATGTGTATGCTATGCACGGATGCTCGTGTGTGCACCTGTAGAGGCCAGAGGCCTATGTCAGATGACTTTGTCTATCAGTCTTTACCATCTTTGTCTATCAGTCTTTACCATAGTGTTTGGGACAGCATTTCTCATCAAACCTGGAGCTCACTAATTGTCTAGACTGGCCAGCCAGCAAGCCCCAGACGTCTTCCTATCTCTGATCCCAGTACTGGGATTACAGACATATACCACCAAGCCCAACTTTTTACATGGGTGCTGGAAGTCTGAGCTCAGGTCCCCATGCTTGTGTGGTGACAAGCTATTTACCCACTGCGTTGTTTCCCTGGTCCTAGGTGCTCACGTTTTCTCTCTCGAGCTTTCCTTTTAGGTCCTGACTACAGATGGGCCTGCTGTTGTGATGATTGTGGCATTTTCATAGCTTGTGATTTTAGGGAGAGAAATTCACTGCCTCCAGCTCAGACCCTCATGACATGACTCAGCAATTATGTCTAACAGTATATGTTCATTCAATTAACATAGAAATGCCTCTGATTATAGACTGGGCAGGGAAACATGCCCTAGGCAACCTGTCTTGTACTAAGAGTCATGATATGTGTATTCACAGAACTCATAGAATACTGGGAGGAGAGTAGTATAGACCATCAGATGTATGGTTGAGATTGTTGATAGTGCTAAACACTGATTTTTGAACAAAACTAAGAAGGTTTAAAGTGTGGTTCTGCCATTCTGTTACTGTGTGGCTTTGGACAAGTCACACAACTGCTCTGTGATTTAGTTTTCTTCTCTATAAAATGAAAATAATAACAACCTAATGCAGGCATGTCTTGATGCTTATGAACTAATACACATAAAGATGCTTACAAATGTCTTCTACATTTTAAACATCACTGTTGTCATAAGCTGTAGTGACAGAGAGCTGCTGTGTGTTGTGCAAAAAGTAGCTTAGGCAGCTATCTTATGAAATGTCCTTTAAATAATTTTGCATAAAAACTAGAGACTATTGTAGGGATATAAATGGTGGCTATCTCAGCATGATTTTAACTTTCTTCATTTCTACATATGCCTGGTATTGCTAATTGTTTGTAAATAGCCCCCATTAATCAGATAAATAATAAAACAAGTGCCTTCTTATAAAAATTTGATTTGTGGCATACATCCTTCATTGCTGAAGTCCTCCAGGACAGGGGTTTTTTAAACCTCTGAGTAAAGGGGCAGTTGATTTACTCTTCCTTGACTTCTTTGGATTCACACTTTCTAATGTGCTAAGCAGGAGGCTAGGCATGGGGGAGAGAGTGATAAACCTGCAGGGTTGACTCCCTTTAAAGAACTTGCAATACAGTGAGATAAGCAGATAAACTATGGGAATACAAAGTCCTACAAGGGCCAAGGACAATCTGGTGTGCTTGAAAGCCTCCATGGAGGAGGTGACCCCAATGCTCTTAAAACACAGGTTGAGACAGATGGAATGGGGGTAAGGCAGAGCTTGGGCCTGGACCACAGAGCCAGAAGGCATTCTGGTAAAGGAAGACCATGTGACTTCCAGATGGCTACAGCTGCAGGTGAAGGGAGGAAGTGAGACTGGCAATGTGACAATGGCAAGATCTTGGGAGAACCCTCCTCCATGCCATGTGGTTTGAACATAAGGGTGCTCAATGGAAGACTAATGAAGACTTTTAAATACATAAAGATGATGGGGATCAGATGTATAGTCACATGAATTTTGACAAGAATGATGCAGGCTTCTGGAAGAAAGTTACATCCTTTCTTTTTCAACGGTGGAATCAGTCCCCTCCTTCCATGAGCTGGGAGCCATTGTCAGCTACATCTACTTTCCTTTCTTAGGCTTAAGCCATGGGACAAACTGACTCCTGTTAGGAGTCCCATAGAACTGGAAGCTCCCTGAATGCTAACTTGAAAATGGGATAAGGCAAATGCAAATAGCCTTGGAATGACAAGATGAGATATTCATACCCTGTATTCTAAGATCTGAGGAAAAATGATTCAAAGGCTCCCAATACAGTCATGGTCTTTCAAGTTGAGATGGTAAATTTTCTATAGCATCATGATTTCTAGCAAAGTCGTCTAGAGCTGCATTAAACCATGTAGAAAATAAGCAGTGAAATGTCTCTTGTTCTAGGCAGCGCACAGGAAAGATGCATAATAAACTTATAGCTGGATATGACTTGTGGCCTCAAAGCACCTGTTAGAGAAACTGCCATTGGCTCTTAGAGACTATACAGCTAGTTAGGTCATTTCTTAAGCATCAATGATACATTTTTTCCCCTGACTTGATCCATTAGAAGAGGACAGACTAACCTCTACAATATTTTCATGGAATCAGGTGACGTGGATTATAAACTCCTAAGAGTGTCTTCATAGTGTCCCATAAGTTTGGGTATGTGGTATCTTCATTTTCATTGATCTCTAGGAAGTCTTTAATTTCTTTCTTTATTTCTTCCTTAACCCATTGGTGATTTAGTTGAGCATTATTCAGTTTCCATGAGATTGTAGGTTTTCTGTAGTTTTTGTTGTTGTTGAAATCTACCTTTAAACCATGGTGGTCTGATAGAACGCAGGGGGTTATTCCAATTGTTTTGTCTCTGTTGAGATTTGCTTTGTGGCCAAGTATGTGGTCAATTTTAGAGAAGGTTCCATGGGGTGCTGAGAAGAAGGTATATTCTTTTTTGTTGGATGGAATGTTCTGTAGATATCAATTAAGTCCATTTGAGTCATAATATCAGTTAAGTAAGTCCTTTATTTCTCTGTTAATTTTCAATTTCATATACCCAAGGAATGCTCAATCATACCACAAGGGCACTTGCTCAGCTATGTTCATATGAGCATTGTTTGTAATAGCCAGAAACTGGAAACAACCTAGATGCCCTTCAACTGAAGAATGGATAAATAAAATGTGGTACATATACACAATGGAATACTACTCAGCAGAGAAAAACAATGACATCATGAGGTTTGCAGGCAAATGGATGGATCTAGAAAAAAATCATTCTGAGTGAGATAACCCAGACTCAGAAAGATAAACATGGTATGTACTCACTCATAGGAGGATACTAGATGTAAAACAAAGATGACTAGACTGCTACTCACAACTCCAGGGAGGCTACCTAGAAAACAGGACCCCAAGAAAGATGCAGGGATTGCCCAATGACAGAGAAATGGATGAGATCTACATGAACAACCTGGATGTGAGTGGGGATAATGAAGGTCTAGGAATGAGAGCTTAGGGAAATGGGAGATCCCAGCTGGATCAAGAACAGAGAGGGAGAACAAGAAATAAGAGACCATGATAAATAAAGACCACATGAGAATAGGAAGAAGCAAAGTGCTAGAGAGGTCCACAGAAATCCACAAAGATATCTCCACAATAGACTACTGGCAATGGGTGAGAGGAAGCCCAAACTGACCTACTCTGGTGATAGGATGGCCAAACACCCTAATTGTCGAGTTAGAAATCTCATCCAATGACTGAGGGAACTGGATGCAGAGATCCATGGCCAGGCCCCAGGTAGAGCTCCAGGAGTGCAATTGGTGAGAAAGAGGAGGTTTTGGATGAGTGAGAATTGTTGAGACCAAGGTTGGAAAAAGCATGGGGACAAATAGCTAAACGAATGGAAACACATGAACTATGAACTAATAGCTGAGGAGCCCCCAACAGGATCAGGTCCTCTGGATAAGTGAGACAGTTGATTAGCTTGATCTGTTTGGGAGGCATCCAGGCAGTGGGACCGGGATCTGTCCTCAGTGCATGAGCTGGCTGTTTGGAACCTGGGGCTTATGCAGGGACACTTTGCTCAGCCTGGGAGGAGGTGACTGGACCTGCTTGAACTGAGTTTACCAGGTTGAACGCAATCCCTAGGGGAGCCTTTGCCGTGGAGGAGATGGGAATGGGGGATGAGCTGGGGGAAAGGCGGGGGGGGGGGGGGGGGGGAGGTGGCAGGGGGTGAGGACAAGGGAATCTGTGGCTAATATGTAAAATTAAATTAAATTATAAAATGAAATTTTAAAAAAGAGTGTCACAGAGGGAACTGGGAGGCAGTCAAACACAAACACAGTTGAGGTTACCTAGCACTCTAGAGAGTGCATGAGAAACATCTGAAAAATGGATCTCTACTGTTTGAGAAATTAGGCTCTTTGAACCAAGATGCTGGGCTGGTGTTCACTCCATATTTAATGAGAAGGCAAGTGCTGAGGCAAATGGAATTCACTAAAACAAGTCTAAGAGAAGGAGGCCATTATTACCTATAAGAACGTGAAAGGAGCACTGGAGAAATGGGTCAGTGGTTAGAAATGGGTCAGTGGTTAAGAACATTGCTCTTAACTGCTCTTCCAGAGGACCCAGGTTCAATTCCCAGCATCTACATGGCAGCTCACAATTATGTTACTCAAGTTTCAGTGGATCCGACTCACTCCTAAAGACATGCCAGTCAAACACCAATGAGCTCACACACACCGAGAAAGAACCTGAAAGGGTCCTTTAGATCTCATCCAGCTTCTCCAGTCTGCATCAGAGTCTCTTTTTATAGCACATATATTTGGTAATTTTCAAAATCTATTTTTCAATTTTCAGCCTTTGATGTTTCCTGGTCTCTTAGAAAACATTTGGCTATAATCAACTCAGCTGAAGAATGTGAGAAACAATTGCAAGTGCTAGATTTATCGCTTCAGAATTCACTCTTAGTATATGCATTAATAAGTAATTATGTTTGAATGGGTGGATGGATAGAAATGTCAGAAAATAATGATGAACCTCATGAATATTTTTTCAGTTCGGTGTGTATCTGATATAACACAATCTGCAAACCACATGTAAAGGTAATTTTTAAGAGTGAATAGTGATGGCATCCTATTAAAGCTACAAGTAATCAAATTGTGAGTTAGAATAGTTAAGCAACTATCATCACCACAAACAAGCTACAGCTCATCTATCTGCTTTCAAGTTCGCTAGAAGTAGTGAGTTCAAGTTGGACAGAGATATGCCTTGAACCCCAAGGTTGCCTCTGTACCATAGTGGGTACTACAGGGCAGACTGAAACATAGACAAAATTGGCTTAGGGAAGTCTAAGGCAATAATGTTCCCTGGGGTGCCTCCATCAAATCTCCAGAAAACAAATGCAATATTCTGGGATGAAAAGTTCAATTCTAGCCATGAATGAGGTCACATTCTTGGCCATCATGACTTACCCCTAATTGTCTTTCATTGTTTGATGAATCCATGACTCTAATGGAAGCACATTTTCCTTTAATACAATTTTTTTTATTACTCACTTTACAGCTTGGATCCATAGACTGGGCTGGTTTTGATGCTATGCTGGCGATTATGTTGATTTCTTAAATGGTATCTTAGAATGCAACTTTAGGCATGGAATTTAGAGTATAACTCTTAATGGGTGCTTTGGCCAGGACTCAGAAGACCTTTGCTAGTAAGATGCCACTGAAATTAAATGAGCAAGTTCTATGTAAGCAGAAGTCTTTTGATTTTGGGATAAAGAGAATACAGGAAATGTATGATCCTGCTGTCCTTTTAAGGCATGGTGGTTTGTTTTGAGCCCCTCTGATGGACACCAGGAATTTGCAGGTCCGTAAGATGTAGATGATTTTCAGAAAAGCTTAAATTCTTGTCTTCAGAGAACGTAGTGAAAATCCATGTGAGGAGTGATCAATGGGAGTATGATGGGAAGCCAGGCAGGTATTGACAGGTGAACTCATGTGCTTGCTCCTTCACTAAGAGAGAAGGGAAGCTAGGCACTTCTTGACGCTGGAATGAGAAAAGCTTAGGAGGTGTCTGGGGAGGTGTTTCTTGTAGATGAGTGGGAACCAGCTGCTATAAGGTATACTAAAACAAGGCAAGACATGTGGACTGGATCCAGAATGTACAGGAGAGCCACTGGAGGGACATTTAAGCACAGATGTGACAAAATTCAATTTGAGTTGTCAACAAATCAGAAAAGCATTCAAAGTATTTTTTCTGCCACAATGCCAGATGCTGGGAGAAATGCGAATTTCCTATACTGACACACACGCGCACACACACACACACACACACACACACACACACACACACACACACACATATAAAACATAGCCATGCTCTGAAAACTAGGTGCTCCCATACTGGCTTACATTGGACAACGGTCTCCAGGAGTGGGAGCCATACACCTCATGTATAATGAACAGAACTTCTATGGCTTAAGTTAAAGATAAGATCTGTGACATGTTCTGAGACTTTTCTTTACCCATGGTGAGGAGGTTTTCCTGAGAATGTTCTGGGTAATGATCATCCAGTTTGAAAGTGCTTTTGTTTTTCAGGGTCACCTAGCCACTTGAGTCTCTCAGGGTTAAGCTGCTAAGAATCAGGATTTATGATTAAAACACTGTATCCATAAACATCCTTTTGAATTGAAACCTGGCTTAGAATGAGTCAACCAGTTCAAGGGAAGAACACCATGGGGGACATTTTTCTCCACTTCTCCAATGAAATGAAAATAAGTTAGTTACAGTAAGAACCCAACAGCATTTCTACAGAATAAGTGGGCTGTCAAGAAACTTAAAATATTTCATTATAAACACACATTCTCTTTTCAAAAGCCAAAAAATACACTCTTTGAGAATCTTGCTTGTATGTTACAATGCTTAGAGATTGTTAGGTGGCCATACATTTCATTTCTCAAGGCTAGGTCAGGTTATTGTAGAATTTGCTTAAGAACCCATGGATCTTGCCCATAAGCTACCCATAAGGTTTCAAAGGAAACTCATATAAACATAATCCCAAAACACAGTACAAAATGTGCCACTGAACTAGGAAGGGCCGCACATAGAACTCTACAGCCTGAACAAGGTAGGTTGTAAAGAGCAAGTACAAATGCAGGCTGAAGGACTGCCTGTCCTGGAGCCTCTCCACCAATCTGAGAAGGTTTTTTAAGGCTGGCCATCAGAAATAGCACACACGCACGTGCGCGCACACATGCACACAAGCCCCTTTAAAATTTGATTTTATGCATGTGAGTGTTCTTCCTGCATGCATGTCTGTGTATTGCATACATGTAGACCCTACAGAGGTCAGAAAAGGGCACTGGACCTTCTAGAACTGGAATTACAGACTGTTGTTAGCTACCATGTGGGTGCTGAGATTCAAACCCTATGCCTTTGGAAGAGCAGCCAGTGCTCATAATCACTGAAGTATATCTTCAGCTCCAGGACTAGCTCTGAGACTGAACAGGACAGCTCCACTCTGGTCCCATGGAGCCAAGGACAAGGCAATAGTAAAAGCCTTGGGTCACATTTGAGCCTATTTCATGTTATGAACAGCTATGTTCTTACTATGCAGAAATTTCTGCTCTTATAGAACCATACTTGTTTAATTATGAAAAATAATGGTATTTCTCTACAATCATTCCTCAGCGTGTATCAAGTTAATATATTTTTTGGATTGAATTGTGTCAGATAAATAAGTGCATCTATCTCATTAATTAATATGCACATTTGCATTCATCTTCAATAAATAAAATTACATGTCTATCAAAAATTATTCTAAAATAAATTTCCTCATGATTGATTACCAGTAAATGTTTGCATTGTATACCTATTTTACATACCTACATACTTAGGGTCATATAAAAGTTTCTCAGGTGAAAAGGGGTTACAAGCTGAAAAGTTTACCAAGCTCTGCACTAACCCAGCAGTCAGAAAAACACTTTGCACACGTCCATCAGGGTGCATTGCTCTGGGACAGAACTAGATGGAATGTGCAGAGGTAAGTGGAAGGAACAAGGGATTTTTAGCTTCCCTTACTGCAATCTTGAGGACTGCAGTAGCATGGTGTTTCCTTGTCTTCAATACTGATTTTTTTTACACTATTAACAGCATCTATTGGGGTTGGGGAAGGGCATGTCTCATGTGGTGTTTTAAAATTTACTTTGAAAAGCTCTTACTAAATTAATGATTCAACTCCTATTCAGTTGAGTCATAGAATAGTAACTGGGCTGATACATAACAACACAGGAATATATGCTAGTTACATATTTGAAAACTTAACAAACTCTGATTTGTCACTTGGACATTTGTCTTATAATTTTAGTCTTTCTGTGCCCATGTGAGCAAAGACAGGGAAGCAGTCCTGTTCCAGATTGTCTTCTGTTGAGTTTGCAGTTCTCATCCTTGGGGAGAAGCCTGGGCTCCCCACTTCCTGGGGTCCCATGCCAGCTCTGCTCCAATATGAATTATGCCCAAGGCACCACTTGCAGAGGATCTGGAAAGCAGATCCAGCAGCAGCCAGGGACCGCTGACAGCTTCCTGATGAGGCTTTCCCGGGGAACACCGTGAGTCATTTTCTAGGTTGCTGCAGGAGATGAGGATGAGCAGCCACAGCTTTGCTGAGTCGTCTGTTCCCAGAGTTCCTGCAAACTAGAAGCCCTGTTCTCTGTCGCCTGAGCTTTTGCAGCCCACTCAGCAGGGGCATCAGTCCAGTGTCACAGTTGCTTCTGCAGAGTGTGTGGCCCGTCTTCCTGCCTCAGTGACTCTTCTCTCTTTCTCCCCTCTCTCTCTCTCTGTAAATGCTGACATAGACCGGAAGTCTGCTTTCTAATCTCCTAGGTGCTTCTCAATTCAATCACAGTCTTGGCTGCTCAGCTTAACTGAAAACAAGTAGCAATCATACTACTTTTTTTCTTCTAGAGAATACGTTTCTGCCATAGGCGACAGTAAGACCAAGAGGCATGCACTTCGAAGGTGTTTCTGCATTGAGTCTGGAAGGGCTGAGGGCTATTCTTTGATCTTATTTAGTTCCTTTGTCTCATCTAATCTTCTTTATTTGTTTTTATATTTCATGTTTCTGCCCTCATATATTCTTCTCTGTTTCACATGCCTGTATATTAATAGTACTAGTAAAAGAGTATGTCTCTAACTCTTAATACCTGGTGTGTGTGTGTGTGTGTGTGTGTGTGTGTGTGTGTGTGTGTGTGTGTATACATGTCTGCTTCACTTCATCTTTAAGACAACTTAGACCTTCCAATCAAATGGAATTGTTTTTACTTTACACCTTCAGAAACTTGAGCCCCAGGTAGGTTCAGTGACATTTTCAAGACCACTCAGGAAGTTAGGGCAGGTGTTAGGATTACAACGGAAAACTTTTTATCACTAGTAATATTCTCCCGGGTGACAAACTAAGATGGCAGCTGACAGGACATGGCTTTCCTGAGATGGGAAAGTGTCTGGCAGCATAAGCTTCGTGTATCTAGGTTGTCGTCGGTCTTCCTGATAGGCAGAATCCCCTTGTTTCGATTTTTACTCTCAGTTGAATACAGCAAGCTCAGTGGGGTCTGTAGGATGATTGGGGCAGTCTTGCTCTTCCCTGGTGCCTAATAGCCTTGGTGTACAGGGTGAGTAGAAAAGTAATGAGAATGACAAGATGTCATTAATGCTGACAACCTTTCAGCAACCAATACTAATTAGTGGGCTAGTCTCCAGCAAGTGACTAATCAAATAAGAGGACCTCCCCACTGCTAATTGATCTGCTTGGCAATGTCACTTGAAGGGCACCCAGCTGAGAATCCCAAGGACTTAAATGTTTACTTGTTCAACGATAAGCTTTTCCAAGAAAAGATAAAGGCACTGGGTTAGATTTGCAGTGACAGACTACAGGCTATTCTTATCATATGCATGGATGTGGAACTCAGTTCTAAGTATTTCTTCTCTTCTGAAAAAAAAAAGATGCAAAAAAGAGCCAGATTTCTACCAGAATAAACAAAAAATTTCCAACTCAAAAAGTCATGGATTCTACTAGCCAAGTTAACATTTTCACTCAAATATAGTACTTTTAAATATTAAAAGATGAGGGGAAATACGTACCTTGCAAAAAGTCAGAGCAAGGCAAATGGAATAGTTATGGCCACTCTCAAAGGTAAAGATATCATAAGTGACTGAAATAGAGGTATGTGTGTGTGTTTGCATACAGAACATTATAAATGAATAAATATTTAATGGACCACTTGTGAATATAACAAATCTAATTTTGAATTTTTAAAAAGGCTTTTTCTCTAGACTATGCACAGTTGCCACAACAAAGTCCAGTGAACGTGGAACCTATGGCTTGTCAGATTATCTTTTTTCACTTGGCAGGTTGGAGACCCCCAACCCACGAAGTGAGTATGTGAGAATTCATTATAGGTTAGCGGTGAGTCCAGGTCTCATTCACCAAGGAGCAAAACTGTTATGATTCCTAGCTACCCCTAGCTACATGACCATGCATCCATTGTCCATCAGTCAGGCAGAATGCTTGGTCACCACAGGGCCTTACGTCTTATGTAATCCATGGGCTGTGTGTGTGGTGTAGCTATGTACGCCCATATGCAAATGTTGGGGGTGTCCTATAAAAGCAGATTCCACTTGTCTCCACTCTCCTTCCACACTGCTCATTTCTAGTAGGCCCATTGTACAATCTCTTTTCCCTCTCCTAATAAAAACTTTTATAGTGGGTTCTGTTGTACCTCCTGTTCTCTCCTGCCCGGTAAATAGCACTGCAAATAAACAACAGAAACATTCTAGGTCAAAAGGACTGAATTTAAATACCAGACTCCAGATTTGCCACTCTGGAGTTGTAGAATAATATATCAGATACTATTTTGGAAATCATGTTTTTTACTTACAAATTTCACACCTTTTAGAAAATATCAAATTGAACAGTTGTTTAATCATTTAGTATTATACATAGCTCACAGTGATTAATGAATAAACATTCCCTTCAGTTTTTCAGAAGTCTTGTAATAATCGGAACTTTGTCCAAAGCCCTCAAACCCAGCACTTGCCTTTCTCTTCCTGCTTCTAATTTCCCTAAATGTCACCTGGGATCCACCTCTCTGGAGAGAGTGTCCAAGCAGTGGGGAAAGAGGATTATTATCCTGAACATCTGGAGTAGCGCATGTGGTAAGCGCACTCAGGTTGTCCTCACCACTTACAGGTTACACAGAAAGGACTTCAGGGTGGCTTGAAATCACTGCTCTAGGTTTGATCTGTAATGGCCCCCAGGGATCCAGATGCTAAAGTCCTCTGCTTAGCACTACCAGGAGACTGCAGAACCTTTAAGAGGTGGGCCTAATGGATGGTTGGCGGTCACTGGGAGTTGACCTCAAAGGAGATCGCAGGGCTATGATTGTTCTTTTTTTCATTTTCCCTTTCTGCCATAAGGTGAACAGGTTACATGGCCATGTACATCATCTGGGATGTGCAACCAGCCTGAAAATTCAATTAGAAAGTCTTATAGGAAGTAGGGTAGTAACTGACCATAAACAGAGACTTTCAAAGCTGTAAGTCAAAGTAAATGTTTTCTTTAAGTTAATTATTTCAGGTATTTTGTTACAGTATCATGAACCTAACAGTTACTTTTGCATTAGTGTTTCTCTCCAATTAGCACAGTGTCCACTGCATAATGCCAGAGACCCAAAGTGGGTGGTCTCCGTTCTGTCCCATACCCCAAACATGGAAAAAAAAATTAAAGTAGGTTTTAATTGTTGGTTTTGCTCTAATGGGTAAGAAAATCTTTAAAGGCAACAAACATGTACATGAATTCATTCACTGGGGGTCATCTTAATAATACTAGTTACCTCTCAGTAAGTACCATGACTAAATTATCCATTTCATAATAATTGCTTGCTGGGTGTGTGTGTTTTTCAACCTAACGTGTCCCTAATCCCCAATATCTGGAGCCTCAGTGAATATTTATGATTTTATGCAGCCCCGATAAAGACGATGGTAGCAACAGACACAGCCTCGCTTGCTCTCTCTGGGCCTCCCCCATTGAGACGGGTGAGTTCTGAGTGAAAGCAACAGGAAGGCAATGAGAAAGCATCACATTTTCCTTCAGAGCAAACTGAGTAAGAAGAGTGGCATGTTTGCTTGGCTGTGAAGGAATACAGTCTCCTTAAAAAGCAACCCTCTGCCAAGTTTTTGGCTTCTGTTTGTTGTTGTTTTAAAGGTAAACACAATTAAGAGAGAAAATAGCAAGTCTTTAAAAGCACAGCTGAGTGTTTATGTTTTCCTTCTGAAGCTTCTGGGCTTGTTTCTGTGGCTCTTATTTACCATCGAACATCACAACTGCTCAACACCCCCAGATAACTTTGCTGTGGCGTTCAGCCAGGGATGGGGAAAAAAACCTTTTCTTCACAATGTCCACCTTTTCAAGGCTCTTTTGTAGTTCTTTCAAGTTTGAATGCCAATGTTTCAGTGCTCTCTCCCGTTTCTAAGGAGAAGACAGTTTTGTGCCCTGAAAACTCCCTGTTATCACATCTTCCAGGGACTCAGGTTGCACTACCTGATGGCATCTTAGTGGCGTTCCCTAGACAGGCAGCTGTACTGACAACAGGACCTCCAAATGTGTTAATTTCTGTTTCAGCACATTCCCCTGTAGTCTCTATGGATTTGTTTTGCCAGAGAGACAAGCTTAACTCTTGCCTGTATGTTAGCTCCCCTGGCCACCTCTTAGTCCACTGCAAAGCTGCTAATTCATTGGATTCTTGTATTTCATACCTGTGTGGAGCCAAGCTAAAACTAATTCCAACAAATTAAATTTCTAAATCAAAACTCACAGTGTATGACAACTCATTTGAACTTCTTGGCAATGTGACAGGAAAAGGAAAGTCCTGGTACAGAATTAACAGAGTGTCCCAACTCTGCTGTAAATACCATTCATCAAGTCACTTCTGGGAGCCCCCCATTTCACCCTTGCTGGCAAATATTGCAGCTTGCATAAGGCCTCATTTCAGGCAAGGTTTTAAAGTTAAAACATAACCTTATGATTAGAAAACCCTTTGGGGCACCTGGAAGATTCTTTGGAGATACAATCTCTTAGTATTTCATAATTTGAAACATTCAAGGAAGATGGGCTGGGCGGTAGTGGCACACACCTTTAATCCCAGCACTCAGGAGGCAGAGGCAGGCAGATCTCTGTGAGTTCGAGGCCAGCCTGGGTTACAGAGTGAGTCCCAGGAAATGTGCCAAAGCTACTCAGAAATAATAAAGTTTAAAATGGACCCATGTGCTCTAAGAATATTCCGGACCTGTAACTGTCTGGTGTCCCACACTAGGTGAACATCCACTGAGAACAAACTGGCTGTACTCACAGTCATGGCTGTGGAGGAATGTGGGGGTGCTTTCACAGGTATATATACAATGTCCATAACGTTCATCAACTCACAAACATGTCAGGTACATGCTGTCCAATAGCAGAGCCAGTAATCCATATCTACTTCCCCATGACCACCTTACCTGCCTCTCTGCCTTGCATTGTCTGCTTTGCTCTTGTTTTTGCCCAGATCAAAGTGCCTGGTGGATTTGTTCTGTGCAGGTCACATTTCAAAGCATACCACTTAAAGTCCTTCTTAACATGGTGGAAATAATGGCTCCCACCAAGGCCCACATCCCCTTAATCCCTGGAGCCTAAGACTCCGATTTCCTCCTTGGCAAAAGGAACTTTTGTGAGGAGGCTAATCTTGAGATAAGATGATCATAGGGGTCATTGTGATCTTCAAAGTCCTGAGAGAGGAAGGAAGAGGGCAGGTCTCAGAGCAGAGATAGCATGGTGGTAAGGAGTGTCGACTGATGTGCTTTGAAGATGGAAGGTGAAGCCACTACCCATCAAATGCAAGTCTCCACAAGCGGGGGACACCCGAGGGGCAGGCTCCCACCTAGAGCCCCAGGAGGAATGCCCTCTGCCAACGCCTCCTTTTAACCAGTAAGCCTTGTATTTAGACTACTAACCTACAGAAAATGGTGTGATAGATGTGTGTGTCTGAAACAACCAGGCTTCTCTTGATTTCCTGCAGCAGCAGTGGGAAGCCAGCCCACCTTGCTCCCTGTCTCCTCTCATTTCCTGAAACACTGGGATAAGCTGTGCTTTGTCAGCAAGCATGCCTTACAGCCCCTCAGCCTGCAGCTCCTGCACAGCAGCCTGACACAATGCATGATTCCCCTCCACATCTCAGGGAACCTTCCTAAGACTACGGCAAAGGCCTTCTTACTTGCAGACAATATTAATAAATAGCCCTTCTGCTATTACTTTGAACAAAGATTTAACTTTCTAGAACTATGTTTTTTTACTTCCCCAAATTAACTTCTCCAGAGCTTATGTCATAGTAATTTCTTATTTTACTTATAATTCCTAGCATGATATCACATGCAAAATGTGCTAAAGACACTAAATGTGCATTTATCTGTCTGTTATTTGTAAACTGAGACACACAAATTAATGATGTAAGAGCATTTACTATATGCTGCCTCTTCTCAGCAACTTCCCAAGATTAACAGTGCAGACTACTTCTTTTTTTTTTTTTGAAGCAGCATTCTAGAATGACTGTATATGGCTGTGATGAACAGTGGGAAACAAAGATATAGGTAAAAATATTATAAAGATAATAGGAAGTTAATAGCTGACCTAGAGAAGGCATTCCCCAGAGGCACATTTTCCAGAAAAACCACAATGCTTTAGTACAACTGTAACAATATAAAAATGGATTTAGCCTTTAAATTGTAGCACTTTTAATGAGACATTTATGTGGCCTGTGGCCTCCAATCTGTGTTCAGACACTCAGGACATTTCCCAATAAAGTGAGAGGAGAGACAATGATAGACATTTCCATTATTTTTAAAACCAAGAACCTTTCCAACATTGAGCTGAAATTAAAGATAACAACCTCTCCTAAAAGACTCCAAGAACACATGTTAGTTCCTGCCTGAAGAGGGGTTTGTATTCCATAAAGAAAGACACACAGGTACACAGGCATGTACACACACACACACACATACACACACACACACATACTTGCATACACACACAAAAAAACATAAATTAATATAAGTTTAAAAAGAGTCAGAGTCTTAATAAACTGCCAGGGTTTACATCCAAACTCCCTTTCTTCATGGTTAGATGAACTTTCCAGTCTCTCTGGCCCCTGTCCTGGGGATAATAGAAATACCTACCTCACATTTCAGTTGGAAGACTGAAACAACCTAATACATACAAAGTTATCAGTAGAATGCCTGGCATACTGAGTCCTCCTGAAAGATAAGCTGTAATTACTGTCATCTCGGGAGCTCATTTTAGGTTACTTACATAACCTTCTGGAGCACAAACCAACTGAACCTGTTTAAAGATAAATGGAGAAGGAGCAGCTCCTCCATGGGAAGAAAGGGCATGGAGAAGAGAATCACCCCCATTGGATTAAAGCTCATGTTTGAACAGTAGGCCTTGAGGTAAGCTCTATCAAATGTCCTGACATGATTGCTACTTTCACCACTAGCGTTGTGTGTGTGTCCATGCTACTGTGGGAGCAGCAAAGGGGAGGATAAAGCCCTCAACTTTCCTGGTAACTGGATGGAAGCTAAGCCCCTTCTGTGGGGCTCACCTCCAGTGTCCTTGTCAGTTACCACAGGATAAGGAAGGAGATATGTATTCTAGGACTGTGAGTAGATAATGTTTGCAGAGGGAGGGTTGTCACGTTTGAAGTCAAGAGCAGTGACTCTGGAGAGGAGAAAGGGCAAGCAATTGAAGGGGTCCGTAAGAACCTCGTGAGAGACTGGCACTGATCCATGTCTTATCCTGGGTGGTGGTTGCACATATCTCTTTTGGTGATAATTCACTGACCTTCACAATTGTAAGCTTACCATAACATACCACCATGTTTACATAAAAGAGGCTTAGAAAAGTTCTCTTTGGAAACCTCTAGCAAAGTATGGATTAATGCCTGTGTTATATACTGTTCTACTGCTGTGATAAGACAGCATAATGAAGGGAATTTCTGTGATACAGAGTGTATTTGAACTTATGGCTCCAGAGTGATTAGAATCTACCATGGTGGGGAAGGACAGAAGCAAGTGGCAGGCATAGTGACGATAAGATGCTGAGGGCTCACGTCACCACAAGGAAGAAGCAGAGGGACTGAACTAGATCTTAATTTTTAATCTCAAAGCCTGCTGCCAGTAACATACTTTCTACAGCAAGGCTGCACCACGAAACCCCTCAAACAGAGCCACCCACCGGTGACCAAGTATTCGAATACCTGAGACTATGGGGAACATTTCTTATTCAAAACACCATAATACCCACAATTCTCAAATTAGGCACTAAACCCTAGAGCCTTCCTAAAGATCTGCTGCCTTTACAGTGGACGGCCAAAGACCGAGTCTTCTGAGTCACAAGCGGCTCAAGGTTTGTCTGTTAGAATCCTGAATGCAGCTAGAAGGAAGAACTTTAAAGTAAAACTTTGACATTTTAAAAATTTTTAATTTTTTCCCTGTTTTTCATTTTTCCTTTATTGAAAATAGATTCTTTTCTTATATAATATATCTTGATTATAGTTTCCCTTCCCTGTTCATTCTTACCTTTCCTACTCTCCAGATCCACCCCCTTTCTGTCTCTCCTTAAAAAAGAACAGGCATTTAAGACATAACAACCAAATATGGCATAATGAAATATAATAAGATAAATTAAAAATAATATCAAAGTCAGGGAAGTCAACTCAAAAGAAGGAAAAAGACCTTAAGAGGAGGGAGAGGCTGGAGGGACAGGATGAGGGGAGAGGAGAATCTTTGATATGTAAAATGAATAAAAAAATTTTCTTAATAAAGAAAACTTGTATCAGCAGAAAATAAAGAGCAGGCACAAGAGTCACAGATCAACTTGTTCTCACTCTCAGGATTCCTATAAAAATACTAATCTAAAAGCTATAAAATATATGCAGAGGACCTGGTGCAGACTCCTGTTAGCCCCGTGGTTGCTGTTTTAGTTTTTGTGAGCTCATATATGCCTTGCTCAGTTGATTCAGAGGGCCTTGTTCTGGAATCCTCCATCCCTTCTAGCTCATACACTCTTTCTGCCTCCTCTTCCACAGGGTTCCCTGAGTTCTGAGGGGTGGGATTTTATGGGGACATCCTATTTAGACTCTCTCTCCTCATAATGTCTGGTTGTGGGTCTCTGCATTTGTACCCATCTGCTGCGGGAGGAAGCTTCTCTGATGATGACTGAATACAGCACTCATCTTAGGTCTCTGGGCTATCTAGTCTCTGTTTCTTGGTCATCCAAGAAATGTTGAGTATGGGTTCCATCTTGTGGGCTTTAAGTCAAATTAGATGTTGGTAGGATACTCGCACAAGTTCTGTGCCACTATTACCCTAGCATATTATGCAAACAGGACCAATTGTAGATCAAAGATTTTGTGGCTGGTTAAATGTTTACATTTCCCTTTTGGTAGCCTGCTTGCAGAATACCTCCTGGCACCAAAGACACTAACAGCCCCTTTATAATAAAAGTCCTGGAGAGATTAGGGATATAAGGGACATATCTAAACTTAATAAAGGCAGTCTACAGCAAGCAGCAGCCTATAGAATGGGAAAAGTGTTTTTTTTTTTTTTTTTTTTTTACCAATTCTACATCTGATAGAGGACTGAAACTTTAACATTTTAAACCATGAAAATCAATTATGACGTCAAAGATCCTAATACACTACTTTTCCTGGAAATACTAATTTTCTCAGGTAGTATCTTCAAGTGGGGGAAAGTTTCTAACCTCACATTTACTACTGTGCATCCTTTCTCCCTGCCCCCCGAACAGTGGATATAAATCAACTTAGTGATTCTTAAGAGAAAAAGTAAAACATCTCTTCACCTATGATAGCTTTTCTGCCATGGCCCTTGGGGATTTACTGTCATTATTTTTATTTGGATCAGGAAGCCCAATAATGACTAGATATGTTCTTCTGTTTGTTTTTCCTCGGATCATACGCATTAGGAGGGCAGATACTAAGTTTGTGGTTTCTCAGTATACATCTGGTGACAGACAGACACACAGCTATGCCCACGGAAGAGTGAAGGAATGATGCTTAAAGATGAGTGAGCTGAATTAAGAAACAACAAGAGACTAAAGAGAGTTTAGAAACGGGAGCCGTTAACAAAGGACAGTGGCATGTTCCCCGCGAAGGCAACCATCTCGCCGTCCCTGCTGCCTCTCCCTGGAGGTCCCTCATTTGTCGTTTCCCCAGATGACTAGTCTGGGAAGCCAACATTCACTGAGCAGCAGCTAATTCTGGGCCTGTGCATGGGCTTGGAATAATCTAGAGCAGCGCCCTTCTGGTTGAGGAGCTCTCAGACAAATTTCTAGTTGTTGTCTGAACAGATATGAACTGTCATAAATAACAAGTTGGAATTACAGCTTTAGGTAGGATTCCTGTCCTTGACTAATTTTCATAAATCATAATTTGTGTTTGAGTAATGGATATTTTCACTACCCACAGGGTTGCAGATAAATCATCCTTTGTTTACATGTCTAGTTTGCTTTCAGCCAATCATGAGAATTTTACAAATCACACCTTTTTGGATGCCTTTCTATTTTATGAACCAATAAAAATGTACAGTAACCTATGTTTCTCTGCCTTCTCGTACAGTAAACAAGCCTGTGACAGAATGCCTCTGCACCTGACATTGCTGAAGCCATTACTCACCACTTTTCTAACTCCCTTGTGTTCCTCTAGTCACCCCTCATTTCTCCAGGGCTGATGTAGTATATATGTTCAAATTCACAGGTAGAAATATCTGTGGGCATTTTTGAAATTTTTTTAGATTAATGCGTGTGTGTGTGTGTGTGTGTGTGTGTGTGTGTGTGTGTGTGTGAGAGAGAGAGAGTTTATACACAGATGCACATTGCCCGTGGATGCTCCTACAAGACAGAAGAGGGTATCCTATGTTCCCCTCTGTTATTTGTTGCCTTTTACTTACATACAGGGCTCTCTCCCTGAACCTGGGGCTAAGACTTTCTTTGCTAGGCTAGAAGCCAGCAGGCTCCAGTGATCCTCCTATCGCCCCCTCTCTGCCTGCCTGGGAGCTAGGGTTAAAGGCATTTGCAAGGATGCCTGGCTTGTGATTGTGGTGCTGGCATCTGAACTTAAGTCCTCATGCCTGTAGAGCAATGGGTCTTAATCACAGAACTGTCTGTCCAGCGCCGCCCCCCATTGGCTATTTTCCTCTTACACATACTGTATGTCCTCTGATGCAGGTGTCAACCAGGTAAGAACCAAGGAAAACATGGCTTCCATACCATTTAACTGAAAAACGCTGAGCCTTATCTTAAAAGTTGATAATAATCAATAATAAAAAGCATGCTAAGATTCATTAGAAATACTGCATTTCATTGCTTTGTTTTAAAAAAGTAAACTGATTGTGAATACAAATTCATAGATCTCAATATAGCTGGGAACGGTTGCAAGTTGAGAACAACCAAGAAGTCACACAGAGAAGCAAAAGGATTCATTAGATTTTTTTTTTTTAGTTTCTGTACTATAAAAAAAAATTTAATGAGAAATTTAAATGGAAATCTGTGAGTTAGGAAGATGTAAGCTAGGTGTGTTTTGACTAAATGAGAATCTTGTGATTATGAACTTGGGATGGACTCACAAACACTCAAGTGCAGAAAAGACCTGGGCCTCCTAAGTATTCTCTGGAGCTTAAGGCTCGGCCGCCTTTGTTTTTTGAGCTGTGGTTTTCTCACAATCCTCCTTCTATCCTCTGGCAAGTATGTGGCACAATTCCAGTTCCATAGAGATGCTTCCAGAGCCCCAGTTCCTAGGGGACAGTCAGTACCGAGGAGCTCCAAAAACAGAGAAATCTCTATGGGCTAGAAGAGGGTGGTCAAAAATTTTGTGAAAGAGGGAACTAACTCTTGACCCGCATTTGAGTGGGCTGCATTTGAATGGCAAGATACAGATTTCAAGTGTGCTTTTGTTTTCAGATTTTTGGAAAAAAATCAAGCAGAAAAACGCCCATGAGGAAAAGGAGAGCTAAAGTTAGATACATTTTTTTACTCTGAAGAAATTCTAAGTTTGTGAACTCTAAAACGGCCCCAAATAGAGTGAGGCATCACTCTGTGCAACAACATGCCTCATATGTACCCATGTTTTCCTATTGTGCTCATGGGGCCAGTGAGATGTTAATGCTCAAAAAGGGAGCTCTGTGAGCCAAATACTCAGGATCCTCCTTCCCAAGTTAAACAAGGTTGAACAGTTTTGTTTGCACCTTCTCAGCATCATTGTGAGTATGTACTGAAAGACAGGGGTATACCTTAGAGGTTTATCACATAGAACCATCAATTTTGAGCCTAAAACAGGAATTCAGTAGACCAATGTTGGCTGATCAAGAGCTTATTTATTTATAGAATACAAAATTACTTAAAGATTAATGTGAATTTAGATCTGTCTGCACAATAGGCAAGGCTGTGTGCTGGATTTATACCATATTAAAGCTAAAGATTCTCTTAGAGCAGGCTGAATCACACATCCATTGTTACCAGGTCAGAGGAATTCCTTTTTCCTTCCCTCTATCCTTTTCCCCCTCCCTCCCTCCCTTGCTGTGGACTCATTCTGGGTTAAAGAAAATCAGGTTTGATTGAGGAAGACTCTCTGAAATCCTGACCACAGACAAAAAAATAAACCTAGAACTACAAAACATATGGTATATATTTTACCTGCTCAAACACATAACAAAAATCCTCTTTGGCTGATTGTACAATGCACAGTCTACATTTGTATTAATGCAGATATGTATGTTACCTTTTAAAGTTTATGTGTTTTTAGAGCAAGGGGATCAGACACCAATGAAAATGAATGGCCTGGGTGATCCAACATCTCAAAGTGCCTCTGTTACAGTCCCCTCAGAATTCTACATCTAGAACAGCTTCACAACTGCTGGTTGAGATGATCCAGCCTCACAAAATACTCCATTCAGGACATGATCATAATCCTGAATTTTCTCAGGGTCCCCCCAAAATTATCAGTACCCCCAATCAACAGGAAGTAGTCTAGAAAACCATGCCCATATTCCCCCCCCCAAAATGGGTTATGAATATTTATTATCATTTAAGAGGGGTTGGTTACAAGTTGTTATTAGTAATTCTCAGGAAAAAAGCTGAACAATGGAGATTAGATTCAGAGATCTCTTTCTGAAAAGAAAAGGGGGGATATAGAAATGATAAAAGAGTGGATTATTGAATCTATTTTAATCCAAAACAGCTATTAATCTTAAATATTTTGCATTGGTATGGATTTTGGTTTATTGATACAAATTTAAAGTTAATTTTGTTATACTGTATGTATATTTCTACTCTTGTTTGGGATATTGTGCTTATGCAGCTCATTTAAAAATATAATTGTAATTAAGAAATAGAGACTAATAGTTATCTATAACAGTCAAACTTATGGGCATGTTAGGTATGTTTTCAAAGTCATACACAGATATATTTAGATAGATAGATGGTTTTCAAACACTTCAAAGACCTACAGAATATGACATTTAATATGTTTAATAATCTAAGGCTTTTCATGACAGTAAGACATATCTGCTCCTAATAGTACCAATCTACTTCATGGAGGATGATGGGCATGGAAGAAAATCTGTAATTGCTTTCTTTATGGCAAAGCTAGCCATATGGGCAAAGAAACTGCCCTTGCTACAATTGCTGACAATATATTGTCCAAACTGGACCAGCAGGATACAAGAAAGGTGATTGCCAAACTTTGCCAAGAGAAGGTAGGACAGTCCTTCAAAATTCCCTGCTTCACAGAAAAGTCTGTCAGATATGCTAGACCTGTAAGCAAGAGTTGGATGCCCCATTACAGAGGAACTTTGGGTGATTTTCCAGGCAGCTTGATATCCTTGTCATTAGGTAAGATTTCATCCTTCTGGGGTCTTTGATGGAAGTGAAGACTAAATAGTTAAGCTTATAGTTTTCCTTAGTTATGACAAAAATGGGTATAAAACTTTAAACTCACCAAGATAAGATAGATACTTGAGTATTTTCTCTAAATTTGCCAAATATAAATGGACTGGATATTGTAATTGTAATTCTTACTTAATAACTGTTTTGTTTTATATAGGTTTACTATGTTAAGGGCAAAACCTTCCTTTTTAATTAGACAAAAAGGGAGAAATGGTGTGGAATAATCCTTTTATACTCTGTGAAGATTTGTCCCTGTGATTGGTTTAATAAAGAAACTGATTGGCAAATAGCTGAACAGGATAAAGTTAGGTGGGAAAGCCAAATTGCTAATGCTTGAAAGGAGAAGGGTGAAGTTGTAAGAGATGTCAGCTAGCCTCTGAGCAAACAGGATATGTAACAAGCCATGTGGCAATGTATAGATAGAAATATGGTTTAATTTAAGTATAAGAGTTAGATAGTTGCTGGGCGGTGGTGGCGCATGCCTTTAGTCCCAGCACTCGGGAGGCAGAGCCAGGAGGATCTCTGTGAGTTTGAAGCCAGTCTGGTCTCCAAAGCGAGTTCCAGGAACGGCGCAAAACTGCACAGAGAAACCCTGTCTCGAAAAAACAAAAAAAAAAAAAAAAAAAAAAAAAAGAGAGAGAGAGTTAGATAGTAACAAGCCTAAGCTGTTAGCCTAACATTTATAATTAATATAAACCTCTGTGTGTTTATTTGAGAGGGGCTACAGGACAGGAAAACTTCCATCTACACTCCCTTATTCAACTAGTTTAAATTTCCAGTTAAAATTTGGCTCTAATTTCTGCTAGTTTCTACCACCCTTGATTTGGGTCTATTTCTAGATTGCAGGCTGCACATTGAATTGCCCCATGTTACTCTAACTTGGAGGAGTAGTCTCAACCAGTAGTGTACCAAATACTAAATACTGCTGTAAAACTTTTGTGTTGGCTTCAGAGAAAAGGGGAAGAAAATTAATACTGTTGAGTACTTGCTTTTGTCAGAGACAATAAATCCTTCCTCTGTGTTTTTTTTATTTCATATTGCTAATAATCATATAAAGTAGACAATGTCCTTCTCTTTTATAGATAAAGAAATGATGTTTCAAAAGCTTAAGCTTCCAGGCTCTACAGTGATCTGGGTGAAACCATGAATTTGCACATGGATCACTGTGTTGAAATCTCCTACTTCTTTTAAATTGTTCCATTTAACTCTGTGTATCTTAGTTTTCTCATTTATAAACAATATGATAATCCTACATACCTGTAGGATTGTTATAAATCCCAAATAGCTCTATGGTATTAATAGTAATTACATAAATAAAATTTCTTAGGCTGGTACTGGATATAAAGTGAACTGTAATTATTACAACTACTGTTGCTACTACTCCAGATCATCCAGCTAGCATCAGAAATGGTTCACATGTGAAAATTGGTCTATGGGCTTTGTATTGTACACCAAAGTCAGTATCCATCCAGACACAACACATTCAGAGCACTGTGAGCAGAAGCTTGAGCAAGGGCATCAACAAACAGCTATATCTGAATCTTAGGGAGCAGGGTGTTACTACATAACCTGGATGAATCAGCAGCTGTCTCTGAACCTCATCTTTGGTGATAATGGGGATGTTAGAATCTGTACTGCAAGGTGGTTATGGACACTAGAGCTAATGCATTGAAATATTCCCATAGGAACAGCAACCTTCCTAGTCAAAGTAAAACTAAGTGATGCCAAGCAGGGTCATGCTAAGACCAGTGTTCTGGATCCAAATCCAGAACATTTTCCTGCACCAGAGTTGGGGCAGAGTCTCTGTTAGAGTACTATGAAAACAAAGGCAAATTAAGACTAATTCATCAATGAAATCTGTTAGAGACTCCTCTAAGGAGAAAGCTGGTGCTGGTGAAGGCACTTCTGGGGCAGAGCACCTGTTTCCTGAGCACTGCATTGGTCTCTTTCTTTGCTCACTCCTCTCCTCTCTGCAATCATTTTTCTTTTCTGAGTTTTACATTACTTCCATGAACAGCATTTATGTGGCATTTTTGTCTCAAGTACACCCACAGTAAATTGAAAAGCTGAAGCTGGAGGAAAACTGGAGGAAATGAGGCCGGCGTGACTGTTTCTAGGCAGCAAGGCTTATCAGTGTGACACATCCCTGACCAGAGATAATGGTCTATCTGGAAAGGTTTCCACTTGGGACTCATGTCTGTCCTCACTCTCATCCTACTGGCTGGCAGATCTCAGCGAGAACATCTGGAGAATGCTATTTACTACAGATCTTGTGCGTGAAAGATACAATTCTACAATATGACTCTCCAGATTCTAAAAAAGAACAACCCAAACTGAAAATTGAATTTCTCTTCCCTCCCTCATTTAACAGATAAACCAGACCTAAACTCATAGAAATTTATCCTGATCTTTAAAAAAAAATATCTCACTTCATGTCATATACATTTGAGAAAGTATTAAGTTGTGGTTTGCTTTCCCAGACTCTTCCTGGCTCTTATGTAATCCATGCCTATTATCACTTTTGTAAAATTTGAAAAATACTTATTCAAGATAGTTTGGAGGTATTGTGTGTCTGCATAATCACAAATCCTAGGCTTGTATAATTTAAAAGCTGGGTTCTTTCCCCCTTTTCACTGCCTTATTTCTTTAAACCTGTGCCCCTAACACACCTTCTGTGACCTCTCTGCTGGCAGCATGTTGAAAGAATGAAAGGCCATCATTATAAATGCTTCTGGGTCCCCTTCTGTTTTCCATTTACTCCTTCAGTGATTCTTATTATTTTGCTACTTACGCCACGAGGACCAGCCTCTGCCCACCATTTTATCAGCCCACATTTACAATAATGGTATTTAAAATGGCACCAGAATTCCTGTGAAGGTCAGGAATACATTCCTGGGGAGAAGAAAGTGAGAAATCCTGATTGTGCGAAAATGTTCAGTAACTCAAGAAAGAACAGGAGAAATGTATGGTATGCTATCTGAGCAAATAAATCAAATTTGTATTTGGGATTTTAAGAGGGCATGGTGAGAAGAGTGGAGGGGGGCTAGAAGAGACAGACTGAGCATAGACAACGACTTAGGACATTGAGAAATGTTCATAAAAATACTGAATGGCAGAGGTATCCAGAATTTGATATTAGTACTAGTCTGTTCCTTCTAAGAAGTTAAACATTTCAACTATCTCAGGGCTATTCTAAGGGAGGTGTGTGTGGGGGGGGGAATCATGGATATACTTTCTTTCCCTGTGTATCAGTGTGAGAATACAATGAACTTATGTAGACATAAGAGCTCAAGTTAGAAGTGACTGAGATTGTCTGTGGCAGCCCAGCAAGAGGACTCAGTAGGTAAAGGTGTTTGCTTCATGGCACCAGCAACCTGAGTTCAATCCCCAGAACCTGTGCAAAAGTAGAACAGAACTGACTCCACTTAGCTTTCATCTGCCCTACATATGAACACCATGGTGTGCATATCCTGTCCCAACACTGCCCTTTCAAAAATAAAATAAAGTGCTCTGGAAATATGCCAGAATCATAGTTTGTACAAAACTTAGACCAAGGACCTTAATAACTTTCTAAATAAAACTAAAGCACAACTTTTTAAAAAGCTGACAAATTGGGCTTCATTAAAAATGAAGAAAGTTTGAGCAAAGAATGCCACTCAGGCAACAGAAAAGAGCCTGGAAAGATCATGGGGAGGGGGGCCACTGTGGTCACAGGAATGCAGCTGAAGAAGCACAAGTCAGACTAATACTTCAGAGAACAGTAGGAGATATATATTTGACCACACCTACTAGAGCATTTCTAAACAGCTAGTGGAAAAAATGTCAAACATTCTAAAAGCAAAGAACTGAGAGACATCTGTGGCAATAGATATAAAATTACCTTGAGCTAAGCATTAAATACTGCATATATAAATTGAGGCACCACAACACAACACACTCCATAAATCCATATAACCTATCCATTATGAATAAAAAATATACTTTAAAAAGACTGTGGAAACATACCTATAGACTGAAGATGTTTACTTTATAATCAAGCATTTATAATGAACTTGTATGTGCAATATCCAAAGAATTCTCACAACTTACCAATTAAAAGACAACTGATTTGAAAAATGTGAAAAGGATTTGAGCAGGCATTTCTTTAAAGAAGATATATAAATTACCTGTAAGCACATGAGAATATGTTCAGCAACAACAGGGAAGTAGACATAGAAGCCACAATGAATTGCTCTTTCATACCCACTAGGATGGTTACAAAGCAAATGCAAGGCAATAACAATTGATGGCAGAGGTATGGCAAAGTCAGAACCCTAAGCCATGGTTGGGAGAAATGGAAAATAGTGCAGCTGCTTCTGAGGGGAGTCTGGCAGTTTCTGAATGTTAAGCAATTATCACAGGATCTGGCCTTTCTTTTCCTGAGTAGACAACCCAGAGGAATAAACATCCAAAAAGATGCATATTGCCCCAGTCATTCAGAATGAAAATAGAAATAACCCTCATGTTTCTCAACTGTTGTCATCTACACCACAATGGAATATTTTTCAACTCCCCAAAGCAATGAAGCTGTGATGACATGCTATAACACAGATACAGCTTTGACACATGCCAAAAATCACATGCCAAAGAACACACTAAAGGCACATTGAGTATGATGCATAGGTGTGAAATGTTCAGAAGAGGTACATCTATAGAGGTAGGATACAGTGTTTGCAAGAGGATGGAAGGGGAGGAATGCTAACTAGTGGAGGAAGTTCTTTGAGGAAGAAAAATGCTCTGAAATTACTTGATGGTGATGTGCACAACTCTAGGAGCACATTAAAATGCACTCTTTTGTACACTTTTAAAAGACCAACTTTATGCCATGTGAGGTCTCAATTAGACTGCTTTGTTTTTTTTTGTAATAGTGGTGCTTTGGGATTTTTTTTTTTAAGATCTTGAAGATCAATGAGGGTTTAAGTGAATATAGATTATTTCCCCTCTCTTATCTCCAGGAGCAAAGAGAATATTGATGCTCCCTTATCTGTCTCATGATACTTCCAAGGTTTCCTACAATAAACTTTCTTCAGCTGGGTGTCCAGCTTGGCCAGCTATGTAGAGAAGCTGGCCTTCAGAAGCATAGACTGAGATGAAGTGTGATCTGCTTTCTCCTGTCCTCACTTTGGAGCCTAAACCTTACATGAGACACAGCCACCACTGAAAACTTGTTGCTACTATAATGATACTTTGGCTTTTCAGCATTGTGAAATTTATGTTTTTAATTTTTATTATCTCTAGTATAAAGATGAAGCAACTAGGGCCAACTTCATTTGTAGATGACACAGATAGGAAGCAACTGGAGTTCTGTTCTATTGAATGATAGCCAAGGCAGCTTTGTCTCTTACCACGCATATCTAGTTAGTGCAATGGGCTGACATACTTATATCAATAACAGGTTGAGGCAAGTTGATATTAGCAGGATCTCCTTTTCTCAGTCTTCATCATGTGGTATCTGCTTTGGCTGAATTAGCACAGATCTGAGAAGGACTCACATATCCACAACTCTATTTCATTTCTAGTTGAGAGGGACTCATATACATACACTGATGTTCAGGTAGTTCTCCTCTTGGTTGGTTTAAATAAATGATAAACAAGCAAGAAAATAAAGCCCAGAAACTTATTAACTACCTACACAGTAGAGTAATGACTTCAAGGAATACTCATAATCTACACTTGATGAGATAATTTTTCTTCTTTTTTTTTCCTCCCTAAATAGGTAGGCCTCTAGATCAGAGCCTTGAGATAGAAAATGAAACAATGACACTCATGATCTTAGCAACCATTCTCCACCCCACACCGGAACATCACTCATTCATGCCATCAAAATGAACCAACACTACAAATTCTGGTCTTTTGTACTCTCTTTTTACTTGCTTATAAAACATTCATCTATCTGGTAACTAAACTTTTACCAGTACTCTACTGAAGGAGAACTATTTCCCACTGTGGAAAAAAAGAGAAAAGAAAAATCACTGGAAAAGGACTGCTGGTTGGAACAAATTACCTTGATAAAGTGCTTAGCAAAGCTCTGTCAATAAATTCAGTTTCAAAGCTCTGTCAATCATATGGGATTTATTTCAACAGAGTTTGGCATTCTCAAAGAAATAAGATTTCTCACCAATGGATAGATAGTTTTATGAAACAATTGATGCCTAAAAAGACAATCTTCACAACAATTTAAATGTTTTATTTGTGAAAGGCATCATATGTAATAATTACAATGTATATATGCATTACACAGGTAAAAGGAAGTGCTATTTAACAAATGTTAGCTATCTACAAACCAAAGAAGTCAGCAGGCTAGTCCTGTATAGGAAGCCATTCATATGGTTTGAAGGAAATCCTTTATTCTTTGGCTCGCATGACAAATGCAATTTTCACATGCAGTAATTTTCTTTGACTAATAATTTTCAGATAAAATCAGAAAGTTTTTTTTTTTTTGTTGTTGTTTTTAAACAAACAAGAGACATGAAATTTGGGAAAGTTTCAGTAAGTTCCACAAAGACAAACTTCAAAAAAATTATTTCAATTACAGAATAACTAAAGAACATCAGATTCTCTAGGATGTTAAAGACAACCCCAGAAAGAGTTGTTGAATTGAATATTCTGTCATTATAGATTGAGCATAGGAAAATCCAAAGTTCAAAATACTCCAAAATTAAAATTTTTATGAGTGCCAACATGGTATTACCAGCAGAAAACTCTACCCTTGACATCAGGGAACAGGTCTCATTCACAATATGGCCACACCTGTAGTGGAATATTATTTTAAGATATATTACATTTGTTTATGCTGTGGAACATTTGCTTTAATGATGCAAAGATGTGTTGCATTCTTTTATGTTGCCTTTGTTTAACTCTGTGAAGCTGTGTTACTTTGTCTGTCTAAAACACCTGATTGGTCTAATAAAGAGCTGAATGGCCAATTGGATAGCCAATAACAAGGCAGGAGAAAAGATAGGTGGGCCTGGCAAGCAGAGAGAATAAATAGGAGAAAAAGAGAGAAAAAAGATCGAGGAGTGAGAAAAGAAGGGGCCAGCCACACAGCCAGACATGGAATAAGAAATAAAGAAAAGATACACAGAAAGAGATAAAGGTAAAAGGCCAGAGGCAAAAGATAGATGCTGTGGATATTGCTCTGTATAAATAAAATGCTGATTGGCTAGTAGCCAGGCAGGAAGTATAGGCAGGACAAGCAGAGAAGAGAATTCTGGGAACAGGAAGCTGAGGCAGGGAGACACGGCCAGCCGCCATGACGAGAAGCAGATGTTAAGATACCGGTAAGCCAATCATTCATAAGTAAGAATAAGTTTCCATGTACTTATTTGAAAGCTGGGTGGTGGGTCCCCAAAGAGTCAAAGAGCAAAAAACAAACAGCTATACACATCAGAAATATTATATAGAATCTTCTCATACTGTGAGGGTGTATGTGGGACATAAGTGAGTTTCATGCAAATTTTTTGGAGTTATCCTCAAGGTATCTCAAAGTCTTTGCAAATATCCCCAAATCTGGGGGCAAAAATCTAGAATCCAGAATACATATGGTCTCAAACATTTCAGACTAAAGGATCTTCAAATTATACCATGTTACTCTAATAACCTCAAAAGGTTTCTTTAAGAATGAGCATTGAGATCTTGGAGGGTTCTTTTGTCCTCGTCACTGGCTGATACACAGACCTATGGTACAACTACATAACTAACACAGTGTCACATTAGCAATGAGACAGAGACCTTGAGATTCCTCAAAGTTCAGCCACAGCCATCCCTAGCAAAAAAACCTTTTGAACACCTCCACCCTTGTGAAGGCCTCCATGGTCTTGAGTCAGACTGTTTTGTGCACATTGCCTAATGTATCTGAAATCAGAAAATATAAACACATGTGCAAACATGGCTGCTATGAGACCCTTACTTAGATAATTTACCCAACATGCCAAGCATCATACATAGGACTCATACTTTAATTTACCATTTGCTCATCCCTCCTCTTCGAATCCCAGTCTCAATTCCCAGCTCAAGACAGAATCCACAGACAATTTGATTTAACTGCCTCTGGTGGATAGCCAGCTAAACCTCGAAGGTCCCTTAGAGTTTCGATTCCTCATTTGTTAATCATGAGAAGTGATCTCTTCTAACTCTTAGAACTTATTTTTAGAAGGCACCTTTAGAGAAAAAAATAACATTTAAGCAATACAAACTCAGGCCTTTTCTTGTATTTGAGTAACACACAAGCCTATCAATCAGAACTGTTTTCCTCACTTCTGACATAAAATGTGTGGGCTTATTCCCACACCAACCAGTTCTCCATTTCTTCACACACCAAGTGGGTGTCCTATAATTCAATTCTGACACTAACTGCCTAGAGTTAGTGGGGGCCTCATAATTTAAGCATTCTGTCCTACAAGACTGTATCCATTTCAGATGTCCATCACAAATCTAGACCAGCTGTATTTCTGAATGACCAATGGGATATTGAGTTGATGATTCTTCCAACCCATTCTTCAAGTTCAAATATATGTACAACAGCCCACAGAACTCAGAAAACCACCCTACTTCTCTTCTTTGCTTCTTATAAACGGACACAGCTCAGGAGCAGCCAAATGGAAGAGATTTGGAGGGCCAGCTATAAGGGCAGGTGCTTCCATGATGTTTCTGGATATCAGTAACTCCTGTGTCTCCCAACCTAGAAGCTCTTCTCTAAATCCTCTCATAGGGGTGTTGTCTATTATGTAGATACAACTGAGTGAATCACTAGCCACTGGTGGTTATCTTACACTTCAGATCCTTTCCCCTCTATGTAGGTCTGGTTTGTAGCTGAAAATTTTAACCTTCTGATGAAGCCTTAGTCTTTCCAGGGACTGGATCCTAACCTGAAGTCACCTAGGAGCCTACTAATCAAGCTCTTATTAGAACAAAAGACACCCAGTCAGCCAGAAAATTGCTAGTTTTAGAAGCTAAGTCAGGAAAGACTTGGACAAGGACCAAGTAGACATTTTTTTTTATTACCACAGTCAGTACAGCAATGATTGACAGCTCTGCACACATGAATTGAAAGACATTTTGATGCTTCCCAGGGCCTCTGCCTACATCTACTCTTAAGTCTTATGATCAAAGCAAATGAAACCTGGCCAGCAAATTGTCAAAATTTTTTTTCCCTATCATCACTTTCCTTTAACACTGGACTTTGCTCTTGTCCATTGTCCAGTCACTTAATATGACTCTGAAAATCCCGTGAGTACTCCCCTCCTCAAACATATGTTCTTTCCTTTCCAGCACTTATAACTATTTAGCTCATCTACAACAGAGATGCTCTGAGGACCCGAGAGACTCTAGCCACTGGAGGTTATTTCTGGTACTTTCTCTTCATGGTTTCTCAAACAGTGTGTCCAGGAGAAATGTACTGAATTTCCCATTATGGGGCAAGACATTGCATTAGGTGTTAATGTGCCATCCATAAAATTGAAGCCTTTTGTAGAGTATAAATGGGACAAAAATGGAAGCACGTTAGCTTTGGTGGGAGACAGCTTGGATTTCAGGGAGAAAGTTCCTAAGTCTATGGCTACAGGTTCACTGTGGTGTCCTTCATTCTCAAAACAAATCATCCTGGGTGGATGCTACCCTTGTTATGGGGAGAGGAACAACTTGTTTTGAAGTGTCATATTGATACCTTCTCCGCCAGTACCAGATGGAAACATGAAAAACAGTATTATTTTTCCTGCTAGGAAATAGAGAAAATCAAGTTTGGGTAGTTTTGCTCCTGCTGGATATCTTGACATTAGTTGTCTCTAGGGAAGACTTTTCTATAGTGAGGAAGGTCCACCTAGTGCAACTACTTCTTGGTTAGACTATGCGTTACTTCAACACTAGTGTTAGATCATTCTACAGAGTCCCCTGTGTGCCAAATAATGCACCTTTTCAATCCTGTGCCTTTTGATTGGTTCCCCTTCTCTCCTGTACACCTCTGCCATTTCATTCATTCACACACAGAGACCCAAACAGGCATGGAAGACAGTCCTTTTTATTTATTCCTGTATCAAATAAGCACTATTTGTATATTTGTGCCACGATTTTCATATAAGGTGAAGATATATAACTAGACTCCTAATCTTATAGTAATCTCACTATATTTTGAGGCACAAGAAATATAATTTCTATTAAAACCATAGCCCTTCCTCTAAGAATTATCCCTGGCAGATCTCTGCGGATATCTGACTGGGTTTGTAAAGGAGAGATGGCAGAATACACTGACCTTTGACTCTCAACTTCCCCACATAAGGTTTCGAGATGGTTTGTACTTCAGAGTCAGCTCCCCATGGTAATAGGCTTTTTCTCCCACCTCACACTGAACTGAACTCTGTCTTCTCTATAGAAACTGTGCCTTACAGCCATCTTTATCTACATTTCCCTTTCCTTGACCCAAAACATTTCTGGGTTCTTGATTCTTCCTTTTGTCTTCCATCTCACATTCAGACTACTAGGAAACCCCTCCATGTGTATTTGATTTGATTGCTATTTCCAATCTCTCATATAACCCTACTTCAAATGGGCTCCACATGTCCAAGTGATGATGGTAGCTTCCTATGAGGTCTAGAAGTTATTCTTCATACAATTCTAAGAAAATCAGTTTAAAATGTAAGTTAGCTCATGCCATCCCACCTTGTCTGCCTCAGGCATGGTAAGAAATCAGGGCCCACATAAGCAGTTTATCTGTTCAGCTTCACCTCTGACCCCTCACCTCTCATTCACTCCCACTCTCTGGTAGCCCCAGACAGACCATATGTATTCAAATCGAAAGCTGTTTCATCATCTGTTCTTGTGCTGATGTCCTGGCCCAGAATGTTCTTCCCTGGAGGTCTTCATGGCTAATTGTATTTCTTCCTTTAAGGCTTTACTCAAGTCACCTTTCCCTGAGATCCATCCTGACCACCTGTCTCAAACACCAGCTTTCACCTTTTTAATCATCCCATTACTTTACTCTTCTGTCTTTTGCCAGGACACTTATTCCTTCTTACATATTAAAGTACAATGTATTTCTTACACCTTTTGTTTACTGTATAATGATTCTACCGGCTCTGCTATCATCACCAGTTCTTGCCAATAAGTTGTGCTCTGAAGTGAAAGGTGGCATTTCTTGTTATAGAATGTAATTGCTCATGTCCAGCACCCTACTGGAATGCTCCCACTCTCCACAGAAGCTGTGATAGACAAAAAGCAAGAGGAAGCAGCAAGGCCCAGCTGTCATAAGGCTCAGATTTGAGGACCATTTGGTTGCACCAGGTAACCTAAGCACTCTGACGCATAGAAGATGGAGACACAAAGCCCGGCATCACACAGCAGGGAATTGCAGGCTTTTCCCAGTTACTCCACACAACAGATTTCTGAGAATGTGCTGGAAACCTATTGGTCTGAACATAAAACCATACACTTGCATGCTTTACATAAAGCCCCTCAGACACAGCCAGCAACTGAAGACTGATAGACACGAGGCTGTGGGTGGGAGGGGACTATCAGCTTGGTTGTCAGTTAGCTGGAATGATTGAGTTTCACTCAACATTTCCCGTTTCTACTGGTGAAGAAAAGTACCTGGTTAGTTTTGGTGGCTCACCTTAACAAGCTGCCTCCAGGGCTGTAGTGATTAACCCTGTAGTTCAGACCTTCACGAGAGCCAGAGTCTCTGGAAGGGCTTGTTGGAGGACCAGCTTCTGGCTTTATCCCCAGCAGGTGTGGGTGGGCCTGGGAAGCCCTGTCCACTACCTGTGATGATTGTGATAACAATGTAACAACAGCCACACTCTAAGAACTACTGCATTTCACAACTAGACAAATGCCAATTTTTTTCTTTAAATCAAGAGATATTTTTAAAATGCCTCTCCTGTTTTCAAAGGAATATCAAACTAGCCATCACAGAAAAAGGAAACTTTACACACCATTGGGGATTTTGCTTGGGGTCATAGCCTATCCCCATTTGTTCAGGACACTTCAGGAGTGTTCCAGCTGTCCTGGCCCATGCCAACCACATCGCTCCTCCTTTAGTTCTCACAGCTGCCCCGGTTAGATGATAGATTGTGTGGCCATTCTACTTATGTTTGCTTACCGTCCTTATTTCCATATGATAAATGCTCATAGAATGGTATGAGGTTTAGAGCCTCAAAGGTCTTAATGCTAAATAGGTGGCAGCCTTAGGAAAGAGGCAGCCTGGGGTAGTGGGTGGGGATAGACTCAGCTCTGGCTACTGACCTTGAATCCTTTGCTCTCCATGGGAATCAATGTGGGAGGGGGGCACAGAGAGGTTGAGGCTAGACTCCTCTAACTGGCCAGAGGCCAGAATGAATTAGGAACCACCCTTAGTATTCAAAGCAGTTTGGGAAGGGTTCTTAGGATGAGGGTCTAAAATGTCAAAAATACTGACTGTAAGAGAAGGGGAATCGTCAATTCAGGCATTCACTCTCTTTTACAGTGGGAAGAGAACCAGAACTTACCTTTCTGATAATGGGCCACCATTAGCTTGTTCTCCCAGCTGGCTCAGAGCCTTATAAAGGGCCAAAGCATGCATTGTACCCACCTCACTGAAACTTCCTCATGTTGCTAGGTTGGGATATCTAATGGTTATAGGGAGTAAGTCTGCAGAATACTTCTGTTCCTACCTGAGGAAGCTCCACTGGGGAACCATCTCTTTCTTAAGCAGGGAGGATTCCCTGACATCAGCTATAGGCCAGGCAAGTCCAAGAGGGAGGATGAGTCACCACCCTTCCCTCCCCTTGTGACCACTTTTGCTTATTTCCAGGCTTTTCATGACTTTCAACACACTAATACTGATGAAGGTGATAAGAACACTGCTTTTTTTTCAGTCAGCCTGCAATCACTGGCTGGTTCTTGATAACCACAAGTATTTTCACCTGCAACCATTTCCCTCTCTTCCTAATGTTGAATAAAGCTGGCTAAGCGTTAATCCAATAAAAATGTGGCCGAATGAGCATCCTCTTCCAAATCGAAGTTATTAGATAACTTGACTGCAGTTTTTCTCCAAAATCCAATTTTTAGGAGCATGGAATTTTAGGGATGGGCAAAAGGAAACAGAAAGGAGAGAGCTGACAGCTTGCATAAAGTGAAAAGGCAGAAGACATTTGTCACCCCAAAGCAAAAGAGTGGGCAGAATTTACTCATGTTTATTAAGCATTTTCTTTATGGAAATACTATGCTTTGGGGAGTAAATAAAATATCTTAAACTGACAGTGTTTGCCTCCTGGGTGGCCTAAATTCAACCTGAACTCTTTGTAACTGCTGTCATTGGTACCCACGCAAAACTGTCATAGATTGCTCAGGCTGCCATAGGAAAACGTAGGAGCAAAGTTTCAACAACACAACTTCATATTTTTCCAGTTCTGAAGCATAATTCCCAAGATCAAATCCTGTCACTCTGGTTTCTGGTGAGGGCTTGTTCTGTGGCTTGCAAATGGCCACCTTCAATATCTTCTGGCTAGGGGGAGAGGAGGGGGTGGAGCAGAGGGGCAGAGGAACGGATAGGAGGAACTGGTTTTCCTCTTTTTTTTTTTGAAGATAGGTGCAGTGAACTTTATTGATGGTGTTCAAGAGAGTAGGGCTCCCTAAGACCCTCCTGTTGTTCTGGGGGTCTGGGATGGAAACTGTGAGGGAGATGCTCAGTATTGGGGACTGAGATGGGACAGGAACTGCTCAGCAGCCGAGTGTCTCTCTTGCTGTCCTTGCTGGGGTGGGTGGTCCAGGGCGGGCTTCTTACTCCTTGGAGGCCATGTAGGCCATGAGGTCCACCATCCTGTTGCTGTAGCCAAGTTCATTGTCGTACCAGGAAATGAGCTTCACAAAATTGTCATTGAGAGCAATGCCAGCCCCAGCATCGAAGGTGGAAGAGTGGGGGTCACTGTTAAAGTCGTAGGAGACAACCTGGTCCTCGGTGTAGCCCAGAATGCCCTTTAGTATAGGTCTATCAGATTAGTGCTCTGCCCTCATGACCTTATTAACCTTAATTACTTCCTGAAAGCATGTCAGATAGTCAAGCTGGAAGAGGGAACTCGGCCAAATGAATTGTGAAGGACCACAATTCCCTCCCCATCCTGTGCATCCTCAGGGCACACCAAGCTAGGAGCTGTACGGTACTGGCTGAAGGACCTAGTTATGAAACAGTTACATGAGGAGAAGCTGTTTTGTTTAGGTCAGGCCTCTAGGTGTGAGTCAGGAGTGGAGGAGGCAGCCTGCTAGGAGGAGGGGTCAGCCCTGCCTCTCTTGATTTGCCAGGAGGAGCTCTGGGCTTTGCCAAGCTCTTTAGAGGGCAAAAGGAAAGACTTGGGTGATAATGGAGAGAGCAGCAAAGGCAGACATTTGGGAATCGGAAGCATGAGAGATCAATGAAAGGGGTCGGTCTGGGACAGTTTTCAGACTTCCTCTTGCTTTTCTAAAGTGGTTTTTAATGCGTTTTTCTTTGTGTTCCTGATGTGGGAAGCTAATGGAAGTCGGCTGTTCGTTCATTTCCCTGACTTTCTCTCCTGCTTGTTGCTGCCTGACTCCCACTGGGTTCCAAGGCATCTGCTCACCTCTGTCCGGCTGCCTCACTCATTTCACCAAATTCACTCTCATTTCCAGCTCCTCCCCCACACGCTGCTTGCTTGACCAGCAACACTCTATCTGACTGCATTAACCTCCCCTTGTCTGCTTTACCTTGAATATCAGTCTGGAGAGGAGAGAGTTAATCATTGAGCTGAACTCCTCTTTAAATGTAGGAACCCTGTCGTTGGGTACTTGGTGTTATTTATTTATTTATTTATTTATTTTTGCCTAAATTTCTAAGTTGGATGTCATTTCCCACAGAAATACAGACATTGATAGGCACTCCCCTCCTTCCCTTTTGTCCTTTTGGTTTTTAGTTAAGTAGAGTACATTGTATTAATTTTAAGGAATCTAAAACAATTTCAGTATACACATGTGCACAGGCACGTGAATATGCATGTATATCTTCACATGCATGAACAATGGGTTTTCTTGGTGATTGGGTGGGTCAAGAGTCATATCAAAGCAGTTTGCCCCTAATTAGCATGAGCTCTGATGAGCCTAATGTCTATGCATGCTACTGTCCATGCAGATCTGCTCATGCTGCTGAGAAAGACAAGAAGATGATTTTATCCAGAGCTTCATGGGTTTACTTCTGCAGACTGTAGTGCATACTAGCTGGAGAACTGGAGAGTAAAGGCATCATTTGAGTGAGCCTTGATTCAGGCCACTGTCTCCAGAAAGTCTCCTAATAAATTATGAATATGATATCTGAGAGTACATGATTAAACCATTAGCAAAATTGTTTTATTGCCTCTGTTGACAAGCAGATAGATGTGTCATCTTGGGGAAGGTGGTGTCAGGAAATGTCTAAGCAAGCAGAGCTTAAAGGAACACAGTTGCAAAGAGGGCCAAGACATTCCTGAAGCTCACTTCTGCTGACACAGCAATGATGCTCAAGAAGGTTTGGAGTTCTGATCCTTACTCCACCACCTTCTAGCTAGGGCATCTCTACCCAATCACATTTCTCTGAAGCTCTGTTTTCAGACTAAAAGGTTGGGGTACTAAGTGTACCAAATCACACATGTGTTGGGAGGATGATCTGAAGAATACAGGTAGCATAATTTGAATGTGGCTTGGGTGTGGCCCCCAGTGGTTCATCTGTTGGAAGCTCAGTCTCCTGGATGGTGTTTTAAGAGGTGATGGAACTGTTGGGAAATAGGGACAGAACAGAGAAATTCTGTCTCACTTTCCCACTTCTTATGCCCATGTACCTAGAGGGTCTTTAAATTTTCTAATATTTGGCACTCAGGAGGCAGAGCCAGGTGGATCTCTATGAGTTAGAGGCCAGCCTGGCCTACATAGCAAGATCCAGTACAGGCAGCAAAACTACACAGAGAAACCCTGTCTCGAAAAACAAAAACAAACAACAAAATTTCTAATCTTCTCCAAGATTTCATTTATCAGTATACATGTTTTATGGAACTACATATTGATGTGAGGACTGTCCACATTCTGGGCAAGCACTATATCATTGAACTTTATTCCAGATATAGTGTTTGAAACTTTGAGAATTGTCTAGTCTGACCTTCATCTCACTCTATAGCCAAGTCTAGCCTAAAACTCAGGATCCTCTTTCCTCAACCTCCAGAGTAGTTGGAGCAAGGTCTCAATATACTTGTCAATGTGATGTAGCTTTGTTTGTATAGCTTTGTTGGTATAGAAATTATGTTCAAATGACTGATTTTGATGATGTTTTGAAATTTGAAAGCCAGAAACTAGGATATGTCCCATAACAATTGTCATTAATAAGTCAGAATACACACACATAACATGTATGCTTTAGTTTGGTTAAGCACATAGCTATCAGTAATTTTTTTGAACTGTGACAACTCTGACAGAAAGATCAAAAGAAGTCCTTTTTGCTGATACTCCTACTGAGGAGGTGGTTACACAGTATAGTATACAATGCGATTAATCTCCTACTCTGAAATCTGGAAATTTCTATTAGGAAGTACTTTTTATAAACCAATAAAACAAAATTAACCACATGCTGAGACTTAGCATGTTCTTGTAGTTTTCACTTTTCTAGTACTATGTTTTTCATATATTTAAAATTATATTAAAATTTTATTTCATAGTCAATGAATAAATTATGCATATTCTCCAAATGACTTAAAAACATTCCAGCTATGCTATAAAACAGTGGGTCCCAAATGTAGAACCTGGGGCTAGTGTTCTTTCTGTAAATCTGTTGTTATGCCATGAACAAATGAGAGAAATAATATAAAAGACTATCTTGTCTTCTGCAATTATGTTCTTTTAAATGTTTTGGTGTTAAAACATCTGTTCTTAATGTGAGCAAACTTGTATTAGCCATAGAGGTTCTTTGGTGTAGATGGGATGTGCAGAGACACAGCATGGCTTCCTTTAATCATGATTCTTGGGCCATGACCAGCTGAGTCAGAGTATCAGTAAGGAAGGCTCTTCAAGGATCAACAAGCATCAAGTTTCTGAGAGGCCCAGATGTGGGGGAGAATAGACAGGTCTTAAAGCCAGAAACCATCAAAAGAAATTCTCGTCTGTTGTTTTCAAGCTGTGTGATCTAAGGTACTTCACTTAAAAGCCCTTTGGCTTCTACAGCACCACATGTAAAATGGAAATGCTGCTAGAATCAGAAGCATAAAAGAAGTTCAATGGGAGAGTGCTTGCCTAGTATGTGAAAGGTCCTTAGTTCCTCCCTCATCACTGCCCCTGCATATGCTACCTCCCACAAAGAAAATCAGGGCCAGGGACATGGCTCAGTGTGTAGTGTGTAGTAAAAGCTTTAGACTCTCAGTTACTTTTTTTTTAATTACTGTGATAAGACACAAAGACCAAGAAAACTTATAAAAGAAAGTGTTTATTGGTTTCATAGTTTCAGGGGTTAGAATCCATGACCATAATGATGGAGAGCATGGTATCAGGCAAGCAGGCATGCCATTGGGGCAGTAGTGAGAGCTTACATCTTGAGACATAACCATGAGGCAGAGACTGAGGTACTGGTGGGAATGACGCAAGTGTTTTGAAACCTCAAAATTGGTACTCAGTGACATACTTCATCCAACAAGGTCACACCCCCTAATCCTTCCCAAATGGTTCTACCAACTGGGGCCCAATTACTCAAATAGATGAGTCTATGGGAACTATTTTCATCCAAACCACCATACCTCTCAAGTCTGAGGACCAAGTTCTATCCCCCAAACCCATACAAAAATCTCACATCTGTAATCTCAGCACTCCAACTGTGAGAATAGAGGCAGAGACAGAAGAAGGGGCCAGAGGCTCTTAAGTCAGCTAGCATAGAGTACACAGCACAGCAGCAGAAACAAGAGAGATCTTCACTCAACAAGGTGGAAGGCAAAAATCAACTTTCAAAGTTGCTCTCTGACCTCCACGTATACACACACACACACACACACACACACACACACACACACACACACACAAGAATTCTAAGAAAAAGAAAACTAATCAATATGAGGTTTCTGATATCAACTTCTCTTGACTAGGAACTCAGTCCTCTAGCGCTCCTCTTTTCCTGAACCTGTAAGTGGAGTGTTCATTATATGCTTTGTACATGAATGTTTTGGTAGGAAGGTGCCAAAGTCATCTGATAATCTATTAAAACACAAATCTAGGCAGTTGTGTCTATGAAGGAATTTTGTTTATGAAGTCCCATCAGTTGCTCATCAGATAGGAAGATGAATCTAATGGACCAGTTTGATGACATGAGCTTGTTAAGAGCAACTCCTTCTCTTGCTGGTAACATACACGGAGTAAAATGTACTCAGGCAAGCATGGAAGGAAGCCATCATCTGGTAAATTGCCTTGGATGTCACCAAAAAAAGGGCCTCAGAGAGACCTCTGGACACTGAGCTCAATACTTGTGGTGGTTTGAATGAGAATGGCCTTCCATAGGCTCATCTATTCAAATGTTTAGTCACTAGTTGATGGACCTTTTAGGGAAGGATGAAGAGGTATGGCCTTGTTGGAGTAGGAATAGGTGTGGCCTTGTAGGAGGAGGTGTGTCATTGGGGGTGGGGTGGGCTTTAAGGTTTCAAAAGCCATGTCAGGCCCAGTTTCTGTCTCTTTATTTCTTTGTCTCTCTGTCCCTGTCTTTCTGTCTCTGTCTCTCTTTCCCTTTCTCTCTCTGTCTGCTGCCTGGGGATCAGGATTTAAGGCTCTCAGCTCTTGTTCCCACACCGTACTTGTCTGTTTCCCACAAGGATGATCATGGACTAACTCTCTAAAACTGTCAGCCAGGCATGGTGGCACTTGCCTTTAATTCCAGCACCTGGGAGGCAGAGGCAGGCAGATCCCTGTGAATTTGAGGCCAGCCTGATCTACATAGAGAGTTATAGGACAGCCAGGTCTACATAGAGAGACTCTGTTTCAAAATACCAATAAACAAACAAATAAATAAAATTAAATAAATAAAGAGTAGCCTTGGTCATGATATCTCTTCACAGCAATAGAACAGTAACTAAGATCATACTTTAACCCTACAAGCTAAAAGAAATGAAATTTGCAACATCCTAAAGTAATTGAGTTGAATCTTTCCTACTTGAGCCTCTAACTTGATTCCGTACTTGATCTCCTAGAGGAGGAAGCAGCTACCCCATTGCTTGATTTGATTTCTTTTTTCCTCATTATAGATTGCCTTATGCTGCCTAGGCAGCTGCTCTACCTCTGATAGCTTTGGGATAGCCCAGACAGAACCCAATCATGCAAGATTTCCTTCTTATCAAACTTGGAGGCAGTTAGCTGACCTTGTTTTAAATGTCTAAATTCCTAAATTTATAATACTTTGATCCATGTTGATAGGATATATCTGCTATGTATGTAATGAAACTGAATGTTTATGTTTTAAAAGGTAATATTATTTGGAACAGAAGTCCCTCTTGATTTTTCACAGAATCCATAGGCTTCCATCTATAACATAAATAAGAAGTGACAGTTCTTCCCGTCCAAGGGGCAAATGGCAGGGGGAACAGCATTTCTACTCTCTCAGCATATCACCAAGGACTACAGAAGTGCACAGCTCTCTCACTCCATCTCTTTCAGTTTGTTATAAATGCCCTGTAGTGCACCACCCCGCCCCCCTCACCATGGGCTTAGCTAAGATGCTGGAACTAACAGTGAGTGACTCTTCAGCTAGGTCAACAGCAGTCCCTAAAGGTTTGCAACTGCGAAGAGCTTTCTTCCTTGTTGCAGCTGCTGATTTTCCTTTGTCTTAGCTCTTCCATGTGGTCCTGGGGACAGCCGTAGCCACTCTTTGTCCCTGCTGATCTTGACTTGGAGCAGTACCCTTTATATATTCCCCAAGCTAAATCCCATGTGACTGGCATTGTTTTGACTAGTTACTTGGCCATTCAGCCAGATTCTGCCTTCTAATGTCTTTCAAGTAACACAGACCATGTCTCTGGGCTTCATGAAAGTCACAGCTAATAAAAACACAATAGTCTGCTTATAACCTAAAGTAACTATTGATAGATGTCTCTCTTGGTGTGGGTAGCCGTGTGCATTTTTCATGATAGAAATGGTAAACCCTAACTTTGGTTAAGCACTTACTTACATGTCCAGCCCTGAGTAGGCATTTTATGTGTCCTAATTTGCTCAACTGTAAGAATCTTTCTCTGAGAAAGGTACTATGTCTTCCAACCTCGTGCCTTTTATGCAGTGAGTGAGTGACAGATTATTTAAATAACTGGCACCAACATGTAGCTAAAACACGGAGGGGTCCACATCTCAGAAACTATGATCTCCAGGTTGTGTATTTGCTGCTTATACTACTCTGAGATGAGACACACAATTTCCCCCAGTCATTGCATGCAAAGTATACTGTTCAGCGGAAGATGAAGGGCCCTTCTGTCACAACAAATTATCTCTTCTCGGAGAGGCAAATACACAAATACAAGAAAAGTCTTCCCTCTTTTCTTACCACAGCTATTGGCAATAAAAATGAGAAATGAGAGAGCCTGCTTTCAAACTTCTGCCCGAAGCCTCGAAAATTCATTGAGGCCCCATAAAACAGACAGCACCGTTTAGGAGTTTGTAACAAGACAGAAACTCTCAGTGCAGCTGTGAGGTAAACAGGGCTTGGAAGGTGATTCCCCGGAACCCTGTTCCTTTACAACTCACCCTTAGATGCCAAGCCCCATTCCCAAATCTAGGGTTAAAATGGGGCATGTCTTCTCTTAGTCCTGGGCTATGTGTTACTTTCAGTGATGCCATGAATTTATACTGTGTATGCACATAGGTGCACATGGTTAAAAATACACAAGAGGTATTTTTTTTTCTTCCTAGTGAAAGAGATTGTACAACTATTCAGTTTTCATATCACGGTATTCCAAATGGGTTTTTGAAAACAACCAGCACCACTATCAGGCTACTCACCTACTGTGTTTCAGAGGCTTGCACATCCTGAAGCTCTGCCAATCAAAATGTGTCTTAAATAATGTAGGAAGTATACCCATTATAGAGGATTCTGGGTGGTTCATGCTAAAGTAAATAGCCACTTTACAGGGCCTGTCTTGAAGATAAATACATGCTTCATTGGATTTAAATTAATAGCCCAATACAAGGTTCTTATCTGTTACCTAAGCATGGTGATAGCTAACAGCTTCTCCATCTTCAGCCCCACAATATGCACCTCCATTTTCTCCTATTCCCAAGTTCCCTTTTTAGCATACTTCCCACAGAGGCTCTTAATCTAGATCCATGATGGAATTTTGTGGTCCTTAAATGTAGATGAGAATTTTTACTTATTTGTTTATTTTGTTATTTGTTTGTTTTACTGAAACTTACCATTTTTTTCTATCACAAGTGGAGACAAACTTTAGTATTATATGCAATAGTTTTGCCCTTGCTGCCGAACCAAAATCACATATGTCTCTCTGTCTCATTACAGTGGTAGCAAATATCCTCATTTGTGCTTTCATTTGTGCCCATCACCAACTCAGATTATAACGGTTATTGGACTTGCTGTTAGATCTAATTTCTAATGAGTTAGTAAGGAGGCAAATGTGTATTACAGGCTTATTTTCTGATTTTGACCACTGCATTTCTAAATAGTTGGTCTCCTTTGAAATCTTACTTATGTATTTTATTTCATCCCGAGAAGGAAGCCCATAGGCTTTCTAGATTGCTAAAGATAACTGTGGTACCCACACCCAAATCAAAACCCTTGCTCTAGAAGGGTTTTTCTAAAATTAGGAGTACAACAGTATTTTCCAGTAAAAGTTTTCACATTGATGGACATTATCTGTACCTGTCTGGTCTGATACAGCCACTGCTAGCTGCATGTGGGTATGGAACACTTGACATGTGACTAGCACGACAGAGGAAGTGAAATTTTCACTGAATTTAATTCACTTAGCTGCACTAGTGACATGTTGGTAGTGAGTACCATATTGAGAGTGCAGTTCTAGAAGGTGTGTGGTAGACATGACTAATAAACGGCCAGTACTAACTAAGAAAACACCAGATAGTTTGAATAACAAAAACCTATTACTTAAAGTGCCAATGCAATGGCTCATGTGGACAGAGCCATTGTGGGACAGGGAATAGTCATTGAAGAGGTGACATTTCGGCTGAGACCTAAAGGTTAAGAAATATCCTCCTGTAGGGAGAAATTAAGGAAGATGATTTTAGGGATGAGAAACACAAACATCCAAGAAAGTCCTGTGCTGGATGCATGAGACTGTGAAGGCACAGATACCTAGAGAACCGGAGGAAGGGGCTTCAGTAGGGCAGGGAGCCAGAGGAGAGCTGGGGCCAGACTGCCATTGCTCAGTCAACTAATATAAAGAACTTGAACTATTTTTTATCCAGTTGTAGTGGGATACCGCTAGACGGCTTTTAAATGGGACAGCTTGATTTTGTCAAAATTTCCTAAAACTCATCATGGTGATTTGAACTGTAGGAGGCATGACTTACAGGAAGCATTCGAGGAACTAGAATTGTTAGACATCTGGAAGAAAATGACTGACACCTGTTCACCAGGAAAGCTGGAATGGATGTGATCTTTTTGCTATTCTACGGCATGAGCCTTCACCTGAATCTGCCCAAATCCTGAGCATTGTTTAGGTCCAAGTCCTGAGCTTTGTCTTTCAGTGATAACCCATCCTTATGAAAGAGGTTCCATGTACTTTGCATCCTCCATCAATAGAATCCATCTTTATGCGTGTACAATTTCTTCCTCCCTAGGTCCTTACCCTGAGTTCTGTTTATCAGTCAATAGAACTCATTCTTATTGTAAAGGTCACAGGTGCTTTGCTGCTTTGCAAGGGAGTTTCAGTGTAGCCACCCCTGAAGTTTGTTGTGACAATTCTCACATAGAGACTTTCCTCCAAAGTTTGACTGTGCAAGAAAAATAAACTATGAAGTCAGACTCTGGAAGTTTTGACCCAGCAGCTGCTAAAATGGTGTTGACCCAAGTTTCAGTCTTCACCTCACAGGCATGGTTTCACTGCCAGCTGTGATGCTAGCAGGGACCCCAACATTGAATAATGGATTGTAGGATGGAGGCTGGGGTCCAGTTGGAATAATTATAGGAGTATAGGTGTGAGCTCATGATGATAGTAATGGCTATGACCTATAGATATTCTAGACAAATTGAGCAACATCTTCTAAGGGGTTTGGGGGGAATGCAAGAAAGATAGGAATAAATATTAAGTGGGTAATACCACTGATCAAGATAATATCGGGATGGGCAAGTTTAAGTTGAAAAATTGAAAGTTCAGTTTTAGATATCCAAATGGAGATGTGAGTTTAGAATTGTGAACAAAGGGAGGATAAAGAATGAGAATTTGAGAGTTGCAGCAGAAATGGCCTTACAAGATATGGGATGGAGGCCATCTGTGACCAGACAGGCAGGCAGAGCAGGAACTCCAGGGGAGTGGTGCATATGCCAGCATCTAAGTAGGCTGCTTGCCCCCTGAAGATAAAACTCTTTCTCTACTTCATGCAACATGAACAAATTCCAGGAACTCAGTCACTGGGGACCCAGCATACATACTGATAGAGAGTATGCTGCTTGTGAAACACCACAAATGGTTTGGGTCAGGAAGAGAGAAAACCAAGAGCCGTTAACTGACACCAGGTTCACCCTTAAACCCCAGATCAGAGCATCAATTCCACAGGGAACAACACCGGAATGCAAACATAGTCAAGCAGACCCAAGTTAAAATCCTGATGCTAATATTGGCTCTATAACTCTTGGACAAGGTAAGATTTATGCCTATTATGCATAACGCCTGATACTTAATCCTGAAGACTTACTCAAAACACACCGACTCTTCACAGGAAACACCACGCTCAGTGACAGTAAGCAGTTGCTGTGCCATAGGCTTAGGCAATGTGCCTAAGGTGTGGACAAGAAAAAAGCCTGTGGTCATGCACAGCATTGACTCCTGGCTTGAGAACAACCTGAGTTGGGTTCTGTTCCTTACTTCTCACCTATGTTTCTCCAAAGTTCTTTACAAATAATTTACAACTCAATGACTTTCTAAAAACGGGATACAGGACTCTTCTGCTTTCTCTGGCTTCTGCTCTCTGGCAGGCAAATACAGGTATCTACATTTCCCTTTCAAATCAGTGCAGGCTCCAGGGAGAACTTCCCTCCTTGTTATTTTCCCCTTTCCTCTTCCAGCCCACCTTAGTCCCTCCAGGAAACTTCACCAGCTTACTCAGCATCCAGGGCTAAAGCTTGCCTTCTCCACAACCTGCCATTAAACATGTACATTAGCTGAAGTCCTGCTGAGTTGGCTTTCTCTGTACATCCTATGTAATAAACCGCCAGCCACTTTGCATGGAAGACAAAGAACGGGTAGACAATTTATTTATCCCAGCTGATCGATAGGAAACTTGGAGCCCTTCCAGGAAAAGTGTCTCTACATATTCCCTCATTTCCTGGCGTGTGTGTTCTCCATCTCTGTTTAGTATGTGCACAGGTAATTCATGGACCCATGGGGGACACTTCAGATGAGCAATCACCAAGGCACAAGGACACTTTGCGGGAATCAGAGTACACAGGCTTAAATGACACACACTCTCCTCTCTTTTTCTCCCTCTCTCCCTCCCTCCTTTTCTTTCTCTTTCTTCCCCCTTCTCCCTCCCTCCCTCCTCCCTCCCTCCCTCCCTCCCTCCCTCTTACCATCCCTCTTGCTTTCTTTCTCTATCATTTCCTGCCTTATATGTGGTTGATAATTAGCCTAGGAACCTCTATCGTACAATTCACAGCACATAGGTGCTATTTTGTTTAAAGTCAGCATTTCCTAAGGTTAGAGGCCCTGACTTTCTGAACTATCCTCACCAGGTGCATTTATTCAGTAGCACATTAAAATCAGCAGTTTAAGTTTTCTCTAGGCTAGATGAGAAGTGGAAAAGAGATGGCTCATTCTCTGCTTTTAACTCATGCCTCTCCTAAAAGTGTGCATGTTACATGATGACTACATATATAAAACTCTTATCGATTTGGACTCCAAACTGGAAGATACTGGATCTATTTATTTCTCTTCATTGGTATATACTTATATAATAATATAATTACAATATATAATAATATATAATTATAACTAATATAATAGTGATGGAGTCAAGACATATTTTTATACAAATCTATCAGGTACATTTTCACCATCACTCTCCTTTTTCTCTTCCTTCCCATCATTCTAATTCATCTGCATAGAAACTTTCCTTCTACCTCCATACCCTATATACACTTATGATTCTATGTATCTACATAAAGACTAGTACTCACAAATGTGAGAAAACATGCAATGTTTATTTGACTGCTGTCTGACTTATTTCACTTATTATTATAATATCTCTGGTTGCATCCATTTTTCTTAAAATGGCATAATTTCATTCTTTGTGGCTGAATAAATTCCACTGTAACTATGCACTGCTGTTTTCTAAATCAATTTTTCTGTTGGTAAACACCCAGGCTGATTCAATGATGTGGCTGTTGTAAATAGTGAGGGGATAAGCATGGTTGTGTAAGGATCACTGTGGTATGCTGATTTGCCAATTTGGAGTCTTTGGGGTGTATACCAAGGAGTGGTATACATAGCTAGATAGATATCTCTTGTTTTTCCATTTGTCACCCTTGCACATCTTGTGCCATTGTGACAATTACCCAAACTATCTGGTAGGATATTTTGACCTTTTTTCTTCATTAGGCTGTGGCAGAATCTAATGCAGAGTGAGATGTTGCTTGCCTCGCTCTTCACAATGCCACCATCACAGCCATTTGTTTTAATTAGCTATGTCAGAGGTGCCTAGCATCTTTCCAGATGTGTGGGAAAGATGATGAATGGACATAGCATGCCAGGATCTTAAACAGTAATTGCTCAAAAAATAAAGCCCTGCAAAATCAAATGGCAGCCTTCTCTATACATATGGACAAGCCTGCATAGTCACGTAACTGTTGGCTCCAGTTCACTTGGCTATCATATTTTGACATCCTAACTTTGGTCCTTAATTGCCACCATTTCTGGTCACTTTCCTCTCTGTAATTCCCCGGATCCATTAGCTCTATGTGTCATTTTACTGTAATGCAAATGCATTTTTCAAATTGGCGGAGGCTTGGTTTTCCCCAGTGGATGGAGAACTGCTTAAAGGCAATTACTGCTTCTTCTCTACTTCTCTAATCACAGAATCTAGAGCTTCATCCATTGAAGGCACAGCACTGTAGAATTAATCAGAGGCCCTTCTGAACCTTTTCAGGCCCTTGTGATTTGTGAGTGGCTGATGACTTTCTCCCTCCAGAAAAACTGGGAACATATTCACATTTCTGCAGAAAGAGAATTCTGCACATTATTTTAAGGGATGAAGAACTTTGATCTACAGACATTAACTCAGCTTGCTCAGTCTACTCGAAGGCCAGGACTTAGATGATATAATACATGGACCCAATTTTGCAACTGAAGGTCCCAAGTTAACTGGTAAAGTGCTCCTCTTGTCTTTTAATGACACCCAAGACCTGCTCTAACCACATCCAAGGCTTGAAAAGATCCAAAGTCTAATCCAATGAACAAGACACTCAGGTGCATTTGTTGTTTAATTCTTCAGATGAATTAAACAAACTAGGATGCTAAATATATGGTCCCCACTTACATTCATATCCATGGTTGTGGCACTCAGATTATATCCAAGACCAACAGGGAATCATTGGCTGAAACATAATGCTAAGTCTCTACAAATGCTCATTTTTGGGTCAGCTCAGAGAATATTTTCTATTTTAATAGTTTATTTGGTTTGCTTTTCATTTAAATTATTATTATTATTATTATTATTTTATGTCTGTGTACTCTGTTTATGTCTTGTGCCTTTGGAGGTCAGAAAAGGGTGTTGGATCCCCTGGAACTGGAGTTACAGATGGTTGTTAGCCATCATGTGGGTGCTAGGACTTGAATTCATGTCCTCTGCAAGAGCAGTGAGTGCTCTTAACCACTGAGTCATCTCTCTAGTCTCTTCTTGTAGACAAATTTCTAAATGGTCTTATTGAACAAAAAACATGGAGCCAAATATAAAGGCGAAAGCCTTAGAGAGATTAGGGAAATAGGGAAAGCCACAGCCAACCTTACCTCACCAACTCGGCAGCTTCCAAATGCAAGTTATTTCCTGTCTACCCATGCCTATATGCCTTGCTGTTCTGCCATCTGATTTGCTCTCTCCGTTCAGCTACATCACTTCCTCTTCCTGCCCAGCTCTGTCACTTCTTGTCTGTCTGTACAGATCTCTAGACCTCTATGGTTAACTAGTTTTGCAATTTAAGGTGTATGCCACCACACCTGGCTCTGTTTCCAGTGTGGCTTCGAACACACAGAGATCCTGCCTGCCAAGTGATAGGATTAAAGGTGTATGCTAACATTGTGTGACTTCTTTGTTTACTTATAATGGCTGTTCCTATTTCTCTGATCTCCACGCAAGCTTTATTTATTAAAGCACAAATAAAATATCACCACACCTTCTTTTCACTTTTTAAACATTCTTTTACATTTATTTCATATGCATTGATGTATATCATATGTGTGCCTAAATGCCGATGGAGGTCAGAACAGGGCACCATATTTCCTGGGACTAGAGTTACAGATGGTTTTAAGCCACCATGAGGATACTGGCAACCAAATCTGGGTCCTCTAGAAGAGCAGTCAGTACTCTTAACAATCGAGCCACCTCTCCTGCCCTGTTACCTTTTTATTTTAACAGTAGATTCCACTCACATTATATTCAGTTGAGTTGTTAATGATCTAGTTCTATCATTCCCAGATCTTTAACATTTACTCTCTAAATTTTTTCAGTTACTGGCAACATGGATTAGAGTTTCTTCTGGTGCTCTTTGGCTTTATCAGAGGTAGATATAAGGGCTCAGGAGATTTTTAGAACATTTGTCACTCTTTTTGACAAGTAACAAACTTCAGATCATACCCAAATATCCCTTTAATAGGGAAGTTTGACCTCTGTTTCTTCTGTGGGTGGTATGGGGGTTTCTCTGGCTGGCCAAAGTTAACATATGCTGTGCTAATGTGCTGTGGGCCATGGTTTAGTATGCCGGGAATGGTTGGTGCTGGTATCTTTGGAGAACTGATAGACAACATGTCTTTCCAATGAAGGAACTCAAAATTTACTCCTGACTTCAGCAGGGATTCCTTTTGTTTCTCCTGTATAGCCAATGATACATTTTTATATACCATTAACCAGTCTTAAGGCCTTCTTTGTTTTTGTTTTTTTTTCCCCTGCCTTTTAAAACTCTGACCTCCTTCATATTCTTTACTGGGACCTTTTCAAAGTTGCAAAGGGAATCTAGTAAATTAGAGAAGAATTCACAAGCCTTTTGTCCTTCCCACAAGAACAGAGACAGGCTACTGGAGATCCTCATGGCTCACACGGTAGTTAATGTGACAGGTTCCCAATGGGTTTCCCTAAGACATTTCAGCAGTTTTCTTCTCTTGGGGAGAACTTAACAAGACCACCAGGCTTTACAATAGCACATCTCTCTAGCTTCCAGCCTACAGAGTGACACAAAATACCTTGGCCATATGTCTTCAAGACTATTCCTATGGTTCTCAGGTTATAAAAACATTCCATTTTCTCTTCTCTTCTTTCTTTCTTTCCTTTTTTTTCTTTTGGTTTTTCAAGACAGGGCTTTCCTTTGTAGCCCTGGCTCTCTTGGAACTCGCTGTGTAGAGCAGCTGCATACTCTATATGCTTGGCTTTAATAGTATGTCTTTGCTGTTCATATCAACCACGACAGCTTATCATACAGGACCACCTCACTGTCCGGAAAAGTCTCTGCTCTGCCCTTTCCTTTCCCATCACTATTTCTCAGTTCTTTCGTTCTGCAGATTCTGACAGTTTGCATGCCTATATAGATACATTCCTTACCATTGGGTCTAAGATTCTGGCACTCTGAAACACACATTTTCACTATTATAGCTTAGAGGTTCCGGAACGGACTGCTTTACCTTTATTTGGCAATGCTGCCTGTGTTTTCCTAGTCAACTCCTGCAGTGTGTTCTACTCAGTGTGTTCACTATTTCCATACTTGCTGTGGTTGATTATCACACCCTTGTGTATATAAAGAACGGGAATGGTGGGCAAACAGATTTACCAGGCACAGTCTAGCAAAAGCCCCTTGTTTGTGGCTATCACTTCCCTTAGGCTTTTGGTTCTGTTCAATCTCACTTCAAGATGAATTTTCCATTTTCCTTCAATTTTAGCTTACTCTCAGGTAAGATGAGGAAGAGAATCTGCAGGGTCCCGCAGAGCTTCACCAGAGAGCAATAATTATGAAGGTGGAGACCTGGTAATTGGCTGTCCATCACACTTGAAGTAGATTGCAGGTGTGCTGTCCCTTGAATTAACTGTTCCAAGCTGTTGAATAGAGTTGTCATTGGACACCAACTTTCTCTTTGCAAATTCTCCAGGCAATAGCTTAGTCCCGAGTTTAGCATCCTAAGACTCTAGTAGGACAGGACACTCATTCTTTCTTCTGAAAATGATCAGAAATGACAGGCAGTAGTAGTATTGCCCTGGGTGAATCTATGCTTCTCAAATGCAAAGAGTAAAGAGTTCAGTAGGTAACCTGAGGGGAAGTTAAAGACTGGAAACCCCGTGCAATTATCTCTCCCATAATGAGGCTTCTCGAGAACACTTGGCTGCCACAAGTCATATCATGGGTTCGGTATGCTTTAATTGCCTGTTATTTTCAGCATGATGGCATTTTAAGGTTTTTGTTCCCTAACAGAAGAATGGATAAATACAGCAATTGACTCATGTGTTGATCCAGGGCTATTTTTACCCTTCAGCACCTTCCATTGTCATCCCAGAAGAAGGTGCCACAGTTTCTGGGCAGCCCTCCCACAGACTATCTAATATATCCACATGGATGCACTGCCTTGGCTCTCAGGAGCATGCAGACCTCCTTGCAGGCTGCCTCAGCAGGAGTCGGTGTGGGGAGTGGGAAACTGCAGCAAGCAGGCCATTTTCAAAGTCAGACTCCTCTACAGAGCCAGAAGCCATGCCAAGCTTTTCTCATGTACTGAAAGTTTGGTGTTTCAGATCTCATTTATACCAAAGAAGCTGTCAGGGATGGCCCCTGCAGGGAGGGCTGACCCAAATTGTGACTTCTTTCAGGCCAGGGAAGCCCCTCCAGGACAAACAGGAAGCCATCACTCAGCATAATGTATTCTCACTGGGAACAAATAAACAGTCCACTGTTCAGTTCAAAGCAATGATTCCAAGATTGTAAGTTGGTTTTGGCTCAATGCGACCCTAAAATCAAGTCAGACGGAATGAGTTTATTAATTCAGAGCCTGGAGATTTGATTTGGCTGAATATTCCGGTTGAAGTGTTGAATTCCACCTCATGTTAGTCATTGTTTTCTTCCTTAGCCATTTTGAAGGACTGCTTGGCTTTAGAAAGAAAATGCCAATGTTGGTTGCAGACCCATTTCCAGGTATAAAAGTAATCCCCCAACATATAGTTTCAAGTGTAAGATAGGCTTTAAAGGATATACGCTCAACAGAATGAAATTTTTCTTACTCTCATTGGGATCTAGAGAAATTCAGATTTTTCTTTTTAATTTCTTTGCCTCTCCTTGGGCTGTTAACACTCAAACTTACCTAGTCTAATTACCTTTGTAGCCAATTATACAGCGTTTTCCACTTAAATAACAATACCTGTCAACACAAAGGTACAGCTCCTGCCTTTGAATTCCTTAAATAAGATGCTTAGGAGCTTTGTGGAAGTAGCAAGAAACCAACAACAAAATGTGTATATACTTTCTAGTGGACAGGGTCGTCTCACTCTGAGAGGTAAGATGTGGTAGTTCCACTAGTTTTAATCAGTGTTCACAGAATAACAATATTCTTAGAATCAAGATAAGTGGCGCTTTCTTCCAACCCATTGTTCTTGCCAGGTTTATAAAAAGAAAGAGGTAGTCCAACGCATTTGCTTCTATAAACACAATGGCAGCTAGATAGTGGCCAAATGCCTCTCCTTACTACAAAGACTTCAAGAAATTCAGGATATAAAGGGGTAATTTTAGAACACACAGGGCTAGATTTCCTCAGTTCTACCTAATTACTTTACCTTGTAAGAGGTGTCATGTTGGTGTGGAAGAGGCTTAAATGGTGTTTCATGGAAAGGTGACTGGTCATCGGTACTTTTATAATCCAAAGACCTCTCTAGACTTGGGGACAAGAGTCCAGGCCGGGTTAGGTGATATGGATTGGGAATCTTAGGATCTACTCAGAAGTGAGCCCCATGTCTGGACGATGTCTATAGCCAGTTCAGTAATCATGTGCCTTCTGATTGAGTTTATGAACGCTGGGTAATTAACAAATATAGAGGTAAAGAAAGAGACATACCCATATCTGTTCCCCTTGGGTTCTTACAGGTATGTTCTTTCTATTCAGGGTATCAAAAAGGCATTAGTGAGGTTGGGTGTAGTGGTGCATTTTATCCCAGCAGTGGTGGGGAGAGGGGGAGTGCTGAGGCAGGAGGTTCATGACCTTGAATACAACCTGGGCTATATTGTGAGATTCTGTCTACAAAAAAATCTAAAAGTAAATACCTGATGCATTCTGCACACACATGCTGAGAGTTCATTCATTCATTCATTATTTGTTTGTTTATGTACTTATTTATAAACAGGGTCTTGCTGTACCCTCCTGCCTCTGCCTGCACCATCACATCTGGTTCCCGAGTTTACTTCTAAATGTCTTGGAGCCACCCATAACCCTGAAGGACAGTGGCCAGGATCAACACAGTCATTGTCACAAAGCAAAACACTTTATTCTCCCAGCCTTCCCTTGGAAATAGTTTAGGAAAAAAAAACCAAAACATTCTGAAGGTGAAGGCAAAGAATAAACTTTCTAACTGAAGAATGATGGCGGGATGATGGCGCTGACGGTGGACCTCTTGTGTCCAGGCAGCTGAACTGCTTTCTAGCAAAGGAGAGAATTTGAAACACATGTTACATTGTGTGTGTGGCAATTGCAACTTGGACTTTAGTTTTGTTTTTGTTGCTTAGCTGGTGGAGAGAGGTGTATGTGAATGAGGCAGAGTGCTACTGGTTTTTTTTTTTGTTTTTTTTTTTTTAAATAAATTTAAGGAATAGAGACAATATTCGGCAGGTGCAGCACCAGGCAGGTACTGGGTCTCGGGTGCCCCCTTGTGGTTAATATGCTAATACAGAGGGAGGATCTACACTGAGCATTCTGGGATCTGAAGAGCATAGACGTAGTCTCTGGTCTTGCTTCTTGCTGAGCATCATCATTTCCTTGAGCAACACTAACCTCCTTTTAGTCCGCAAATGCACCACATCCCCTTCTTGTGTCTGTTCTTGCTTACATTTTTTTTCTACATCTTTGTAATATTCCTTCATTTACTACCTGCATGTAGTTAACTAATTCGTCCACCAGTGTTTTCCTTGACCTCACTTCTGTAAGGAAGAATTCCATGATTCAATGTACTAGGCAACTGTTGTGTGTTTGATGCGAAAACATTATCAAGAGATATACTTCTCTTGATTGCACTTGGAGACCCTAGTTTTAGGGTTTGAACCTTGAAATGGAATGACAGTCTCTAGAAATCCACCTAACAAGAGTGACATTTCTTTGTAATGAGAACTCTCAGAAGAAAAGAGCAGCTTTTTCAATATACAACACAACTATCCTACACTGACATCACTAAACTTCATCCAGAACACTAGTCATGTTTTCCCACAACCATTTTCTTCTTCTACTGTATGTCTATTCTCTAGAAACCAAACTAGGTTCTTCTGTCTTCTTGCACAAATATAGTATAACAGATGAGTGATATGTGTTTATTCAGTTGTGATTCTTGAATTTCTAGGTATAGCTTTAAAATCCAGCTAAATCTCTATAATATATTCTTGTGGCCTGCAAGAGTGAGACTGATACACTACTTAAAAAATCATTATTAAAATGTGAATCCCAGTTCTGACAAACAACAAAAACATCCTCCCTGGACATTCCCTTTGTCTCCCAACTTTTTATTTGAATAAAATCAAATCTGCAAAATAACTGAATCAAGGCTACAGTGAGCACCCAACTGCCTTCTGTGCAGTCCTCTACCTACAGCTACCTTTTATCCTCCTCAACTATTTGGGTATTAGCTTTAGACACCATAGTACTTGATTTCTAGACATTTGGACATGTACCTCTTAAAAACATAGCATTTCCCTATACAACCACATCATTAACTTCACACAAAGAGAAACACCCATAGTCAAGTTTTCCCCCAAAATGCCTTTAATCATTCTTGTTGTTTGATCCAGTACACAATCAAATATGGCAGTGCCTTTGGTTTGCCAGTGACTCAGTCTCTAGGCGAGCCCACTACATTTCCTGTTCTGCCTTCCCATCTTCATTGCCTTGCCGCTTTGAAGCTATCCTGCCCATCAATGCTGTTCTTTCACTTTTCAGTCTGACTTGTTTAGGTTTTGCAGATTTAATTTAAACATTTTGAACTCCTTGAACTATCTTTCCCCCTCACTTCACAAGATGTCCTGAGGACTACTCCATAGCAGGTCAAGGTGCTTTCTCTTTCTTTGCATATCTTTGGGTTCCTTGTTCCTTACTGTGTGACGTTTATGTAGTCATTGTTCGGTGGATAGACAATGGCCTGTTTCCAGAATTTTACTATGAATAATGGTATAAACTGTGTGTGTGTGTGTGTGTGTGTGTGTGTGTGTGTATGTGTGTGTGTGTGTGTGTGTGTGTGTGTGTGTGTGTCTGTCTGTCTCCTGGCTGGTGGCTTGGAACTTGCTATGTAGAGCAGGCTGGCTTTGGACTCACAGAGATCTACTTGCCTCTGCCTTCAAGGTGCTGGGATTGAAGGCGCATGCCATCACTCCTGGCCCACAATAAGTAATTTGTGTCAATGCTATTTTGTGCTTGTTAAGATGTATTTTTCAGGGTAAATTTTTAGAATTTAGAATAGTGGATTAACATGTTATGAATTTTAATTAGACACTGATAATTGCCTTCCATGGGATTTCCCATCAGGAATGTAGGACAGTGACAAAGTCTTTGGTCTTCCTATCCCGCCCACCCCTTCTCTGTTCATCTTCTCAGCTCTCTTCCTCTTCCCCTCCAGTTAGCGAAGGGTACATCTAACTGAGAAGAGGAGTCATGTTGAGAAAGCATTCATTAATTCCTAGTTTGTGTTGAACCAAGTCTCAGTGTCTAATTTTATTAAATGCTTTTTTCCCCTATGGAGATAATATGATTTTTCTCCTTAGATAAATTGCTATGGTGAATTTACTGGTGATTTAATATTATTATACCATCCTTGAAATTTTAAAATAGATTTTTCCTTTGTCATAAAATGTTTCTTAAGGTCTACCACATTTTATCTATGACTTTCATGTGAATTTCCCACATGAGACCAGGCTGCCTTTCCTTTCTGTGGCATCTTTATAACAATTCGGTTCATTTCATACTTGCTTCAGGAGGATACTTTGCAAGTTTGTTGTTGTTATTGTTTTATTTCTGTGGTTATGAAACATCATAAGTATATTTGGAATGATGAAGCCATGGAAGTTTTGGTAGAATTTACTTTGTGCTTTGATAACTAAAAGTGTTTTATGCAAATTGGTCAGTTTAAGCTTTCTTTCTCTTAAGGCCAATTTTAGTGAATTGTCTTTACTTTATTTCAGTTAGATTTTCCAATTTATTTGCACAGAGTAGGACAAAGGACCCTACATGATTTTTCAATTTATTTTGTCTTATGACATTTCCCTGTTGTTACTTTTTATTCTGTGGATTTATAACTTTCCCATGGAGTCACACACTATCTCTTTTCAATTATCTTTTGTAATGTTTTTCATATGTGATGAGTGTATTTTTTTTAAGAACAAGCATTTCTCTTATTTTTTATTCTACTGCTCTGATTTTGATTACATGGATGACTGGATGACTGCCTTTGTGGCTATTTCCTTCTTTCATCCGGCTTAGTCCCCCCCTCCCCCCCCATGCCCCTTAGGAATGTCTTTGGGATCTGAATTCTACATTAATTAATAAGAGTATGTTGATTCCAACTTCCTAAGACAAAACTAGTCAACTGAAGAGAGGGAAGTAAACACGGGATCTTTTTATAAGATTCTCCTAGCCTTAAAACTGAAATCCTAACCCTCACTCCCTAAGTGCCAAGGGTTACAGACATATATCATCATGCCTGCTTCCAATTCTTAATATTTAGCTTTCAAAACTCAATTTTAGGTGTATTTTACATATGCAGCATTGATTTGGGTTGTTCATCATGAGCTGATCTTAAAATTGTTCAATTTCTTGTAAATTAGGATTAATCCGCTTATGTTTATTTGTATGAATGACATATTTTGCCTCAATCCAATCTTATTATTTTATATATACTGGTGTATTTGTTTTGACTACTATACTTTTTACTTTTTCTCTTGATAACAAAACCTGTTGAAATAATTAATAGTTTAAATTAAACCACTCTGGTCCACTAAGTGCTTTCTGCTTAGCCCATTTTTATTAGGAAAACTTTGGCTTGACAATTGAAAACAGAGAACTAATATAAGACTCCCCTAAATGAATATTTCTCGTGTTTGTTTCTTTTTCAGTTTTTTTCTTACCTTTTTTTGTGTTTAAAAAAGACAAAAACAGGGAGCCGGGCAGTGGTGGCGCATGCCTTTAATCCCAGAACTCAGGAGGCAGAGCCAGGAAGATCTGGGTGAGTTCGAGGCCAGTCTGGTCTACAGATAGAGATCCAGGACAGGCACCAAAAACTACACAGAGAACCCCTGTCTCAAAAAACCTAAATGAATAAACAAACAAACAAATAAAATAAAAACTGTTTCAAGGCTAATTCTCCTTCCCAGCTGATCTATGGGTGGCATGCAGCTTGAAATGCCGATAGACTCACGGGGCACACAGGCTAGCCCTACTGCAGTTAGTGCTCTAGTATGGTTGTTCTGACGACTGCTCATGAAACACCAAGAACTGAGACTCGTCTTTGTGCTTTGCCAGGCACTCAGGAGAGTCTGCCCTACCTTTGTTCTTTGTAGGTAGTCCTGCTGTGGAGTATTTGGACAACAAAACATCAATACAGTTATCACTCTGGCCAGGGATTGAGATAATCACAGACATTCCTAGTCATGGCATCTGGGAGCAAGAGAGGGCTCACACCAAGTGGAAATCAGCCATTGCCTTGAGTTGTGCTATACACAAGGGGTGGTGTGCACATTTAAATAATAGTGGTTAACTGCTATGGAGACTCGAAAAAGAAGTATCTGGGTTTGGTGCCATTTAAAGAGTGACTTCTTTGTTACAAAACTTTGAACTTTAGCACTAAAGTCTCTCACACTTGTTTTGTATTTTCAATTGATAATCCAAAGCTGTTCTTATAAAAGTAGACTAAGCAGAAAGAGAATCAATGAGCCAGACACATTCAATTTCATTCTTGAAAGGCTGTGAACAGATTTTTGTTTCAAATAAATATTCACATTTCACAGAGAGCAGGTGTCATGTTGGGCAGTTTCTTAGACAGTGTTTCCTTTAGCCTGACAAGGGTTAATCATGAGGAAGACAAAGTGTTCCTGAGGCCATTTCCACACATGAGCACGTTACATATCTCAGTAAAAGTCTGTGTGAGCATGTGTACCTGTGTGTACACAACACATGTATCTTCAAATGTGCAGGTGAGTGACTTTAAGCCATTGCTGCTCAGTCATCCTCAACATCTACCTCTTGAACAACCTTCATCTTTTCAGAAGAAAACAGTAAGTCCCAATTGTTCCTGCCACCATCTTCACGGTTGGTGCCTGACAGCCACCATTCTACTTTCAGTGTCTGTGAATTTAATTACACTAAGTGCCTCATATCAGTGGAACGGCTCAACATCTGTCTGTCTGTGTATGCTCATTTCACTCAGTGTGTCTGTACGTGTTGCAGCATGTGTCAGAATTTCTGCTCTTTCTGAGACCACACAATATCCTATTGTGTATGCGTACATTTTTTATATCTGTTTTGCTGAACAGGGACATTTGGGTTGCTGCCATTAGGGGCTATTGTGAATAATGTGGACAAAAGCGTACAAATAGCTCTTCTTGTTTTCACTTCTTTCGAGTGAGTACCAAGAAGTAGGATTGGTGGGTCATAGTGTGTACAACATACAACATATTATATACTATGTATTATATAGTCTCTATAAAGCTATGGTAATTTTCACTTTTAAGGAACTTGCATTATTTCTCCACGTTGGCTGCACCTTCTTGTGTTTACACCAACACTGTCCAAGAGCTCCCATTTCTCTGTGGACTCACCACAGTCCCGATTTTTGCCCTTGTGTTTACATTACAGCACTAAGTTGTAATGACCAGGCTCACATCCAACCACCTGACCGACATTGTGCCTCTGGCCTGTATTGTGCCACATGCTCTCTCCACTAATGTCACATGCACTCTGCATATAAGGCTGTGTGGCTTTCCCCTTCCTATTTTTGCTTTCCTAGGTTATTTCATCTCTTTAGTTAAACTGCTTATAAGAGAATATAAGGAGGGGGAGAAAACCAACTTCTCAGATCAGTACCAGCCAGGCATGGTGACAGATACTTCTAATCCCAGCACTTGGAAGGCTGAGGCAGGATGACTGCCATGAGTTTGAGGTTAGCCTGGGCTATGTATTGAGTTCTAGGTCAGGTTGGGACAAAGAGTAGGACCCTATGTTGAAACAACAACAAGAACAGCAACAAGAACAGAAAGAAAGGACAGAGGACAAGCAGAAAAATAATACTATGATGAAATATTTAACCAAATGTGCAATTATTTACACAAAATATATGAGGGTTAGTGCTGGAGAGATGCCTCAGTGTTTAAAAGCACTTGCTCTCCCTGCAGAGGACCCAGGTTCCACTCTTCTAACCCATGTGGTGGCTTACTACCATCTCTAACTCCAGTTCCAGGGGATCTGACATCCTTTTCTGGGTTCCACAGGCCCCAGGCATGCATGTGGTGCACAGACACACAAACAGGCAAAACACTCATACACATAAAATAAACACATCTTTAAAATATCTAAAATATAAATGGACAAAAATAAAAGTCCAAGATTGCCATGCTGAGTTACAGAAGACTATCAAATACTTGAATCAAAACTAAAATTATAAGAAACACATGATCGATACAAAGAGCTGCTGAATGCCAAGAACTGAGTTACTATTAGGTTCTAGAAGGAAAGAGAAGAGTAGACTCAATGGTGTCTGGAAAGAAGGGGAGTGCTTGGTGAGATGAACTGGGGACGTCATCAAGGGAGACACAAGCTTCTGCATCAGCAGGGATGAAAACACAGAGAAGCCATGTCTCGCTGTCTCCTGAACAGAGTGTATCATAACCTCTAAATATACAGTAAAGTACAACTGTTACAAATGTGATTTCTGAAACCGGCTTCCTGTGACTCAACATCTGTCATCAGCAGGATGAAACTTTTCTGTGCTGCGGCTTCTTCCTTCAAGGTAAATCACAGTCAGAACGGAGCCTGGCATTCAGTCAGCAATCACTAACTGCATTAGCTCATAGTGGAACATTTGTCATGTGTGACAAGATAAATGCTGTTATTTTTTTCTTATTATTTGTTGCCTTTTGGTGCTTAATTTTCAGATTTCATTCCACTGTGCCTGGAAGAACTGTGCATCCCTGATGTCTCAAGCTCACCACAGACAACACAGGCCCCCAAAGCCAAGCATTATGTGGTAGCTGCCTGCCCACCTGGCATGCGAGTGAAGACAGGCTCAGCACTTTTCACCAGAATCTGTCCCCCATTTCTGGCTGTAAGTCTCTATATCTTGTTTGTTGAATTCAAGCAAAATGTAGCAATCACTGGTGAGTTTCTTCACTTTCATAGCACCAAGAACTTTACTCCCTGTGGGAGGACAAGTGCTCCCTAGTCAATGAGACACCCATTCTCCTCAGAGTAGCTGTAGCCAATCATTTTCTGGCCCAGCATATTAACTCTTGTTCTGCATTCTTGGTTTATGAAGATTGACAGACAATCGGTGTAGACTGATGTTGTGAGCTCTAGATTCTCTACAGACTGGCTTGTTCTGCTTGTCAGAGCTGTGTGGAAGCAGCCCTGCAGCCTGCGGATGACAGCTGAGAGAATATACCTATAAAGAGCCCGAACCCTCTTGCCAAAAAGAGTATACAATTCATAAAAAAGAAATAAACATTCTTAAATTTATGAGGATGAGACATACAAGATTAATTTTCTAGTGAACCATGGATAATAATCATCTCTCTTAGTAGGAAAAAACAAAAAACAAAAAAACCATCACATTTTGGTTGGACTAGCAAACTTTGTCTTTAATAAGGAAAAGTATTGATTGCATTGACTGAATGGAAGCCACTGTGATAGGCACAGTGTACATAATATGTGAAGTCAGAAGCCAAAGCTACATGATAGGAACATCAGAACTGGCTTCATCCTGTGGTGTCTGTGAATGCCACTAACATCCATGCTGTCACAGGCAGTGGTGGCCCTCTTTGTTGGTATCCTTAGGAGTTTAGCCACCGAGCTTACCGTTTTCACTTTCCCCAGTAAACCAACCCCCTTTAGCAGGCAGCCATCTTTACACTAAACTGCTTTACTCTCTTTTCTGTTAATGTGGACAAATGGCACCTGTGGAGGTAAACGATGGAGCTCACCTGTGGATATGTGGCAATGACTAACCTTTCTTAAACCAGTTCTTTTTGAGAAGTTAAATATTTCCCGGTGTAGTGGTTTGGATGTGAATGCCCCCACCAGTTTCTGTATTTGAATATCTGGTCCCCCAGTTGGTGGAGCTATTTGAGGAGGTTTGGGAGATGTGGCCCTGACAGACGAAGCATCTCACTGGAGGTGGGCTTTGATTGCTTTGGGCCCTACCCTGTTTCCAGTTCCACTCCAGGCTTGTGGTTGAGTTGCGAGCTCTCAGCTTCCAGCCAAAGCTGACAGGTCTACTGCTATGCTGTCCTTGACAGTATAGATTTTAACCTTGAACAGTAGTCAAAGCAAACTTACTCTTCTATAAGTCGCTTTGCTCCTGGTGTTTTATCACAGCCACAGAAAAAATAACACACACAACTGGATTAGTATATCCCTCTCTATCGTACTTAGGAGAATCACAGAGGCTCGTGGTTCATTCAGGTTTCACTTTCTTAAGTCAAGTGTGGCTCTTTCCTCAGATCACTGTTGTAATCGCTTACTGAACTTCCTCCGATTTGCTCATGTGTTTTTGGAAGTACGGGGAGAACCAGAAGCGCACCTTTGCATAGCTATACAATGAGAGAGCACACCCTCAGCATAAGGCTTTCATTCTATTTTCTCTAGGCTGATTCTTAAGGCTTGTCAAGTTTGCAGGGATGGCAGTGGGTGTAAAGGGGGCTCCTTTACAGCTTTAATGTCTTGCGCTTTAGGAAACAGCCAGCAGTGACATCTGGAGCCAAAGAGGGCTTCTTCTGGAATTGCTTTTGTGAATTCATTACTTTACCTTACAAAGTACACCTGCCATGTCTTGCTAGATATATACAAAATAATTCAGTCAGCTCATTCACTGGATGAGAGTAATATCATTTATACATAGATTAGATGCTTCTTCTTGTACATTATTTAAGGTCATTTCTGTTCACTCTTCTCCATCTATTTCTAATCCTTTTGCTTGTTTAGAAGCAAATTTCTATCCAGTTTTCCAAGTTCTGTGGTTATCATTTTTAAAATAGTGCAGAAACTAATGAACAAATATTTCTAAAGTATCAAGAAAGATACTCTGCACGGTGCATCTATCAAAGGGATATTAGGTAATGATTAGGATAATGTATATAAAATATTTAATGATAGGATAAGATCACTTTGGCATATTTTGAATTAAAGTGTTGGTTTAAAAATCTATGATATGCTATGCATGCTACCAGCCATTTTATTTGCCTTAGAAAAATATTGGAAGACTATATCAAATAATATGTAGTTATTTCTGAGTGATAAAAAGGTTTATTATCTATAAATCAAAGAAAAACAGGTTGAACTCAGTGTGGTGTAAATTATGTAGTTTTAAATAATGTGCAAAATAAAATTATCTAAGCATTGAATTGGATCTTATGTCCATTTAGCTCTATTATTATAAAGTCTTTAATATTTATAGCTTTGATAATTATGTATTAGCACATTATCCTAATTTTCGGTGCACTAAAATAAATTGATGGATGGTGCTTTTATTCTCAAAATAGACCTTATGCATAAAAGTAAACTATATCCATTTGCAAAAAAAAAAAATCAATTATAGCCAGGCAGTGGTGGTGCATGCCTTTAACCCCATCATTCGGGAGGCAGAGGCAGGTGGATCTCTGTGAGTTCAAGGCCAGCTTGGGCTACAGAGTGAGTTCCAGGAAAGGCGCCAAATCTACACAGAGAAACTCTGTCTTGAAAAATCAAAAAAAAAATCAATTATAGTGAAATATAGAATTGAATGATAGAAGAAAATATTCAAGCTTTCATCAATACTTTACATATGTAGCATGTCTAGTAATTGTCATAATTTCAAAATAAATATTAATGTATATGGTAGTTTAAGATATCTGTAACAACTGTAAGAAGATATGAACAACTCTGCGGATTATATTAGTGATAAAGTAACATATGTTGCCAACACTTGATATATTGTCTACATATGTAGTCAAAGTGTCTTAGTATTATTTCCTGTTGCTGTTATAAAACACCTTGACAAGAGAAACTTAGAGGAGATAAGTGTTTATTTTGCTCACAAATTCAAATTACAGGCCATCATTTTGGAGAAGTTAAGACAGCAGGAACTTGACTAGTCAGTCATATTATATCCATAGACAAGAGCAGCAGAGGGCAATGACTTATTAATGTGTGCATGCTTATGCTTAGATGGCTCTCTCCTTTCCATTCTGTCTAGGGCTTAGTTCATGAAATAATACTACCCATGTTCAGATTGGCTCTTTCCCACTTCAATCAAACCATGAAAATCCCTTGTAGACATGTCCACAGGCCAACTCAAAAGAGACAAATTATCACTTAGACTTTCTTCTTGGGTGATCTTATGTTGTGTCAGGTTGACAATAACCAACCATCAATATTTCAAGAAACTACTAATTTTTTTTAGGTACCTGTTTGTAAAATATATATATATATACAAGTTTGTAAGCTCAAAATACTTATATTGAAGGAGAATAAAAGATAATATACCAAAATAAATAAACATAAGGAGAATTGTCTAGGGTATTATTTACAGGCACAAATTTATAATGAGATACACATACACACATGTACATGCATGCACACACATGTTCAGTACAGAATAAAAACTGTGCTTTGAAAGATGGTCAAAATATAAAATGACAACAAATTAGAAATTAGGGAATATTTCCTCAATAAAAAGTTCACTGTTCATTCTAAGTTCAGGTTGTCTGTGACAATAGGATAAAGAGAAATATAAGAATGAAGCTTAAATTGTCTCAGCTTATAAAAAAAGTAGAATTCAATAGATATCTCAATACACATATTACTGAGAACAGTCCTGTGGGAAATATAGTCTTCATGAGTCATGGTTTATGGTGCTGTGTCATAAGAGAACATCAGTAAGTGATAAACAGTTCTTAGACAGACAGCTGGAATTCAGAAAATAGTATGTAGTGAAAAAATTGAATTAGAAAAATTATACTGCTTTGTGGAGGATGCTACTATTTGAGTCATGAACCAAATTATATACTGACTCTTTAGCTAAACTAGCTATTCTAGAGTTATGATCAGTTAAAACAACATACTGAGGATTTCTATGGAGACAAAAGGGAAAATCACATTCTCTTTCTATGACTTACATATTTACAAATAAAGCATAGGATCTTCAGCATAAACAAACCCATATTAAACATATCTATTGTAGTGATCTCAGGATAAAAGGATATATTTGACTACTTACTTTCAATTTTCTAATATTTATTCAGTAAAGATATTCTATTTTTATAGCTAAGGACATGGTTTAAAATATTATGATACTTGGAAATTGCTTTGCTGTTAGCTGTATCAGCATATTCCTTGATAGGGAGGAGTGATAGCTCTCTGTTGTGGCAGAATACTAAATTTTAATGAAACTCAAAGATCACTAAGTTAACACCTAGTTTTTTCCACAAGTAATCAGGCTGAATGACATTTTAAGAACATAAGGCATTATTTGGTATAGACAAAATTATTTCTTTTGGAATTTAGTGTAGTAACTCTCGGTAGACATAATGAATAATTACATTGATTTGTAATTAATAACATGTTCATAATTCACCACAGAACACGCAGTCAATGCTAATTGGCAATTTTATCTGTGAGGCAAAAGTTGGGTTTAGAACTATTTTTCCTAGGCTCTTTATTTCAATTTATTGTATTTTTATGCTGAAATTTGAAAAGAAATTACACAGGTGTTAATGGTCACCAATGAAATTATGATTCAAATGTTGGCTTACTGAACTCATGGAATTTGGAGATTTATTTAATCATCTTTACATATTGTAGCCTTTTCTAGATTACATCTTTGAGTCACTCTCATTGTTCTTCGGTGCTTCCTACTGTGGAGCTAAAATGCTACAAACATTAAATGTTTGAAAATTTACCCCTAAATAGATAGCATCATAATTATCATTTTATATATGAAAAAATATTCTTTCAACCCACACATACTCATCATATACCAAACAACTTACGAAGTGTGAGAAATACTAAGATGAGTAAATCCAACATGATCTCAGCTATCAGAATTTAAAACTGGATAGCAGTAGCAACAAGAGAACAGACTTTTGTTTGGCCTGATTTGAGTTTGAATACTCCTTCTAACTTATTTCTTCTAAACTTTTCTAGATACACATGTATAGCTTTCCAGAAAACTGGCAATGTGTTTATCATCTTGTTCTAAAGAATGGACCTAAGGCAGATGAAATATCTAGCATAGTAATTATCACATAGTATTTAAGAAGGCTGGGTATCTGGCATAAAGTATATCTGGGTATCTGGTTATTGATTTTGTTTGTTACTCATAATATTTTAATGATTTTAAGGTTCTATGCTAATTCATAATTCTACTAGTGCTATGGAATTTGTATTTTTGAGATCATGGGAAATTTTTATGCTCTTTGCATATGTACATTTCTCAATTTCAGAGTTCAGGCTAGAGATTATGTACACATTGCCTCATAAATGTATTGCCTCAGTGACTCTATTATTAAATATATTTCCTAAACTATAATTTGACTAGCATTGAAATTTAACACTTTTTTTCTTATTGGCCTAAAGGACACACACAGGGTCCTGTCATCTATGAATTTGCAAACAGCAGGTTATATTTAGAAATGATAGGGTGTAAATCCATCATTGATTCAATATACAATTGAAAACAGTCTGAATATTGCAGAAGTGAAGCAAACAAATAGGACAAGAGAAAAAAAGAGGCAAGATAGCAGGAGTTAAGGGTAAGATAAGAACACAGCCATTTCAATCTACAGAAATGAGACGACATTCTCTTAGATAGAGAGGATATAAGTGTGATGAAGACAACTGGGCCCCACAGGATGAAAAAGTGACTTCATGTGTCTGTTCCACCTCAATACTGAAAATGTATGCATTTATTTACTTACTATCACAAAACACATCCCTCAGTGTTAGGTTCATTTATAAATTTGCCTTAGCTCAGCTATTAAGAGAGCTTGTGTCCCCTCCAGAGGACCTGGATTCAGTTCCTAGCACCAATGTGGGCAGCTCCCAACCACCCACAACTTCAATTCTAGGGGACCTTACTTCTCACCTCTATGTACATCTGCATGCACATGGTACGTACACACACACACACACACACACACACACAGAGAGAGAGAGAGAGAGAGAGAGAGAGAGAGAGAGAGAGAGAGAGTCACACTCACATACATATACACTTACACATACATATATACACTTAGGCACACACACACATGCTTAGGTACACACTTATACACACACATACACCTAGGCACACAAACACACAAATTAAAAATATAAATCATTTTAGAGTTCTCATTGATGATCCTTACTATTAATTTTAGAATTTTTGCCACCAGATTTTGAGATAAAAAGTATTTCATATATCAGAAAATAATTCTGTTATGCCACTAATTTTGCGTTACAAAATTCCATAGTGATCAAATGTATACCTCAGCTTTTAATTGGCAGCATCAAGGACTTAATTGGATGGATTTATATTTGTTTAGAAGAAGACAATTTCAGAAGAGTAAGTTTCATGCTCTTCATTGTGTTATTTATGTAGTATATGATGATGCATGCTGCCAATGAAGTATTTATGAACTAAATACCAAGAATTTGCAAAAAAGTAACTGTTATCAGATCGACAATATATACTTAAATAAAATGTTGTCTTTCTTCTTGAATTATAATACATTATTTCCAATATTCCATTTAACTAGTCATCATATTTCCAATTACTTTGATGAATACTCTTGCTTTAACTTAGAGCCAGTTATTGATTATAAGTATAGTCAAACAATGAGATCCTATTTCCTTCTGACTATTGGCATCCATCTAGCATTGATAAATTATTTTCCTATCTGAAGCAGATTGTGGCCTCCAGTCTCTTGGGCAAGAAGGAACATAATAAATAAAGAGAGAGCTACAAGTCCATCGGGAGGACGAGTGAGATGTCTTAATGGGTAAGAACACTTGCTGTTCAAACATGGAGACCTGACTTCAAATCCCCAGCACCTATGCAAAAAGCCAGGCATGGCTGCACATACCTGTACTTTGGAGACAAGGGTAGGGACAGAGATATACAGATCTGAGAGCTTGCTAGCCAGCTAGACTAGTCAAAATAGTGAATTTCTTATTCAATGAGAGACTCTATCTTAACGAGTGAGGCAGGAAGTGATCAAGAATATCTTTTGTGCTGGGCAGTGGTGGTGCACGCCTTTAATCCCAGCACATGGGAGGCAGAGGCAGGCGGATCTCTGTGAGTTCGAGGCCAGTGTGGGCTACCAAGTGAGTTCCAGGAAAGGAGCAAATTTACACAGAGAAACTCTGTCTTGAAAAAGAAAAAAAAAAAAAAAAGAGTATCTTTTGCATGTGTGTACATGGATGCATGTGCTCCAAACCTATATGTACACACACACCAGGCATACCACACATATACACACCACTCATATCCATGCACACAGAGAAGAAAAAGCTATTGGAAACCCAAACAACCAGACCTGTCTTTTAAGATGCAGGTTTGACTGAGAACAAGGCCCTGGGGGACAGATACTTTTACTAAAATATATCAGAACCCTAGAGGTGCCCTGTCTGGTTGTCATGATGGCCATGCTTCGGCTTTGCTTCGAAGAGTAGGGAACAAAGCGGCTGAGACTTCCTGTGCGAGGATTGATGGGTTCTCACATTTACCAATCAAGTATGTTTCTACAAATTGAGTCATGTCCAAGAAGAGGCATGCTTCCTGCTTCTAGTGAGTTGACTGAATGAAATAGGGGACAAAGAAAGGTGAATACTTCATTCTTACAAATTGAGATTTAGGGTCACCTCTGTGCAATATCATAGGCTCCACTTGTGAAACATTCAAAGTTACAGGTATAAGAGGGTGGGATGTGCAGAGGTTACTTGGGTTGCCTCACCTGAGTGTGGGAGTGTGAGAGCTGATGGTGTTCATTTTTCCCAGCCATACACTCAGGAACCACGACTTGGTATTTTGTAATAAGCCATGGCTGAGTATTTATATTATGCAATCAACGGTGTTACAAATCAGGGCTTTCACCGACTGTATTTTCCAGGAAGCTCTTGGGTGATACAGCATTTACCAGCACATCATTCAGCATGTGCATGGGTGCATGGAAGCAAGCATTATAGAAAGTTAATTTCTGGAAAATTCATCAAAAATATCTTTAAGCCTCACTCACACGTGGCCTCACTAGCAATGAAGAACATGACTGTGCTACAAGGTTCCGCTACAAAAAATTCTCTCAATACTGTTTTTACAAGCTGATTTTTTGTATTTTCATAGTGACAGGTCCTAACACTAATCCCAGGCTGTTAGTGATTGCAACCCAATTCTAGCCTTTAGCAGGCCCACTTCGTTGTTGATGTCAATCACATTCATTACCAAAGTTTTCTTCCTTACATCCATTTGTTTTTCTTGATTACTAAAAACCATGTTGACGATTCAGCTATCTGCATCTATCCATATACTTACAGAGTTTAGATTTTTTTTTTCAGAAAAACAAAAACTTACCAAACACATTGCTGTGATTTGAATACATCGGTGCCCTTGGAAACCCATGTTGAAATCTGAGTGCCATGTGACACTGTCTTTGGAGGGGTTAAAGGAGTTATAGAGAGACTAGATTCACTCCGAGAGAGAGAGAGAGAGAGAGAGAGAGAGAGAGAGAGAGAGAGAGAGAGAGAGAGAGAGAGCTGTAAGGCCAAGCCATGTGCACTGCTTTGCCATTTCTGCATGCACTCACTCATTCTGTCACACTATACCATGTCATCACATCCTCCTGGGTACCGCCACTTTGCCCTTGCTCTTCCAGCTGCACGAACCATGAGTCAAATAAATCTCTTTTCTCCTAAGTTAGCCAGTTTCAGGTATTCTGTTATAGCAACAGAAACAGATAAAGAAATGACCAATGACCAAAATCTTTGCATTCTTCCCCTCACCCACGAAAACTCTTATGGTAATAACTCCCAAATCCAGAAGGTACTTTTATAGACTCAGTGTATCTCAAGAATAGCACAAGGAGTCACACAGGCGGTGATTCAAATATTGCATAAACACATACTATAAACATTCCTCTCACAGGGCGTGGAGAGGTAGCTTAGTAGTCCAGGGCACATACTACTGCTGCGGAAGACCTGAATTCAGTCCCCAGCACCCACATCAGGCAGCTTCAAACCACATAGAACTCTTGCTCTGGTTGACATTACACTGTCTTCTGGACTCCATGGGCACCTGCACTCACATACTGACATATATAACTAAAAATAAAAACTAAAATAGAATTTTAAAATTTCTTTTCCACATTTTTTTTGATTTCCTATAAATAGAACGTCTCCCAAATCTGATATTCATTATCATTGCTGATTTTCCTATTTATAAGTACAGTCCAAACTCTATTAAACAGAGACACACAGAGGCTGCTGCACAAAAGCAGCCACGTATTACATATTATGCACTTATTACATATTATGCACATATTACATATTATGCACCATTGTAAACTCAACAGTGTTACAAGCCCATATTTTGAGATTTGTGGCTTGATGCTGGTTTATGACATGAGAACATTCCCCCTCCCCCCACTCTTTGTCTGATATACAATAATTATTTTTAACCAACTCCAAATTTATAATTTAGGAATGGGAAGTTTCTGTAATTCTGAAGTCCCCATCTAAGCCGTTAATACTTCCCCACTTTGTCCCACCGCATTTTCACAAATCTAGACATTAATTTCTTAACCTTCAGCTGATTAGAAGAGTCAGCTAAATACAATACCTTCTTCTCCAACAGAACCAGCATCCTGAAGTATGATTGTAATTGCTTCCTACCCAGACGACAGAAGGCAATTTCAGGGCCTGCTTTATTTAATTAGGATGCATGAGCATGGACTGGCAGGTCACACTGCCTCTAAATTTACACTTCCTCAATATTTTTGAGAAAGTTCTTCTGTCTCTGCAACCTTGAGATGTGTTTAGAAAGACCTCACTATTGCAATGCCTCCAAGCTTCACTGGTGAATGGGAATATGATTGACATAGTCTTCAGATTTCCCACAGGTTCCAGGGTTTATTTATTAACTTGCTGGGGGATAACTAAGATGTGAAAGGGGAAGAGAGTTTTAACATATTGGTTGATACACTATTTCCCCCCCCCCCCACACACACAAATAAGGTGAAGGTCTTATTACAATTTATTTTGTGTAAGAACTCTGAAAACAGAAGCTTTTGGCATCAGGCCAAGATTGAGAGAAGTTTTGAAAGAAGGCCACATTTGTATCAGTCTGAAGAAAAGTAGCTTTCTGTCATCAGGTTGCATCTTGCAAGTCAAAGCTGCGTGAAATGGCAATACGGGGATTTGGACAACCCTTCCAGATCCTGTGCACACCACGGGGTAGCCCAAGGGGAGTTGTAGAATTGAGAGACACACGTCTTTAAGAGTGAGAAAAGCACATAACTTCAAGACAACACAAATTTGGGGCTTCAAAATGATTTAGCATTTGAGACATCCCTGTGCAACATGACCAAAGCATTCATGAAGCACTTATGACGACAGGAAGTACGGCTGAGATAAAGGAGAAATGAAACATGGCTGTCACACTCCAATAGTGCCCTGCCAGTAAAAGTGGCAATAAGAATTCTATATAATAGCACTCAAATATTCACAAAAGTATCTTTATTGAGTATATGTTATGTTGTGATAAAGTCTGTAATTGTTTCCTGCTGTGGGATGATCTGTATGTCCTGTGGGAGCCCTTCTTGGGTTCTTTGTGGCGTTACCCAGCAGGTCCGTATAGAGGATGATTAGGACCATGGGCCTGAGTGCAGGTGTTTGAGATGGTCTGCACTTGGCTGTGCTGGGGGATGGTCTGTATGTCAAGTTGTTCTGATTGATCAATAAATAAAACCTGATCGGCTGTGGCTAGGCAGGAAGGATAGGCGGGACTAACAGAGAGGAGAAATAAAAGGACAGGAAGGCAGAAGGACTGGCTGCAGCCGCCGCCATGACCAGAGACACTGCAGCCGCCGCCATGACCAGCAGCATGTGAAGATGCCGATAAGCCACCAGCCACGGGGCGAGGTATAGATTTGTAGAAATGCGTTACTTTAAGATATAAGAATAGTTAACAAGAAGCCTGCCACGGCCATACAGTTTGTAAGCAATATAAGTCTCTGTGTTTACTTGGTTGGGTCTGAGCGGCTGTGGGACTGGCGGGTGACAGAGATTTGTCCTGACTGTGGGCAAGGCAGAAAAACTTAAGCTACAGTTTCCTTAGGCTGATCACCCAATGTCGGCCATGTTTTCTATGACTATTTTTAGCTTGTGACTTGGGAGAGTTTTAACATTCAGCTGATTAGGCATTTTAAGGCTACTTTACTAAAACCAAATAGACATTTCCACTGAAACCTGAGAGTGAGTCTGGTAGCTAGGGATATCATACATGGACATTTTTGAATATGGAACATAAGTTCAATACCTTGGATTTATTTATTTTTATTGGGTAGAATCTAAGATGTGCCTCAAATTCAGTGGGGTTTACACAAGTATTATATTGTAATTTTTGGATTAGGAAAGCTTATAAAAAGTATGAGTATGAGTGTGTGTGTGTGTGTACAAGCTTATACATATCACATGCACAAAAAAGGCCATAGTCAATCTATCACCCATCTACTCAGCATAGCTCTTCAAAAATGGAGGACATTTTGTTATTTCATCCCTCATGCAGCGTAGCTGACAGTGTGGTTAGGTTCATCTCTTGGCTAACATCCTTCAGAACATGGGTATGATGCCATAGAAACACACAAAAGCCTCTCATCAGAAAGCATCACACCCAGTCCAATCAGTAATGTACAAGAGCCCACAGTCTAGAAGACGAAAGCCACTTTGCCTGTCCACTCTCAATTCTGCAAAGCATGGATGCCACAAGAGAACAACAATCAAGAAAAAAACCCAGACAATAGGAAAACAACACCAGTCCTATGGAAAATAGCATTGAATGCATGCAAGTAAGTGGCACAGCTTATTTATTCTGGCTGCTAAAGCTTTTGTCCTCTTCTTCAGTCAAAACAGAGTGCTTTCTGATTACAAAAGAACAGAGGGCTAAGAACTGATTTTAATGATCCTACTGAATTTTCAAGTCTTAGACAACTTAGTGAGATAAATGCTCAACTGACAAAGTGTAAAGTGTTTTCAAACAGATTTGCATTGTTTGAGTCCGTGGGTTGTTTTGTACTTTAGGGAGTTGGAAGACCTGTGGAAAAGAGCGTGTTAGGCATTTGAGAACACTTACTGCTAACAATTACAAATCTGAAGAATGATACAGTGTGAAGAGATCTGGGATGCTTCTTGCTTTCAAGTTCAAATCTTTATTTTACTGATTGTGAAACCGAGGTCCAGGGAGGGGAAGAACTGAATTTGAAATCATTTTCATGGGCCATAGGTCTGGTGATTCCCCATCATGGCTTGTTTATCGAATGATCTAGCTGAAAACATTTTTTTCCATCTTTCTCTCTTTCCTATTGCCTTTCTCCCTTACAATAAATCTCCCTGATTCCTTCTTCTGCTGTTATTCATGTGCTTTAACAATCATTTCCCAAGCATCAGGTGGAAACATAGTGTTAGGGATGAGGAATTCAGATGTGGCTCTGGATTCATGGACTCACACAGTATAACAGGACAAATGGACAGAGCAGGGCTGGAAACATGCCCTAAGAGGTCATATTTACACCAAGACCTGAAAGGTGAGTGGGAGATGACCAATCACATAAAATGGTGAATGACAATTCCAAGAAGGGAAGCAACATCTCCCAATGTGCTTGTGGTAGTTTGAATGAGGATGCCCTCCATAGGCTCATATATTTGCAGTCCTGGTTTCCAGTTGGTGGACTTTTTAGGAAGGATTATGAGGCATGACCTTGTTGAAGGAGGTGAGCCCTGGGAGCCTACACCAGGCGAGGTTGTCTTTCTTCCCCTCTTCCTGCAGTGTGCTTGCGGATCAAGTGTAAGCTCTCAGCTACTGCTCCAGTGCCATGCTGGCCACCTGTTGCCATGCTCCCCACCATGATGGCTGTGGACTAACCATCTGAAACTCTGAAAGCCCCCAATTAAATGCTCTATTTCTTAAATTGCCTTGGTCATGGTGTCTCTTTATAGCAAGAGAAAAGTAACCAAGATAGTGCCAGAGTAGGTGGCTGCTCCATCAGTTGTAAGACAAAGAAGACTTCCAAGGAGGCAGGAGCAGAAAGGACATACCAGAAAACAGCAATATTATGATTTGTCTTTGTCTTTGAGGCCCAAACTCCAGACCTCAGCCCCGAATTCTCTCTAAAACACTTTATCACTGCATAACCTTTAAACAAATAAGCCAGAAATAACCAATTTGATGCTTTGTAGAAATAGAGAAAATGTATCACATGTCCATACTGAGACCCCCATCTATCTGATCATGAATGTCAGTGTCCTCACCCACTCCTCCATGAACCCCTATGAAAGCCTGGGCTCAATGAGGATATGAGTTGGTTACTTTGAATCAGATACTACATGGACTTTAAGCCTGACCTGGAATCTTCTGGTGCTTCATTCTGGAGCAAATATCACAGTCAAAAATTTGGTTTTCTCCTGTACAGGATCAGAATTCAAAGCTGCCCCAGAATGTTACACAGAACATAAGTGACAAGCCTCACAAAGTGTCTGGAACAAGAAGCCCTTCCAGGTAGTGAATAAGTGGGTATAAAGGAACTGAATGTTTGAAAAGTTAACGTTTAACCACAGCCATAGATTTATAGAAAAAAAAAAAGAAATTCCTAATATATACTTTCTACCTAAATGCTGCCAAGAATGAAAAAAATGTACATTTTTCAAGAGAACATATTGACTTGAAGTCACATGTGACCACAAGAAAATAAATAAATAAAATAAAGAGGCTAATTAGCCCCTTAGCTCATAGACATGGTCAGCTCATCCCAAAGCTATGCCAGCCAATGAAGACAAACACAAACAGATTCCAGTTCTCAGCAGTCATAGGAAGACTTCTCAAAGTCATTGGAAACAAGATGAAAAGTGCTTCATTTCTCAGGATCTCAGTTCATCTTCTGCAACTAGGGGCAATACCTCCTTGGGAGGCTGTGGATCAAATAGAGGCAAGAGAGACAGAAGCAGGAAGATTATTTACTTACTTACTTACTTACTTACTTACTTACTTACTTACTTACTTATTAATATTGGCCATAGCAGTAACAGCAGTAGTAGTTTTATCTATGTCTGTGGCATGATAAGTGTTCAGCAGATGTGATACTTTTTGAGTTCATAGAATACTGTCATATTTTATATTATAGGTCTGAATTTATAATACTTTAATAATTTGATTATTGTGGCAATAATAAAATGTGATTTAGGGGATAGAGATATGGCTCAGTGGCTTAGAACATGTATTGCACAACCTCCTTACCCATTTTTGGGCTCCAGAATGTGTAGCCTGACCCAGAGCCCTAGTTACAGACCTCCTAGAATCAGTCCCCTGCTTGCCTGCCTAGCAGTCACCTCACCTACTACACTGATGGGACACATGGAGTCAGCACCCAGAGTCTGAACTGAGACTTCAGATAGGAACTCTCAGAGTTGGTCCACTGCCTTGCCCAACTCTCAGCCATCCCACCTACTGATAAGTGCCAGGACCACTTGGAACTCAACCTAGAACCCTAGTTATAAACATCCTAGAGCCAGTTCCCTGTCCCCACCTGCCTGCCTAGCAGCCACCCCACTCACCATACTGACTGAGGACTATATGGAGTCCAAATCCATATTATGACTGGAACTTTTGGTAGCAACTTCCAGAGCCAGTCCACTCACCCCCCTGGATATCAGCTAATCCATCCACTGCCATCCACCAGACCTAAAGCCCTTGTTAGAGATTTCCAGATCTGTCTAGCTGCCTATCAGTCAACCTACCCACCGTGCTGATCTGGGATTATAAGAAATCCCACCTAGTACCCCAGAGTGGCCTCAAGACTAAAAACAATGCTTCATTCAATTGGTGGACAATCTGACAATTTGAAGCAACAACAATGAAAGGTCCAAACTCCTACCCAACAGAGTCAAAAACAAATATCCACACCAAGCAATGCCACAAGCAACTGAACACCAGCGAGGGAGAGGATGCCTAGAAACCATCTCCAAAACACAAACAACGTGAATAAGCAAGACACTTTGTCTCCTCTGGAAATCAGTACCTCCATGGTAATATTCCCAAGAAAAGCAATATAGCTGATGTACAAGACAAAGATTTTGAAACAGCCATTAAAAATATGTTCAAGGAACTCAAAGAGGATAGGAATATAAATGCCTGATAAAGACTGCAAAAACACAATGAGATGGAAGCACTTATTGAAAATTTCCTAACTAGGGGCTGAAGAGATGGTTCAGCATTTAAGAACTCTTGCTGCTTTCACAAAGGACCCAACCTCAATTCCCAACAATCATGTGGTGGTCCACAACTGCCTTTAACTCCAATTTCAGAGGATCCGACACCCTCTTCTGGCCATATCAGACATCTACACACATGTGACACACATAAAGTCAGGCACATAAATGTATAAAATAAAATAAACAATATCTTTTTAAAAACTATCCCAAGTAAAAGAAGCTGAGGCACAGATAGGAACAGTGAAGAATTCTCCCAGATATTTAAAGAAGTTAACAGAAATGTTACTCAAATTTTTTCATAAAATAGAAAAGGAAGGAACATTTGCAAATCCTTTTTGTAAAGCCAGTATAGTAATAACACGATACTCAAACCAAAGACTCAAAAATCTTATATGCCAATATTTCTGGTGATAGATATAAAATTTCTTAATAAAACACGTTCAAACTAGACTCAAGAACACATCAAAATGATTACCCAGTATGATGACATTGGTTTCATCACAGAGATGTAGGAATAGTTCAACATATGTAAACAAATAAATGTATTATATCACATAAACAGACAAAAGGACAGAATCTATTTGATGATCTCCTTAAATGAAGAAAATACATTTGAGAAAATTCATCATTAAACATTCATGATAAATGTCCTGGAGAGATTAGGAGATATGAAGGCACACCTCAACATAATAAAGTCAATTTACAACATGCCTACAGTCAACATCATTCTAAATAAAGGGAAACTTAAAATGTGTCCACTGAGATAAGGAACACGACAAGGATGCCCACTCTCTTCACTCCTATTCAATATAATGTTTGAAGTCTTGGCTAGAGCAAAAGGAAAAGTTAAGAATATCAAAAGGCCATTAAAAGGATATAAAGAAGTCAGAGTATCCTTATTATCAGATGATATGATTTTATAAATAAAAAATCCAAAAGATGTAACCAGAAAACTCTTACAGCAGCTGATAAATGCATTAATCAAAATAGCAGCATACAAAATTAAACCACAAAAATCAGTAAGTTTCTAATATGCAACTGACAAACAACTGAGAAAGAAATCACATTCCCAATAGCCTCAAAAATCTTGGAATACATATAAATGAGGAAGTAGAAGACTTGTATAATAAAACAAATTTAAGACACTAAAATATTAACCAAAGAAGATACCAGAAGATGGAAAGATCGATGTTCATGGATTGATAGGATTAATATTGTTAAAATGGCCATCCTACCAAAAGCTATTTACAGATTCTGACCAATTCCCATTACAATTACAACACAATTCTTTACAGAAATTGAAAAAAATAATCTTAAACTTCATATGAAAACACACAAAAAACAAGGATAGCTAAAACAATCCCAAACAATAAAAGAATTGATGGAGGTATCACCATACCTGATTTGATGCTACAGTAATAAAAACAACATGGTATGGTACTGGCATAAAACAGACACACATTGAACAATGGAATAGAATTGAAGAACTTGACATAAGTCCATACACATATGGACATCTGATTTTTGGCAAAGAGTCCCCAAAAATACACACTAGAGAAAAGGCAGCATCTTCAACAATGGTGCTGGTCACACTGTACAGTTGTTTATAGAATAGTTGAAGTGGATACATGTCTCATCCTGCGCAAAATCCAAGTGAATCTAGGACCATAACATAATACACTATGAGAAACTATGGAATACACCTGAACTAACTGTACAGAAAGGACTTTATGAACAGGACCCTAATAGAGCAGGCACTAAAACCAATAATTGTCAGATGGGACCAGATGGAACTAAAAAGCTTCCATAAAGCAAATAAATCATCATCAAGTGAAGAGGAAGTCTACAGAACTGGAAAAAAATATTTACCAGCTCTACATCTGACAGAGGGTTAATATCTACAACATAAAAAGATCTAAAAGTGAAAAAAAAAACCAAACAACCCAATTAAAAAATGGGGCATGGAACTGAACAGAACATGAAGATGAAACACAAATGGCTGAGAAACATTTATTTTTTAAAAAATGTTCAACATTCTTACCATCAGGGGAATGCAAATTAAATCTACCTTGAGATTTCATCTTATCCAAGTCAGAATGGCCAAGATAAAAAACAAATGACAGCCGATGCTGGAAAGGATGGAGGAAAACGGGAACACTTATTCACTGCTGATGCAGTGAAAACTGGTGCAGCCACTATGAGTATCAGTGTGGAGGTCCCTGAAAGAGCTAGAACCAGATCTTCCCCAAGATCAAATTGTTCAACTCTTGGGAATGTACCAATAGGACTCCATTTCATACCACAGAGATACTTATTTTTGTTCAATCCTGACCTATGCAAAATATCCAGGAAATGAAAACAGCTTAGATATCTACCAGCTGAAGAATGGATAATGAAAGTGTTGTATATTTACACAACAGAATATTATTCAGCCATTAAGAATAATGAGATGATGAAATTTGCGGGTAAATGGATGAAACTGGAAGCAGTCATCCTGAATGAGGTAATCCAGACACAGAAAGAGAAATATCATGTGTTTCTCTTGTTTGTGGCTGACAGAACTTGAGCTTTATATATGTGTCTTTCATTTGGAATAGCCAGAGAGGTTATATAACTAGTAAAGGGCCAGAGAAGAAGGGGATCTTTCAGAGAAGGAGAAATTGAATGGAGTGTTATAAAGAGGAAAGGAAGAAAAATGAGACAGGAAGGATTAAATGGAGTGGGGGATGGGAGGTCAGGGTAGAGCATGCAGTTGCAGTATGGAGAGATGAATAACACTAAAGACTTTGAAAAAGCCATATTGAGACTTACTAATGTAGAAGCTTCCTAAATTATATATATATTATACATTATAGTAATAAATAATATACATTGTATATAGTAGTGCTGTACACACTATCAGAGGGGGGAAGTAACCATCAGTTTCATCTATGATAATGGCCTGTCTGGCAAAACATGTCCACTAGTAAAATACTGGCAGCAAATGCTATTAGAATAACTAACCACTTTTAAAAATTGCATTTAACATTCACTCCAAGACACAACTCATACTTGACACAATCAATGAAGTCAAGAACCTGTGGTTAGATAGGTCACAGTCCCTAGGGAAGAACTACTACCATTATTCTGCTAAATAGCATTAAAACAACTCCCAATGACTTGTTGCTATACCCATACACCCTCATCCAAGAAGCTTATACTTGCATAAGATGATGGCTAACAAAAAGACCAACAACTTCTAACATGTAGAGAATAACAAACGTTAGCATACTCAGCCCTCAGTGGGACATCTATGTCACACCTGGCCCCTTAAGGTTCAGGAATCCATGAGGAAAAGTGAGCAGAGAAATTGTAAGACACAGAATTGGAATAGTGTGTTTTCTGGATACAACCAGGCAGCTGCACATAGGAACTCTCAACATCTGTGACAGCTTGCACAGGACCTGCACAAGCTGAAGCCAAACCAAAATCTTGGCATGGAGGGGGGAGAAAGTGAACATGAAGTCTCACCCATAGAGGAGGAGTTAGTGGCATTTGATTGATGCCAAGAAAAGGAAAGTCATTTTTTTGCTAATGCTGTGAGAACTAGTACAGTGACAATAATCTAGGGCAGACATGGACAGGAGTAGGTGGTCAACAGAAATTGGACTTGATGTGTTGAAAGAAGGAGGAGGGGGAGAGAGAAGGAGGGAGGAAGGAAGGCAGAGAGAGAGAGAGAGAGAGAGAGAGAGAGAGAGAGAGAGAGAGAGAGAGAGAGAGAGGAAGAAAGAGAGAGAGAACATGAAGTTATTTGAAATGAGGTGGTGAGAGGATCTGGGAAGAGTCAAGGGAAGGGGATAAATATGAACAAATGCATTGTATAAAATGCTGGAAGAATTAATAAAACTATTATTCTTTTTTTAAAAGACCATGTACTGCTCTTGCAGAGGAACCAAGTTCAGTTCCCAGCACCCAGTTTGGGTGGCTTACAACTGCCTACCACTCTGGCTCCAAAAAGATCCAATGCCTCTGAACTCAATGGATAACTGCATTCATGTGCATGTATGCACACACATAGCTAAATATACACAATAAATGTTAAAAATGTCTCTGAGCCTCTTACTTTGTCCAGTGCATTTCATAAGTGTTTAAAAGTCCATGTTTTGACATAATTTTCAAATATGGGGAAAAGTGAGACTCCCATACAGAAAAGGAGAAGCCTATGGCTCTTTTCAAGTCTGGTTTCAAGAGCTCACATGTACTTTCACTATAACATGAATGAGGCTGTAGCTTTAGTAAAGGTGAGAAGCAAAATGCTTTATGACTTTGAACAGGATTAACTCTTGGTGGCCGGAGGTGGAGTCTTTATAAAAAGTTGACTGTGAGGCACATAATATCCCTCAATATGTTTGCACATTAGTGACAAAGCCTCTTCTACATAGCAGCTTGCAATGCATAACTGCTCCCCAGCCTTCTCAGCAGTGCGATCCCCATGACACTGACTGTCACAGCTGGGGTTGGAGATGTTTTCTCACGCTGTATATGAATCACTTTGTTTTCAGGATGGCTCTGTGTAAAGTAGAGTGACTCAACGGGGTAGTAGCTCTCTGACGGCATACACTTTAACTATGCCTTAGACTTTGAATTAGAAAAAAACCCAGTTTGGCAGCCATCACAGTCATAAACAGTTTAGAAAGCAACACCAGTGAATGCCAAAACAAGAGCTATAAACTTTGATTATGGACGGGAGTGCTCATGATATGCAAATGAAGCAGAGAGGAATAGAAGGAAAACCTAGCTGAAGTAGGTGTTATCTCAACACAGTGATGAGAGCTGATAAGAAACTGTCCTTTGTGTCATCAGGTATGATGCCCCAAGAAGTACACATGTCACCTGGATATAATCATAAAGAGATGTAAGAAAAATTGGACTCTGAGAGTTACCAAAATAATCGTACCCTATTCTTAAAATGGATTAGGAAATGATGAGGGAAGACTGAGGTACTTCCCTAGAATGCAAGAAATTGAAGGAGCTGGGTATGGTGTTATAAATGTGTAGTCCCAGCAGTAGGGAGGCTGAAACTGGAGGACAGAGATTTTCAACCAGCCTAGGCTTCAGGGACAGGCCCTGTCTCTAAAACAAAACAAGTAAACAAAGAATGAAGGATAATAAAGACAAGTAGTCAGGCAGATAGATGGATAGATAGGTATTGAAGAGACTTGATAATGGAGACAGCGTGAGCCAGAACTTTCCCCCTCCTATTAAGACATTTTGGGACAATTGGCAAAATCTGACCAAAGTATATTGGTGGAAGTATTAAGGCAACTCTATGTAGTTAAAAGGGAGGTTTATTTTGTGGGGTAACTTACAAGTAAAGGGATAGGTTACAGGGTCCAGGAAAGGTGTCGTGCAGTCCAGTGGTGTTCTCTGGAGAACTCTGCTCAGTCTACCTCCAGCATCCAGGATCCAGGAACCAAGAGAGCTGGCACATCCAGATGTCAGGTCTTAAGGGCTTCTGTCTCGGCATGACAGTTACCCTTATAGGCATGACAGTTACTAGAATGGGGGTAGTACTTCCAGGTCAAAGCTGGAACAGCTACCCACTACAAAAGGATGCAACAGAGAATGTCCTCTTGTTTGGGAAACACATTACAGATTTTAAGAATGGAGATATTATGTCTGAAATTTATTTTTGCTAGTACAGAAGGAAAGTATACCTGTGAAGAGGAAGGGCTGGATGAATGAAAGGACAGAAGGAAGAGGAGGAGAGGGATGAAAGGGTCAAGAGAGAAGGTAGAGAAAATTCTGGAAGTTTTCCGTGCAAAGTATGGGGGCCTCTTTTAAGTGTTTTGCAGATATTTGGGAAGTACCAAATTATATCAACACCAAAAATCATAAAACAAGTGTTTTGTTGTTAAATGGCAATGTATTTCTTTGGTATGCTATAGTTCCTTTCTGGAATTATGTTGGATGTTGGGTTTGGCAATAAGTACCTTACTGGAGGTGTGAAGCCTGTCAGAGATCATAGAAGGAAGAACAAACTCACCCCCAATACATATACATGTGTATCTTCTTCCCTGCCATTCCAAACTACCATAGGCAGTGGTCACAGTCCCTGAACTCAATGGACAGGCATTGGCTGCTAGAAGACTCAGCTCAAAGCAGGAATGGATTTAGGTACTGGTCATTCATAAAGGCTTAGCTGGTCATTCATAAAGGCTTAGGTCATTCATAAATGATCTTAGACTGAAGAACAACCTATTGCTACTGCAATTTCATGACTATCCTCCCAGGCAATCTGTTTACTTAGTTTCTGCTCCTTTGTTTCCAGTCTTCATCTCTCCAATGCTTCATCTCTATATTATTTAGTCCATACCTAGCCAATGTAATTCCCTTTATATTTATAATACAACACTTTCTTCTAGCATAGGCCTTTTTTATTCTGAATTTTTATTTATTCTTTGGAAATTTCTTACATGTGTACAATGTATCTTGATAATGTCCGTTCTACCTTCCTTCCCTCCAACTCTCTTCAGGACCTTCATCACCTTTCCTTCCCAGCTTCATACCCTCCTTTTAGTATGCATTTATTGACCTTATGAGTCTAATTAGTGCTGCCCAAATGTACATGGGCACGGAGTCATCACTGGGGTATGGGAAACATACCAGTGACCACATTCCTGAATGAACATGACTCTCCCTCTCCTACCAGCCATCAACTGCCTATAGTTCCTCAGTTAGCGATGGGACCTTGGGCACCTCTCCCCTCCATGATGAACATTTTAACTAGCTGGATCTTGCGCAGGTCTTGTGTAGGATAACCACTGCTTCTGTTGGTTCATGTGGTCAACAGCCATGTCATCATATTCATGTTTCTCTTTGTCTAAACTAGATAGCTGGAAATAACACTAGCAGGGGCTGGGGTAAGGATGTAGCTTAGAAGGTAGAATGCATGCCAAGCAACACAAAGCCCTGGGTCCCACCTTCAGTACTATGTTAAATGGGGGAGGAAGGTGTGGTGGCCCATGCCTGTAATCCTAGCCATCAGGGCTGAGGCAGGAGATCAGAAGTTCAAGGTCATCCTTAGTTATATAGTAAATTCGAGGGCAGCTCAGTCTTCATGAGACTATTTCAAGAAAAGGAAAAATACTGAGCATCAACTTTCATATGAAACATTATTTTAGATTATAATATGCATATACACATAAACATGCAAAATCTGATCTTTTCATTTTATGTGTGAGAAATTTATGAATCCCATTTTTAGAGCTCATCAGGCTGAGAATGAAAAGGTTAACTGTCTATCTGTGTCCTTTTCCTACCTAGTTCCTAAAATATGTACCTTAAAATGTTAAGGTTGTTATTTGGAAAACATGTGAGGGGGCAATGGCCAAATGAACTTGAGATATGTGGTATTTAATCAAGCCCATCAATTATTTTCAGTTCCACCATGCAACCAAGGTCCTGTTATTCAGTGTTTATGTGTGACTGCACACTCTCCACTCATCTCTCACATACTAGTCAGCAGCCTGTTTCAAATGATTGTTTGCTGTATTCTATGCAATGTCTTGCCATCCAAACAGTATGCCAATAGATGGTATTTATGTGCAGAAAGGCTGTGTCTTGTATTTAATTTTCTTTCCCATATTAAGCTATAGTAAGCTGTTTAATATGTGCCCCATGATAACTGGCAGGGGCTGCCTATACCATCTTCTTCCTTCCTATGTGTCCCTTAGTAGTTCCTGATTTTTCACCCATCTGGATTACTTACATTTTACATATAAACTAAATGACCTTTGGATGTCCTAAAGCGGAATGCTAATGAACAGGAGCTTCAGCCTCCTGACAGCCTTTGATTACATTTGTGTAACTCCTCATTCTCTTTTTCATCCAGGTAAGAGGAGAATCCCCAAAGGATTGGAACAAGAAAAGAAACACTTAATTTAAATCAGCATTATATACCTGGCAGTTGGTGAAAAAAAAAATGAAAGTGCTATAAAACAGTTCATCAGGAAGCGCCATGCTGTGTTAAATTATAGGTAATAAAGTCACGGTGTCATGAAGAAAGCCACTACACAGACTAGGAAATGACTTTTCTAAGCTGTGAGAGTCACATTCATTTCTATTTCCTGGGATTACCCAAGGGGCATGACTGCATTTGGACGACAGTAAGCACACACTGCCTGCCAGGTCCTTGTGGTTCTGTGAGAAGCCCTGAAATTTCAGTATCTTTGCAAAACAGATACTGAACACTAAAACGCATACCCTGAAGAAGGGATACATGGCTGAAACTTCTGAGCTTACATGAAGTTGGACTTATTCTCCCTCAAGACTCCTCTTCAAAGACAGCACCAAACGATGCTGCAGCCCAACTCAGGTGTTAGGAGAAGATTGTGCCCCACCTGTCAGACGTTGGATACGAGGTAGAATCAAGGGACTCTGGGGGGCACAGGACAGATAGAGGAGCTCTGAAAGGTTGATATCACTTAAGGTTACAATGAAGAAGTCTCGGCTGCCAGAGTAAGTAGAAGGAAGCGGCGTTTGTGTATCTTCAGTTTGCAAACGAACATAATCTACATTGCTGGGTTTATGGAAAGGGAAGTTGAGTCTTCCCCCATCTTCTCTGCACAGGCATTTATTTTGAACCTATCTCTGCTTGCTGTGTGGTGCATACTGGTCAGTAACTTCCCTTCTTGACTAAACTGTAAAGTGGTTAAAGACAGATACTAAGTCTGTCTCTAAAGTTTCCTTTCTTTTCTTATATTTTTCCTTCCTTTTCCTTTTCCTTTTCAGCTGTGTAACCATGGTTGGTCTAGTACTAAATATGTAGACTAGGCTGGCATTGAACTCATAGAGACCTGCTTACATCTGCCTGGCAAGTGCTAGGATTAAAGGTGGGCACCACTGTGCTCAGGCCCCAAGTTTTCATTTTTACATGAGTATGTAGAATACAATCTTCTTTATCATGGATGCTTAATAAATACTTGCATGTTGGATAAACATATCTGCCCGTAAGATGCTTATAAGATGGCTGGTGGATCTTATAAGAGAAGCGCTCAATGGGAAGATGGGGAGGGACAAATAGGAAGGACATAAAGGATATAGACAAGAGATTTCTGGCCTCAAGAAACAAATACCAGAGTTTTCTTAGATGATAGAAACTTGAAGCAATGTTAGTTTGATTTTAATTGTCGAGTTCTAGGTACAGGTTAAGGGACATCTGGAGAAGTATATGTATAGTTTATCCTGCTTCTGGGTCATCTTATTTAAAAACAAAACAAAACAAAACAAAAATCACAAAAAATAAAACAAACAAACAAGCAAGAAATCCAGGTACTGCTAGCTCATACAATCAAGGGTTCTGTGGCTGAGTAAGTTTGGAAAAAAATCTATAAAATGATAACTCAGAGTATTATTTACTGTCCCATGTCCCAGCAAATGGAGAATTAATCAGAGCAGGGATATCATATGTGACCATCTTCCTTGCCAGCTTGGAAATGAAATCACCATGTGTGAGCAAAGATCACTGGGTGCTGACTGTGTACAGGAATTGGTGAAATTATTAAGGCAACTCCATGTAGTTACAAGGGAGGTTTATTTTGTGGGGTAACTTAAAAGTGAAGGGATAAGTAACAGGGTCTGGGAAAGGTGTAGCGCAGTCCAGCGGTGTTCTCTAGAGAACTCTGCTGGGTCTACCTCCAGCGTCCAGGGTCCAGGAACCAAGAGAGCTGGCACATCCTGATCTCGGGTCTTCAGGGTCCTCTCTTGGCCTCACCTTGTAGGCCTGACAGTTACCAAAGCCTCAATGGGGCTTGGAACTTCCAGATCAAAGCTGCAATGGCTACCCACTACATACAGGTGCAAATACTCTATACTCTTTAATAAGTCGTGAATTTTCCATTTTGAATCTTATCCTAGTATTTGTAATTTTCTTAAGACTCAAAACTTGTAGCCTGAATTAATCAACAAGAACAAACATTCATATTTTTTCTTCTAAAATTCTTATCCATTATTTTACTTGAATGTCCTAGAGTCAGAATCCATCATTAACAGTCTGAGCATGTCACCAATAGTCTTGGAAAGAATTCAATCAGTAAGTTGCTTTTGTGTAGGTACTGAAATTCTCTGGATTAAATTAGGCTGCCAAGCCTCTGCAATCCATGCTGTCCTATAGATAAATGAAACATTGCCCTTTTTATTATTTTCTTTAATAGTGTTTGGATAAGATACACTCTGTCCTAGTGGTTCACTAGATGCAAGAAGTCAATCCTTTATGGTCAGGGCTAAAATCCAATTTTTAGTAAGAACTAAAAAAATCTTCATATTGATTATAAATGTTGAATATGAATGACCTCTTAGCATACATGTATGAACATGTCTCAATGAAATGATTATGTTGTACCACTGATAAATGTTAATAAAAATAGTACATGCTAATTCATATACAATTGTCCCAGAAAGTAACTGTTTTCAAGAGGCAAGCATATACAGATTGTCCTCCTGGGAAGAACAAAAATATGTTGAGTACTGTCTTTGAGTCTCTCATCACCAAGTCACAGAAACACTAGTGTTTCATAGGTCACAAGGCACACAGAAGGCATTTAATTACCATTTGTTGAGTGAATGGGTCCATCTTTTTCTCCTCTGGTCATATCATGAGTCAAATTAAGTATGGAAATTTCATATTGTATGCCATTGTCACTTTTGTTTAATGGAATGTGTTTCATCATTCCAACCTAGACACAGGTTAGGTTGGGGTCCTGCTCAGAATAAGTGCTCATGTTAGTCAACTGAAAGGATGGCTAAAGCTGTCTCTCCAGCTTTTTACAGACTTACACATTCAATTACCTGCCTCACTTTACATCAAAGAACTCAATGGCTGTTCTCACCTAACTCAGCTAGTTGTTAGGCCCTCATTTAGTTACAAGTTGCCTGGAATCCTAGCCTCTGGGAGCTCTTACTCAATAACAACACACAGTGTCATATCCAACCTCCCCACCAGGCTTGCTGAAATCCCCTGTGCCTTCAGCAGTCCCTCCACAACTGCCATTTACTATCTCACTCAGGAGAATTCCCACTGGTTCTGGTTTCCTCTCTATGTACTTTATCACACTGGTCAGGGATAGAATTTTGTCTCACTCACTCCACTTATTCCTGTGATTTGAACCATTTTGCTTACTGTGTACATTAAAATTTGAGACATACCCTTGGGAGGAAAGTTAAAATTGCGGACAGTCATATTCATGCCTTAAAAGTGTAGGGAGCAGAAAACAGGACCTAATTTTTGAGAGTGCTTCAGAAAAGCAAAAGCTCACATTGATGCTGATGTGAAAGGAATGTCAATATAGATTTCTGTGAGATATTAAATTACACAGAGAGTGGAAATCACTCATTCCTAATGTAGAGAAGACACAGAGTTTTCATCGAGCTTGAGCTATAGCTGCATTCTGGCCTGCCTTAGCCATTACGAGATGAAAGCAGACAGAAATTACTCACTCCCTTCTAAGTCACATTCTTAAACATTGTCTTATAAAGTAGTGTTAGCAGAGATCTTCCAATTTCAGAGGAGTGAGGAAAATGAGTCCTTCTTCTGAGCAGCCTGAGGCTACTGGCCGTCTACAGCACATCTTCATGTGCTGTCATTTTTCACACCATCCTTGCTCAGAAGTGTCAGGGATTATGAGTAACCCCATCTCACTAATGTTGATTATCATTAGGTCGACTCAGGCTCTATCACACAAGGCTGGTCTGACATTTCCTGACTCTCCTCTAGTTGGACCACTGTTTTTTACCCAGCAATGGCTACATGCAGCAAAATTCTTAGAGTCATATTCAGAAAATTGAATACTTATCTTTCAGGGCACAGGACAAGGTCTCCAATATGTATGATGTTGATGTATACATTCCCAAATGCGTACTCTATACTAACAGTATACAGTATTTATGCCCTGTGGAACATACTGTATTGACCCTGCTCTCTGATAGTAGTCACAAGTACAAAGAGACTCGCCAGTCATGAAGCATCACCTGATAATTGTGAATTCACTAGATGAAAGTAATCAAGTTCAATATAGACAGGGGCAGGGGAAGATGAAATCAAAGAGCCCAGGCCATTGAGAAGGCAAAGGCCTAGAGAAGAAAGTGAAGAAAGGGCCAAATGTACGCTTGTACATTTCAACCCATTTGATTATCATAAGTAGGGTAGGTTGATCTATGAACTGGAAATCTCTGATGGTAGAGGAACTGATCTGTTATGATGGAGAAGAGTATAGCTTACTTAGGGATTCAGAGGCCTAGATTAAAATCCCATTCCCTCCACTTTCCAGTTGTGTGAGTCTGGGAAAACTTTCTGTTCTGTACCTTCTCAGATAATCACCCTCCAGGTCTGTGAAACAACACTTCGAATGTAAGTGGACTGTATATTTCAACGTTCATTTAGAGAGTAGTACTTATTCTAAGTGTTGTTCTCTCTCTCTTGAACATGCAGGTGTACATGTGCATGTTAATAATAACTTCCCATCAAGTCATTATGAAATATGAAATTAAATAGCAACTGGATCTGGAACACAGACTGTGCCCCTGAAGTCTTAACAATCGTGTTTGATGAGGTGCCTCCTTCTGTATCCTGCACACACGAGGAAATAATACACATAGGAAATACTAGATGGCAACTATGAATTTTCCCTATTATTGCTCGGGGGTAGAGCACAGCATAGTGTATGGATATTTATTTTTCGTGAAACTCAGGTAGGCCTCAGCTATCCCTCCGTAATAGAAAATTTAAAAAATTAACCATGAAGGAGTACAAATGTCCCACTAAAGGAACAAAGACAGGATATGATACCGTTTCTAGAAATGGAAGTGCTACCCCAACTAATCCTAAAGTTTTTTGCCATGTCAGTCAAGAAAACAGTAGTAAGGCGGTTTAGGGAGAAGGAACAGAAGTACAGAACCAAGTTCATGTCTTAGGTCAATGATATATAATCATCATTGCATAACCATCTATTAGGAAACATATCTTATGTATATAGTTTATTACAATAAAAATGTTTTTTAATATACCATCTATTGCCAAGAAGTGTCTGAGCTGACCTAAAAACACCTTTTCTATGATCTAGCTTCCACAGTACCAGAAAATACTGTGCAAGCTGCCAAGGGAGGGAAACAATTGAACAGTCCTATGACACCTATGAACCTTGACAATTACCAGTATGGTAAGATAGGCATAAAGAAGCAATAAGTGACATTCGCTTATTGGTGATGATCAAGAGCTGGCTAATTGGACTTGAGGACCATTCAAAAGAAGAGAAAACATACCTGGTACTGGAAACCTAGCCAGTTAACTGGGCCTATTGAGGTCATGAACCTTAGAAAATAAACCACTACAGACACTTTTCTAGACCATCATAATCTCTTACTATATTCTAAATCTTATATTTATACCACAGATAAGAGAAGCCTTATTCCCCTTATCAGAGAAGCCTTTTAACAACAAATGGAGCCATCACAGAAAACCACAACTGGACACCATGCAGAGATCAGCACATTATGGAGAGCCCAGACACAATGGATACATCTACATTACAGCTGCTGCATCTGTAGTGTGGGGAGGAACATCTGGGAAAAGGGACAGAAAGATTTTAAGGGCCAGATACAAGAAAGTCTGCTGAGAAACAGTCTCTTCTAGAAATGGCTGCATAGACAAGAGTGGAACAATGGCAATATCAGTGGACATGTTAATGTGGAAGGGGGAAGTTCTGGGGGGTTCCACTCCTAGAAAAATAAATTATAGGCAACTAAGGACCGCTGGATGAAGGGGAATGAGGCCCTTATTGATGTCTAATGCAGGGATGAGGTAAAAAAAAAAAGCTCTGAAGACTTTTTTTTTAACCTCATGGTTGTATGTAAGTAAGTATGTGTGTGTGTGTGTGTGTGTGTATGTATGTATGTATATATATATATATATATATATATATATATATATATATATATATATATATATATGCTGTCAATGAGAGTGGAGGGCACTAGAGGATTCAAGGCAGGGTAATTAGGAGCTGGGAGGAGGGAAGGGAGGATGAAAGTTGATGTAATTCTATCACAATTAAAAGCGTAATGAAAATTTAAGACTCTGTTTTAACTGGACAAATGATTACACAATGAAAATCTATTAAACTGATGATCATGGACTCTGTGTCTCCACTGCTTTAAATTTATTAAATCTGTTTTTGCATGTGTTTAAGTGCTCAGCAGTTTACCAGAGGCTACCATATTCATTACTACCAAATTCATTAAAACCCACTTGTTAACTAATTTAAACATTGTGATAAGGCCAAAACAATTATCCTCCATTTTAAAGAAATGGAAGCTGATGTTCACAGAGGGAGCCTGTATACAAAGACACCAGGAGGCTAGGGATGGAGCTAACATATAGACACATAGATTCTGCTTCGTGTTTAGTGGGCTCTTCTGCAGAATATTGCTTCACCTGTATGTAGGGCATTCCTGCTCCAGGCTATGCTGTACAAAAGATGGAGATACAGAGGGTTGTGTTGTCTTATTTTGTATTCCTAACGAAACTGTGTATGATGCCACACACCTACAATTTTAGCACTGGGGAGGTTAAAGCAGGATGGAAGTTTTAGGTCAGCATGGGCTACATAGAAAGACCCTGTCTAAAACCAAAATCAAAACATCCAAGAATGAAATTGCCCTGGATATTCAGGATGGTATATCCTGTCAATGGTTATCTTTTCTGTCAACATGGATTACTGCAGAATACAGTTGTGTTGTTCATTTCAGACTCATCTAGGAGATATGAAGGGAAATTAATTATCAGCTAATTTTAGACCAATTAGTACACAAGTCTAGCGTAAATTGGAATCTACTTCTCTACTACATCTAAAGTTCTTCATCAAATATATTATTTATATCGAGATAACCAAGTCCGAGGACAGTGAAAGAGTAAATAAACCATGGTGTTATCTTGGTGTTTGCTTCTGTATCTCTGCAGAAGGGTAGGGTTTAGGGAACAATGCCATTTTGTGTTAAGGAGTCCACTGTGCACATTACTGAGCCCATTTAATACTAGGAGAGTCTGACTCTTGGGTAAGTTAAAGAATCTTGCCGAGGTTATATAGCTAATAAAATGTCAGATGAAAGATTCCTATCCCTGTGTCTTCAAAGTAGCTTTTTAGATACAGGTAAAAACAAAGCTGCAGTTCAGGGATAAGAGCTTACTAAGATAAACAAGTAAAGGTAAGATTGTTTTGTGTAAACCCTTTATCTGTCCCACTCAAGCCGGATTGATTTCTAGTGCTTATTGGACCAAACAAAACCCAAGAAATGGCTTTATCTTAATACACAAAAAGGGTAGATGGTAGGCTTTGGTTTGGAAACAGATTCTCTTTAACTAGTAGAAGCATTGTAAGGTATTATGTTGAGAAAGTATTCTGAGAGCTTGGTCAAGTTGGTAGTAAAGAGTCCTGTGCTTGATTAGCCAGCTGTGTCTGCACAGCTGTGGGGAACAGAAGGAGTGGCATGAGTGTCTCAGGTTTGTTTTTCATCCTTGCTTCAGGCACAAAAATCAGAGAATACTTAACAATAGCTTTCCCAAGAAAAGTCCCAAGACTTGCTTCTACTTCTATTCATTAACTGAACCCCAATCCATACAACATACCTAGGAGTGTGTAGCAGTGGCCAAGATACCATTGGTAACTGTCTTCAACATGGATGCAGAACCTCATTTTTCAACAGAGGAAATGGACTTCCAAAAAGTGAAAGGACAGATGTCCTTGACAGATAATTACTCTTCATATTAGCCAAAATAGCCATCATAAGCTAAATATTCTCAGCAAAATATTATATTACCACAGAAAATACAGTAAAAAAAATACTTTTATAGCTGTCCCAAGCGAATCTCAATAACTCTTGCTGCTACCACTCCATATGTAGTTTCAACTAGCAAATTAATATACCTCTTTTTAAAAGCTATTTTTGTGGGGGCAAGAATGAAAGAAATTGAAAAAGGAATATTGTCTCTCAAGGTTGAAGTAGATGTTCATAATTCCACAGTCAACTTCTTGGGTCTTTAGGATTGGATATTGAATCTACCTGTTGAGGAAATGGAAGGGTGAAGCCAGGACAGACTGGCACTCAGTGGACAGTGGGAGGTTGTATTGCCCACATCAACTTACCCTGTCCCATTATCCTCATCTGTATGCCGTTGTCAACCTTACTTCCTGATATCTTTTTAAAAGTACATCTATGGCATTCCAACTTCAAGGGGGTTTCAAAGGGACAGTGTCCAAAGCATGAAATGATTTATTATTATAAGTAGTTCTAAAATGTTAAAATCATTTCAATACACCACCTGACCTAGAAAAGCTAGCTATCCCTGTGTGTGTGTTTGTGTCTGCATATGTATGTGCATATGTGTGTGTGTGTAGCAACAAGGACTTGGGAGAGGGGAAGAATATGACCAAAATATAACACACACACACACATACACACACACACACACACATATATATATATATATATATATATATATATATATATATATATATCACCAACTAGAGAGAGGGCAGGGGTGGTACATGGGAAGGGTTAAGGTGAAAAAAGAGGACTGAGAAAATGATATAATTATATTACAATTTCAAAAAAAATAAGAAAATATAAAAAAGGAGCATTAATGATTGAAGAAAGAATTTGAACTAGTAAAATGGAAGAATAACATGTTCTCCTACAAAGCATTCATGATATGTAAATGGGATTACACACAAGTTACAGTGTGCTACCTCTAGTTTAATAATTTTGTAGTACTCAAAGGAAATTGAATTCTACTAATTTTAGACATTCTAACAGTATTGACCATTTGACTCTGATCCTGAAAATACAGCACACAGACATGGACAATTAGATGAAAATGATGATTGTTTACAGTAACCGTAGATTGTTCCTGGTTAATCTGCCTTTGTTATGTGCTGAGGGACAGACAAAAACATTCATTTGTAGAAGCTCTGGTGGCATCGGCACAGAATGTAACCCTTAGTAGTCAGATTGTTTTCCCCACGGAGATCCAGTGCTCGAGACAATCAGTCCATGAGAAAATTCATATTTCTTTTCCAGTCCAAGATCAAGTAGACTCATCCTATGTGCCTCTAATGGGTGTGTCAGATGGCAGTGACCGACAGCATGGCGGAATAATCTGCTCAGCCCATAGACAGGAAACAAAAGAGAAGAGGAAGGGGCTAAGGACTCACAATTGAGGGCACATCCTTAGTAACCTGAGCTTCTTCCACAAATGCCCTGCCCTAAAGGTCCAGGGTCCTTTCAGATAGTCTACCACAGAAAACAAGTAAGGACTCTCTGACTGTTGTGGACTGTTCAACAATCAAACTATTGATTCTGCTTTGGAGAAAAGGATACATAGGAGCAAACAAAGTAAATCATCAGGGTAGGCCCTAATCTAATCTAACTGGTGTCCTTGCAAGAGGAAATTGAGGCATAAATTGGCATAGAGGGAAGACATTGCAAAGACAGAAGGAGAGAACAACAATTTACAAGTCACAAAGAAAGACCTCAGAAGCTACCAAGGCTACTGACATCTTGATCTCAGGGTTGAGGCTTACAGATCTATACATTTTAGGTACAGAAAGTGCCATCCGTTGGTGATACTTTCTTATGCCATTTCTATCAAGCTTATCAACATAGCATGTGTGGATCTATCTGTGATCCTGGCTTGCTTCTTGAGGTTTATCTGTGTGTACTGAGCAGACTGAAGAATGAAAGATAAGCCTTGGGCCATTAGGTTAGTGGTAAGGCACAGATGTTCTCATCATATCGAGATGCAGGCTGTAGAGTCATTTTCATTTTATAATATCTTCAGACACCTTAAGGAATTTGTCCACAACACTGTGGACACAGTTTCCCAAATCCTTCCCATTGCTTCTTCTCTCAGCATTCCTACATAGGACTATTCCTCTCTCTCTGCATCTTTAACTGAAACTCTCAAGGCACTCTCTGAACCATTGAGTCTACTTTTGTAAAGAGTCTTTCCTGGCTGACCTCAACCACTGCCTTTTCTACTCTGCTTCTGTAGGTAAAGATAGTCTCAAGTACTTAAGCGCTAGCTCTAAGCAGGGCTAGCTAGATTGCCGTTGGATTGCATTGATGCACTCTTGTGGATTTAAGTAGAGTTTTCTGTTTTTTGTCTTACAGATTTCTGTCCTTTGTTCTTTCTTAACATGTTTCATTTTCTTTGAACACTAAATGCAGTAATTTCTATGTACTGAGTGCCCTTAATATGCCTGGTGCTTTATATCATTAGCTGTATCTTCAAACATACCTGTCATAAAGGTTAGGAAATATAGGTGATATTTGTGACCATTTTAATATGGAAGAAATATATTATCTAAAAGACCTCAGTGGGCCTGAAATTTTAGCCAATCTAATCTAAAACCCAGCATTTCCTAATAGTTATGTGCTTTGAAATTTTAGTCAAATTCATGTCACTTTTCCTACCTTTACCCTGTTCTATATACTAGTTATACTACTATTTACTTAATGTTTCTTTTTACTCAACTGAAAACTTCAGGCTTGTATCATTTTAAATAATATGCAGTTATACATTTGATGTAAAATTGTAGTTTAACTGTGTAAGTGTTCTGACCAGAGCAAAGCTATTCTGAGGAGAGACAGACTTTCCATCAGCTATCAGACTATTGAAGCAATGGTCCTGAAGGAATTGGAATTTACACAGAAATCTCATGCTGGGTGAAGGAAGAGGCTGAATCCTGGTGTCAGTCAGAAAAGATACTTATATTCCAGGAAGAGAGTTACACAGTTTTGGCAACTTATCCAACCACCTTGCAGAAAAGTCTAGAGCATAGACATTGATGGGTTGGTGCTGGAAAGGACCATGCATTGATTAGGAGTGCTAAGACATGCATACCTCTCACATGCTCTTTAAGTCCAAACCTTATGCTAAGAAGCTGAAGACTTGGTAGGTCACTAGATTTCTTTGTTATTCCCAATGTGACCACACTGAATAAATCTCCTTTCTCTACCTTCCACTATTAACTTGTGCCTTGTAACTGGCTAATTGAAAATTGAAGATGGGTGGCTGAGCTTAGCTTGTTGGGGCTGTCAGAACCCAGGTTTTGACTATAAAAAGTTGAGTATTAAATGTATGTTAAAATAAAAACACTATACTTCATATTACAATAATATGCATTAAAATAAATAACCATACCTATCTAGCATGGAAACAGCCATTCAAGAAACAGCTGGCATTATCTTGTGTCCCTGATGGCCTGGACATTGTACTCTGAGACACCCTAGTCAGAAGTGGTAGGACTTCTGCAAGAGAATGAACCAGGGTATCACCTAACACAGCAAACCCTGACGTTGTCCCAGATGAGACCAGATACATGGTTAAGCAAGTTGTGCAGCCACCTGGCACTCACTTATGATCTACAGCTATGACTGATGAGTGTTGTAGGCTTAGGCTATTTTTGAAATGGTATGCTCATTCTCTTATTTTTCCTGCTGAGTCTTCAGCTGTTCAGAATCTCTTGATGTCAATGGAATTAGGAAAACCAAACTAGGAAAACCAAACTAATGACAGAGGTGGCACAGCCACATGGATTAGGAGAGCTGGGCGCACAGGGTAATCGAGTGGTTGCCGTGCTTGGAGAGGTCAGCAGCGTCTCGACAGGCATGGTGGACAGAGTTTAGACACAGCTGGATTACCTGGGGAATCCTGTGCCAGTTTAAAAACAATCTCCTTTTCTGTTTGCCTTTAGGATTAGACTTTCTGCTACAATAATTACATCTCTATGATACAGTTTTCAAAGTTCAGAAGGTACCCATAAAGCTGTCAATAACCTGTAGGAGACACAGCGTCACAGTTTTGTTCATTTAACTTCAATTTGGCTGGCGGTTACCATCATACTTTAAATCCCTATGTAGCCAACTGCTGTGTGACTTAACATTGTAGTGGATAGCTGTTCCAGCTTTGGCCTGGAAGTACTATCCCTAGTGAGGCTGCTGGTAACTGCCATGCCTACCTATGACCTACCCCTGGGGCAGGACTGAGTTGGGAGCCCTTAAGACTCAACCTGGATGTGCTGGGCCTCTTGGTTCCTCGTGATCCTGGATGCTGGATGGCAGACTGAGTCAGAGTTTTCCACAGAACCCTGCTGGACCGTATCTCACCTCTCCCGGATCCTGTAACCAACCGCTCTACTGGCTGTAAGTTATCCCAAAATAAACCTCCTTTTTAACTACATGGAATTGCCTTGTTAAATCCCCACATTATAACATGTAAACAAATAGAAACCTATTTTACAAATAGGAGTAAAACAGAGAGCTTGGTTTCAGCCAATCACAAGAGTCACTGTTCAGCCAATCAGAGGCAGGCAACTCAGCATACCAGTTCTAAATCAGGCACGTGCTTAGGTCTGACCAATTAGCTGGTATCTATGCTTTGATTCAGTGTTTAGCCTGCCAATATTAGCTGCTCACACTCTAGCCTCTCTCTTTATATTAGACCTTATGATTGAATCTTTGCTATAGGTTGTGGGCTGCACTGGAGTGGACAGGGAAAAGATAAGCTATCACAGACAAAGGTGAGCAAAGCACAAGGATTTCCTTCTTAGCTTCCCTTTTCAGCTTCTGGATGAAGTATCTTCCTCAAGGATGAAGATTTATTTCCAGGCATGCTCCCCTAGAGTTTCTCGAGCAGTTCGCAGGATGCTTGTTTGTTCATGAAAACCTCAGGTTGCTTTCATAATAAAGTAGCTTTATTCATAAAGTAGCTTCCAGAGTGAAGGAGCCATGTCTGGCAGCGCTGGATCATCCTCTGAGCAAATATTTTACATTTAGTTCCGATCACAGTAGTTTAGGGCTATTGCATGTTAGATAATGCCACACTGACACACTGAATTTGCCACTGTTGTGAAGATTTTTGTAGATTTTATTCACTTCAATTTTCAATCAACTTTGAAGTCTATCCTCTATAGCAGTGTGAGTGGGTCTCAGCCAATCAAGTGAAGACCCCAAGAGCAAAATTTGAGTTACCTGGGAGGAAGAAATGCTGCCTCAACTGCATCTCCTGTCTGATTTCCCAACCTGTTCTACAAATTATGGACTGGACAGTCCCCATTAGAGCCAACCCCTTACATTGCTTTACAAACACACATGCACATGCACGCACTGCACAAATGCACACTATTGGTTTTGATTTTCCGAAGCACCCTGATACACTGTGTAAATGCAATATGCATGCAGGAAGGCAGCCAAGATTGCAAGGAGCCTGAAAGCCAGGAGGATCCCTAATCTGTAGCAGGTGTGACAATTCGCTGGAGGTGATATTTAGCTAGAATAAATAGGAAGATGGGAAGTCTAAGTGAGACTTCGTAGCTATCTTCCTACATTTGAAGGTTTAAATGTGGGTGAATCAAACTTATTCTTGTTGCCTAAGAAAATAGAATAGCACTCTAAAGGTAGAAGTTACAGTGGGCAGATGAGATCATTGTAAGCTAAGAGATGGCTATGAGCAATGAGTTGACTTCCACTCAAAACATTGAGCTCTTAGGGACCAACATCCAATAAGAACTGTACTATGAAGTTAGAATAAGGACGCCTTGATTGAGTGAGAAAAAAAAAAAAGTGTGGCCTGGAAGCTTTTTCTGAGCCCAGCAGATTCAAAACCACAGCTCCCACTTACTGGGCCTGCTTATGTTCTGAGCATCATGCCTAGCATTTTGCACATTTGACTAGTCAACTTTATCCTTTCAAACCCTGAAGATGGGCTTTTACTTCGTTGCTTATAAAGAGGAACAACAAGGCTCATAAAAGCTTGATAGCTTGTCCAACATAATTCAATAAGTTGTAGTACTAGACTTCAAGGCAAGACCTGTGTGAATCTTCAGGATCCCTGTAGTTCTTATAACAGAGAGCACCATGCAGCAAAGATCTACTTTCCTATAATAGTAAAATTCAAACTGTAAGCACAGTCCACCAGTTTATGTACTTGATCTTTAATATAGTTATCCCAATTATATCTTTCTCTTTCAGTCTTCAGTCTAACACAGAAAATGCATCTGGACAAGGAAAGACCTTGTTTGTCAAAGGATTCAAAGTATAAATTATGTATTCTTCTCTTAAACAAATACTGGTTGACTGAAGACAGCTGTAATTTCAGAACATAGCTACAGACAGGATAGGCATGGCCTCTGTCCCACCAAGAACCATATTTTCAACTATGAAAACAGATACTAAATTGAAATGTATTCATAAGTATTTAAAGATAAATTGTCACCAAAGCAAAGGAAAAGAATGGAACTCCTAAAATATTATGTGAGTTTTTTTTTTCTTTTATGTGAGACTTTATCTCTTCTAGGTCAGAAAAGACATCTCTCAGTAAGTGGCTGCAGGGTGAAGGGTCATGATGTTTAGTAGGGACAGGGTTCAACATGGCTCTGAAATTGTGAGCTACTAGAATCCTTGAAGACCTGATCAACAGCTAGTGTGGCTGCCTTATGAAGAAAAGCTGTAGAGGCTCAGAAGCATGAGATGCAAATGAGGAGTAAGATCAAGTCCACTTCATGCAGGGCCATGGAAAATGTGTAATCTTTTAAAAGGAATGAATTAGAGATGAAGATAACTTGGAGGCTTAGACAGTTCAACCGTAAGTTTGAAGATAAGATCGTAGCTGGACCTTAGGTTGTGTATGGAAAGGTTATACATGGCAGACCTAATATGGTTACTCTCAGAACCTTTCTATTTTCAAGGCTGACATCAGAAAAACCAGGCACTTGTAAGTCCCACCATTTTCAGAATAAGTAAGAGTGTGTGAGGGTTTGTGAACTATGAAATAATACAGTTTATGCTGAACACTTGCCTGTCCTTCAGGAGTCTGGAATTTTAAGACACCAGGCAGAGGGTGGCTACATGAGCACTCCTCAATGAAACCCATGAGGTGATGAACCTTTTGAAATATCTCCTGACAACACTTCACAAAACCTGTCATCTGTTGCTGGAGGGATAAAGACATTCTGGGGACTTCGCTGCATGGGACTCTTGGAAGCTTCTGATGGTTTCCTTGGGTGTCTACCCAATGTGCTTTCTACCTTGGCTCATTTTACTTTGTGTCCTTTCTCTCTAATGAATCTTAGCTATGAACATGACTACATGAGTCCCACTAGTCCTAGCAAACTACTTGATCTGGTGGGAGCACTTTTGGAGACTCTTGGCACAGGAAAAATGGCTACTATAACCTAGAAGCCCACAGAGAGCTTCAAGCTTCCTGCTTGATCATAGAAGGGCTTAAAGGCAGGGCTGGAATAGCCTGCTGCACCTGGGCAATTGAGCCTTTATAATTGCTTTACTACTGTAGGGTCTGGGAATTTCTATAGTGATCCACAGCTGGGTAATCACAATTTAAAGATATTCACAAATTTTCAATGAAGACTCATAATAAATATTAAAAAGCCACCTGTAATCCCCAGTGCCACTGCCCTAGATTTTCCAGGAACATGCCATGTTACCTTTGGGACATCAGAAAGTCCATGTCATAGCTCTATACAGTTCTAACCTATCTGTCCTTATTAGAATTCAGATGCACTAATGAGTGTAATAAAGGTGTACTCCAGGGCATTTCAATTTTATGCCTTTATATTAAGTCATCCAATCTTATGGTTTAATGCCCTCTTTTGATGGATACAATTAATTATACAGGACCAAGAAAAACAAGTTATGCCTTTGAATTTTATCTGTTAATTGCAAAAACTGTCAATAGAAACATACTAGACATCCACTGAAGAACATATTTCACAAAATACAGCAGATTTCACGCTTCCAGTAGACCAATGCTTAGAAGCAATTTTTTGTAAACAATTGTTTTATTCATTCTTTCCCAGGAAAGAATTAAAGGTCATAAAACATTGGGGAGATGAGACATTGGTATAGAAAATGATCTTACTTTCTAAAGTAACAACCAAGCAACACAGTTCTGTTTCCTTTCTGTGGAATCCAGCTGCTTTATTTCCAATGTCAAAAATCTGAATTTATATCACAAACTCAAAATTCATCCTCCTATCATAAGCTACCACTTGGGAAAGTCACAAAGCTATGATACCCAACAACTCTAAGGAGCCTGATACACTGTCCCATCAAGAGCTCATCAAGAAATACCAACAAAATGTCTTCACCTTTAAGAGTAGAAGTAGAACTTTTATAAATATTTACAGGGCACTGTTTCATATGGTGCTTGTCATCTGAAATAGCCTTCGGTAGTTAGGAATGGTCCTATCTAGATGTATTGCAATATTGAAAGGATGAGGCCAAGTGTTGACCAACAGATGCACATTACTATTACAAGGTCATAAAAGACATAAACCTTTGTGGACTATAAAGTCTGTAGAGGAGGAATCTACAAAGAAGTATAGGAACTGGAGGAGTTTGATGGTCAGAAGTAGGATAGCATTTCTGATAGCATTTAATTTATCTCATTATCACTGAGATAAATGAACATTCAGGAAGGCATGTCTTGACTAGTATGGTTGAGGGGAGAACATAGTCACAGAGGTAATATAAGGTAAGGCTGGACAGGTAAGCACAGAGTAACCCAGGATACAGTCTGAAGCTCATAATGAAAAGTGTGGGAATGAATGATGTCTTTGGAGCAGGGATCCTTTGTTTTCAAGGTGACACCTGCCAGAATGGAGGTATTGAAGAAGTTGAGAGCCACTGAAAGAGAGTTCTGGAAAGAATCTGGACATGTGAAACAGCAACAAGCATGCCTATTTAAATGATATTAAACTGTATCAGAAACAGAACAGAAGAAAGGACCATATATGCTACACAACACAGGAGAACAGCCAGTCATCACTGGAAACAGTGGGTTTTCTAGATAGTTTTAGATTCTACATTCTCATAATGTACTGAACCTCAGATTTGTAATCTTCATCATAATTATAATGAAGAATTTAGTAGTGTTGCTGTGGGATGGTCTGTATGTCAAATTGCTCTGATTGGTCAATAAATAAAACATTGATTGGCCAGTGGCCAGGCAGGAAGTATAGGCAGGACTAACAGAGAGGAGAACAGAGAAAACAGGAAGGTGGAGGGAGTCACTGCCAGCCACCGCCATGACAAGCAGCATGCCGATAAGACACAAGCCACATGGCAAGGTATAGATTTATGGAAATGGATTAATTTAAGCTATAAGAATAGCTAGCAAGAAGCCTGCCACAGCCATACAGTTTGTAAGCAATATAAGTCTCTGTGCTTACTTGGTTGAGTCTGAGCAGCTGTGGGAATGGCGGGTGACAAAGATTTGTCCTGACTGTGGGCAAGGCAGGAAAACTCTAGCTACATAGTGTCATTATTGCTTTGTTGTTATTTTCTTGGCTTCTCAATACTTGAAGGCTGGGATTGTGTCTCAAGCACCTGTGGTAGGGCATAGTATAGGTAGCTATTCAAAAGGTGTAATGAATATGTAGGCATGCTAGGGAGAACCGAAGCTACACAAACTAGAGGGAGTGTCTAGCCATAGTTGCTCATACATAACTTCTTAAATTGGGCGTCATGACTCCATGTGGGGCTGTGTGATTAAATATGGGGAGGTGCCACAAAAATTTTGACAACAGTAAGAGGTTTCTGAATATGCAATGACCAAAAATTAATTAAAAAACAAATGTATCTGAAGTATTTCCAGCAGCATTTACCAGTGACTTTCAATGTTTTTATTCACATGCAACTTTGCTCTTACAGAAGCATGGTGTTTTAATTATAGAAATCAAAGGATATTAATATTTTGCTGCCATCATTCTATAGTATAAATTAGGATATATTTATATTAAGCTGTATTAAATTTTTTATTTTAAAAATTGTAATTTGAGAGGTTAATGGGAATAACTATGCTAAAAATGCATATACACAGGTATGACAAAGCCAAGATAAGACCCATCTTTATGTATAATCCATTATATGTTAATGAGAATATACAAAAATATTATTTGACTTGATGACTTGATTCTCATAGAAATTATCAAATAAAATTTGGTTTGTGGCTAAACCATCATTCCAACGATTTTTGAAATGTACTTCTACCATGTTGTACCCTTTATTTATGGGACATAGACTTTCAGCAACAGTGATTACAAAATCAAAGTATCAATCAACTCTGAAACATGTTGAAGATGCAAAATTCAATCATGATATAATGTAATTATATCAAATTATATATAATATCACATTACTATACAAAATTTCTTTGTGTAGTTGTTGTTTATAAATAGTTGTATACTTATATACCTCAGTCACATAAAATTTTCTCAAGCAGAAAGAGGTCACAAGTAGAAAAGTTAAAATGCCCTGATTTTTATCACATTGTACTAGAGAGTGAGTTGATAGGGTTTGTAATTAAATGGCATATCAGAGGCTTCTTGATAATTTATGAGTGACAATTGTTCAAATCTCTATACTACATAATGGACTATATTATTGCATTGGGTATAGTTGAAGAGGTAACAGTGAATAATCTCAAGGCTATTGGATGAAGAGAGCATGTCCAAGTAGGATTGTGAAGTAAAGACGACTTTTTATGCTAAACTGGAAGAAAAGGCCTCTAATCCATATAAAGTCCTTTCAGCATTATGAAAAGCTGTGAAGCTATTTCCTTTCGATATTGAGATCATTTTGCATACAAACAGAAAACTGCTTCTCTTTAAATATCACCTTAATGAGTGAATGAATGAGCAGATGAGGGAATTAGAACTAGAAGGCTCTTTGTGTTACAACTGATTGGCTGCTGCTGATTAGCTAAGTAATATATCCAATCCTCATTCTAGAATTCTGTGACTCAGTAACTCATCCCACATTCTCAATAATAGGATGCTAATATGTTCTATGTCCTTTAAGGGCATCTAGTTAATCTAAGTGAAGTCATTAAGAAAACACTGACTATGTCTATCAAGCCTATAGCAAACTGTTACATATGTAAAACCATTTACACATTCTCCTCTCTTATCTAGAGCCATCCTAAAATGCAAGTGACCAGAGAAAGCAAGCAAAGTATCATGTCTGTGCCCTGCAACTTGTGACTTTTATGTACTTAACACACTCCAGTCTTCACAGAGCCCAAGTAGTGCATGTTTCTTGTCAGCTCCCAAAAATCCATAGTGGGAACAGAGTGACACATTGTGTGTTTGTGGGGGTGGGGTGGGCTCTGGGGAGACAGAATTTCTCAAGAGGAAGCAATACTATTTAGAAGCAGGAGAGTAAAAAAACAGATCAAAACAATCAAAGTGTAAACCTGTAAGGTGAACCAGCACAGAACACTGGGACTCACATGGAGTGGATATCTACTGTCTACATGTCCATGCTCCCCAAATAATCACATCTATATAAAACTGATACATGGCCACCAGAGCACTATTTTCCCCTAAAAGAGACAAGAAGAACATCATGTATGTTCATATATCTATGTTTAAAGCTACAGAAAAAATAACGTTCAACACCTTAAAGTTACAGAATTTAGTCTGAAAAGCATGACTGAAGTAGGATACATTATATTCTGCTGACAGTGATATCTAAATAAGACATCACTTCATGATCTTTATTATTAAAATACTGAAAAATCCCCATGACAGAATTTGACACGAGAAATGCCAAATGTCTTAAGAAACTGAAATATAATCTTCTTTTCCCACCAAAAGACAAAATTCTTAGGAAAAGATCCCATGCTGGCTTTCTAAAGAAATTGCCTTTAACTTCAGACTTGAAGTTCTAACAAACTCCATGATACAGCTTTCCCTGGCCATAAACAATAGACCCTAAAGCATTTTGTAAATGGGGTCATGGCGGATGAAGCTGAGCATATTTAAGGTATGCCAATATCATTTTGCAACAGCTTAAAACAGCAAGGCTTTCCCCAGACTTCCATGGCGAACAATGTTACATTTCTGCCTCTGTCCAATAACCAATTAGGAGTTTTGACCAATCAAGACACAAGTGAGAAATCATTGGGGTTTTTTTGTTGTTGTTTGCTTGTTTGTTTGTTTTTATGGTTTTTTGAGACAGGGTTTCTCTGTGTAGCTTTGTGCCTTTCCTGGAACTCTCTTTGTAGACCAGTCTGGCCCCGAACTCACAGAGATCCACCTGCCTCTGCCTCCCGAGTGCTGGGATTAAAGGCATGTGCCACCAAGGCCTGGCCAAGAAATCACTGTTGACTGGCACCAAAAGTGGCTGAACACTAAATTACACTGAAAAAAATCTCAAGACAAAACCAAGGTGAAGAAACAAGGACTGATAAAATCCTTTCTCCAGACCATCTTTCTTATATGGTCTCTCTCAAAAGCTTACCCTTGCCAGGCCTTTCATGAGCCTATCTCTCTTTATAGCTATTCTCAACAAAATATTTTTTCTTTATTTACCTTTCTGTACCTCAGCTAGCATTTATCACCCATTCACTCAGAATCCACATCATTTTCAAGTTCTGTATATAAATGTTTGGAGAGAATCTGTTTCCTTCTATTATGTAGGGAGCTTGTACATCAGTACCATATTTCAACCCCCAAGAGCATGCATTCGGCTCTCTGAGTCCCTGATGTCCAGCTTGCATGACAGCGCTCCAAAGACAGACAAGAGGACTACAGAAGCTTGACACCTACCAGTAAAATATTCATAAAGGTCAAGGATTCTTAAACAGTTTGAGGTAGTGAACTTATAGAATTGCTACACTATGTATTTTTAACCTAATACCAAAAAAGCACAATAAAATATATATAAAAGAAAAAGAAAAAAATGTTAACAATGAAAAAAGTACTTTTTTGCTTACAAAAAATAGTAGGCATACTTTTCAGAAAACTGAAAGACAGAAAACCTCCAAGAAAAATTAAATTCCCTTATACATGACTCAGATATGCCTACAGTTGGCATTTTGGCACACACTCATCTATTCTTTGATCATTGAAAACCTATCAGCTCTGTCTCCTCCATTGGGGCCTCATGCTTAAGCACAGAAACCATCAAAGTCAATGAGGCTTTCTACACCATTTCAAGAGTCTGTGATAAACAAAAGCTTTGACTATCATCCTCCTAGTTTACCTTATCGACAGTTCAGAGAAAGTAAATGGCAAAGCAGTGTGAAGAAGAACATGGACTGTAGAGCTAGAGAGTTGGAGTTTGACTTTTGGCCAACACGAGCCTCCTGGCACTTTATTTTTCTCATCATTAAACCATGGGTGGTGATAAAGTTTCAACAACAATAATCCTTTGTGGTGTTATTATGAGAATCAGATGGGTAAATCTATAAAATACTTAGAACAGCACTACCATTAAGCACACAGTCAACACTTCCAGTTCTGAAGGCTTCAGGTGATGCAATGGATTACTTATAGCCAAGGGTTCTTACTAGGTGACCTTAATGTAATATATTATTTTCAAAGTTCTATAAAAGAAAGGATAAGCTTTTCTGATCCTCTTGTTCTGACCCAATCTCTGCTTATAATCATGTGTGACCTTAGTGCATCACTGGACCATTGCTTAAATCACATCATCAGTAAAATGAGGGTATGGTGCTTTGTTGATAGTTCCTAATCATTTGAAATCAGGAATTTTTCTAACATAGCAGTTTGCTCATGATCTCAGAGCTTCCAACCTTTGGGATCCTTCTAAGGACCTCAATTTAATAATCCCCTATATCATATGTCTCCAGTGGTTCTTTGATATCAAACTCTCTGAGCTGTTCAATTCCATGGACCTGGCCCCATTTTAACGATTCCTGACCTGACTGTGGTAGAAATAACAGAAGGGTGAAGGGGGGGTTTAGGAAACAACTCCTCCTCATGGATGATTTCTCTGTTTTCCATCTTATTGAACTTCCTAATTAAATTTCTTTCACACACTTTCAACTCTTGATGTACTCAGAATAGGGAATCTAACAGCACTTATTTATATGCTAATTTGCTAAAGATAATTGTAGTCTTTCTCAATTCCAAAGGAACAAGAGATGTTCGGTCTCATGCTTTGTTGCATCTGCTGGAGTCTGAGACAGTCTGTAGAAGGCCAGGGTACAAAGAGCCCTGGAAAACAAGCCTGCTCCACAGTGCCACACTGAGCCAGCTGATAATGGGATCAGCAATGCTGCTGACTACCCACCATGACAAGATGCCTACACATGTGATATGTAGTCTACCTATAGCTGTGTGTCTTAGAGTGTGGCCCAACCATCACTGTCCCTAAATCATAGAGGTGTAAACTCCAAATGAAGACGGCTAAGCAGGATTTTCCTATTCCACCCATTGCAGGTGGCCAAGTTTGAGTTGGACAACCTGTAATAGTAACTTTCTTGCAACTTGTCCTAATATTCTGATGAGAATTTATGAGTCTTGTGCCAGATATCTGCATTTTCAATGGAATCAAATTATTTATTGAATCTGAAGTTTTGAATTTCCAGTATAAATAAATGTATTCATGTGAGGAAGGATATTATATTAAAACAATCCAATATTTAAGAGCTTACCATCATTTCTATCCTGATGCCTTAACATGATGTAGCATAATAGGCTATGGAAGATAGACATCACCAGGAAAATGCTATAACCATTCAAGACTTTGGTTTTCTTTGAAAAATTGGAATATTAATGCCTGTTCCAGGGTGGTAGTTCAGCATTAAAGAATGTCCATTGTGCTGGCTAAATAAACTCTACTATAACCACACAACAGAAAAATATCTAATTATATAAAATTATGAGAAGACTGCTTATATACTCATATAAAAATCTCTCTAAGACCTGAGGAAAAACAAAGTACTCACCCACATATATCTTCTTTTTTCTTATTAAGATTGTTTTTAAATTTTTCACATACCAATCACAGATCCCCCTCTTCCCTCCTCCCACCCCTCCAGCCCCCCCTAACCCAGCCTCCATTCCTCCTACAAAAAGGTAAGGCCTCCCATAGCGAGTCAGCAGAGCATATATCTTCTTTACCTATGACCTTTTATATGAGAAAAGTAAAAGAATAAGAATATATATTTGTGTTTTATTTATAAATAGGAAAATTGAAAGTGTTTATTCAAAAGGAAATTAAATTACAAGGGGCCTCTTTGCAATGACAGAAATCAGTAGGATTTGCCTGGGAAAATTAAGTAAAAACTCCAGCCCAGCTTTAGGACCTTTTCCTAGCACCAACCTTCTTGGAGCAAGGAAACGTGTATTTAAAGGCAGTCATCTAATAATTTCACTGGCTGAGCTCTCATCCTTCTGCTTAGTCTGGAATTTAATGAGTGCTGACCATGAAATTATTACATTTCACTCCAACAGTGGCCAACACTCTTATCACTCAAATCAGCTTGCAAATCCAGGGGGAGCTATCTGGATGAAGTGTTATTATCAAAATGTATCAGTAATTTGTTTCTGAAATGGGAGGAGGAAATGTCTTACATCAGCAGAAAACGAAATTGGAGAAGTCTGCAGCCCGCTGGGGGACTGAATCTTTGTGGCGGGGTTTCTGTATTGATTGTTGGGGGGTTTGCAGCTCCATCCGGACATGAATGATGCATGGTGCTACAACGCAGTCAGCTAGGCGTCTCTCCATGCCGACTGAAACAGAGCGGACTTTTGGGGAAGCAGAGAAACATGCCTTCACCCCACTTTCAGCTTTGTCCTGGCTCGTGGAGCAAATCCACTGCAATTTCTGTAAGCTTTGTTTCTGAAACTCTCTTGGGCCAGATTTCTTATCAGATGCATTTTTAAAAAAAGTCAGAACAACAAAATCATAGCAAGGTATTTTGGAAGGACGATGTGCGAAACTCTGAGTTATGTAATATTTAGAGTTAGTCAAAATCCATGCAAATAACATTTCTACTTTTCTTTTAATTTATGAGATTTAGAAAGAGGATAAGAATAAGAAGATATATTCAACTGTTGATATTTTCTTTTCAGTGCAGTGATTGCCTTTTTTTCTTTTTCTTTCTTTGAGACATGTAATTCAAGTTGACTTTGATCTCACTATGTAGCTAAAGCAAGCCCTCAAAGCCTGATTCTCCTGTCTCCAATTTCCCAATTCTGGCATGTACCACCATGTCAAGTTTATATTGTCCTAGGGTTCCATTCATGTTAGGCAAGTACTCTACTAACAGCTATGCCCCCGGGTCTTGATTGCTTTTTGTTGTTGTTGTTTTGGTTTTTGGTTTTTGAGACAGGATTTCTCTGTGTGTAGCTCTAGCTGTCTTGGAACTCAATCTGTAGGCCAGTCTGTAGGCTTTGAACTCATGGAGATCTGCCTGCTTGTGCCTCCCAAGTGCTGGGATCACAAGTGTGTACCACTACTGCCCAGCCTCTTGATTGCTTTTATAATGGAAGTATCAGTTACAGCCTCCATCACTGGTCTAAAACAGAAATCTCATTTTTCTCAGCATAGACACAACACATTCAGTCTTGGAGAAGCTCTGGAGACTTTTTCAACTTCTGGGCTTATAACATGAAGACTGCTGTATATGCCAAGACCCTAACTGTTGCTCCAAATGTTTATTTTCTGTTCCAAAAGTGATGTCACCATATGTGAATAACTCTCCAGAAGCAAAAATATATTCAGTGAGTGAGGTTTGCCCTCACTATAGAGGCTAATGGAATCTGATCATCTTTGATATGAGAAAGTATTAGGAAGCTTAGGATATCATTAGTTTTTAAAGGGTGAGTCAGAAACTACTGCCTGTCTCTGATTGATGAGGTAGTTGGATCAAAGAGATATGAGTGGCTGTAAGGAACCACTTCTGAGTCATCTGCTTGCCTTAGATTCTCAAGGAGAAATGTCTTGAAGATGACAAAATGCCTGCAAGTTTGGGAATGTTGGTAGTGAAAGAACTAAACCTCTCTTGTTTCAGCGACAGGGTTGTCCTCCTTACAAACATGTACCTGCCCTAACTAATAAAGACAACTTGATGGAAGAGGGTCTTCTGTGAGTGTAGCTGCGGTGAGCAAGAATAGACAGGGTCCCAGGAATAGAAAACAAAAGGCTGTTAGAAGGTTAAAGGGTGTGTCTACAATGATAAAATGAATATTAGCCTAGCTATAATAACATAAAACAGTAGAAAATCTGAACCTTACAAGAGGATTTCAACCCAGATCCCATACCATTAATAGAGATTCCTAGTTGCGTAAGACCAAACTAGTGCATTAGAGTTTCCTCTTTGTTCACAGACTCTGTAGTAGAGTCATTAGAGATTCAGAAGAAGACACTAGGCTCCTCCCTCACAGAGAACAACTCAGCACACACATTTAGGGTGTTAGGAGAGTCACAACCTGAACCCTGTAGGTACTAAGGTGTAAGGTTTACAACCTGCCCATGACATCAAGAAATTTTAGAGCAGAACCTGGTTCATACAAAGGGTAAGGAATGTCAGATGTGCCTATCACTCATTTTCCGTTGTGAAGAGAGCACAAAGAACTTAGCTAGTGACTATTAAGTAGAAAAGAAAGGGTAAAAGAAAGGAGTAAGCAACAGCATTAGATTTACTTGGTACTGGGTACTTAATTGTGTACTAGTTTGCAAGATTAGAAAGTCTAGGGTCCATAAGAAAAATCTACAGAGAATATCTAATTCAGGATTAAATGAATGTCTATCCCACTTCATATTGCAAAACATGAATATTTCAGAGCTGCTTTGAAACACTTTCATTAAAGGCAACTTTTACACTTTGCTCTTTGCTATAGGTGGTCAGTATCAGGACTACCCTTAGCTTATGCAGCATAGTCATGACAAATTTTAAAAGAGTAAAGGGACCCTACCATTATTTCTACAATGAATTTTATCTTGTATTCACCTATTTCTGTTTCCTTCTGAGTAAATTCCTCCATCTGTCCATCTTTTCAGTAAGTAATACTTACTGAACATTTAGTCTGTGCTAATACCGTCTAAAGTACTTCATCTATGTGAACAATTTCAATCCTCACAATCACTCTCAGAGGCAGGTACCACTCTAGATGAGGAAAACAGTCAATGCATTCAGCTGTTGCTGGCCAAGAGCATACAGCATCTGAGTACCTGAGTGGCAAAATCAGGATATGAGCCCTGGCAGCTGAGAGCTTGTGAAATTACACTGTCTGTTCAAGAACTCAAAGTGATTTTTTAAAACTGAACCCCTATAGAGTATCCTGCACAAAACTAGGAGAAAAATATCTATAACTATAAATAGAAAGCTAAAATGAGAAGTTAAGCAATAAGAATATGAATGAAGGTGGGAGATTAGTCAAAAACACAGGCTTAGTGAGTGATTCCCACCTTTGAGCCAAAACCTTAGTGCTGAACTTGGCAGTTCAGGCAAATATAGAAAATAGATTATGTGACATGGTTCTCCCTACACAGTAAATGATCTATGGCTGATGTTCAAAAGAAACATACTGTGTCCTTTTCAGCCCTTCTGAGTTCTAAGATTGAGAAGGGACAGAAGTCCCTTCTGTGATTAGCTCTTGACACTATCTAATTGCTTTAATTTTCCTGGCCAGAAATGTAGCTTCTACTACACAGCTCATCTTCCAAAGTGCCCACTGATATTTTCTCGAATAAGATTTCAAAGGAAGCTGTAATATCTTTCCCCTTTCCATTCTAAACATTATCAAGGAACAATAAACCAATTTGGTTAGAAAATTTCATTTCTTCCATTGCATAATAATACAGCCAAGAGCCTCACTTTTCAAACTGCTGGCTGAAATATGGCATGCATTCTATAATAGAACTAAATATTATTTAATAAAAAAAATCCAGAAAAATATTGTGAGAGATAAAGCTGAAAAAGGAATTCTGAATTTCACAGCATGGCAGCCTTTAGGATTATTTTGATTTTATTTCCCTTGATAGGAATTTAAGATGTTTGAAAAACACTAATATAGGGAAAAGAGTATGCTCCAATCATATAAATTATTCTAATTTAAACTTTCACTGCCGGACCATCTTTCATCTGTGTAAAGAATACATTTGATCCTATCACATTGAGACTTTTAGATGGTGGTAAATAACTTCTGAGGTTGCAGCCCACTTTTCTCTGCATATGATTGTGAGGCAGGTGGTACTGAAGGCTGTTAACCACACAATTCAATAGTCTGCACTTTAATCTATCGTAGTAACTATCTGAACAGGTAAGTTCTCCGTGGTTAGTTCATTCCATTATTGCCTAAACAGTGTACAATGCTTTTTTTTTTTTTTCTGTATGTGAGGCAAACAGTGAGGACTGCTATTCTAGCAGCATTTGCTACTCTGACTGGAATGTGTGCAAACCAGTCACAAGGGAGATCATTTCCTAAGATACACGTTTCCTTCTATTCACATAACACTCACGTTTCCAAGGAGAAAAGGGTGGGGCTTTTGGTTCCTTCATCAGATTTTGAGGAATCATGAGCCTGGGGATGTCTTAGCGTCTTTGTGTTAGTGGTGAATACCAGCAGTGGGCTTAACATCAGAAATCATGCATCTGTCCACTAGCATATTCCTCAGTGTCTCCCACCTTCCTTGCCTCATCTCTGGGAGGACAAGGGAATTCTACCGCATGGGGTAGAAGATGCCAAGGAACAATACCTGCAAATCCTTCAGGGAATGCACTCACAGTAGAATTCCACAGAGCGATTTCCTAGTTATTGTTGGTATTATATAAAAAGGGAACATCGATTTCTAAGCTCTACCTCTAACATCTCAAACTAAATCTCTTCTGTGAGAGCCTTACAATCTGCATTTCCAGTTTCCAGCACCACAAAACACAGGCTCTCATAAAGAAAAGCCAAGGGATTGGTCAAAATCAGGTTCCCCTGGTCAGTATGATCATAAATACCATCACTTGACCACACTCCTCATATATCCCTGAAGGTCTACATATCGCCTTTACCTCTTGGAGAAATTCACTCTCAATTTGAACTCAAAATCACTTTCTATTCTTTAAACCTTCCCTTTCTACCTTAGGAAAAACTCACAATCTCATCCATTTTTATGAATTACACACACACACACACACACACACACACACACACACACACACACGAGTCATTGAAAGGACAAACATGCAATGACTACTGTGGTCTTTTGGGGAAAAACATCCCACAACATCCACATAGGTTCTCCATTGTCCTCCATCTGGGCATCTCCAACTGCACATGTTGATTGTAAACTACTCAATTGAATGTACTATTTCTGCTTTATTATCCACTTTTGCCTCTCTGCTGCTGTCTTCTTTATCAGTTTTCATGTGGGTAATACACTTTTATGTAATGTCTTAGGAACAATTTATTGTGATGCATGTGTGGGGAGAGGTACTTTCAGCTCCAAATGGCTGAGCCAATGTTTAGGATTCACTCTGTTGCTAAACTCGAAAGAGCTGACATGTCACTTTGTTCTGAACTTCACATAAATCAAGTAAGATATATGAGAGACAAAAAGGTAGTATAAACATCCTCTCCTCCCTAATGCCACTGCAGCCAAGAGACCTTCCTACCTTGATTTTACTGCATTTGGCTACAATTCCACTCACAATGGAATCTCCATTGTCAACTTCTAGTAGGAAAGGGAGTTTATAATAGATATTACCTCTTAAGAAGCAGAATTAAAAACTGATAGTTGGTGATAACATGTTGTAATATTGTTCATGGGATGCTTTTTTGTGTCTTTACTTTTTTTTGCCATGTTCTGTGTTATTTCTTCAATTGATGTTAAAATAACTTTAGAAATCACTAGATCAAAGAGTTTTAAAGTATTTAGCCTTACACCCATTCATATACAGAAAGCATAAAATCGTATTAACTAAACATCTGCAACATCAAGAGGGTCAACAAAAGCACTTTCTGCTAATTATTTTGTTTATTTTAATACTATGACAGTGTTTCTATGGGGAGTGCCTAATAGGGAAATCTATTGCTTAGAGAATAGACCTAGGGTTTCAGCTAAGCTCATTGCCGATGTCATTTCAACTTAAAGTACAATGGATACAGAAGAAATCAGAATAAATACCTAAGCTCTCACAAAGTAAACAGGTGCCACAACTGTCACCCTTTTCATTTTGCCCTGGAACCCCAGGGAACTCAAGACTTGCATTCCCCCTGAACGTAGATGCAAGATCAGAGACTTTCTCAAGGAACTCCCTGCCAGTTGAGAAGACAGAGAATCACTTTCCCTAGTGGACCTAAACTCTGGACTTTATTTAGATCTGCCTGGAATTCCCAAGGAGACCAATGTGGACAGCTACCACCAAGGACTTGGTATCTGCTTGCATAAGGCAAATATCTTAAAGAGAAAGAAATGTGGCAGTGGCACTGGAACTATAGAGGTGGTGGTTGGACCTTGGCAAACCACCAGAGAAATGTACAGGAAGGAGAAGGCAGAGCACACACAGGCAAACCTCAGAGAAATGCACAGGATGAAGGCAGAGCGTACTCAGTGGGGAGGGAGAAGACATATATTTGGTCCGAGAGCACAGACAAACTGTGGTTTACAGTAAGGGAAGCATGTAAGGGTATCCTTTCTCAGTGTTCCCTCTGATCGGGTTCTGTTCCCAGGAAATTGAGCTGGTCTCCAAAGGAGAGGGAGCTATGTAATAAAAACCAGGTCATGTGAGGATGGTATCTCTGTAGGGTGTGACCTCAAGTAAGTTAATACACACCTAGAAGATATTTTTTCTGTTTGGTAAAGTTCTTGGGTGAGAAGGGGTGCTTTCAAAATCCCATTCAGCTTACCCATCCAGAATTGTACCCTTTGGAGATAAGCTGAAAGTGAATAGTCCTCTATTAAAAATGCATGTGAGTCTTCCCAATGGAACGCAGAGCCTGGTTATGCAAGTGGCTTCCATCTGCTCCCACTCTGGCTTGCTGAGGAGTCAACAATGTTTGCCAGTGAATCCACTGTAAAGTGACAGGAGTCCTTTCTGGGTTTGAAGTAGCTGAGGAGTCTGAAGCATCCTAGGATGACTTTCTATACTCCACAGGCTGCCCCCAGTGCTCTCTGTTCACCATTGGTCAGCTCCTAAGGACAGGAAGGAGACATTGTGCTCTCTAGGATTCCAGTCTTGTTATGAGAATGACTCAAAAATAATGTCAAAGGAAGCTCTCATTCTAGTGCTGGGAAGTTGGAGAAGCTGCAGCTGTGCTTCCCAGCAGCTCTGAAAATCCTCACCCACTCAAAGCTATCTGGGCAAATGGCCAGCTTCCTGGGTGTGCCACGAGTGCCGCTACCAGACCCCACCCTCACAGGGGAAGATCTTCTCCTGAAGTCTGATCATGTAAGGTCACTAGCTTGACACATTCTGCTAAATTTTATTTTGGATGTGTATTCTGTAAATGCTGTCTAGTGGGACAGTGGTATAAATGTCAGAGATATGGACCCAGGCTCAATGACAGGCCTACTTCCCATTACCTTTTTAGGACAGATACTTTGTCAACCCAGTCCAACCCACCTAGAACCCTCCCTCTCTCAGACTCCCTTCATTGGGGATCTAAGTATATTTACTTAGTGAGCATCCCATACTTGAGTGAGCACAATACTAGTTAGAAAGTTTTAATAAGCATGAGTAGTCAAGAAAAAGACTATGCAGAGGAAAGTAAGACACTTTTTTTTTCTTTTTCTGAATAAGGATTAGTGAATTTTTATTTTGTGCTGGACCTGGAAAACTGTGTAGCTGGCTATATGCATAGAGTAAGCATGGAAGATTCCAAGCCCATCTCTCCCTGGGACTGCTTATGGTGACCCCCTCTGCATCCACATTCTAGCATCAGCTATACCCCTGATAAGAATATAACCAATGAGCAGGAGAAATGGAGGCAGGGGATGGAAATACTAGGCTTACTGAGACAGAGTGCCCCTGCCAGCACTGACCTATTCAAGTCCAATGACATCCTCACCCAACTCAGCTTTCAGCACATGAAGCTAAACAAATCATTATCAAATCCATTTACTCTGCTTTCAAGAGGATAGAGAGGAATTTTAGTCATAATGCATTAATAAGCTTTCTGGAAAGCTCTGAAGGAAAGTTATCAGTCAACTCGTGAGGGATTCTGTGGAAGTAACTAGAGAGAGGCACTTTCATCATAGGTTGCCTGGATTCAACCTCTGCCTCTTCACTCACTAGGTGATTATGTATAAGTGGATCCCTGTCTTAAGTGTTCTCATCTTTAAAACTGAAATGGTATGAGTAGCTGAGCATTAAATACTTAGGATGGCGTCAATGCAAGAGTCCTTCACTTAAAATCTTTGTTACATTTCTAACAAAGCAACTAGGAACCTAATTCTGGTAGACTATCTAGATGAGAGTGCATAGGTCATTGCCTGAATTGCCATGCATGCACGCACACATGGGAACACTTAAAATATGAGACTTGGTTTAACAGCGTAACTACAGTGCTACTTCTGAAATGATTACCATTGGTTTTTCCAGTCATAGTCTTGTTCCAGTAGCAAGTGGTTCAATGAATGTGCAAATGTCTGTCCTACATCTGCCTCCTCCCTTAGCTACACAGACCCATTGGACTTATGACATAGGGTGACTCCAAATAAGATAAAAGCCACGTCTGCCTACTCGTCCACACTTTAACTTTTCCTAGCACATCCTTCTGTCTCTGCACAGACATAACTATTTCAACTGATGTTGGAAAAGGATGGGGGAGGGAATATTGAAAAGATGCACTTTTCTGTCCATGTTCCCATGTAACAGGGCAAGTTCTTAAAAAATACCAACTTAGTTAGGTCACATACTGCCAACTGACCCTCACCAAAGTCTTTAACATTATGGAAATATATTGAATGGATTATAAGCACCAATGACAATCTGTTTGCTTTACATCTCATTTTGTATTCTGGAGTGAAGATTTAATCCCTATGACAGTATGCATAGATAGGCAACTTGTGGATGTTGAAAGAAAAATTCAGGAAACTGGTGCAATAATCTCTACTTCCCTGGTACTCATGGAATGTTATTTTCTTAACAGGGCTGTTTAACTTTACTGGCCTGTAATTTCTTCTCACTTAATAAACATGAAGGATAAAGCGAGGATGCCCACTAGGTATGTTAGAGATGTGTTCTAACTTTGTTCTAAGTGAATAAAGGATATCTGTGTTGATGTTAAGATCATAAATCACAAATGCTATTGAATGACAGTTCACAAGAACTTGTATCTATTACCCTAGTAGGTAAGAATTTAGACAAGCCACACCTCTACTTTCCACCAACTCTTGTGTGTAGGGAAGGAAGTATCCTCTAAGAACTGAATATCATATGAAAGCCTTCAAGCTCTAATACTCTGTGATCCTATTGTTAGGGGGATTAAATGATCTAATGTGGCCTGATCTTCTGTCAAATCCAGGAAGAGGGAATAGAATGTTACTGTGGTTAAAGGGATCTTTGTCAAATAAAATAAATCAACAGGTTAATAATGTATCCAAACACATTGGCCTTTTTAGGAAGAGTCCATCTTGGTGGTTGAAGCAAAAAAGGTAATAGAAATACAATAATCCATAGAACTGTATTTCTATTGTAAGAGAGTGGGGAATAAAAAGCTAGAATCAAACAGGCAAAACAGAACAGATAATATGTTAGAAGACATGACAATTTACTATGGAAATTTTGACCTTGTCCCTAATAGTGAAGCCTTAAATCCTTCTCTGTGAAGGAACAGTTCTTATTTATACAATACCATATGACAGGTAATTCATTTCACTGAATACATCAAGTGCTTAAGGAGATATGTGTCTGAATTCTAAGTCAATCAAATGGAAAACACAGAATCGAAGTATCAAGTGATCCTGTGAGATGGGAATGATTCATAAAATGTAATCAGCATCGGTTTGGTAATTATCACTTATTAAGTGTATTGCATGCTTCAGGAACTGCATCAGGTAGCTGTGTCCATCATCTCATAGAATGCTTACCACAGCACAGTGGAGAAATTGAATATTCAGAAGGCCAAGCAAGCTGGCCAAGATTATTGGTATAAATGGGAAGTTTGAACCAAAGTCTGACTGATTCAAAGCTTCTCCTCTCTTCCTCTGATGCTGTCTCTGTGTTCTGTCTAATGTGTCAATCTTAAGGGATGCTTATTCTGAAACTGGAAACTCTAGTAGCCTGACAGCAAACTGAGATTTTCCTGGTGGATGAGAAAATATGATGGACAGGAATGGAGTTCTTATTTTAATAACTATTTCTTTTTAAAAAAAGACATTTTCATTTTTATTAAGTGTGTGTGTGTGTGTGTGTGTGTGTATGTGTGTGTGTGTGTGTGTGTGTGTGTGTGTGTGTGTGTGTGTGTGCATACTTGAATGCAGATACCTGTGGAGTCCAAAATGGGTATCAAATTTACTGGAGCTCAAGTTACAGTTGTGAACCACCAATGTAGATACTGAGAACTGAACTGGAAGAGTATTACTCATTTTTTTTTAACAGCTTACCCCTTATGACTAGCTCCTTATGACTATTTCTTTATATATTATTTATCATTGTAACTAGCTGTCCTATACACTGAAGGACATTTAATTTTATCCAGCGCAGCATGTAAGTCTAAATTTTATTTCCACTCCTTTTATCTTGATAAATACTATGTATATATAAGTACATACATATATTATTAAATAAAACATGTAACTTTAATCCTTCTAAGAAGTGATTAAAAATTAAAATCCTTAAAGTAAGTGGAACAAAACACCAAAGCAATAATAGAATTATCTGAGCATTGAAGTCCTCAACTGAGAAGAATTGATAGGGATCCAGTCTATGGGAGAAACAAGGATTCTGTAGATTTCTCCTTGAGAGAAGGGAAGAGATGCCAGTCTTTGATATTGGGGTTAACACTGTGTTGGTGCTGTGTCCAGTAGTCCCTGGACCTCCTCTTTGATTCTCCTGGCAACATGAGAAACAAGATGATTGACGACACAGATGTTATTAGTCTGGTGGTCATATCCAATGCATGCTAATTTTCTTATTTTTTTGATGGAGACAGGGTTTTTATACATAGCACTGGCTGTTTTGAGACTCACTATGGAGACTAAGCCAGCCTTGAACTCATAGAGATTTACCTGCCTCTGGCTGCTGAGTGCTAAGATTAAAAGGGTGTGCCACAAGTTAATGCACACTAATTTTTACCGAGGCAAAACGCAGATGAAGAGAAATAGGTTAAAATAAGTTATAAAAGCTAGTGGAACAAGCATGAGCTAAGTCTGAGCACTTGTAATTAATAATAAGTCCCTGTGTCATGATTTGGGGGCCGATGGTCCTAGAGAGCCTGCTATAGCACCATTTGTTTCACTTGAAAGGCTCTGACAATGGTCACCTTCTGGTGTATATGTGAGGCACTCCACCCTGGCCTATTGTTGAGAAGCTGGGGACTGTATGTGAGCAATCAGTCCTTACAACACTACCAAACTTCCCCCTTCTTGTTATCTCTGTCTCTGCTGACTGAACGCCCTGACTCTTGGGAACATTTGAATGCTAGGCCTATATTTTCTTTGCCTAATCACAAAAGTTTTCACATCTCTCCAGTGTCTGAGACATTAAGACCAGATCCTTATTTTTCTTCAAGAACTTGCAATACAAATCTTCCTGCTACTGCTGTGGCTTGGATCTGGAAAGCTTGCGAAGACCTATGTGTTAAAGACTTGTTCTTCAGCTTGGCACAATTGAGAGGAAGGTAGGAGGAGCCTCTAAAATGTGTGGCCTGGTGGCAGGTTTCAGGCCACTGGAGGTGTTCTCTTAGAGGGGATTGGGGCCCTGGGTCTCTTTCTTTGCTTTTAAGCTTCCAAGAGTTGACTGACTTGTCCTGCCCTGTATTCCTGTCGTGATATGCTGCCTCACCACAGGCCCAACAGCAACAAGCCAACCAAATAGGGCCTGAAACACCCATTAACTGTGAGGCCAAACGTAATCTCCTCTTTTAAAATTCTCTCAAGTGATTTGTTACAGTCATAGAAAGCTGACACAGTAGACTTACCTTAGATCCTGGGACTATTCAGAATCTATCCAGGGCAACTAAGCTTGCTGCTTCCATCCCTGAGCCCAAATTGTAATTTATTCTCAGAAGTTTCAATCTCTTTTCTCCCCACACTGTTTATTCCTAATGTTCTATACCCCATAGCATAATGCAGGTGCCAGTTCCTAGAAAAAAGCTTTCATATTCCTCCAGAAATGAAAGCTTTCCTTCCTTCCCCCCAACTGTTCCTCATTCACAATATTGAAATGTGCATATCTTAGTGTGCCTTTTATTAAAAAAACAAAAAACAAAGTTATTTCCATTTATAACTGTTCCAAGACTTGCATTTTAGATGTGTCTTTGTAGAACACAGCAGTAAGATTGCCTGGTGGTCCCTCATGCATTTGCACCTCACTGCTTGCCTAGGTGTGTTCTTTAGTAATGTAAAATGTACTTGGGTTAATGTGCTTTCAGGGAGTGGGGGAGGAAAAGAGTTAGGTGAAGAGCACCCACCAGTGAGCCAGTGCATGCAAATGTAAGCTAATTTCCTTCTTTCAATGAGCAAAGGACATTTTAAACATAGGCTACTGCACATTTAGGCCAGTTCTACTGAATACAAAGACTAAGAAAACACTTATAACTAATAAATGACTTTAGCATGAGTACATAGTATAATTGTAGTTTGAAAATTACAATCTGTACAAATACAAAGCAAACAAGTATTAGAAATGCAAATATTTAAGAACTTTTAAAAAGTATGGACACAATGTTCCTTGACTTCAAATGCTGACAGAAAGTGACTGCACCTGTGTTGGTCTGTCTGCCTCGCCCCTTGTGCTGTTACTAGTTCTTTAGTTGGGTTATATTGTGTCCATAGTATTTGATGCTGACCTGGGTACCAAAAGTAGGATGAAGAAAAACCCTCTTCGCTTTAATGAACTCTTGTGCATAATGAGCAGCAGTCACACATGTCAGGCTACATCAACTCCAGAGCCAACTGTAGAAGGAAAGTCACGTGAGGCAAGCTCTGGGAAAGAGAGTGTTTAAGTACCCAAACTGCACAGAGGACAGAACACTTAATTATACCTGAAAAGAGAAAATGGATTTCAAGATGGAAGAAATTCAAACCCATTATGAGTGGAATGTCTCCAGATGGCAGAGGAGGAACTTCACTTTACGAAGTGGGAACAGTACAGAGATGGAAACAGCCTGGATCAGCTCAATGTATTTTCAAGCCTTGTATACCATGTGCTTAAAGACTGATATAAAATATCTTTGAAAGACAGCATAATCTATAGGTAATAATTTAATATGGCTTATTATACAAACTCAACTATAGTTGTTTGGTTACCAAAATATTTTCAAGTAACAAATACTCCTTACTCTAGCTCTCGACTCAAGTGACTTCACTTAATTTTATAAAGTCCAAAAGTTCCTGTATGAACCAAGCAGTAGGCTGCCATTTCCAAGTAGAAGCAGTATAGTTTAAAAGGCATAATGAAGTTTCCTCACTCTTAATCACCCCAAGGTAGAATAATTACTATGTGGGTGTAAGTAAAGTCATTCCTAGACCTAAAACACTCATCCAGTCTTCCTCTTTGGAGACTTTTTATGCATCTCTGACTTTGTCAGTTACCCCTAGGGCTGTGGGCTGTTACAAGAGACAAGAGCTCTACATTAATAAAGATAGTGCAGGAGCCACAGGAATTCTTGGAGTCAGTGATCTGGAAGTTACTGGAAGGAAATGCCTATCTTGGTGTCAGTGGTGAAGGGACTCAAGGAAGAAATCATGGAGTAAGCTGCATTTCAAGTTTGCGGGATGTGTTGAAGAGGGAGTAGAAAAGTCCTCTGGGCAGAAGAAATGGCACATAGAGACAATTGCCAAGAAGACTTTGCTTAGCTGTGAGCTATGTCTCTGAAATAGCTAGCAACCATTCTTCATGGAATAAACTTAACACCCTTTCTACAAGCAATTTCTCGAAAGGAGGTGAAGTCTTTGTGTGTCTTTTCTTTGATGAGGTTCTTCTCATATAACAAGCTCCAGATCAGAACCATCTTGGCTGTTCTTCACTCTGAACCTTCATTTTATCAAGGGCTCCTCCTACTATTCCTATTTGCCTTGATGTATATAACAAGGGATAGTTGCTTTTCTTGTTTTAATTATGTCTTTTAATGGCGGAACCTGACAGTGTTAGGTTGTCTCTCCAACTTGTCCCTTGAACTTAAGTTTGTGTTCAAGTCTGACTCTGACATTTGCTCACATCATGATCTTACACAATTTGTTGAGCTTTCTTATGCCTCAGTATTGTGATGGTAATGGCTAACGAACTCACAAGGTCACCTTGACCATTAGCTTAGTGTTGTGTGATGGCTAATTGTAGTTGTCAACTTGAAACAGAAGAGAAAAGGGAACCTCAATTGGGAAACTGCCTCCATTAGCCCAGCCTATGGGCGTGTCTGTATGTCTGTAGGACATTTTCTTAACTGCTAATTGGTGTGGGAGGGAGGGCTCATCCCCCTGTAGGTGGTACTGATTCTGTTTTTTGACTCTGATCCAATAAAAAAACAACTTGAAATATCAAACCTTGGAAATATAATGCTTAGCCTTCTCTTACAGCTGAAATAATTCATTCTTGGAAATGCTGGCAGCTTTCACTATAAAGTTGGTTTCTGGGTAGGATAAGAAAAGTTTCTCGTTTTAGCCTCGGTAGTTATATTTCTGCTGTTTCTATGCTCAGTATTCCTCTCACACTTCTGGTAACTGAACTCCAAGCTTCTGAGAAAATACTCCCCCCCCCCCTCAGCCTCTCTCTCTACCACTTAGCTGGAAAATCCACCTGAGTTAGGGCTGGAACACATAAAGCAAACTTCAGCCCATTGGAGCATGGCCTTTTTGTATGAGACCTATTTATAAGAATTTGCCATAGAGTTGTGACCAAAAACTTTAAAATACAATGTTGTAGATCAAGAATTGCTGCAGGCATCTTGAACAGCAAGAGAAGATCCTAACTGAGAATCAATATGACCAGAGGAAGAATAATAACAAAGATCAAACAAAACACTGTCTACCTAAAGCCAGGCAGCTCCTGTGGCTCCAGCTACAGGAACCATAATCTTCTTGTGTGCTGTAATTTGGTTGAGACTGAATTTGCCATCCTTTTCAACAATCCTCAGCCACATGGATTGCTGAAGACAGTCGGATACATGCCCAGAAAAGGCCAGTCTCCAAGCATATCATGGTGTTCATAGGCCATGGAAACAGAAAGTCCAATCAATCTACTGTGAAAGGCAAGAGTGTATAAGAGTGATAATGAATTTTTTTGGGTGCCTCAAATTTAAAATAGCACAATAACCTTGGATTTCAGCTAGGAGAACATGTTCATTTATGTACATTTATATCTATATAGCATCTATGTGTCTGAATCACCTGATCATCAATTACATCTGTCTGGATAAAGATACAATCACATCAGTTTAGTGTTCTTCATTCTGATGGATAATGCATTTACTTCTAGAATCATGTCTTACTCATTAATAGATTTCTTGTCCAACATCTGACACAGTTATTGAATAAATGTTAAAACAAAACAAATTTTCATTTCAATATGAAAAAAAAAACCTCAATACATTAGTTTCTGGGCACAATAGTCTACATAAGAGAAAGACAAGGGCAATGATACAATGTTGTGAGAAAGACAACCCCTAAACTTCCTTTACACAGGCAGTGTGTGAGTGATGTCTCCAGAGCTGGACAGTGAGAAGTCAAGACACCCTTTCTAAATATAGAAAATGAAACCATATGAATTATCTGGAATTTAAATGTGATTGCTCACAACTTCATTTTCCTAAAAGCAGTAAGACTGAGTTCTTGAATTTACCAAGTATAATTTTTTTAATTTCCCTTCTTAATAAATAATAAATTATAAAGCATACTCAATTTTAAATTTCAGCACCTGATTATAGACAGGTATCTTAGAATTTTATTACTGACCCAAGAATAACAAAGACAAATTAGGTATTTAATATCTTACAGCTATGATTCTAAATTTCTGAATATTCATGACTAGTACAGCATTCATTTGAATTGAAGAAATTAATATCCTTGGTCATTATTATAGTGTAGATTTTTCAATCAACACTGAGGGACGTTTCGATCTATAGTTAACTATAGACATTCGTTTGTTTAGATATTTTTTGGCCAGCTCCACTTGCTGATCATAGCGTTGGTGCTAAGAATGCAAGACTGAATGGAACAGAAACAGTTCTCTCACTTGCAGAGATTATTTCCGACATATTTAGAGCTAAAAAATTAATCCGTATTTTATGAGCTCGACTGTTTCTCTCTGTCCTTTCCATTTCCAAGTGCTGTGCTCTGTTTCACAGAACCCATATTATTCCACAAGACATAAGAGTTTAGCAAGAGGAATAGACTGGAGGAAACAAGAGGTTAGGGGGCATAGAAGAGTAAACATGGGCTCTACAATCCAGTGGCAGTGAAATACACAACTAATTTAGCTTAGCTTTCCTGTAGGCTTTAGAAAGGGTAATCTTAACAGGGCTGATGGGAGAACTGAATGTAGTAAATGCCCGGAAAGTGTTCAGTGCAGTCCTTGGTAGAATGACCATTCCGTGGCACATTAGATAGCTTTATAAACGAGTACCAGAAATCAGATTGTGTAGATTTGAGGGAAAACTCCATTCTCATAATAAAAAATATTGACAGTCAAGTCAGCAAGGCATCACTGCTTGTAGTGTAGATCTATGATCTACACTCAAGGCTCAGCAAGGAAAGGCACAAGGACCTCAGACTCCAGTAGGATCTAAAGTCCACTCATTGTGCTCCATCCAAAACAGACACTCTATATTCAGGATAAGGAACATTTCGTCCACACAGATGACTATCTACCAAATGAACTGTAATCCAAGCCCTGGGAAAGTCCTGGGCTTTTGCCTAGAGTAAGGCTCAAAGGGCATACAACAAGATCCCCTGTGCTTCTTAGACCTCTGAGTTTCTGATTACATTTGGCAACTAGAATGTATGTGAACAAACCCCTTTTGTTTTCACCAACAAAGGATTCACTGAAGTGAGTACAGAGGAGGTTTGCTAACTCTATTGTCACATGTAAGAGATAAAACTATTGTCCAGGTTACTATTTTTTTCTCAATGAAAAAAATTGTGTTTGAGAGCAAGTTGGAGGACCAAGAAAGGTTCTTCTTTCTAAAGTCTTGAACAGTTTTCATGGCATCTTGAATGCTAACTTATGTAGCGGAGAAACACAATTTTCCCTTCCAAGGTAGGAGATTTTGAGATATTTTTATGCCAGTGTGTTACCTTCTAACAGCTACCTGGGCCTTTTCTACTGCTCTTCTAGATAGCTACTAGAGAGATGGAGTCCATACTGGAGATTTTCATCAGGGCGATTTCTCATGGCATTACAATTCTCTTCTTTGTAATCAGTAACCAGAGAGATCAATGATTTTTTTTTAAAAAAAAGACATGTATTCTTATTTTTTTCCTGAAAAAAAAAAGACATGGTTTTCTCCACTTAAGAGATAGAAATAAGTATTTATTCAAGCAGGATAATGTTTCAAGGTTGGCTTTCTTGCTTCTACAGGACTGAATTTAAATTTGAGTAAAATCAGTTAACACTTAAAAAATAAGTTCATTTACTTCCATTTGAATATAAACTAGTGATGAGGGAGAAATGTAAGTTCAAAATGATGTGGCAAATGCTGCTGTCATGTAGAACAGTCAAAACCATGCACATTTGCACCCCTTTTGGCTGATTTTCCTACAACTTGTCTCTCTAACTACTGCAACTAGTTTCTCAAATCTGAACAAAGATGGTAATCATGTCCATGCTCACTGAAAGCTATAGGATGCAAGTAACAGGGGACATAAAGCTAATTGTTTTTGAGTTTCAACTCTATCACAATTGTTGTTCTGTGTGTGTATGTGTGTGTGTGTGTGTGTGTGTGTGAGAGAGAGAGAGAGAGAGAGAGAGAGAGAGAGAGAGAGAGAGAGAGAGAGAGAGATCCATGAAAATATATTGGCACTGGAAGTGTAAAACCCTAACTGGCGCTCCATGACTTTAGAATGGCCATTCTAACTGTGTAGAAGTTCACTGAGATGCATAGAGTTTGGGACTGGGCAAGCGTTTGTGTGAGTGGCTATGTTAATCTATCTGCGCAATGTTTTTATGGATGAGTTTGTTACAATAAAGTGATTTTGTGCAATGTTTTTATTGGTGAGTTTGTCACAATAAAGTGATTATAGAAAGAGAGAGAAAGAAAGAAAGAAGGAAAGAAGGGAGGAAAGAAAGGAAGGAAGGAAGGAAGGAAGGAAGGAAGGAAGGAAGGAAGGAAGGAAACAAGCAAACAAGCATGCCCCTGGATCCCTGAGAGAAGTGGAGAGTCCATACTGCACTGTTTGTAAGTGCTATGCTCTTCTTGAGAGAGACCAAGTTCTCCCACAGACTGTTAGAGAACTCCTATCGTATGGATATACATGTGGACACATGAGTACACACACTGAAATAAATGATGAAGTGATACAAGAACTCCAAATGACACCGGGAGTTTTCTTCATCTGGAGTGGTTCAGTTGTCCCCATGGACAAACTTGCCTCTATAATTGAACATTAACTTCCAGATTGGCTGGAGTCCACTGAACTTATATTTTTGTAATTTCTGTGAGAAGAGAGGCTATTCAGCATTTTAAAAGAAATAAAAATTGAGAATTCAATGATCAGATTTTGCCTCTAGCCCATCTCACAGCATGTCAGTCATTTCATGGTCCCTTACAATATTCTGGCCCAGAACAGCTGTTTCTTCAGAGAAGAAAATGAGGGAGAAATCTGATCCTGTGGCCTATTTGGCCTTAGCCCAGGAGACACTTGCAGTTTCCTGTGCCCTTCCTGATTCTGGCAGGTTTGTAGTGATTTCATGGTTTGTTGTGAAAGAGAATGGAGGGTAGACCTGCTTTAAAACATTTATCCCTTTTTACAAAAACACTACATAGTTTGTTGAAATAAAAAATGGAAGAAAACTAAGAAAATGTATAAGACACTGTTCATAACTCTAAAATGTATTGTTAACACTCTGGGTTCTATGTGTGTATCACACACAAAGCTTGCCATCATTGAATGTAAATATGCACACATATGTAGATGTACAAATTAGTCTTATATTGTGTAGTGTTTATTTATAGTTAATATCATGCACTTTTAAAGCATATACATATATTTTTTCTTTATACATTCTTCTAAACTTCTCTGAGGTTGGAATGAACCACTCAGAACTTTTTGATACCACTGACTTTCTCCTAGAAACAAATATATTCCCTGTAGGAAAAAAGTAAACCACATCCCAGTCATTCAGTTTATGAGTCCCTGAATGTTAAGACCTAAAAATAGAAGGAATGGAAGCTTTAAGGAGCCAGCAAGCACACTCCAGAAGGGAATCATGGGGGACAACATAACGACTCAATGGTTTTGAAGGGCATTTCCAACAGAGTGTTTTCAGCTTCGTCTCATCCAAAAGACATGAGGCCTTGGATTTAACAAGCAGCCAAAAAGCACAGACGACTTAGAAGTGGAGACATGTGGCAAAGGAAAGAGTTCTGTGAAGGAAGCTCTCTAAAGTATCTAGGATTCCCAAGAACATCCTGCCATAGAGAAAGTGGAAAGATATAAATACATGCCAAATATGTGTAGTTTTGTTGGTTTGGTTGATTGGCTTTTGTTTTTCCTCTTTTCAGGAGAAAGTCAGAGAGCAGAAAAGACTTGACAACCAGCAGCAGGGCCTGTGTAATGTGTTGACTTGTCTACTATTAGCCCCGACTACACTTGGTGCCCTCTCAACAAACTCAACTTAAATCAAACTCTAGTGCATGAAAGTAGAAGACAACCACGAAGAAGCCGTGGAAATCAACAATGCACAGTGGGAACCCAGTGGCATCCTAACACTAATTTGTGTAGTGTATGGGAACTGAAGAAACTTGTTGTTGCATTCTCAGCTAGACAGAGACTTGAAAGAAAGATAAAGGAACAGATCTGTTCAGGCACGTCAGGCTGCTGGACGTTTATACCAAGTTTCCTGGTTTAAAGGCAACTACTTCAATCTACTCTTCAGTCACTGTTTATGCTGCTGGTCAGTAATGGCCTTATACAATGGTGAGTTCTTGTCAACATTAAAAGTAAATGTACACACTTACGTGCATGTAGTAACATCAGTCACATGTTTGTATAGTATTTCTTACACCCAAGCTTTGTTAACATGTGATCTTACAAAATTACTCAATCCTCTATGCTCAGGATAAGGAACAAAATGGGACCAGACATCTAATTACATTCTTTCCATGTTTAAAATTCTATATAATCCTCAATTCTCAGACCACATTTGCCAAGAAGTTGTTTTTGAAAAAAATGACTAATTATGGCACAGTTCTCTAAATGTATGGATCTGTGGATATATGTGTGTGTGTGTGTGTGTGTGTGTGTGTGTGTGTGTGTGAATAGATATATGGACATATATATATATATATATATATATATATATATAAATTCATATGTATACAATCCAAACAATAGCCATATTTGGCTGTATATTCATACATGAATATGTATATACAGCCATAGATACATGTGTATACATGTAGATGAATATACATGTATATAATTGATATATGAATAGATATATAATCAAGAGAAAATAAAACACCCCTAGACAATAAGAAATAAGGGATTCTGAAAGCCCAGCCTCATTCATTCATTGTCAAATTTTGGTTTCTGAAGCAGAGGTTAAGTTTAAATTCCAGCTGGGTCATATAATTTCCTGAATCTAATTAGCTAAGAGTTCCCTATTCTAAGTAATCTCATTGTCTTAACTATCAAGAACAAGAATATTATTCCCTACCCTTTGTAGCTAGGGTTTTCCTGCCTTGCCCACAGTCAGGACAAATCTTTGTCACCTGCCAGTCCCACAGCCGCTCAGACCCAACCAAGTAAACACAGAGACTTATATTGCTTACAAACTGTATGGCCGTGGCAGGCTTCTTGCTAACTGTTCTTATAGCTTAAATTAATCCATTTCCATAAATCCATACCTTGCCACGTGGCTCATGGCTTACTGGCATCTTCACATGCTGCTTGTCCTTGCAGCGGCTGGCAGTGACTCCTTCTGCCTTCCTGTTCTTTCTTTTCTCCTCTCTTGTTAATCCTGCCTATACTTCCTGTCTAGCTACTGGCCAATCAGTGTTTTATTTATTGACCAATCAGAGCAATTTGACATACAGACCATCCCACAGCAACCCTTCCTTGTAAATTTAGAGTAAATATTAAATAAAATAATAGAATTGTATAATATACAATTGACACAAAACAATCTTTCTTCAATGTCAACTGCAATTATCTTAACTGATTAAAAATGTCTTGAATTTTCTTTCCTTCAACAAAATCTTTGTAGTTTTGTCTGATCTTTTTTCTTAAAAGATAAAATATTATTTCTTACTAATGTAGTCAACAGACATTAACTGTGTGCCTACCACTTGAAAATCTCTTGCCTTTGGCACAATAAATGTTCACTAAATGCTATACTTATTGTTATTTGACACTGAGTGCACAAAAGTGAACTTAGAGTCATCACACAATTGTCGCAGAGATCTCAGATTGAGCCTAAGTTACATTTTGTATACTAGCATATTCTGCAACTCATTCTTTTTTCTTACCAAATTGTACATGAATTTAAAATTTTCCTTTTCCTACTTGCTTTCTGCTGTGTCTAAAACCTAAATGTGCCTCTCTTCTGGTCATGCATCTACTTGAAGCTTATCTGCTATGTTCTTTTCTTTTGCCCATGCTCTTGAAATAATGCACTCACTGCCTCTTTTTCCTATTTCAATTAATGAGGCATCTAATGCCTCCAGTATATGTGTAAGGGACTGAACCATGGATAAGACATGACCCTTGCTCTTGGGATGACTTGCTAGGTGGTTTTCATTTATCCTCATGTGTCCACCATATTCTTCCTCAATCAGTCACCCTTGACCGTGCATCATCTTGTCTTGGTCATCTTTCATTTCCTCCCTCTATAGATACTGACATGAAAAATAATCAAAAGTAATTTTAAAGAGAGAACAACTTCATTTGTGTTTATAACTGAAGACAGACATAATAGCAAAGTACATATTGTAGTTGGGTAGGGTAAGTAATTCTCAAGGAATTTGATTCATACTCAGTCAAGGAACCCTAAACATTGGCACATGGTTGCATTGTGGAGGGTGAACCTCCCAAAACAGCTCTCCTACAATGTGTCCAGGAATTATAACTAATTTCTTCAAGGTAACAAACACCCCTAGCACCACTTTCCTCAAGGAAGAGAACACAGTCAAAGGGCTCTTTGTAAGCCTTTTGTCCCAGTTTCAGGACTAATTTAATATTCAAAGGGCAAATGTGTCCTCTTCACTTAAGAAAGCTTAATGTTTAAATACAAATTTAGGTCATTGGCTCCTGTGACAGCATTTCCCCAGTGAGGAAGCTGCATTTAAGCCTCATCTCTTGTATTATTGATAACAAAACTGGTAAAGGCCTGAGAAAGTCAACAGCTTTCTCTCAGGGCAGTTCAGATGAAGCAATTAAATCCAAACTCCATTTCAGTTTCCTTTATAGGGGACTATGTCTGTGCTCTGAACACCAAATCTGTGAAAGTCGAGTTCCAGCATGAAGTTTTCTTTTCAAATATATTTCAGGCTTTCACTCCACAGCAATGACATGATAGATACATTAAATTTTGGTTAGCAACATAATTATTTTTGCCATGGTAGGAAATGGATTATTTTCTTCACAAAGCAAACAAAGCCATCCTTTATGCTTCTAATTCCCCTGAGTTAAGCAAGCAAGCCATGTGCCTTTGAGTTACCATTGTTCCTCTGCATGTCTAACTTCCCTTGAGATTCTGAGAGCTGGGCTTGGGGTTCCTTTATTACTGTGTTCCCATGCCTAGTCCAGACTGTGCCACATGAATGATTTCTGTAAATATTTGTTAATACATTTTCCCCAAAGAACATTTCAGAATGTTTGAAAAAATGCAAAATCTAAACTACTGAGCAATGCAGACAAAACCCTTCTCCAGTTCCCTCCCAGTTTCTGCCACAATGTCAACTTCCTCAGCTACAGGAACATCTGAAAGCCACCCAGGAGGTCATCTATTCACCCATAATGCCTCTGTACAAAACCGTTTTTCCCCACCTAGAATGGCTTTCCTCCATCTTTCAAGATTGTACAAACGTGGAGGGCTTGGGCGTATCTCAGTATAGTGCTCATTCAGACTGTGTGAGGCATTGCCTTAAATATCTACAAATGGAGAAAGGACCACACAGTAGATAGGATGGCACATGCCTGTAATCCCAGAACTTGGGAATCAGTGGCAGGAAGAAGATGAGTTTGAGGCCAGATGGGACTGTATAATAAAGCTCTGTTTTGAAAAAAAAAAAAAAAAAAAAAAAAAACTAAGCATAAAAATGATTTGTCTAACACCTGTACAGTCCCTTAACAGGAGGGTTTTTTTTTTCAAGGAAAATTAGTCATTTCACAAACTGTTGTCTCACAATATCTGGTATCTTGGCATGCTTTTCTGTTATTTTTATTAGAAATACTATGATAAATCCTTTCTGTAATTTCTACCATTAGTTTTCAAGTCCTAGTCTTTAGAGATTATTACATTTCCATCTTCACGTTACTAATGCACATGGCCCTTGGATCATTGGAGATGCTCACAAGTATTTATTGAATGAATAAGATTTCAGTTTTAAGGCTGGCAGAGGTGTTGCTCTCGCTTGATAAACCATTGCAATTGGCTCCTCAGGTCTGTAACTCCTCATCTGTGGATTCCACTACTGGTGGGTTGAAAATATTCAGGAAAAAAATCCTGTCTTTTCTTACTAAACACAGACTGCTTTTCTTTCAGTGAGTCTCTGGATATGTTGAATGGCAACTCTTCACACAGTGCTTACCATGCATCAGTTATTCTGAGTAACCCAGAGTGATGTACAGTGTATGGGAGGGGTGCGTAGCTTATTCGAGCAGGCTAGCCAATTTGATAAAAGTGAGTTGAAGGCTACACATTTTTATTTCATTTCAACAGCCTGAAAACAATCCTTCACAGATATGAGGGGATGACATCACAAATTTCCTTCCTTCTAGCATTTATACTTAACAGAATTTATAGGAACAGTTTTAAAATTTTAACCAAAAAGTTGATTTTTAGTTTTAAATAAAAACATTACCTCAAATCATCTTTGGCATAAGATGAAAGTGAGTAATATAGGTAACAACTGGGTCACCCTTAAGCACACAGCTCTAAATTTCAATTGAATCTTCTCAAACATTGCTTTTGTTTTTCTCAACTGACTCCTGATTATAACCAAAGTAGATGCCCCTAATATATTTTCTTTGATAAAATGAACATTATTTTTTAAATGTGATGGTGTCTTCTCTCCCATTAGCCCAGCATCCTGAGAAAAATCTAGCTTTCAACATGGCCAAGACAAGAACATAGCTATCTGCCTAAGAAGTCTGTCAAATAAGAGCTGAAACTTGATAAGCTAGCATCAAGAAAACAATGGCCAAATACTGACATAGTAGTGACTGGTGATATTTGAAATTTATGTATAATAGGTTTAAAAACAAAGGCCTGGCCCAAACACAAAAATCCTTCTAATTACAGTGATCTGAAACAAGTATGGAGGGAGAAAAGGACACAGTAAGTCTTCACTCTAGTGGTCTAACCATAAAAGCTTAAAGACATAGATATAACAAGGATGAGGAGATACAGCGTGCTCCCAAAGATGAAGCCAGCCATAATTATTTTACTAGTGTTTACTTCCAGTAGACAGCATAGTATGTCATGCATAAGATATTCCTGGTAGGGCTGGTGTTAAGTAGGACTCTGACCATTAATTAATGACAATGTGCTCTCTGCATCAGTTACTTTCCTTGTTGTTGTGACAAGATACCTAGGGACAGCAAAGTGAGCAACTGAAGAAGAAAGGGTTTATGTTGGCTCACAGATTTGTGGCAGCAAAGTCATGGAGGCAGGAACATGATGTGCCTTTCATACCACCAAATCAGTGCCACAGGGATAACACTGTCAAACTCTGTTGCTAACTTGAGATGTTGACTGGATTCCTTGGCTCACAGTTGCAATGGCCCATCTTGTGTCTTCTAGGTTGACCCTGAAGAACCCCTTCCCTAGATGTTTATTTTTGAGCAGGGAATTCATGTGGTTAGATTCTAAATTTCGATTCTCTGTTTTCAAGTGAATTTGCATTTGCAAAAGTTGGAACCTTGAAGTTGGGTATGGTAAAGCAAGTTTTCAATCCCAGGACTAGGGGAGCAGAGGAGGGTGAATTTCTGTAAGGTGGAGGCCAGCATGGTCTGCATAGTGAGTTCCAGTCTAGCCAATGCTACATAATGAGACCCTGCCTCAAACAAGCAAGGAAACACAACAGAAAAGTTGGAGTCTTTGACTAGGAAAGTCTTGCCCTCAGTGCATCCCTCCTATTGTCCTAGAGAAGAGCATGAGGTTTCTCTTTAACAATTGCAGGTGGTTTGTCTGCACTCTGCTTGTCCTCAAATGCTAACCTTGCTGACACTGTTTTCAAAGTTCACAGATTTCCTATCTTTTGACATTACTGGTTGTTCTCACTCACTGAAGACCTGGGTAACAGCAGTGAGCAGCAACCATGCCACCATCTAAATGCTATGCTATAAGTCCATTACTTTGAAATTAGGCCTCTCGAGTTCTCAGGACAGCCTCGGAATGAAGCAAGATTCTCTTCCAGAGAGTATTAAGAGTAGCAACAATTCCAGTTCTCAACTAAGTCCCTGAGTTCTCCTCTGAAGACACAAGGCAGGCCTCCCATGTCCACATGTATCTTAATATTCTCTTCTCTGAAGCTCTTTCCAAGGTGGTCCATTAAGTTCCACTTAGAGATTTTCTAAAGCTTCTCTAGACCCCATCCCAAACTCTTCTGCATTCTTCCTACAAACTAGTTCCAAAGGCCTAAGAACCACATGCTCAGCTTTATCACAGGAACAGCCCACCATTGGGCACTAATAGTCTGCACTACTTTTCTTACTCTGTGACAAGATGCCAGACAAAAGTTACATGAAGGAGGTTTTATTTTGGCTCAGTGTGACAGGACAGTCTATTGAGTGGTGGGGAAGTCAGCAGGGCACCGTGCCCACAGTCAGAAAGTAGAGATGAATGCTGTTATTCTGTTTGCTGACTCGCTTGTACTCATCCAAGAGTCTGGCCCACGGAATGATGGCACCTACATTTAGGATGAGTCTTCTCATCTCATTCAATCATCCTAGAAATACACCTAACAAGTGCCAGCTATATGTTTCCTACCTGGTTCTCTAGCTGTCAAGTAGACAAGCAGGACTAATGAACACACTCTCTTTCTGAAATGTGAACCCTGTCCACCAAAACCTACCTCCATAAAATTTCTTTCTACTGAGAACAATCAGACTCATTTGGTTATTCTTTATAGGTAAGCCTATTATTGTTCTACTCACTCAGGTACAGACAATGTTTTGTAGAATTTCCCGGGGTGAAATTCAGGCTTTCCTTAAGAGAAGCAACTAATGCCCCCTTATTTATAATTTATAGAATTATTTCAGAACAGCAAAAACACATGGGATATCTTTTCTCATGTGCCAGACGCTATTCTCAGAACTTCACATGTCCTCTTTCTTTTCTCAGGTATTTCTCCTGATCACAGTGCCAAGTAATTAATAGTCTTACTATCCCTACATCACTGTAACCCCTACCAGTCTCACACTCCTCATCTGAAAATTGATATACTAAAACTTCATTACTCGGATTAAATAAGACATATACTATGTCTTACTGTTTAGTCATAATAATTCAGTAAATGTTCATTTTCCTCTCCTTTCCTCAGTCAAACCCATAAAGTTTTCCAGCTGTTGCTACTTTTAAAAATTAGCACATGAAGCTCACTATATTAGCCATTAGTGAACTACAAATTCTAATCACCGAGAGATGTGACTACATGGAACAGATGACAGATAAATATATCCATATCTGTATGAGTGCACAACAATCTCATCATGAGAGTATAAAATAGGATTATTGTGGAAGAATTATTCAATTTTTTACAAATGTCAAACATTTATACCCTATAACTACAATTACATCCCTAGAGAGCCACCAAGACAAATGAATGCATATGTCCACAAGTATGCTCACAGCAACTTGCACTATGGGACCCACAAAGAGAAATAAAACAAATGCCCATTTATAGAAAAAATGAGAGACATTGTATGGTATATTTATACCACTTAGAATGAAAAGAAAACAAAATGAATGAATTTCAGAAATATTGAGTGGAAGAAGGCTGGTGCGAAATACATTTGGTATGACTTCAGTTAATACAAAATCAAAGACAAAGTAAATCTGCTATGGAGAGTGCCTTGGATAGCAGATCCTTGTGATGACAAGGTCCAGGAACAGTCACAGAGGTATTCTGGATGAAAGGAGGCACCTGAGAGACACAGAGTCACTTGAAAAACAAAAGTCAAAACAGAACCTGGTGATCAGGAGGAAGAAGACTTGGAGCAGAGGAGTAGGTTTAGGCCTGCACTGCTCAGTATCCTGGGAAAACGAGGTAATCACTTTGTGATTGGCTGGTTTGTGTACTACCATTGTGTTCTGTGCTAGAGGGGTGATCCCTAATTGTCTGGTACTGGGCCAAGGCATAGTTAAGAAAGGAAAAATACCCTCTGGTGACAAGGTCAGAGAGAGATAGGGTGTCTCTAGATTACTTGTATATTAAAGGCTACTCCCTGCTGAGCCATTGTTATTTAGAAGAATTGGCTGTCCCTGAGAGGTGGCAGATCTTACAAGCGAGAAATAATTTAAGATGTCAGAATAAAATAACACACAGAATGCTTAAAAAGTATGTGCATCTATATGCACACCGTCACACACAAGAGTGTTAGAAGTCTAACAGTGGATACCCTAGACCCACAGCGTTGATGGTAAAGGCAATATTAACTGGGAAGGGCACCACTGAAAATTAATGTGTTTTGGCAAGAGTGGTCACGTAGTGACTGTAGCTGTAAAAATTACCGAGGTTATTGTAAAAATTCGTACCTAATGCTCAATATAAGTTATATCTTGTGTCAGGAAAGTTTTCCACATGATGCTCCAGTATCCCCTTGACTAGGTTACCTGTTGGAGACATTCAGAAGCTACTAAAGGTTTTCCACTCCAGAGAATCAGTTCAGAATTCAAGAACCTGAAGAGATGGAGTACACCTGTTTGTTGACGAGTTACTCATGTGAGGGCATACCTTCCTTCTTGTTTGCGGACAAAAACTAAGCATGCCTATTCTCCCCTTTGCCTTACATTTTAGAGATTTCCAGAGCAAAAGAAAGGTATTCTTGCCACAATGCTTGTTTACTATAATTCTCTGAAGGTCATTATCATCCTGGACAAGGCACTTTAGAATGCTTATATACAACGAGAGATGCTTCTTCATGAAACAGTGTGGTAAAGTCGTTTGGATCTGGAAAATGAGCTTGCCAGGGGCACAAAAATAAAAATTAAAAACAAAAAGAAAAGAAAAGGAAAAAGAAAGATCAGTGAAGCCTCCCTCCCACAGTGTAACCGTCTCAAGAGCATCCCGCTGCTGCCGAACAGTTCCCACATTAAATGACTAATGAATTTGGGTTCGCCCCTGCATTTGCACAGCTGGGGGAAGCGGCGCTATCTACAAAGCTTTGAGGCAGAGGGTGAGGAGGTGGTAGCGTTGCACTTCAACTGAGCAGCCTAAACGAGGCAGTCTGCCGAGTGAGTACGCGCTGTACAGCCCAGCTAATGCACGCCCCACACCCTTTTCAGAAGCAGCCCTCAGCTTCCTGTGGCTCCCTCCCTGCTACATGGTCCTCAACCTTTACATGCATGCTCCCCTTCTGAAAGTCTCTCCCTGGGGGGCACACTGTCCTGGACAATGCTCCCCTTCTTGTCTTTCTACATTTCATGGCACTCTATTTACCCACAGTGTCCTGTCCTCTCTACCTCGTCTTCCCACATTTGTCATTTTCCACCAGATGTTGCCTTCCCTAAAAAAGCCTGCCTACCTTTCTTGTCTGTGTTTGGTGTCTGCATCTGAACTCCCCAATACAGAAACATACTGTCCTCAATGTCCTTCTCTGTCTCCCTAATGCCATCATTAGCTATTCTTGATCAAAGGATTAGTGCTTTTCATCTCAGAGCTTCTAATACAAGCACAAGTGTTCTTACACAACACGGGAGATTATTATAGAAAACAGTGTGGAAAGAATATAAAAAGGGATGGGGAGCAAAGCTAGCTTTATATATTTTTGTGTTGATGTGTGAATTACTTAATGTGTGAAAGCAAACACAATACACACACTGAATATTAAATTTGTATGAACTTTGGGTCTTCAGAACAATGTCAGTGAAAACAAGTCAATTCTGATTAAAATAATAATCTATTATATACTGAACAACTTTATACATGATAATTTGGTATTAGTGAAAATGTCATAAAATCATATTTGTGTGCAGTTGACTACTATATGACTTATAAACAATGTGCTCTTGTGCTTTTTATTTCTTTAAAAATACAAATTTGGGATGGTAAATTTTGGTCAACTGGAGGGTCACAGTGAGACTCCTCCAGAGGAGTCATCGAGTAGCCAGATGCAAGGAATGAAACTCTTAGGTAACTTAGAATGTGGTGCCCTAGCAAATGTTGGTGGTTTGGAGAGGAAGAGAAAAAAATTAGGTTCCAAAGAAAAGTATAGAGATGGACCAGAAAAAGCAGAAATGGGAATGTATGGGGCCCCTAACAAAAAAGGTTACAAACTTCCAATGTCAGGCAGCGCTTCCTTTCTAGTTACTGGGTATGCTAAAGCTTAATTTTGGAGAAAATTTTTATTTGCATTAGCATGAGTAATTAGCAGTGACCTATATGATGGTTAATATGTGTCAGCCTGTCTGGGCCAGGGTGTCCAGGTATTTGGATTTGGTCAAACATTCCAGCTATTTCTCTGAGAGTGCTCTTAGATGTGATCTAAAATCATGAGGCTTTGAATAAGACATAGTACACTCCATAATGTGGAGTGAGGGTCAGATGTCAAAAGGGGGCCATCCTCTTCCAAGCAAGGAAGACAATCTCTTCAGGCTTCTTCTGCAGCATCAGCTCTTCCTGGTTTCACAGCAACTCTAACTTGGTATTTCTTGAGTCTCCAGCTTGCTGGTTTCCCCAAACCTGAAACCCTGAAGGTTTCAGACTGGCTAGCCTCTGAGAACAAAGGAGCCAATATTTTAAAATGAGGTGTTCTCGCTCTCGCTCTTATAGACACATACATATACATGCAGACATACGTAAACATGTATCTGTTCACCACATTGTTATGTTTCTCTGGGGAACAATAACACAACACTCAGAGACTAAAAGTGAAAACCAGTTGCACACAAATAACATGGATTCCTCAAGCGCAAATTATCATTCACATTGTACCATTTCTACTTTATTAGGTTGAAATGAATAATTTATGTTTACTGAATACTGATTACAGTCTATATTAACACTAAATGCATTAATTTCATAATTATTCAACCAATCATTTTGATTTATAACAATGGAATGTGTTTGATATATATTTGTTTTTATTAATAAGACCTTTTAAGATTTATGCTACAATGGAAGACATAATTTGTGTCTTGCCCATGATCATTTTGAGAACATGCTTTTAAAAGTCCCTAAATGTTCTCTGTATTTCCATTATAGGTTCATGAGAGAACTCTTACATGCTAGCTAGACTTTAGATAAAGGAGGGAGTCAGAGGGGATATAGGTAAGATCTAGAGGAGCACAGAGAATCAGAAAAGCCTACTAACATGAGCTTAACTTATCTAACCCATCACGTTTTCAACTAAAAAGGGAAGTGACTGGACCTACTATACTTGTTCACAACACTATGCCCCATGTGCTGTGAAGCACATTTCATTATCTATATAGCAAAACAGCCTGTAAGCTGAAAAGGACTTTTAAAATGTTGAATTATTAATATTTCACCTTCAATCCTTGGACATTTCAATATAAACTCTGAATAATGACATCTATGGAAGAACTGACAGTATATATTTTAAACAGAAAGAACAAGTATTTTGTCCATCAAGAGACAGTTATTCCACAACCTACTGATCCCAATAATCATATAACCATGATGGTGGACAAATGGACTCCTCTCAGCCTCTTTAAGAGTGAGGGGATGCTATGATATTCCTATCATGCTTCTGTAATTAAAACATGTTAGAGCAGGGGTTTTGTTTGGCTTAAACCTATGCAGGTCTTGTGCATGGTGTCACGGTCTGTGTGAGTTTGTATGTGCACAAGTCCTGTTGTGTGTGGAAGACACTGTTTGCTTGGAGTCATCCATCACTTCTGCGTTTTACTATCTTTCCAACTCCACTTCTGTATAGATCTCCTCTGCCTTATATTCATTTTCTGTACATTGTCCAGTCATAGGTCCCTGTATAAAGGGGAAGCAGATACAAAGCCCCACCATAGCCAAGAAGCTATTTGCAATTGATATCTCTTGGGAAAAGGAACATCAGCTTTCTCCACTGGAGTGTCACTGGGTATACACCCACACTCCAGGGTAGGTCCCATGCCCAATAGGTGGCCAACACAAAACAAACTTCAAGGCGATGTGTGGAGGAGGTGGGAGATGGTGGTAGGAGTTGTTTCATTTTAGCTTTTTTTTAATTTTTGATTTCTTTTGAGAGACAGAACATGAGGTTGGGTAGGAAGGTGAGAGGAGCTGGAAAGAGTTGGAGGAAGGGAAAATGATCAAAATATAGTTATGAAAAATATTAAATTAAAAGGAAACATCCAATTAAAAATTTTAGAGCAGGAAGTGACCTCATGTCAAGAATGACAAACTGTGGTCTACAGATATATCCCACTTACTCTCTGTCTACAACTGGTAGGCTAAACACGCTTCAGTTTTGCATTTAAAAATGATTATAAATAATGTCATAAGAGTGATATTGAATGACACTTGAGATTATATGAAATTTAAATTTCTGTGCTCATGAATGCTTTACTGGGACACAACTCCACTCATTTGTTATGTTCCATCTTATAGCTGATACTGGGCCACAGTGTAAGAGAGTTGCTTGCCACAATACAGAGTTGATTGCCTATAAAGCAGTTTCAACAGTGACTATCTGACCCACAAAGCCTAAAATATTGATGATCTGGCTTTTTATAGAAAAAAAATTCACTGGCTCTGATCTAACCCAAACCTCTCTCATTACATCCAAGAAAACTGAGACACCAAATGTGAAACTGTTCTTGACAACGCCACTCCAGTTTTAATTGACTTCTCTAATTCAGTTTGATGCCCATTTGATCACACCGAAGTTAATGACCAAAACTTAGCTCTAGTAATAGCAATCTTTAAATTAAACTAGATAGCCTCCCATGTAACTCTCTGATTAATCGAATAACCTTTCCCACATGAGCTAATCATGAAAAAAAAAAATCTTAATGAAGTAGAATGCCTTGTGAAGTCATTGAGATGAACTTTGTGTTGCATTTTCTTTGACAGTTCTAAGTAGATGTCATTATAGAACAAAACAATGATATAATTTAAATATTTCACTTGATACATCAGTCAAACTGACACATACATTCTGTTTTTAATTTACAAAGCAGCATTATGGAATGCTTACTTTCACAGAATTTGGTCACATTCACTTTTCTTTACAAGGGGTGATTGACAGTAAGGTGAGGAAATAATTTTAGTCTTTCTATATTTAGTGAATAGTACTTGACCAGTGAATTCTCCCAACATGAGCTGAATTCCAGACTTTTGTAAAACAGGAAAGTACATCCAAAGTTAGAGCGTCCCCTTCCCAACTCTAGTAAATATCTCTCAAGAGTCTAGAAAAATCAAATGACTTAACTAAGACTTAAAATTCTTGTCTCCAAAGGGCACCTGTGGAGAAGCTTTTGTCACCTTGGGATGGTGTTTCACTTCAAATTTGATTTGTCAATGTATGGAGACAGTTTTAATTGGCACTGTGAAGGCCCTGCTTTGTACAGACGGTGTATGGAAACCAAAGGCACTGCTACAAGTCTCACAGCACAGAAGTCTGAAAGCTCAGGACATTAGCAGTACTGAGGTTGTAAGGAAGTGCTCAAAGCATTCAACACTTCTGCAAGTGTAAATGCCAGATCCCACGTGGACCAGCCATCATTCAAGCCACTACAGAGCAAATACTTATCTGACAGCTCACTCTTTGCAACATTATCATCCAGCGAGAAGACAGAGATAATGCCACAGATAGTTACATACCTTTTATTTAGCTACATGTGCTATTGACTTTAGCCAACAACAGTAGGATTATTTCCTAAGAATTTTAATCTCTTCCACGAGGTCATTATTTTCATCTATTTTTTTCTTTATTAGAATCTGATAAACTAAGATTTCCATTTGACATTGATATATAACTCATGTGGTAAAACAGCCCAATGCAATCAGAAAAGTAAATCCCAAATACATACACATTTAAATACCCAAATATTTCAATAGGACAGTACCTATGTTGTTATCTGGAGATAGCAACATAGGTACTGTTCTATTGTAACCCAGCCAAGAACATTATTAAAGGAAATAAGTTCTATTAGCTTACTAAATGAAGGACTACATACACTCTAACACAATCAATAAATGAGGTAATTTCATTTCTCATTTTTCTTTCAGTAAATATTATTAAAACAGACACCTTGTCTGAACTACTTAGTGTCTTCTTAAGTTCACAGTCATTTTGCACTGCTTTTTACTAAGTACTGGACTGGCTATTGATTTAATTCTTTCATCTTTCAATAGGGAACACATAAAGTAAATAGCCTCAAGTTCAAAATATTCCTTAATTGTCCCAAAATACCAAGGTACTGTAATTCCGTTTCACCTTCTAAGTAGCAACATCATATGCCTCAATGCAGCACATGACTTCATTTCCTCCATTACCTCCGCAAGCATAGCTCATTTCACACCTACTGTGTCCCAGGTTTTCAAGAAGAACTTCAATGCTGGGGTTGGGTGGAGAGAAGGAACAGTGATTCATTTTATAAACATGCAAAGGAAAAGTCCCATCTTGCCTCTTTGGAGAGCCAGGAGATGGTTTTCTGAACTCATTTCGCTCAGCTGAGTTGAGTATTTAAGAATGGACAGAAGTTGGCGAGGAGAAGGTGTGCTTCAGATTTTCCAGGTATGAAAATCACTTGTGCAAAAAGGGCAGCTATAAACAACTCTACAGTTGGAACAACATATGACGTAAGAAAAGTAGAAGAGGCCAGATGATGGGAGATCTTACTTAATGGATCAAGAAGTTTAGATTTTATCCGACAGTAGGACCTGGAGAACGTCAGGCACACACAGAGCCTGGCCTCAGCTCTCTCACATTTTCAAGTGGACCATTCTGGGGGGTGTGGGAAGGAACCATTTCAGGTGGACAAGACTGGAGACAGTTATAGTATTTTGGGCCTAAGAAACAGAGAGGCCAAATTTGGGAACCAGGAATAGACAGAAGGGGGCGGATTGGAGACAGTTAGGAGAAAATCTGGCAGGACTAATTGTCAGATTATGTAAGGATAAAACAAAGGCAGAAAAGGCATCAACCTTGGTTTTCTAGGTGAGGTGAGTTGGGTAATGAGTGGCTCTAGCAACCAGAAGGAAACCCAAGGTAAAGAAGGCTCCAGAGGAGCTTGTCTAGTTTAGCAAGGACCACGGGAATAGGCAGAAGTCAGAGCTAGAATCCTTTCCGTCAAATTTCTCTGTTATTCACCATGAAAGCGTATAGCATCTTAAGCAAAGAAGAATTAGATTGAAGTGCTGGCATCTTTTCTAACCCTGGATGCCACTAATGGATTATACCTCACTTCTCAGCATGCAAATTAGGTTTTCTGCATGATCCCTTAAGAAACAGGTGTAATAGTCCTTCAGCACTCTGTGAACACAAGAAATTACAAGATGTGGATGAAGGATGAACCTACATAGATGTATAGAAAGATGGTAAGCACTCAGATTTTAATGATAAAATTGGAAGCTGAGGTGCAGTCCTGCCAGAGGCATAATTTAATGAGCCCATGTCTCTTCACTGACATGTCTTCCTTTTAAAGGGAAGAGTTCCGAATTTTATTATGCATAAAATTGCTAGTGAAATGCAGATTCTCAAGGTCTTCCCAGCATTGTAATCTGGGTAGAATATTCAGAACTGCATCTATGACAGTCTTGGACCTCATTGATAAATACCCCTTCAAGAGCTCCTTGTATTGAATGGATAGTCTCCTCCTCCCTCTTGCCCTCTCTCCCTGCCATTCACTCTTCTTTCCCTGCTTCCTCTTGTCTTCCCTGCCTTTCCCCTCTTCCTTTCTTTCCTTTCTTACTGCCTTAACTCATCCAGTATCTATTTATAGACAAAATATCTACAGTCTTAAAATCTTAAAATTCAATTTTGAAATATCTTTATTTAGCAGAAAATAAAGAAATGCAATAGATCAATACCGTCCCCAAACTAGGTATATGTGTATGCAAATGAAGTAGAGCAGAGCCAACAGTTAGAGTGCAATTCCCAAATGCACTTAAACACAATCTTTATGTGTTATAAAACTTAAAGGCCTCTTTGAATGACCAGAGTCAAATCATATGCTCAGGAAAAAAAAGGCAGTTTTGTTTAACTCTACTTTCCTATATATAATATTTAATACAAGGCATTACTTAAAAGTCTATGTTTGGATTTAATTTTAAATCTGAATATGCTTTTTCAAACAGAAGCATGGAGTGTTCTCTTCTGCCCCATGCCTGTCCGGAATCACTGGATGGTTTGGTGACTGTCATGTGGGTCTGGTAGGACCCTGGAGCCTCTTGCACCATGGGCATCAGTTATGGTTGCACTTCTGGGGTGCTACAAATACAACTTCAATCTAAGGGGCACATGGAATGTGCATCACAATCCTCAAATCCTATGGGGATATAACAGAATCTTAATTACTAATATCATCTTTGAGAGCTCTGCTCCTAACCATATCTCAAATAAATTCAAGAAGACAGAAAGTGTAAACTTTGATCATATGGCTCAGCCATACAAAAGAAAAGACAGAAAAATGATTGTATAAATAAGCAGAAAATTAAAGGAACGAGGACAAACATCTCTTCAGATTATGATGCTGCATTATCTACAACCCAAAGCAGGGCAGCTGAACTCAATTTATTTCTCTCTGTACATGATATTTCATGATTACATTTTGAAAGCCTGTGAACTGTTTACTTCAAATTCTTTGCTTCCACTGTTGACTAACACAAAATCTGTTCAGTCCAGATGCCAGCACAAGACAGGCCACTGAAGTAAGTTTCTCTCAGTCCCGTTTCCCTCAACATAGGGTCCATTCTTAAAAGAGCTTCAGGCAACAGGCTCACTGGGAGAGCTGGTTAAAATGCAGATCCCTGGGCCCAGAACTGGGTAAACTGCAAATTCTAGAACTTTGCCTAGTTACTGAATCAATAACTCTGAGATGAGGCAGGATAGCCTGCTCTTCTGAGTGGCTCACCAGATAATAGTTAAATAGTCTTAAGATTTCATGGGTCTTTCACCATTGATTCATTTGTCTGATTATTCAACACATATTTATTGAATATTTAGGATTAAAAGACTTATTCATATCAGATGATGGAAAGGAGGGATGTAATCTAGCTGTCTGGAGTTCTGGGGCCAGCTGAGGTTACACCAATAGCCAGGAGAGGGTAGGCCTGGAAGCCACACTGCAGAGGCAGGAAGTCACCACAAAAGGCAGAGACAGAGCTTGGCAGGAGCATTGCTGTGACCCCATGCTTCCCTGAGTGAGGTGGCCCTGGACTTGGACATCCCAACCATTTCCTCTCTCATCCCCATGACCACACATTTCCATTTTTCTACCCACAATAAAGGAGACAGAACTTTCCGGAGCAACAAGAAGGTTTCTTCCAGCCTCAGAAATTCTCCTCAGGCTGTCTGGGAACATTTCACAAAAAGCCAAGTCATGTGGTATAGGGTGCAGAATGAGTAGAGGCCACCATCTGAAGCACATCAGACAGTCCCCAGAGCTTTCAGTCTGGCCACATTCTTCTTCCTTTTAACATTTCTCCCTCACTTTTCTCTTAAAGGAATTGGAGGTTGATATTTTATGAGATGGAAATTCAAAGGTTTCTTTATGTGTAGCATTAAAATTCTGTTTAACATCACACCTTCTTTTCCTGAAAACAGTTATTCTTCATATTTACCATCTTTAAGGCTCTTAGAGGTCTTGATTCACAGCCAGGTCCCTCAGTTCACTCATCATAATTTGTATCATGTATAGAAAGAATGAATAGGGGTGTGCTTCATTGCTGGCTGGAAGCTAACCGTTGACCACTATTATGGTTCAGTTGTAACCTGGCCTTACTAAGCAAAAATCTGGGGTTTGCTTCTTATTCTACCTCTCATAGAAAAAATTGAATCTTATTTGAGATTGGAAGACTTTTGGAAGTCATCAACTTAAAATATGAATTAAAAATTGGGTGTGGTGGCTCTTGCCTGTAATCCTAACATGTCAAAGATTAAGGTAGGATGATGGTCCCATGTTTGAGGGAGTGGCAGAGTGAGATCTCCTTTTAAAAACATACAAATAAAAGCACAGGTTGAAATAAACGTTCACATAACTGTTTGCTGAGAATTTGATAGCACTAAGGAGCAGTTCTTTTCTGGAAGGACCACCACCAACTGTACAGTCCACAGTGAATCTCTTTGTTCAGTAAGATTTTGCTTTGCTTCAGGAACAGTATTATGGACTGGGATAGCTTTATAGGGAAATACAGAGCATAAAACTTCAGCACTTATCTCCTAGCAGACTCACTGCTCTTCCAGGTAATTTCCTTTAGCTACCCAGGTAACATTAATTAATTCTAATATATAAAAGTCAGAAAGGGGAGAAAAATAGAACAGTATTAGCTGAAGCCCTGGGGTGCAAGGAGGGGGCATTAATTAGTGAAATGATACATAGTCTGCTGTGGATATGGTTCTGTATAAATAAAACACTGATTGGCCAGTGGCCAGGCAGGAAGTAGGCAGGACAAGGAGAGGAGAATTGTGGGGAGTGAAAGGCTGAGTGAGGGAGACACTGCCAGCCGCCGCCATAACAAGCAACATGTAAAGATGCTGGTAAGCCACGAGCCACGTGGCAAGGTATAGATTTATAAAAATGGATTAATTTAAGATATAAGAACAGTTAACAAGAAGCCTGCCATGGCCATACAGTTTGTAAACAATATAAGTCTCTGTGTTTACTTGGTTGGGTCTGAGCAGCTGTGGGACTGGCAGATGACAGAGATATGTCCTGACTGTGGACAAGACAAAAAAACTCTAGCTACAAAAGTCATCAATAAGATTGGTGACATCACATTGTACTTAATAATATAGACATGATGCCACTAGAAGTGTGTACCATTTACTTCAAAGTTCTCTGCTGTGTGGGCTTCAATGGGACCCACAGTCAATGAGATGAGTGAAACAGAGATGCACATTATTGACTTCTGTCCTGACTAATCAGAGTCAGCAGGTAATGCTGCATCTTTCTAGTTCATTAAGAGAATCACAAAGTAGTTCTGTCTTTCTTCCTTTCTTTTGGGACCTTTATTCTTAGGTCCTGGGGACTTCCATCCAATCAGATACCAAAGACAGAAGCTCAAAGATTACTCTAGCTTTTTTCCCAAAGACACAAATATTCAATACAACAAACCCCCATTTAATTTACTATTGTTACTTTGCTTTTACCCAGGTTCTTAGAAATTTTCCAGGTCTCTAATCTCACCATTTATCTTTCATTAATCATGCCTCACCAAGTCTAGATCCTACAGTCAGAGTCAGTATACAATACTGAATCTGGTAGTCACCTCACTACAAACATTAACTACACCCATCTGTTTTGGGATAATGGCCCAAAGCATTTACTTAGTAGACAAGAACCTCTGTCCCTTGGGTCTCACTATATTTCTGTTTTCCACTAGACTATCCAGTCCTTTCAGCCCAGATATAGTGTGTTCTTCCATTCCCAGGAAGCATGCAGGTCTCACCACAGGGAGTCACCATGGGATCTATTCAAGACTGAAATCCTTCATTTTAAAAACAACTCTATGTTACAAGGAGACTACGTAACCTCAAGGTCACAGCTGGTTAGAAAGACAATGGAAATTGGACACAGTAGTTAGACTTACCTTTCCCAAATATAATTTAATATATATGTTTAAAAGATTTAAGTCAGATGTGATGGTGCATGTCTTTCATCCCATCACTTGGGAGGGAGGCTGAGGCAGGTAGATCTCTGTGATTTTGAGGCCAGCCTGGGTGACATAGTAAATTCCAGGACAGCTAAAGTCTCTCAAAAAGCAGGAGAGAGAGAGAGATATTTATTTCGTGTGTGTGTGTGTGTGTGTGTGTGTGTGTGTGTGTGTGTGTGAGAGAGAGAGAGAGAGAGAGAGAGAGAGAGAGAGAGAGAGAGAGAGAGAGAGAGAGAGAGAGAGAGAGAGAGAGAGAGAGAGATCTATGGGTGCTCATAGATGCCAAAAGAAGGCATTGGATCCCCAGGGTCTGGAGTTGGAGGCAGTTGTAAGTCTCCCAACAAGAGTATTAGGAACCAAACTCTGGCCCTCTAGAATAGCAGCAAGTGCTCTTCACCACTGATCCCTCCCTTCATCCTATTGTTGACAGTGTTCAGTTAAATCATAGCATTGTTCAATATAAAGTATGAAAAGTCTTTAGAGTCATACTGATCAGATGTTCTTGATTAAAAAATTGACATAAATGTGTTTATTCAAAGCATTTTACATAGCTCTTCCTTTCACTCCAATGCAACCCATTTTCCAGAAGCCTTCCCTTCAAAAAATCTGCCAAGACTTCACTTCTAAGAAAACTTTTTGCCCTAAAAATAATTTTCAAACTCAACACAAGTTACCAAAATAAAATCTCCTAAATAAAACAATGGCAGAGACAGACATGACAATGAATATGGAATATGCTAAGAACATTCTGTCACTGAAACCAAATTCACTTTTTTTTGTGTGTGATTAATGGTAGGATGAAGTCTTGAACCACATAAGAATGAAGCAAACTACAGCAGAGGAGAAGTCACCTGGAAAGGGTCCCATCTGAAAAGGCATCCATTTCAAAGCAGGCTCTGTCTTTTGGCTATCATCACCCTGTGCCTGTCCAGACATTCATTTTCAAGTGCTACTTCCAAATGCAGCTCCAAATGCAGAATGAGAGTCAGTTGGCATGTTCAAAATTTGCTTTGGGGTGGACAGAACAAACAATGAATTGTTTTCAGGAGGAATGATAAGTGCATTCCAACACTTGCTGGGTTTAATTCATGTGTCAGGCCTGTCTTCTCCCCCTGATTCCTTAGCACCCCATTTCTACCAGGACATGAGGATTTAAACAGAAATTATACATGAAGCCATTTCTGACTATCCATATGGTACTGAAGTAAGTGAGCCAACAAACAAACAAACAAACATACAAAGCACTCCATATGCTTTCATGGGAAAGAATGAGAAGAGAAATTAGCTTGAACCCAGGCTGTCAGAATCGGTGAGTTATCTGCATTTAACTAACTCTAATTAGGCCATCATGCCCCACACTGCATTTACTGACAAGTCTCAGGGTATCAGAGAGGGCAAAGCACATCGGGGCAGTGGGAAGAGGAACAAAATTACCTGTTGAATGGGAGAATTGGCTTTGTTAGTTAAGGGTGTCAATAACTCTGGATGTTCAGAAAGCCCATCCATCAAATTAACGTGATGGTGTGTGTGTTGGGGGGGGGGGCAGGTGGAGTCTGAGGCAAAAGAGGATGACAGAGAGTAGAAAGTATGCAAAGGACTGCAAGAAAAACCATGACTGAATATTTAATGTTTAGCCTGAGACAAGAAGAACATTTACCAAAGATGCTAATTATTACTCACAAGCTTGCAGTTTTTACATAGAAGATAAAAGCAGTGGAAGAATGCATAGGTACCAAACAAAGCAGAAATGGGGCAACACTAACCCAGAGGGGGAAACCCACACCATTGTGGTCATACGGATGATATGGTTGCTCATATTCAAAAGCAGCTGGATGGTCTAGTGGTAAGCACAGCTGCTTTCGAAAAGAAGTTGGTATTTCTGCCTCAATGTTGCTGAAAGGACTTGGCATCACTTTATTTTCCTAGTAAGATTTTGAAATGTACTTACTATCTGAAGTCTTGTGGGGTGGCTATACTCTCAAGTGAACAGATGTCATTCAAAAAGAAAGTCATCTAATAAAATGCATCCCCTCCTTCAGACACTGCAATCAGTGAAAGGAAGCTCACTAATGCCCTTTATTAGATGAAGTGTTATCAAGCACCACATTAATAAATGGAATAAATGGGAGGGTGGGGTAGGATGAAAATGCAAACATTCATCTTCTGGCTGTGGTGTGCATGTGTGTGTGTGCATGTTCAATTTTAAAAGATGACAGAGTTCTTCTAAAAATAAGTAATCTATCTCAAATATAAACTTCTCTCTTGGCTTTGTGATGAGTATATTAATAACAGTTTCTATTTTAAAAATGAACACTAATGAATAATACATTGAGTATTCATTAATAATATATACATATATCTGTTAAGACGAGTTAAAAAGCATCACTTTGGGTTTAAGCCAGTGATTGGCATTAACTGAAAAGGTAGTTCTTATTGCACACGGGACTACAGAACTTCACTTTTCTCAGTCAGAGTTAATTTGCCAAAACATTCTTTTTCCTGGTCTTGATTGACTACTAAATCTGGAGGGAAATTCACATTCATTTGTTAATTCTCTGGCCTCATTCTTTTTCATGCCCTCTTACACAAGTTGCTCCAATACAGCAAAAGCATGCATAAGTGTAGAAATCTCTCCCACTCCCTCTGCCCCCAAATACTCTTCCTTCCAAATATTCCTTGGGAAGCAAGTCATTGCCATGACAACCATAAGATGAGGTTTGAAGGGCACTTGGGGGCACACTTTGTGAAAGTTAATACCAGTTTGTGTTTTATAGGGTCAGGGAAACTGAGACAATGGGTCCTATTTGGCAATGAGGCACCACTTAGCTCCACATCAAACCTAACCAGAAAACCACCTTTAAAAAGAGTCAGAGTGATTTATCCAGGGCTGATCCATCATTCCTCCATTATAGCAAACTCCCTCTATGCTCACTATTAATTAAATTAAAAGATCATAGATAGCAGGAAAAAGAGAATTAAGGATTTGCCTTATCTGACAAACTTGAATATGAAACATTCAGCTATGCATGCCCCACCCCACCCCAAAGGGTTAGCACGTTTTCTTTTCTAAGCAATACTTTTCGTCTGCACCTTCACATTTTGTCCCTCCCTGTCAGGCAGGTGATGAAGGTAGATTCCAGAGGACTTGTGAGGACTTTTACGGTGTCTTTCATACATTTGCTTCCAGAAACAGAAACATTGTGGACAAACTAGCAACTGCAGTTCAGGTGTAGTAGGAATCTTTTGTGTAACTCGGAGCTCGAGAGGCTCCGAGTCAATGTATGCGAAACAATACTTTCTCACACTGACTCGAGTCCAAAAACCAAGAGATAGAAACCGTCATGCCTTTAAAAAGTCACTATGTGATAAGGGTCATTCTTTCTTTGTCTATACCTGACTGACCACCTAGTCGGGGAGCTTTTAAAATAAGGAGGAGAATCCTTTGTTCTCTCAGGTTCCATTCAAGGGAAAGTGGGTCGAAGGGCTTCCCCAGGGAAAGAAAACGAGCTCTCCAGCCAAATGCAGAAGAGGAAGAGATTTCATGCCCACTATTATTCTCCTCCCAAAGAAGGGGATTAATTGTTTGGCAGACTAATGGTTAAGAAAGGTGGGGGTGCACACAGGTAGCCCCATTCCTAAGACCATATCTAATTCCCTAGTGTAGCTCAGGCCATCCTCCAGGCAGGGTGGGGGTGGGGGTGGGGTAGGGGTGTTGGGAACTCTCTCCAGCCACGGGTAACACAGCCAGAACTGCATGCATTCACACGCCCCAAAACTGGCGTCCCAGCCCAAGTGCGAAGTTGGGCGTTTAGACCTGAAAAGCATAGTACGAGCCATTCAAAGCAGCAAGTTACAGTACCTTGAGAAGTCTGACAGATGGGAGAAAGGCTGCGTGGCATAGCTTCCGGATGGTCCAATTTAGGGGTCGAGAAGCATCAGTCTGATTCATGACCCCTTCCAAATTCCACCAGGAAGACAAGAGACTGCAAATCTGGGCAATGCCTAGAAAATAAACGCCCCCCCACGACCCTGGCATCCCATGGTCATCTCCACACCTGCAAATTCCATTAGGGCAGAGGCTTCCTGGAACTTGGGAGTCTAGTCAAGTGGCGTTTCCTGAGCCCCTGAACCTTCTTAAGAAAGCCACCTCCCCTCTCCCTGCAGCCGTGCTCATGCATACCAAATGTGGCCGAATGGAGGCACACTGCCTGCTGCTTCGGGGAGGGGATGCTTGATTTCGAAGGAGAGGGACAGCCTGCACAAAACAGCCTGTGGTCGGAGTCAGAGCAGCCTGCTCCAGAATGCGCGCTCCCTCTCCTGCTCTCCTCCCAGCAAACGCAGGTCAGGCGTTGGGGGGGAACCCGGGCCATTTGCTTTGCTCTCTTGTTTTGAGGGGGAGCCAGGAGGAGAGAAAAAAGAAACAAAAATTAAGCCAGAAGGAGAACTTGTACTTTCTTGCACAAAGCATCTTTGAGGGGCTGGAAACTGGCGCAGGGGGAGGGGCTAGGACATTGGGAGGGAGAAGGGATGCCTCTGAATGATAAGATAAATGCTTCCTTTTTGATTTGTGTGACATAATAAATTGAGAGCTATCGTAAAATAGATCTATAGTCAAAAGAGATCCCTGCTGTGTTCTGGGGTCTTTTATTAACGGTGATTGACAGTCTTCACCCTGATATAAGCACCATATAGATGATAGATAGGTAGAGGCTGAGTCAAACTCGCACATACACACGCTGGAAACAAGGAGTTATTCCTATCGTAGAAAGCTGTGCAAAAGAACGCATTTGTGGCTTACCTTTTTAGCAATAGTAGTTTCTAAATTGGGGGATATTCCCACAAGACAAACCTTCTTTTGCAATGAAGTTTAACCCTTAAAGTGCCATGTAGAGCGCTGTCCACAAAAGATGGTTTCCTCGAGTGCGTATTTCCCCTGTTCCCAGTAATTTTCTAAGGAGGTTTTAAGAAAGAGTGTAGCTGTATTGGGGTATATAATCTGTAAAGCTCCCATGGTGAAAGAGAATACAAGAGAACTTTTCTATTTAAAGGAAGACATTGGTCAATTTCACTTAAAAAATAGGGAGCTCAGGGAGGCTGAGAGGGGCAATCATTTCACACCCCTCACCTGGACTACCCGCTTCTCCCCAGGCATTAAACTTCAGTGGTAGTACTGACCAAGGACTCTGCCCAGGAGATCCCCACGACACCCTTTCCCTTCAAGTGTTGCCAGGGTATTTAAAACTTTCCACCTTATTTCCCTTACAGTGACTGTAGAGATTTTCCATTTTTAATTAACCAGAAGAAATGGATGGACCCCCGACCCCTCACTCCCATGACTACTGTGCACTCTGGGACAAAATCCAGAGGGGTTAATGCAGATGTGATCGTGATACAAGGCTGCATTTTAGGACTAAGAACAAAGAACGTAGCAAGCACCTGACACCTGCACTATTGCACCGTTTCCTGGAGTGCCCCAGAGTCAGAGATGTGGAGTATTGCAGAGCCACTGACTGGAACATAAAAACCCATGCATCAGATTAATTGCTATTAAAGCATTATCCATTTAACAGAATTCACACATGGCTCATTTTCTGTCACCCTCCTGTTTCCACCATGGGACAAAGGCTGTTTTCAAGAGCTACCAAGCTAGGATGTATATATGCCAGGCATGGTGGTGGACATTTCACAACACATAAACTCACACCAATGGCAGCCCTCCAGAGCAGATGCTTTCCTACCCCTATTTCACAGATTAAGTGAATAAAGTCCAGAAAAATTAGCCTGGATTAGAGTCATTTTACTGAGCTTCAAAGATATACTTTTTTGTTCTGTTTCTTTCATAATTTGAGACAACAACAATAAAACCTTTATTTTGGTGTTCTGGTCTTTAGTCTGATTCAAGAATTGCAATAAAAGATGGAATAAGTGTGTTCCTCACACACTGCTGTGGCATGGCACTGAGGTTTGCTTAACCTCCTGAATTCTAAAATCAGACTTCAGAGTTGACAATGAAATCATGACCCTGGCCTTGGGCAATTTTCTCATCTCTTCGGTGCACTGGAGTCTTTTATCTCTGAAATGGAGGCAATCATACAGTGACATACCCAGGGTTCTTGTGAAACCAATTGAGCTAGTGCGCATAGAGCTCTGAATCCAGGGCTGGGCATCTCCCAAGCTCCTACTACCATGATCCGTCTTCTAAGCCGCATGGCCCTATTCTACATTAGGGACCCACCGGCATTTTTCATTAAAGATACTTTGTACATATGTTTGCAATACCAAGCAATGAAACCAAGCAAGACGAATTAAACCTGGATGCTTTCTATGAGTTGTGAAGAGTTTAATAAATGAGGCAAAGAAGAAAGAAAAAGACTGAAAAGTCAGTGGAACTTTCCTCAGCCTTTCTTTACAGAATGCTAGTCATCAGATTGCAAAGCATCACCTTCAGTGAGCCTGTCAGGAGCCAGCATTTCTTGCCTACTAAAGGCCCTACATGGTTTCTTTGCAGTTGTGAGAAGTCAGCTCCAGGGAAAGGCAAGACCATTACAGTTGCCCACCCTTGCCCCTCACTGTCCCAAAGTGTTCTGAACACAGAAACGAAAGCATCCTTCCAAAACCGTAGTCTTTGATCTTCTTAGCTACTTTAATTTTTCAGACTAACTTCGGTCAGAAGCATAGTGACGGTTTGCGTGAAATGAGAAGCGGGAGATGTCACATCCTCTCCAGTGGTAATTAGAAGAATGAACACAGAACCTTCTGGGAGTAGATTTAGAGGCTGCACAGCAAAGAAGATGAAGATCAAGAGAATGAGAGGCTTAAGGGGGCATCTTCCTCTCACTGGAGTCATTGTTGCCAAGATTGTTGGCTGCCAAATATCTAAAGAGTGTTTTTCAGGACCCCCCTCCTCATTTAGAATAAGTGGTATTTTTCACATAGAACGGGTTCCCCCATGTTTTTAGACAGGACCCTAAGAGGAAAATCAGAGAAGAGGAAGCTTGACCGAGGCAGTTAATGTCTCATACATCTAAAATGCTCATTTTTTTTTTCCAAGACAGGGTTTCTCTGTGTAGTTTTGGAGCCTGTCCTGGATATTGCTCAGACCAGGGTGGTCTCAAACTCACAGAGTTCCACCTGGCTCTGCCTCATGAGTGCTGGGAATAAAGGTGTATTCCACCACTGACAGGCTAAAATACTCATTTTAAGTGTGATGACTGTGAGCATTTACAAATCTAAATGATCAGATTCTAGAAGTAGCAAGTGTGTTTTTTTTTCATTCTAAAATGTGTCTTTCAACATATTTCAGTCCTCTTTTATGTTATGAAAGCTCCTTTCCCATTGATCATCTTTTAGTTCAGTTTCAGGGCAGTTACTAAGTCATAACTATAGCTAGTCTATATTTTATTCTTCAAGACCATGTTCCTCTTTGGGAAAGTCAAGACACTTTGGTAGAACATTGGATCATATTCAGTCTTCTAATATAGAGGAGCTAATTTGAAAACTTAAGGAACACGGGAATGCAGAATGATGCCCAAACCCTTCTCATCAAGTGCTTTATACAAACCACACCTACTAGTTTGATTTCTATTGCTATGAAATGCACCATGGCCAAAAGCAACTTGGGAAGGAAAGGGTTTATTTGGCATATAGGTTATAGTCCTTCGTTCAGGGCAGCCAAGGTAGGAATTCACAGCAGTAACCTGGAGTCAGGACCTGAAGCAGGGACCACAGGGAACTCTGCTTATTGGCTTGTTCTCTATGGCTTGCTCAATCTGCTTTCTTATATAATTCCAAACCATCTTCTCAGGGTAACATTGCATACAGTGAACAGGGGATCATTAATCAAGAATATGACTTGCAGACATGCCCACAGGCCAGTGTGATGGAGGCTATCCCCAGCTGAGGTTCCCTCTTCCCAGGTGAACCCAGTTTGTGTTATGTTGACAAAACTAACCAGCACACACACTGTAGTGGTTTGGATGAGAATGACCTCCATAGGCTCATATGTTTGAATACTTGGGCCCCATTTGGTTGAACTGTTTAGGAAAGATAAGGAGGTGTGTCCTTATTGGAAGAAGTATGTCACTGGGGTGAACTTTGAGGTTTCACAAGCCTATGTCATTCCTACTTAGCTCTCTCTTTCTGCCTCCTGCTTGTGGACAAGATGTAAGCTCTTAGCTACTGCTCTAGTGCCATGCCTGTCTGCCATGCTAGTCATGGACTAACCATCTGAGACTCTAAGCCCCAATAAAGTCTTCTTGTATAAGTTCCCAGGGTGTTTCTTCACAGCCACAGAAAGGTAACTAAGACAGAAATTGTTGATGCCAAGGAGTAACTCATGCTGGTTTTTGGAGGAATGTGGAAGACTTTGGGACTTGGGACTAGGAAAGAAATTACATGAGTGTTGTAAGCAGGGCTTAAGAGGCAATGTTAGTGGGAGGCTGGAAGACAATAAACTCTTCTTCTGTAAGTTGCCTCGGTCATGGTGTGTCTTCATAGGAATAGCAAAGTAAGAAAACAAACATCCAGACACAAAACGTTCCAAAGTAAGTTTGTACATTTTGTTATTATGCCATTGAATTCTTTAGGTATTGGACATTAATTGGATGTGTATTTCAGGAGCTTATTTTTGCATATGGTCTGCATAGGGCTGGTACTATTCTGGCAATCAGGAGAAGTATTAAAACCAGAGAGTGGTAACTCTGTAGGTATCTTCTCCCACTTCAAAATTCTTTGGTAGTTTTAACATCTTATTTATTACTGACCTCAACCCATAGTTGCCTCTTTTCTTTTTTAAAGGTGTATGTGTTTTTTAAACCTGTGTGTGTGTGTGTGTGTGTGTGTGTGTGTGTGTGTGTGTGTGTGTGTGAGTGAGTGCCCATAGACGCCATGACAACTGTAGAACCCCTGGAGCTATTGGTTATGAGCTTAATGGGTGCTGGGAACTTAATTCAGGTCCTCTGGAAGGTTGTTAGAAGGCACTGTTAGCTGCTGAGCCATTTCTCCATCCCTCCACCCATAGCTTCCTGCTGTCCTGCCAGCTCAATACTTTTGTCAAAAGAGCATTTTTGTTGTGACCATTATAGTAATTTATATTTTCTGTCTGAAAAAAAAACATGTTTTTTTAATATTTCTTTTCTTTTTGACTTCTCAGAGCTATAAAAATTTTAGGACTTCTCTGATGTTTCTACAATATCCTTTAAAATATGAAATTTCATTATAGACCCCACTGATCTATAATACTGTTATTTATTATTTCCAAATACATAGTTCTTCAAATAGATTAAATGATTTTTTTTCCTGTTTAAGTATTTTCCCCTTTGGGGTTCCTTTATGGATAATAGATTCTGAAATAGATTAAACTATATTAAAATGAATTACTCATTTTTAAACTAGCCTAAGCAGCATTTGTTTCATATAAAAATAAAAATATCTCAGAATAAGAATGATTATCTTTTCTCTAGCACCAGGTTGTTTCCCCTGCCTGTTCCCCATCCTCTGCAAAAACGCCTCCAGTCACATGGAGCAGGTGAGGTTTTGAGGCAGATCACTTTAAGATTGGGCAGCTTCAACTGACAGGAAGTTCTTCCTAAGGCTGTGGTGGAAAGTACCTCAGTGTGACTTCTTAAGTCAAGTTGTCTTTCCAAGACCAATTTCCCCAGTGCCTTTCTGGACTGCCCTCAAACCGACCTGTGGGGTCCTCCTTTTCTTCAGTCCCTCTTCACACCGTGGCATGCAATTCTTAGTAGAACATCCTCTTCAGGGGCTGAATTCAACATTGTGTTGCAGGGATATTTCAAATATAGTAGTGTTTTAATTCGATGAAATCCTCTAAAATGCTTCTCACAAAGATCTTTTAGGGAGCTTGAAGGAAATTCACTAATAATTTAGCCTCTTCTGAAATTTTCATCAGTAAGACTATGAAATGTTGACTTTAAGGAATAGAAGCTCCACACACATAAAACTGTTGTTCTATCTCTTGTACACATACAGAAAGAGAGGGGGTAGATATGAGAGGGAGAGAGGGAGGGGGGGTAGAAGGGAGGGAGGGAGCAAGTGATTGAGGGAGTGAAAGACAGATAGACATAGGCCAGGCGGTGGTGGTGCACTCCTTTAATCCCAGCACTCGGGAGGCAGAGGCAGACGGATCTCTGTGAGTTTGAGGCCAGCCTGGTCTCCAAAGAGAGTTCCAGGAAAGGCACAAAGCTACACAGAGAAACCCTGTCTCACAAAAAAAAAAAAAAAAAAAAAAAAAAAAAAAAGACAGACAGCGACAGAGAGAACCAATCTAAATTAATAAGTGTAGATTCCTCATTTTAAAAATTCGGACCTGGCTTGTAAGGGAGGGAGGTTGGACTAATGGGAATTCCACACTGAGAGGAGGAAAGCAGACTTGACGTGTCTCCATCTGATAGCTTCGAAGTTAGACTCAAGTTCTTCTGCTTTTTAATCATTACATAGACCTGAAGCAACTAAATTGCTATCAAAGCCTTGGTTTCCCACTGTAAAAACAGGGGCCACTATACTGTCCATATTCATATCTTGGGGGGAAAATGGAAGCAATTATCACAACACTAATATAATGAAAACCAAATAAGACTACAATTGTCATTTACATTATTAATATGAGTTACCACCTTCAGTGGCTCTGCTGGTGCTTTATTTCAGTGGTAAGATCAAGGACTGGGTGCCCAATATCCTGGACTTATAACCCAGCTTTGCCGTTTATAAGATGGTTTAGGAATGTTACTTAATCTTATGGCACTTTCGTGTCTTATCTGCAAACTGAGGATAGTAATGATACCCACATTAAAAGAGCAGGTGCAGAGGCCACAGAAGAGGACCCCACCTGTTACCAAGGCTCAAAAATATTAGCAGTTCGTGATTAGCCTAGCTGAAGTCACAAGTGATGCCCATCCCATTGCTACCACTCTAAGGAAGCAAAGTTAACACCACAGGAAGAAATTACATTTAGATCATAAATGGGGCAGGTCCATGAGTGATCACAATGCATGCCAAAGAAGAATCAAATGAAAAAATATTTTAAAGCAAATAAAATTTAAAACATCGTCACCTCTCCTTCTCTCTTATTCATGTAGGAAGAGCTACTTCAGAGAACCAGAGGATAAAGACACACACCTGACTTTCCTGACAGCTTCCCTCTCTGCAACTGAAAGGCAGTCACGCATTTATGAATAAAATATGAAAGTAATATGTAAATATGTGTTACTCTGGGAAATTAAAAGGTATGTAAACAGCTTGTATCTCACTGAAAATAAAAACCACACATGCTAAAAGGAACATATATATCACACCCCCTTCTCCCAAGGCTCGGCGATCACTATAGAAGAGTAGGTGGAAAGAGTACAATGGAATGAGGCAGTGGATGATGACTTACTACGTGGAAGCATTGTCTTTAAAAATCTAGGGCGGCTGCACATATGACCTCACAGCAGCTGTGACAGCATGACAAGACCTGTGCATGCCCAAGCCAGGCCAAATCCCAGCATGGAGAGGGGAGCTAGGCATCAAGTCCTACCCCTAGCAGAGGAGCCATTGGCAACTGGTAGTTGCTAGGAGATGAGTCAGTCTTCTCTAACAGTAAGACCCTGGTTAAGTTAACCATAATCTAATAGAAGGTCACACAACCAAGAATATTTGGGCAGCACAAATGGTCTTGATGGATTAAAAAAAGAAGACACAAAATTGAGTGGGTAGAAAAGCAGAGTTGATCTATGAAGAGCTACAGGAGGGAGGTAAATAAGATCAAAATACCTTGCATAAAATTCCCAAATAACTAATAAAATATTGTTTAAAAATCACACTCACACACATAAAGTGTACAGCAAATTTCAAAGGCCAGGAGCTAAAATACATCCTCATTTAGCTTTGAAATCCTATTACTTCCATTCACAATGGGGATGATTTTTTGCAATGATTCTAAAATTTTAATGAGTCCATGGAGCCTTGTTAAAAATATAAGAGTTTGAGATGTTCATTTTTAACTACTTCATAGTCACAGTTTCCTGATATTTGTGATGCTATTTCTTACTGCAAATCTTTATTCTTAGCTTAGATATGTGCAACACAAGGGTGTACAAACAGTTACACCTCTGTGAGTAGAATAGCTTGGAAAAATTGGTTATGAAATTCATCAACTTTACCACGATGGTAATGAACTCATGAGTTAATAGCTGTGAGGTAGGGAGACTTAAGCAGTCTATCTCCAATTCCTGCTTGAAAAAATTGTATCAGTTGATGAGAATCACAGAAATTCATTGCTGATAGTGCAGCTTAAGAAAGATATTAATGAGAGGATACTCAAACATGCACACGTTCAAGTTCAAACTTTACAAGATCCTCCAACTCTCACCAACCCGAGCTGGGAGCTTATCCCGGCAACACAATGTGTCTTGTGCCTCTTTAGCCTCTGATGCTGATGGCCAGCACTACATTAGAACATAAGGTCGGCTACCTGGGAAACTGAGACATACTGTGATCTGGAAAATCTTCAAAGTGGTGGCACTGCTTGGGAGAGGATTTTCATGATGAAAGCTAATGAAAATTGTACTTGTTGTACTTGCTATTTATTTTTGTCATTCTTCCAGAAACATAAAACTGTATTTATTCTATTATCTTATTTTCAACAACTATGAGCCTTATTCATAGGAGCCCAGGAATTAGATGATTTTAGTCGATTGGCCAGTTTTGTATTTGGGGTTTTATTTTGTTTTTCTTGTGAATGAAGTTAAAATCAATGCAAACTGCATGAATTTTGAAGTCAGGGTAAAATGGATTTGAAACTCTCTTAGATTACCTGACAATTAACATAATTTTATAAGTCAGAATCTTTAAAGGCTGTAATGTCAAAGTGGTTGACAACTTGTTGAGTACTAACTATAAAATGTGTGATGTACCAAGAGAAGATCCTATGCTTCTTACCACATTCAGGAAGTTTACAGCATTATCTCAATATTTCAAATGAAAGAAAGGTCTCCCAAGTCATTATTTCTTCAGGAAATCACGTGATGAAAGGTGAACTTAAATCTAGACCAATCTGATTCTACAATACATACTTTTACCTATTACAAGATACTGATGGCAATTAGAAAGGAGAAGGATGTAAGTCTAAGTCAAGCTCTTCTGACCCTCCATAAAGAAACCAGCATTTGAGCTGTTAACCTGAAGAGAAACAAAGCAATGCTGGAGAATTTGTCTTAGCATCAGAGGCTGGCCAGCAGCAGATGGACCACAAGTCATTCAATGGCTCTGGCTTTTGTTTTCACTATTGACTCCTACTCCCTTTCCCACGTTGTAGTTCCAGGAGGTAGACCTCCATTGTGGTGATATTTTATTTGTACTTTAGTAAATAAAGCTTGCCTGGATATCAGAGGAATAGGAACAGCCATTTATAAGTAAACACAAAAGTCATGCAATGTTATCACATGCCTTTAATATTATGACTTGGCAGGCAGGAATGTGTCTGGATCTCTGTGAGTTCAAGGCCACACTGGAAACAGAGCCAGGTGTGGTGGCACATGCCTTAAATTCCAACACTAGTTAACCATGGACGTCTGGGTACACACACAGACAGGAAGTGACAGAGCTGGACAGGAAGAGGAAGTGAGGTAGCTGGGCTAAGAGAGGCAATGAGAGGGCAGAACACGGCATATAGGTGTGGTAGACAGGAAGTAACTCACATTTGGAAGCTGCCGAGTTGGTGAGGTAAGGTTAGCTGTGGCTTTCCCTATTTCCTTGATCTCTCTCAGGCTTTCCCCCCTCTATCTGGCTCTGTGCTTTTTTTTAATTTAATAAGACCATTTAGAAATTCATCTACACTTCACAGTGAGACAAAGGCTGTCCATATTCATTTAACATGCCCAATATTTATTTATCAGCCCCTTTCCAACATGGTACTTATTAAATGGAAAATGATGTTCCTACAGGGTTTATATGGCAGGTTTGTTTTTTTTTCCTACACATATAAAATTGTTTATTTCTTATTACTGTGCACTTTTTATTCCCACCTACATTTTCTAGATGAGGAAACCAATGCTTAAATTAAAAGCTAAATATGTACACAAGTTCATCCTGCAAGTTTCAGAGCCATGGTTTTTACATATTTTGTGAGGTTTAATTATGTGTTTCTAAAAAACTTACTTTTAAGATAACTGAAGTAGTTTCAGATATCTAGTGAGTTATACCATTCTAGACTCTTAGAACAGCAACAGGTGGTTTCATCCACACAATGATGCACTTGGGCCAAAACCATATGTCTGTTACAACTAATAAGAATAAAAGATGTCTAAACACAATTATGATAATTATTAAAGCTTACTTGATGTTTATATAAGGCATTATAATAGAAAAAGAAGGATGATGTTCCTGGGGGGAACCTTGTATAATAGTCGTTTTGTTAAATAATAGATAGAAATGAAACATTTACATTAAGTTTCAGGGAAATTAATGGAAGAGGAGGCAGAAAGATTGTAAGAGCCTGAGGACCAGGATACCTTGCCAGACACTATTCCAAACATGACAAAGAAGTTGCATCATGACATCTCAACAATATGGTTGCTTAAACTAGACCTGAATAATGACAACACCAGTTGACAAGGCAATGTGGACAGGGGGCATTTTACAAGGTCCCATGCCTAGATGAAGAGCTATATATAGTAAATCAATAGCTGCTGAGAGAGGGAGAGTAAACTTTATTCAGGGATGACCCCTTATACAGTTTATCCAATCCAAAGAGAACAATCCTAACCAATATACATAGAAACTATGTTAAATGGAGTCTTTAGGAATATGCATATGTAGATCTAAAATATTTTTATATATATATGAAATCTTGAATTTGAGTGGGACCAGGGAAGGACGCTAGAGAAGTTGGAAGAGGGAGAAGCATGGGTATAAGTGATATAAATATAATATTCATATATGAAACTCTGAATAAATAAATACAAAATAATAGATAGATAAGGTTATAATATGTGTACAAAATAATAGGTAGATAAGGTTATAATATGTGTGCCTTTTCTTGTCCCTTAATTAAATCATATGCAAGTAAAGCCATGGTTTTAGATCAAATAGAAGAATGATTAATTCTATTTTACAAAACTATACAAGATTTTAAAAGATCCAGTCAAGTTACCGTCATGAGTTAAACCATCCTGTCCTCTCTATGAGGTTGGGAGACATACTACTCCTGATCTTGGTTTTCAGTATTGTGACTCACTGATTCTACTCACCCCTTCAGTCTTAATTCTGGACCATTATTACCATTCATCATACTTCAATAGCCCTTATTCCTTTCAGCTTCTGGGTTTCTTGTCACAGGACTATTGTGTGTACACTTCTCTGTTCTACCGGTGCTCCTCCTTCTAGCTCCTCCCAAGAGTGCCTCTTTCACAAGGCTGAGAGCTCAGCTTGAGTATGATCTTTGAGAGTCCTTCCAGCACATCCCCAGCAGCTCCTCAGCACCTACTGCATCACTCTCCTTGAATTCTTTTCTACTTTTTAGAATTTATAACTGTTTAAATGATTGATTTACTTCTTTGTGGTCCCCACCTCCTACTTGAGTGTAATTACTTGAGGACAGTCATCAACAGTATATTAGATCACAGCAGACGTGCTGGAACATGGTGTGAAGTCAAAGTTTGTTGGCTTCAGATGAACAAGTAAGAATAAATGGACTAGGCATATTTATTATAACCATTTCTTTTAAGTTATTTAGGAGAGTCTCATGCTGCATAGTGTTTATTAACAAACTGGAATTTCTTCAGGCTCTTTTAGCTTAAAAGTCTAAGATCTGCTACTAAAAATTAATGAAAGGAAAAACCTACAGGCTCTTACTTCAACTACACACCAAGCTCTAAACACAGAGGTACTTGGGAAAGAGAAGCAAAACAAGCAACAGGGAACTATAAGTACAGGCAATGAAATCTGAAATAGCTCCTGTAAAAGAATCCAGTTACCATTCATCATTAACATAACAGTGTCAGACATCCCCTGTGAAGACAATTCAGTAGGAGCCAAATTATAGAATATATCTTTATGAAAGAGAGCCTGTATTTTATATAAAGGCAAATCTCTATTCAAAAGTGTAGGAATAGTCACTCACATATCAGCAGTACCTACCAGATCCACAATTAATAATAATAATTACAATATTTTATAATTACAATACAATTACAATAATTTACAATAAAATTAACAATAATTTATAAATAGATAATATCTAATAAATGATTAATAAATAATTACAAAATGTTATTGTTATTATTATTATAAATAATCTGATATTTATTCCTCACAAGAATATTATGGTTCCTTACCCACAAATGTGCTGACATGTTGGTAAGGAAGATGTAATTATTAACTTAGGTTTGCAGATGGACAGACAGGTTCATGGAGCATTGCTTGATTTACCCTGTTATCTCCAGCTTCACTCTGTCTTGTGCCTTTCATGAGGCTCTGTGTTCTCTTCATGATAAGGCTATTCTTAGAGCGTACCACATACTGAGTCTTCTTTCAAAATATAATCTTCAGAAAAAAATTAATGGTCTATACAGTAGCGTGGATACATCTCAAAACCATGCAATTCTAGAAAAGATAAGTGACAGAAAAGAGAGTCATGGTTGCCAGCAATTGTTAGGGGAGATATCTGTCAATGAAAAGGATAGGAAGAACCTTCTCAGAGTGGTGGAAACATTCTATTTTCAGTTCAGTGGCAGAAGCTCAACTTCAGCCATTGCTAGAATGCAGCAAATTATACAACCAAAGTTGATGGATTTTTGTATACAATGAGTGAGAAAATATATCCATTTCCCTCTTATTATAATGTATAATTTTTAATGTTGAAAATTAAGAGAAACATAATTACCTATGCTATGGTTTACATATATCCATATAACATATATAACATATATATAAACCATATATAACATATATGGTTTACAGAAGTCCATGTTTTAATAGTTATTCATTAGAGTGGCCTTATGAAGAAATGATGAGACTATTTGGAGGTAGGTACAAATTGGAGTCTTTTGGTTCCTGAGGGCAGGTCTTGAAGGGCAAACTAAGAACCCAGCTCTCTCCTCTCACTTTTAACACAGTTATGCAGTAAGTAACTTTGGTCTGCCATGAACTGCTACCATGATATTTTGCCAAAGCAGACAATATTAACCACTCAAGAATAAACCCCCACAAACCTGCGAGCCAAATAAAGCATTTCTCATGATAACTTGTTTACCTAAGGTATTTGTGATAGTAACAGAAAGCTGACTTCAAAAACTTTACAGTTTCTAATGTAGATTTTGGATATTTAATCAAGTATTTTAGATATCATAACTCATATACAGCTTATTATGATTTTATCACTAGTTAATATATAAAATTTTGAATACTCAAAAAAACATATTACATGTTGACGTTTGAATCACTCTTGTTCCTCAGTAGACAATGGTCAGCTTGTTTCCATTTTAATGTTACAAATACTTCTGTACTGGATGAGTGGTCACACATTTGTGTGTACATCTTTTTGGTTTCACTTTAAAGACACAGTTTAAGGTGAGGAATGATTACACTTCTGATAGATATTTCCACACTACTGTCTAGGAATGTGCCATTTCACATGTACTTTAGCAACAAGTAGGAATGACTTATTAGTAAATTATTGATAAAACTGGGGATCTAATTAATTTTATTTCTGGCCAAGTTGATAACAGAAAAATAAAAATATGTATTTCTGTTTTGCAGCTAACAGGGCTCCATTTCCTTATGGCCATCTAAAAATTCTAGCAAATGATGTTTTTCCCATTAGAATTTACTTTTCTCATTAATTCTTGAATGCTGTTTTTATATTAAGGATATTATCCCTTGTCACATTAGTCACTAACAGTTCCCCATTCATATTTCAACTTTTATATTTTTATATTGAAAGCAAATTTTAGCATTTATATACTTGGCCTATATTCTTTAGAGAACTGTCACTCCAGCTCAAGTTTAGATAAAAGCTTAAATATATGCATGTGTTCTTTTTAATCTCTATCATTGGGTTTTAAGTATTAGATTTTCTTACTTGTACTTGCCCAAGCCGCAGTCCATTTTTTTTTCATTCTTTATTGCAGGCTCATCAAAGCACCTTTGTAAAAATTTTCCAGTTCCCAACTTAGAATATAAATATTTTCTGTTCAATGATAAAATCTGTGATCCATCCCCAACAACAGCCATTGCTTCATATTGCCAATGTTAGTAAGAGCATTTTGCTCATTCACAAATATTATTACTATAAATGAAAGAATCCTCAGGACTTAAAGCAATTTCATCCTGGCCTAGGTAATCTGATCCAGTATCATTCCCTGTGTCAGTCATCTCAGAATTGACTGGCAAAAGTGAATGAGGTGCGGTGGCTGAATAGATGTAACTTAAATTTCTGAGTTTGCCAGAATCTCAGCCACTAGAGGCTTTGAAGATCAGCGCCAACACTGAGTCCTCTGGATGGAAAGCCAGAAAACGGAGAACTTGCATTTCTAGAGCTGTTGATTTGGCACAAAACCAGATGAGTACAGATCCAGTTTGAGAACTCACTTGCCCCTCCCAACAGAAAATAAAAATGGATAAAAGGCTCACAGATAAAGAACTCAAGAGCAGTTCTTACAAATACAATCTTACAAAAATGAAACTACCCAAATCCAAAATTACTAGATCATCAATTATGATAATTTTTCAACATACCTGAGTTATAGTAGTGCTTCCTCAAGCATTCACTTGGAACTAACATTTATTTGGCTCCTAAAGCACAGAAATTCCTGTAAATGGCATTGCTGTTGGCACCTTGCCTGTAAAATAGTCATACATTCTTGGTTGCCCATGCACTTTATAGTTCCCTTTATTTTATACAAATGCTTCCATGTGTTACTTTCAATTTTGTTTATGGGGACAGAGAAGAGAGTGAGAAATGAAGCCATGAAGACATAATTGCATAGTGTAGACTACTCTGAATATCAAAGCAACTGGATTCTTGAGACTATCCCAAGGACAAGCAGAGTAGACATGGAGCTGTTTCAGTCTGCTCCTCTGGGACTTGGGATAGTCATAAAAGTAAGCTTGGTGTTGGTGTTTTGTTGAGTTAATAACAAAGCTAACAGTTGCTTTTAAATTAAGACCAATTCTATAGAGATTTCTATCCATATCAAATTTGCCACAAATAAAACATTTTAGCATTACTTTTTTAAAAATATAAAGTGACTAGTATCAGATACTCAGTACAGAATTTGTACAACAAAATTCACCTAAAACATTGTCAAATCACAGACAGAAGAGGAGAGTTCTCCACTGCTATGGGAGTTTACTCTGTGAGACATCTGGACCGCAGTATACTTGAGCATATGCCTTTTTTTCAGGCAAGAGGAAAATACCAGAAAATTATGATATCTCTTATTTTCTCAGTAGAGTAAAATAGTCATATTGTCAATGCTATTCATTGTTAGTACAAATAAAATTGGTTGAAGAACAACAGAAGTGGACATCTTAAGGTATGAGACTTTATTTGCCATTCTTATAAGCATGACAATATATTTAATATTTTATCAAGTTCATGAGGACACTATTTAAATGTGATTAAATTTGCATTGACTATTCCAGATAGATAAATGTGTTAATCTAGTTAACTTCTGAGTGTTTGCTATGTATCTAGCATCAAGCCAAAAGCTGATAATACAAAGAGGTTAATACACAATGCTCATAAGGATGAAACATCTAAATAATCTTGTATAATTTCTTGTACAATTCATAACAGTAGCAAAATTACAGTTATGAAGTAGCAACAAAATAATTTTATGGTTGGGGTCCCCATGACATGAGCAACTGTATTAAAGGGTCTCAGCATTAGGAAGGTTGAGAACCACTGCTTAGGCTCTATCAAGCTGACAACTGGAGTTAACTAAGACACCATTTAGACCGGGAACAGGTTCCTTCTCTTAGATATACCCTTTGATCCAATGTAGGTAGAGATGCACTGAGCCCTGGGAGTACAGAAGGAGCAGCTAGAAGATGTGAGATTTCCTAAGCCATTTCTTGAAGCTCAAGAATACAACAAATTTAGACACAGAATTGGAAGATGCTCGAATAGGCCCTGGAAAGCCAATGAAGTAAAAGAATCCAGAAACATGTTAAATGTAAAAGGTGGTTCTGTTTGGCAAAGTGTAGACAGAACGGGGTGTTCATGATGCTTGAATTAGACGAACGAAAAAGATGCCATTGAGGTTTTTAAGAACTGAAATTAAATGTAACTAGGAATGTGATGGAACTGACCTTAGCGACTGGGTATAGCTAAAGAACAAAGCTCTTGCCTAGCAACACCAAGACCCTAAAATCCATCCAAAGAGAACAAGGAAAATGAAATGTTTTTAGAAACAAATTTGAGCTGGCAAAACTACTAGGAGGAAAACAAATCTTACCAACTTGAAGAAAAATAAACATGAGCTCTTCAGTGTTTGCTCACTAAAAAGACTTTCTGTGACCTATAGACTGGGGATATGATTTCCCCAGTAGAGTTGATGCCTGCATCATGCAGAGTGTGCTACATAATGCAAACAAATTAATTTTGTGATGTGGCTTTTCCTTAAAGAAAACTTTTACAAAAGGGTTGAAATTCACCCAGAGACAAAGAAAAGGATACTATTTCAGAGAAATCAGAGTTAACTATAACCACTTAGCTGACCTTTTACAGACAAAAGCTATTCCTTTTGATAGAGCCCCTCTTAGAGAGAGAAGATCAAATAGAAGTCCAGTGTTCTAATAAGGATCAAGTGAACAGATTAACTTTTCACTTAAGCATTTAAATAAATATTCAAGACAAGTTCACCTGAGGACAACAGTAACATGGAGCAATGAACTCTGATAACGGAGTTTTGAGGACCCATTAGAGGCCTTATAGACAATAAATCTAGCAATTATGCCAACCTTGACTCTGCTAAATCAGCTGAGCAATTACAAATATTGTATCTGTTCCTTGAATAAAAGGTAGCCATTCTCTTATTTCTCTTTAATTTTTCAAGTTCAACACAAGGCTTTGGAATTGAATCCCTACCTGTTTCTCATTTTAATATGCCACCCAAGGACTTAACATGGAAAGGACTCCAAATTTCTGTGCAAAAGTCCAAAAGGAAGCTTTAGGCTTGAATGACACATTTTAAGAATTCTTGGAAACTAATATTTTACCCTGTTTAAAAAAGTTTTAAATATATGTTGAAGAAACTTTTACAACTAAAAATAGAAAATGATACTTTGCAGAGACAAAGTATTAGGAATCATGAAAAAAAAAAATGAAGCCTAGCTGTAAGCTCACTCTCAAGCCTGCACACCTGGCCCACATCAAAGGCCTCTTGGCCTCTCTTCTTCTCCTCCCTCCACTCCAGCCCTGCTTAAGTCCCTGCTGACACTTTCCCACTCCTGGGTAGAAGTGATCCTTGGCATATTTCATGGTTGCTGTTGTCTGAATTCAGGACACAGAAATGAACAGAATATAAAAATAATAATTTTGCTTTGGGCTATTAGATAAAAAGCTTGTTTGATTATGTATGTGAGTATCTACTGGGGAATCAATCCACCTCTTCCTTTTTTAACAAAACTCTGAGTGGTAGTTCATTAACTTAACACTAGTAGGCCCAATAATTGATTTTTAAGGTTTTATTCATTTGCCTGCACATATGTACCATGTTAGTGCCTAGTGCCTGCCAAAGCCAGCATGGGGCATCAGATAAATCCTGGTATTTCAGTTACACAAAGTGGTAAGCTGCCATGTGAGTGCTGGGAACTGAACACAGGTCCTCCGAAAGAGAGGTCTGTAGTGGGTAGCCATTCCAGCTTTGATCTGGAAGTTCCAGCCCCCATTGAGGCTTCGGTAACTGTCATGCCTACAAGGCGGGACTGAGAGAGGACCCTGAAGACCAGAGATCCGGATGCTCCAGCTCTCTTGGTTTCTGGACCCTGGATACTGGAGGTAGACCGAACAGAGTTCTCCAGAGAACACCGCTGGACTGAGCTACTCCTTTCCCAGACCCTGTTACCTATCACTTTACTTGTTAGTTACCCCACCAAATAAACCTCCCTTTTAACTACGTGGAGTTGCCTTAATAATTTCACCAATAGAGGTCAGTGCTATCAAACACTGAGCCACCTCTCTAGCCTCCAATAATTGAGTTATATACTTCAAACAGGTAAACTTTTATTGTACATGGGTTTCATTTTAAGGCAAGTTCTTTAAAAACAAAACAAATAATATTCACTGGATGGTAGGCTTAAATTTAGTCCACTTTTGCAGCATTACAACCAGCAATTAAGGCAAAATTACATCAGACTCCCTCAGGTAGGTTTTGTGTCTCTAATTGGCCCTTTACATCCCCCAGAATATTGATGGCATACATCTCAAATAACCATGTACATTTCTGATTGCTCTCATGTATAAATCGATTTTTCAAAGTTATTATTTAGTGTTTTTTTTTACAAACATGAAAAAGGGTTTTGTTTTTGCTTGTTTGCTTGTTTGTTTTATGACTAAAGTTCACAACATTGCAAGACCCTGTGATTAGCATATTTAAAAAGAGGTCTTATGGACAGAAAAATTTTAAGAGCCAGAGGATTAGGATGTCTGTGGTGAGACTGAGCCTTCTAGCTAAGACAGAAAAGTTACATTCGCGAAATCGCAACAACATGGCTACCTAAATAATACTTGAATGATTTCAACAACAGTGAACAACCCAGTGGAGATAGTGGAGATCTCACCATGAAGCCCCAACCTAGATCATTACTGAACTGGTTATCTAACATGATGTGGTCAGCCCTAGAAATATACACATGTAGGCAGCAGATTGTATTGATATATTGATTTATTTATATGTATCTGCAACAACAATGATTAAAGGATACGGGTCTGTGAATTTGGGAGGGAGGAGGGGGGAGACATAGAGGAGGGAGGACAGGGAGGGGAGAAATGACGCAATTTTATTTTTTAATCTAGTTGTTCCCACACTGCTGAGGCTTCTTTCTTTCTTTCTTTTTTTTTTTTTTTTCCAAGACAGGGTTTCTATGTGTAGTTTTGGTGCCTGTCCTAGATCTTGCTCCATAGACCAGGCTAGCCTTGAACTCACAGAGATCCACCTGTCTCTGCCTCCTGAGTGCTGGGATAAAGGCGTGTGCCACCGCCACCCAGCCACTGAGGCTTCTTTCATTTCTAGCATTGCCTCTGCATCCTTTGAAAATGAAATCACCATGACTATGGTTGTAAATTTCTGTATTTGCTCTTCCATTTAGCTTAGCTTTATGCCCATGTCATGTGGTCTCAATAAGTATTGCTTTGTAATATATTTTGATTTGAAGCAAACAACAAGGGGCCCCTTTAATTTTATAGCACAATGGAGTTGGTTGTAGACTTTTTTTTACTTTAGTTTTTTTCTGGTCTCCATAAGGGTCCTTTCATTTTGATTGGCTTTGTTTACTTCTTTGGTATCTTTACTTGATTCCTTGAATATATACTCCCTTATCTCCTCTATTTATTCTCCTTTATCACCATAATTCATGCTCTAAGGGAAATAAGCAGTGTCCTTGAAGATTAAATTAATGGGAAGAATATATTAGATGATGAAATTTCCTGTTAGCTAGAGGTGCATTGAAATGGGTGAGCACAAGGTATTATCTCAAGAGGTTTTCTGCAATGAAAATTTCATAACTTACGAAGCTCTAAGGAACAATCCAACCTCAACTCTTGAGGCTATATTAAAAATAATTGAAACAAACCCTCACTCATTTTAATTGATATTTTAGGAAAACCACTGTAATATTTTTCAGTTCACCCAAAACAGGAACAAACTACTTTTCATATCTGGAAATTTGTGCAAAGCACAATAGAGGTGGAGAAAGAGGAAACACTGAAAAAAATAGCAATAACAGTAATGTATGAAATTATAAATCATTTGTAAACATATGTTAGTTAGAAGGAACTGGTCTGCTATCCCATAGGAAACATTAACTTATATTAGAATGATTTTCTTTACCGTAGCCTAGAGCAGTGAATCATAAAAGTAGCAATTAAATAGTTTTGCTATGCCAAGCATAATACTATCGATAATATGCCCCACCCAACAGTTGGTGTACACTTAGGCCAGCTACTCAACTGCCATCTCACCTTCTTTTGTTATTTATGTTGTTAGGGAGACTATAAAAATAAGATACTAGTTTCCAGGGTCCCATTATAGCTAGTTCTAGTAAATAAGCAGAAAAAAAAATATCATAGTGAGGGAAGAGTCTTTCTTTTAAAAGGAGAATATTCCTAATCCTTGTGGGCCTTGCTCTGCCCCTCACTGCCCTACCACTGGGACTATGCTATCTCAGGATGTGGCATCTGATACTGTAGCAAGTGTCTTGATACCAGGGAGGGGGAGCCAAGAGTCAGATAGGAACCCTTCAGCCTAGTGACACCACACATGCTGTGTGACATCAACTACAGTCATTTGGCCACAACCTGTTTTGGTTATCTTGGGCCATCAAACATTTTATTTAAGCCACAGTCAGTACCAGTAGTGGAATGTGTCAATAAAAACATCTCTATGAAATGACTCATGGGTGAGATTAGCATTACTCTCAAACTTGCATCACCAGGACATGGCAGAGACACATTTGGACCCAGACACCATACATCTGGTGTTTCAGTCGCTGCATGCAACACTTTGTCTCTCTTTTTTTTTCTAAAGGAAATGTCATGAGGTTTGAAAAGTTTATCTCCCTTCCCTTCTTCATCCTCCTAATTTGGTCTAATCCTAGCCTTTTTCATCATTTTCTTTCCCTCATTGTAACATCCTGGCATCACCCCAAATTTGGAAGCTCCCAGCATTCAGGAATGTTTGAAAATATTTTAATGACACAATATCTTTTAAGCCAGTAGAACCAAAACACTCCTCAGTGGTTGCTTCAAGTTGACCCTCTTTCCTTTCCCCCTTCCTCCCTCCCTTCTTCCCTTTCTTTAACTACAGAGCACCTACTGTGCCAGGCATGGCAGATGCAACAGTAAGGCGATACAACTGGATCCTAACAGTTTAGTCACAGATATTTCAGAAAATATTTATATCAATAGACTTCATGCATGCACCACAATACATGGCACAACAGTGAAATGTAAGAAAGCTATTATTTTAGAAGAAAGAACAAAGCAGTCGGCTGTGCCAGAGGGAACACTGGGGTTTCCCAAAGGGGTTGTGCAGATCAGACATCATCACCAAATCAAACCAGTCTCTATGCTCAAAAGTGGCAAGGTGACCTTGACATCCAGTTTACTGGTCATGTGTTCATTCATGTTAAAAGTATGAAAAAAAGACCATGTGTATCATGTTTTTTTTAAATATATATTTTTATTCCTATGAGTATTCAAATTCAGATCACTGAACCAGATGTATCCGACATGTAAATAACAGAGTGAGCTAGACTGTTATGCTCTTCAGTTTTTGGTTCTTTTTCTGATGACTTCAATAATTTAGTAGCTATATTAAGGCATCAAAAGTGAATTCTGGAACTGTAAAAATGGCTCAGCAGCTAAGAGTGCTTGCTGCATGACCTTGAGTACCATGCAGTTGGGATCCCAGCACCCATGTGACAAGTCAAAAATCTTGCAAATGCCAGTAACTCTAGCTCCTCAGGATCCCATGCCCTCTATGGCCTCCATGCTCATACACACATGTACAGATATATTCATACACACAGAGCTGCATGCACACAAGTAAATAAAATTCATCTTTAAAACTTAATTCATAACAGTCACCAATGTGCTCAGCTTTAGAGAGACATTTATAGATCATATGTAGCTGGGTGAGTGGCTGGTGTCCTCACAGAACTTAAAAGCATTAGGAGCATGTAAAGCAAAAAAATAAAATAAAATATCAGATGTAAATGAAAGTTGAACTTTGGAAGTTAGAACAAACCCTGACTCAAGATGATTGTGAGAAGCCAGAACTTTTAATATTTAACCCAAGGATGAACATGACTCTTTGGTCCACTGACTCTGAGTCTGTGCTTTCACTGATAATTTTAATGTAGAAAATTCTTAGAAAACTCTTAGTCCCAATTATCATATTTCCTTGTATCATTTAGTAGGTTAAAGGGGCTTTTCAAACAGGAATATCCTGAGCAAGTGTGGTAATATATACAAGACTGAAATGTCTAAATCTGAAGTAAAATAAGATGCCATTGAAAGCAGATCTCATAGTCCCTGAACAAATGAAATTACTACTAGTTACAATGCATTTTTATTATTTTTCATACATAGACTAAACGACCTTTTCATTGCAGCATTCACTACTGCCCACAGCTCCACTAGTTGCCCTCAAGACCCCAGTCACTTTAACATCAGCTTTTGAGTTCCTATGAAATTAACCTGCTTCTTCCACATGACCATCTTCAATATTCTGTTCCTGTACTTGATACGTTTTGACTGTGTCTGAAAGTCCATTCATTTGGTCTGTAATGTATGTGGAGGAATATCTGAATGTCTTTACAATCAAACTGAGTTTTGTCAAACTGGTAGTGTTTCAATTTTAACCTTCATGTTATATGTGAAATGTTGAGTATAATAAAGGGCATAGACTTGTGGTAAAGAAAGCAGAGCTCTTTTTCTACCTCTTCTGTTCATGACTATGGAGTAGGCTTCAATCTTTCTGGATCCCTGATCTCCTACTGCTCAAGTAAATGGCTTTGGCTAGACAGCATTGCTAATGTCTCTTGTGCAAGATGGTCAGCTTCTCTGCAATTGCCTTTCTTATGTTTTATTCTCCTCAGGCAAACCTTAAAGTGAAGTTTTGCACACCAATAACATTTGGTCATCATTTCAGGAAGCATGGGAAGCAAGTGATGGATTGAGACTGGAAAAGAGAAAGCGGCAAGGGAGTATGTTCTGAGTGTGCCATCACAGTAGCCTGGGAGTTCTTACTGATGGATTTCTTTGGGGCATGATGTACAACTTGCTCTCCAGAGTGATCCCCTCAAGGCCAGGCATGTGGGGATTTCTATGTTAATGCCAATTAGTGATTGGTTGTGAGCTGTTGCTAGAGTTTTCCTGCCTTGCCCACAGTCAGGACAAATCTTTGTCACCCGGCAATCCCACAGCCTCTCAGACCCAAGCAAGTAAACACAGAGACTTATATTGCTTACGAACTGTATGGCCATGGCAGGCTTCTTGTTAACTGTTCTTACAGCTTAAATTAATCCATTTCCATAAATCTATACCTTGCCACGTGGCTCGTGGCTTACCAGCATCTTCACATGCTGCTTGTCATGGCAGCAGCTGGCAGTGTTTCCTTCGGCCTTCCTGTTCTTTCTTTTCTCCTCTCTGTTAGTCCCACCTATACTTCCTGCCTAGCCACTGGCCAATCAGTGTTTTATTTATTGACCAATCAGAGTAACTTGACATACAGACCATCCCACAGCAGTGAGCTGCTGTGGCAGGATCAGGAGGTAGCAGTACCTCCAATTCACCTACATTTGCAGTCTGCCACATAGTGTCCTCAGGCTGGCGGATGCTCTGAAGTATGGATAAAAATGAGTAGTTATAAAATGGCATCGCTGCACTGAAATGACCTGAAGACATAGATGGTTCGCTGATGCGTCAGCTCATATTCCACCCTCCCTCTAACCTATGTGGCAGTTACATGACACAGTTAATGCTCCAGATTAGCTCAAGTGGCACATTCTCTGGGCATCTTCCCTGATGTCTGAGCTCTGTGTCGGCATTTCCATACAGAGTACTAGCCAGGATGCTCACACATCTCCTACCAAACTTTAAGATCTTTCTGTCTCTAGCTACAGTCCACCTACATGTATTTGATTGATGTTGTTGAATGAGCTTCTGGTTCTTTTGGAGAAACTCAAATAAAAGCTGGCTTCTATTTCTCTAAGGAAACAGAATGCATAAATTGCTGAAGTGCTTATGCCAAATAGCTATCCTTGTCTTTGGCTCTTAAACTATTTAGATGTCTAAAACAGTAGAGTAGCTGATGCTGACATTTTAATGTTACTATCAAATTCATAACAGCAAAAACTTTGTGAACCATGATGTTTAAAAATTCATTTGCTCATAGCAGCTCTAACAGGTGTATTACTGGACATGCACGTTCTACAAAGTTCTGTGTGACATGGCATTCTTCTCCATGACTCCGTGTTTTCATTCATATGTTTAAACACATATGCATATATGTACATACATTTTAAATACAATTTTTTCCTTTTTTTGTGATATATTTTAACAAACTGATCTCCCATATCATATAGTCCCTACTTTATGGCCAACTCAATGAATAAGAAAAGAGAAGTTAGAAAGTTCCAAATTACTCAAGGTTTGTGATTCTAAATCTCTGTGTTATCCAGGTTTGATACTATGGACCCAGCACTACTATGGTCCATCCCAAAAGTTATTTTAAGGAGATCTGTCCCATCACTATGGTTTTGTCTTACTCAGTCTTACCTACTCAAAAAGAAATCCCTTTCCACTTCCTTCCATTCCACTCTTTGCTCATGAAATTCTGACTTAGGTCTGGTTCTGTACATGCATCCATTATATTTTCTTCTCTTTGCTTCTTAGGGATCAGTAATTCTTTGCTTCTAGTCCATTGTTAATAATGGGTGTACTGCTCTTAAGATAGGCAGAATACCATCAATCTTGGGGGTGTTTCTTAGGGGGAGCTAAGATTTCACTTTATTGTTCACTTGGGCCAATTAGCTTCCTATGAGCTCCCTTGTAGATTGTTCTGACCCTAACACATTATAATGAGCATTACTCTCAGGTTATATATAAAACTCATTCGACATATTTGCTGGAAGTAGGACTAGCAAAAGTCAGCCCAGGTTACTGATCAGTCATTCTGACATACAGTTTAAACTGTGCCCTTTGGCAAAAAAAAGTGAAGAAAACATTAAAAGAAAAAAAATACCAGCAATAGTCTTAATAATCCTAGTAGGAGTGAAAATGAACACTGTAAGAGTTTTTGCTTAAGCTATACTACATCCTAAAAATAAATAGTAAGTTTTTTATAATAATTTGATGAAGTTAAATTCTGTATGCATGTATCCATGGTAACCCAGGTTTATATTTTTGAGCTACAAACACTTGTGCAACCAGAAATATATAAATTACATGAATAGTATAATAAGATAAAATTATGTTTCCATGAATATCTGTTGGGTAATAGTTCAAAAAAACTTGACAGCACATCATAAATTATGAAGTGTTTTAAGTATTATTTTTAGGAAAACTAGAAAAATTGTTTATCGGTGCAATTATAGTGAAGAGAGAGTGTCAAGAGTCACTTGCCCTCTCTTCTAGAGTAAGGTCAAAAGGACTGCGAAAGTATGAGAAAATATGCAGTGCCTCAAATACCAAAGAGAACTCCATCAACTAAGAGGAGGGCTTCCCCTTCAACCTTAGACATTAGCAAGTGTCTAGGATCAAGGAAGAATAGAAAAGTTATTATGGGCATTTTATCAAGAGCTGCTTCTCACCCTGCCTTTTTCCAGTTATCAGCATAACTTTCTTTAAATGAGAGGCTTTTAGGCTGGATTCTAGAATGCTCTTAGAAAGCAGTAAACACCATGGCATTGCATCACTTTTACAAAGAGGCTCTGAAGCCCTAATGAACTGCTCTGTAGTCTTGCTTTGCTTTGCTGGGATAACTGTACTCTGGAGGAAAGGAAATCTGAGTTCCAAGAAGAAGGGACAATGCAGACATTTGCAATGACTCTTTTCTGCTGTATAATGCTAATTTGATTTCTGATGGTATTTAAAATGATTTTTTAATGCAGAGTGATTTGTTCTATGCTCATAACTTGGGCATATAATACTTTTTCAGGCATATGTTTGCTATTCTGTCAATTCTCTAATCACAGACAAAATAAAATAACAAACATCTTCCTAACTTTTGGGCTTTGAGGAAATGTTAACCAGCTGTGTTTGATCATCTAGGCTCCTCTGTGGACATCCTTCATTTGAATTGCATCTACACAATGTCATGGTAGAAGAAACTCAGCTTTCTCAGGCTTATAGGTGAGGAGAACAACCGAGCTCCCAAGTTGGCCCAGAGTTTTCCTCCCTTGCTGTCTGGTCAAAGGCTCCAGATGGTCATATGCATTTTAGCAGCTGGTCCTGTACTCCTCACAGTAAATAATACACCACAGGAGAAAGAGAAGAATTTGACTCTTCAAGAAGCAATTTGTTCCCATCTGTTTGCTACTAGCTTGTGAGTATGTTATTCTAACATTAATATTTTTTCTGCCACAATTGTCCAAAAAATAAATTTTCTTTCTTTCCATTACACCATCTGTAGCCATGTAGTAGGTTCCTCTGAGAGTTCAAAGTGTTCCAACATGTACCCACGTACAACAAAGTAGCCAAAATCTGCTTTGTACTTCTGGAAAGAATTGTTCTGTCTTAAGGACAGTTGTTTGTGCTTGTGTATCCAGCAAGCTATCCTCAACAAGCTGGCTTATACATGCCCTTATTGGGCACTACTAGCTATAATGTGGGACTGTAGCAAACCAGAGCAGAGGCAGATCCAGGGACCCTGGACAACTGTTCTTGGAAGAATATGTCCTCCCCTTCCCATTCACCCTATGCCCCATGTACATATTCTTAACATTGTGAGATGTATGGACATGCACAAGTTGATCCTTCAAAGTTATCTAACAACCCAACTCTGTCAATCAGGGCAAGGGAAAGATCCATTATTGTGGAATATTTAACTGTGTAAAGGTATGTAAAATTTGTTTATGCTGCATTTGTTTAATTATGTAAAGATGTGCTGCTGTTTCACCTTGCCTGCCTAAGGCATCTGATTGGTCTAATAAAAAGCTGAATGGCCAATAGGTAAGCAGAAGAGAGATAGGCTGACAGGCAAAGAGAATGTTGCACAAATCCTAAATGGTTTTAATAAAAACCTGGAGCTAGATATTGCGGTAAATGCTGAAAGATCAGAGGAAGCAAGCCTCAACCACTTACCTTGTCAACTCCACAAATCCTCAGACTGAATGTCTCTGAGTCCTCAGCTGAAAGGGGCCTCTAGTTCCTTTCTCCTCATGCCTTGTATGACTTTCTCTGCCCAGCCATTTCACTTCCTATCTCAACCTTCCTAGTGCTGGGATTAATAGCATGTGTGCGTCCTAAATATTAAGGTAAAAGGTGTGTTCCACCACTGCCTGCTTCTGTTTCTCTCCTAGACTGGATCAATCTCATGTAGCCCAGTGTGGCCTTGAACTCACAGAAATCCAGAAGGATCTCTGCCTCCCGAGTGCTAGGATTAAAGATGTGTGCCACCACTGCCTGACCTCTATGTTTAATCTGGTGGCTGGCTCTGTCCTCTAATCTTCAGGTAAGTTTTATTAGAGTACAACAAAATATCACTACAGAGAAGACGGAGGAGAAAATGAGGGGGAGAGAGAAGGACAAGCCAAGGGCCAGAAGCCAGGGAGCTGCCAGACAGACAGAAACAAGAAACCAGTGAAAGTAGGACAGAAAGAAAGAAAGAAAGAAAGAAAGAAAGAAAGAAAGAAAGAAAGAAAGAAAGAAAGGAAGGAAGGAAGGAAGGAAGGAAGGAAGGAAGGAAGGAAGGAAGGAAGGAAGGAAGGTAAAAAGCCCTAAGGCAAAATGTAGATAAAGAGAAACAGATTAAAATGTTTTAATTAAAATCTGTTTAAGATAAGGCTGAGCATTCATAACTAATAAGAAGTCTCCATGTCTTGATTTGGGAGCTGGTTGGTGGCCCAAAAGAAAAGAGCCTGCTACAATCCATCCCTTTCCCTCTTCCTGGAGATTAATCCTCTCCCCCTCAGGAACCAGGAGATAGAGCCAAGGGCTCTGGAAACCTCTAGCTTGAGCCTGCTGCTTGCTTGCAGAATACCCACTTAACACTATTTCTTTCTTATCATCTGTAGTGTGGGCTCTCTCAATTATTTTGCTAAGCCACCAGGAAATCAGAAGCCTGACCAATTGCAGAGACACTGTGCTAACAACAATACCCATTTGCTCAGCATCTTGAAAAAAAAATGCTGTTTCCTGACGATCTTAACAGCTTGCAGCCTTTCATAATTTATTAATATGTCCTCGTTGAACAAATATTTGCTCAAATACTATTTCATGCAAATCACTGCCTTTAATCACCATACAGAAAAATTGAGCAAACTTATTTCCTGCCTTTCAGGAGTTCACAATCTATTATAAACAAGAATTATGAAAATATTGAGCATATGTGCATAATTATTACAGTATTCTGTGCCAGGCACCTTTCTAAGTTTGTCACTCACATGACCTCATTTAGACCTTCCGTGAACCATTTATTGTTCTTGTTTTACAGATTCTATTAATAGCTTGTCTAAAGCCACACAGTTAATAAGGCTCAGGGCTATCTGATGTCTACAAATCCCAGGTTTATAAACACTTCACACATGCATTTAAAATAAATAAATAATTTGATTTGTTCTTGTACTAAGAATCCATCCAGAAGAAAAAAGGTAGAGAGAAGGATATGCCAGAACTGTGACCTCCTGGCCATTCACACAAGCTGGCCACTGCCTTCTGAAAAATGACGTTGGATATTTATTAAGCTCCAAAATCAGCAACTGCTGAATATGCCTCACATAATTATCCATCAGTTTCAGATATTTTCCAAGCTCTCACAGGTCTGATTTTTGATTTTGGGAATATAGAGGTTGTTTTTTTTTGGTTTTTTTTTTTTTTGGTTTTTTTTCATTCATCTGGGTTTCTTTGGTTAGCAATACATAGCAAATGTTGAATTTATGAAAAGGAATGCAAATATATACCATACCTTGAGCTATATTTTTGTAAACAGAAAGCTTAGAAGCTACTGTGAGGTTTTATTGTGCCTGGAAAAGCATGGGTTAATTTGATCCTGCTTTAAAATAGCTGTGTGTTAAAAATAGACAGAAATTCCATATGTGTACTACATAACATACATCTGAACTATAGTCTAGATAACTATTTCTTTTTAATATTTATGGAAAATATATATTCTAGCCAGTAAGTACTCCCCCCTTCCCTCCTCCATCACAGTAATAAAACAGGAACTTTCTATGAAAATGTTAATGGAAATCAAACTCCACTGCATGTCCTCACAGAGACCTGGGCTGAGTGGCTTCCTGAAGTCCTGAGCAGATGTGAATGAACTCTCAAGGGATCTAGGCTGGGCACTGAAGGGTCCTTTTAAACCAATCTCCAGTCAGAACAGAAATCAGGTTAAGACAGCATTTTGGAATTCAGCCTATTTCAAGTGCTCTAATCACAAAACAGACTGAAGAAATAGCTTCATCTGTTGCCAACTGAAGATGTCACACAGGAAGTGCTGCCTGCACCTCACAGTCCTGGGAGAAGCAGTAGGGTGCAAAGGACACACGGGGGGGGGGGGGCGCTAATTACATTGCACCTTTTGACCACCATCTCATTTTCTAGGGTTCTAGAAATAGCCACCCTTTCTTCTCCATCTTGACAAAAACTATACAAGTCAAGAGGCACCTCACTGAGGAACCTAAAGCCGATGATAAGAAATCTAGCCAGCACACTGTCAGGGTAGCACAGGTTCCCTCTCACAGCAGTACGCATTCCTCCCACAGTAGCACACACACCCTCCCATGGAAGTACAATAGCACATACTCCTGCTCACAGTAGTACACACCGCCTCTCATGGTAGTATACACACTCTCGCAATAGCACACATGCCCTCCCATGATAGCACATATTCCTTCTCCAACAGTGTAAAGCTCAGCATCAGATACCTGGGATTTACTCATAGTCTTTTGAGCTCCAAAGGGCTTGGGCATTCGTACTTCTCTGGCTCTGCCATCCACAACACATACAGATTGTCTCTTAGGTTCAGGCTGCCTCTGCCATCTCCAAATGGCTGAGCTCTTCTGCTGCAGCTGAGCTTTTACCAACAGCTTCTCCTGGGCTCTCTTCAGGGACTCTGACTCTGTCGCACGGTGCTCAATTTCTTTCCATGACACCTTTACTCTTCCCATTTCTACTGCAACCAAGGTTGAACAGTCTCCAATGGCCTCTCACGGTGTGGTACTAAGCCTCAGGGTCTCTCCATGACCCCTTCAAACTCTGCAGCATTGAGGCTGCGAAAGCTACCACCAAGTGAGAGACTCAACACATTACCAAGTTGGGGCTACCAGCCCAAGATGCAGGCTTTGCCACCCCCACACTCTTTCTGGACAACAGCTCTGTGTGTTGATCCAGAGGAAATCTTCCCAGATTTCACCTCAGTAATATCAGTCTTTTCCTAATCACTGCTGCTGATCTCTCAACCCCAGACAAACAGCTTGATTGTCCCAGTAATGTAAAGGTTTCATATTAGTGGTTCCAGTCTCCTGTTAATTACAGTAAATTATTCAGCCCCAGCAAACCAGACACCACATATATGTAATTCAAATAGTCCTGATAGTCTTTGAGAGACTCTTAAACTTCTCTTTAAAACTTTACAAGCCAGGCTTCTATCATCTGCATTGTTTCCAACATTTATTTCTTCAAATTCCCACAGAAGAGCTCATCAAGCTCTAAGCAAGCAATGCCTATTCAAGTCCAAAGTTCCAAAGTCCTTCACAGTCCTCAAAAGTAACATGGCCAGATCTGTCACAGTATTGTCTTACAAGCTGGTCCCAATTTCTGTCTGTGCTAGAACATTCTGACCAAAGGCAAATTGGAGAGGAAAGGGTTTATTTCATCTTATAGCTTGCATTCCATCATGAAGGGAAGTCAGGGCAGGAATTCAAGGTAGGACCCAAAACAGAGGCCATGGAAGAACATTGCTTACTGCCTTGTTCCTCAGGTTTACATTCAACTACCTTTCTGATACCTCCGAAGACCACCTGCCCAGGGATGGCACTGCCTATAATGTCACGGGCTGGGTCCTTCCACATCAATCATCAATCAAGGAAATGTCACCATAGGCTTGCCTGCAGGTCAATCTGATGTCAAGTTGCCAAGAAAACCAACCAACACAAGGTTAAAGATCTAAAAGTCTGATACACATAGGTAAAGAATTTATTTTGTCTTCTGCCTCTAGTGGTAGTGTAAATTGATACAAGTGCTAGGAATGGCAGTTTGGCTATCATTACCAACAACAAACTAAGGTATTGATCTGTGAGGACTTACCAATTTTACTACTAGAAATTTATTATGCTGTGTGCTTACCATAGCCAAGCAGCATACTCATGGCGATGTTCTCTAAATTGTTGTTTAAAACAATTAGAAATACAGAAAGCACTTTTGGGCATCTGTAGGATGTTAACTACTTTAGATAAATCCTGATGAAAGGATATTATGAAGTCACAAAGAAGAGTAAAGGGATTCCGTGTGTATGAATATAGAGTGAACTCCAAGTGAAAAAAGAATACATATTTAGTGTTTCAATTTTGGCAAAGGCATTTGCTGAGCTCTTCTTTGAAGTGTCTGTGCCTCTTCACTATTGCCCATCAACAAGTGAAAAAAATGCATAGTACAAAAAGCATATGATGCACCTGTCTTTCCTTCTCAGAATACACAGAGGAACTACAGCTTGTTTTTCCATAAATCTATGTCATAGCTGATTTCATGATAATGGGGCTTTAGAAATCCAGAAACAAATCATAAATAAACAGAGTTACATGTCCTTTGTCACATATAAACCTGTGAATTTCTTGTTGGTAAGATTTTATCACCTCCAACTTGCTCTGAAATAAACTGTAAGGGGAATGATTTTTAGATTTACTGCTTAGTAACTAGACTTATTTTTCAAGTCAACTCCACTGCTAAAAACCATCTCTCTATGAAAGTTATATGCCATGAGTCCTCGATAAGGGCACTAAATGCCACCTCTTAAGATGCAATGACCTGAAAAACATGAATAAATCAGTCACTAAAATGTCTCCAACCCAAAGAAATCTTTAGGATTGGAAACATAGTTTGGATTAAAAAGCTCGATATTTCATTTACCTAGATCATTAACATTCAGTGAAAATAACATAAATATGTGAGAATTTTATTTTTATTTATGAATTCCAGCCTGTTAATATTTCAAAACACTGACATACGGAGAAGAGATCCAATGGGAAAGAAGTAAATACAGTTTGATCTCATATTGATCTGCTCACCACAGTGGGGCTAGCTCTATCATTGCCCAAGAAGATTGAGCCATCAGGGGGCATTGATGAGGTGCTTAGCCTGCTGGATTAGTTCTTCTTCCCTTCAGGGCAGTGGTTGGAATCACTTATGAGTGACTGCATGCATTCATCCTTCTACATAAACAGGACCCTCTCTGTATCAAGCACTGAGCTTGACAGAAGAATAAACAACTATGGGTTTACCTGGCTCAAAGTATTAACTGGCAAGATGGCTGGTGAGTTGATAACTAAGTTTGGCATAATGCTCAGTTTAGAGGACTAAAAAGGAGCCCCAGTAGCCAACAGCCACAAGTGACAGCCATGGTAGCATCCATGTGCAAGCTCACTTAGTTTCTAACACTCTGTGAGTTGACACTGCCAATGAACTATGATAAACACTGTCCCACTGAGCCCATGAAAAGCAATTCCATGAGAGCATCATGGTAATGCCTCATGCCTAGGTATTTGGAATAGTGTTTGACACATGGAATGTCCTATCTTAATTACTCTTTCCTGTTAATTGGGTGCTAAGCTGAACCAATACTATGCCAGTAAGTGCCACATTAATTTTAAAGGCAACATTAAAATGTTATCTTGTAAATGTCTATACTTCCTTAATGTTGATGACTTGGTACACACCCCTGCTCACTCCACCCTAACTCCTATGGTTGAGTCATTCTACAGCTGAGCCAAAGCAGAGTTATGGAGACCCCATCTCTTGATCTAGGTGCCTGACTCCTGGCCACAGAGTGAGACATGTGCCCTTAAGGACCTTCCCTGGAAATTCATGCTTTAAGAGCTGATTTCCAGTGGGTAAGTGAATTCTATATCCACAAAACGTGAGCCAACACGTATGGTTTGCACCTTCATTTTCCCCTGTAACACAGCAATCTGACTTGACTATAGAAAATCTAATTTAAGACATTTCCTTGGAAATCTCTTAAGTGTTTTGCTATTTGAAGTGTCTATAGGTACCCTGAAGCTAGGCTCTGTTAAAACACTAGAGGAAGGATTTTTTTTTATTTTTATTTTTTATTTTTGGTCTTGTGAGAGTGAACTTTTAAGGCGTTGCCACGGCAAAGTTCAAACTTCATATGACAAAAATGTAGTTTACAATCCCAGAGTTAACCACATAAAGTAATTTAATTTGGGCCTATACAGGAAGACTTCAGTTTTGAACTTTTCCTTCAAACAATCACTCATGCTTTAAATCCCTGACCTCATCACATTTTCTACTATCAACATTTAAATTCATGTATTATATTTAAAGTAGGATTTGGTAAAGACAATGTAAAGATACTTCTAGAATAAGCACTGGAGCCATCCATAGGCAGGGAAGCAAAGCACAGGGCTGTACTGCAAACTCCAGTGGGAGTCAAAGGTCTAGACTCAGTTCTCCTTCCTGGCTCAGTCTCCTCCCATCTAAAATGAAATGGCCACATTAATTGATCTGCAACATCTTTCCACTTAAAGACAACTTGGCTCTTGCTGTTTTGCAGGTTGGCAAACTTCACCTGGCAGCAGATCAAAATATATATTGATGGAATAAAATCCAACTGGCCTACTCCTCAAGAAGAATTTAACTGAAGAAACCTTCTACATCCCTCAATAAACACAGAGACTATGTTACTCCAGAAGTGAGATCTCCTTGCTATTATTCTAGAAGTCTGGTCCAGGCTCCATTATATATTTTTTAATATGTTATTCTGAATAGGCAGACAAACGCTAAGGACTCCTCTTATGAAATATTTTCATCACTTCTGACTGTCCAACTTCCCTTCTCAACAAAGGGAATTTTTATGGACCAACTTCATTTTATCCAAATAACAGAAGACCAAGGACAGCTGTTTGCAGAGCTGTTAGGATGAAAACCTGACTGGTAGGAGGAAATCACTGGGCAAAACTTAAAGGCATTTTAAGCAAGTTAAGAAGACTCTGAGGCCAAGCAGAGCTTGGCATGCTGGGTGTTAAACTTTTACTTGACAGTTGAGTATCTGTAAATGTTTTGTCTTTTAATTACTTCCTAGTCTAAGTATATTAAAATTCAAGTAAGGGAAATGCTTGGAGTCTATCCTTTGAGCATCCATGTCCTACAAGACAAAGCTTGCTCTGAAAATTCATCTGTACCAATGTCAGAGAGTTTAAAACATGATCACACCAGAATCCTGTTATTTTGTAGAACTTCCTTAGGGAAGGCTGATGCTCAGTGTGTGTTGAAGGCCACCACTCTGAATGACTGTTCTGCTGATTCTGCTGGATAGACTGTACACTGGCTGAACTTGCATTAGTTCTGGGAAAATGAGAGTTTAAGAAAAGCACACAGCATGGTGGGTGAGAGTGAGTTCTGGAGTTGGGGCTCTGCTCTATTGATTGCTAATTCATCAGCCGTAATCACATGTGCTTAGTTCTACAGACCTTCACCCTTTTACATAAAAAGTGGGAAACTACCAGTGGTAACTTTTAGTTAATGGCTATTTAGGCTTATCACTGAACTAGGCACCTGACATCTGATCAATAAATACCAGCTTTTCCTCTACATGAAAACTAAATCTAATTTTTTGATCTCTTGATTAGCTTATCTATTTATCTATGTATCTATGTATCTATCATCTATCTATCTATCTATCTATCTATCTATCTATCTATTATCTATCTATCCCCCCAGTGTGTGTGTGTGTGTGTGTGTGTATGTGTGTACGTGTGTGTGTATGTGTGTGTGTGTGTGTGTGTGTACATGTGTGAGAAAGGTAAACATTGGGTGTATTCTGGTGACTGACCATCTCCCCAGCCACTCAGGCATAACTATTAATCTTTTAAGTAAGAATATATTGCTACTAAACTGCAGCATTATAACTCCCATATAGTGATTTTATCAAACATGTTTATGTAATAAGTAAGATAAAGTATGTTTGTATTCTAAGTTATTCACAACTGTACTTTGGAAAACTTGCTATATGTATTCTTCAAGACTTCTAAGAGAGTTGCAACTTTTAATATGAAACAGCAAGATGTTTATCTGCTCAAAAACTTTCAAATTCTGGTAGAAGAATGTTCAGTATCGTTGTGTTTGTAAAGTAATTTAGAAAAGAAAAGATTGAGAACTTGATGGAAAGATGGGCATTCTTATGAGGACAACTTGAAAATGTCTTCAGCCTTCAGCCTGGTCATAGTGTCTTTTATGGGAGTTGGGTCTGGGAATCTCAAAACTCAGTATTATTCCCACAAAACACACGTTATCAAATATTCAAACACTTCAATTCTGCCCTCACCTCGCAAGCATAGGTGAGTGAGACCTCACCTGTCTGTAATTATCCAAACTGACACACTCTGACTTTTCAAAGTTCTACATTTATTTCCCAAACATTGGTAGGAAATGAATAACAGTAAATTATCAACCAAAAGCATAACACCTACACAATGCTGAGGGAACATTTTGGTTTGCTGAGCTAACAAATGTTACAGTTCTGAAGGCAAGGAATATTTTTACTAAATAAATACCAAAGTCTCACAACTTACAAAGAATGAGAAGCAAATTACCACAAATGTGTCTATACGGCTGTCTAAACACCTCCAAAAGCATGATTTCTATTTTGAAAAATTCTAAAGGCTATAGCCCCTCAGTTTGAAAGGATGATCATGTCTAACACTTTTAATCCTGTAGCCACCTAAATATACACTTAGCATTGCTCTCGGGATTCATCTCTTTCACAAGGGTGGGGTGATCTGATTAAGATAATATCAACTAAATCCTCAATCCAGAGCAAAGCCATTCTGACTTTGTATTCTAAATACTCATGTGTAGACACTGAAAACCCTGATTAAAGTTCAGTTGTTCAGCACACTACTTGCCACAAGGGCCTTGCCAACTTCATGCTGTTTTTGCATATTCTAAGGAAATAAATAAAGATTACAGAGTTCTGATGACTGAGTGCAAACAACAACAATGACATCCCACTGAACAGAAGAGATGCAATTGTTGGTCATTCTTTAGTAGGTGTGGGGAATCAAGTAACTTAAGGAGAGAAGACTCCAACTGAAGAGCACACAGACAGACTGGTGAAACTGAAATAATTAAATTATGCAAAAGCTAAGAAGACAGATTGTCAAAAATGTCTGTATTTGACACTACAGAACACTTGCCTGGGTGAAATGAGGTTAGTACAACTTACCACGAGAGACGGGTAATGTGCATTTCTTATTGAAAACCTAATTATAACATCAAAGAGTAAGATAGTCTGTGCAATCTTAAAGTCATGACATATCTTTGGCTATTAATTCAAGATACAGAAATGTTCATTGAATGTAAAAATATTCAGCTGACAAAAGCTGAAGTCTTGTGCAATCCAAAATACATACTTATTTAATTTTCTCTGCAATTCTGATACAACAATCCTCATCTTATATACCAGGACTAAAGGCTTCCAACTAAAAATAATTTCACCAATGTTATGCCATTTATAATAAGCAAGGCTAGTATATAAATCCAGGACTTTTAATCCCATAGCACTTAGTCTAGGATATCCTATCTAACAAAGCCAAGTAACTATTACTTTTCAACCTGCTAAGCATTTGTTTCTTCTACTTGACTCTAGTTACATACTTTCAAAGTATGGAGAAAAGTTGAAGACAATTCAAGCAAGTCAAAACCATATAGCTGATGTTTTAGCTACACAATGAATAGGCAGCATAGCTTGAACAGAATGATTTAACCTCTATTGGCTTGAGAGGCTTTTCTACAAAATTAGAATGAAACTCCTTTTGATAGAGCCTATGATGGCAAATGTTACAGATCAGCTCATTAACAGAAGCTCATGCAAATAGTTAAAATAATTTGTGAACATGGCTAATAAGATGCTGGCAGTTTCTGATTTTGTAGATTTACTGATGTGGATGACCCTCCTTGATGTGGGCAGGCATCACTCAGGTCATCTAGGGGCTGAATAGAAGAAAAAGGAGGAGGAAGAGGGGCTCTATGGGCTGCCTGGCTGCATGAACTAAGACCCTGCTCTCGCCACGACTAAAGCACTTGTCATTGCCAAGCCTAAGCAGCAGGCTGGAATTTACACTATAGGTCTCTGGGTCTCTGACTTAGTGATAGTAGATCACAAGACCTCTTATCCTCTGAAACTGTGAGTCAATACTTTGTATGTATAGATGTATATGCAGATATATGTAAGTGTGTGTGTGTGTGTGTGTGTGTGTGTGTGTGTGTGTGTGTGTGTGTGCTCTCATGCAATCAATACAGAACTAATTTAAGGATTATGGAAAGTATAGTGAATACAGTATGGGCCATAGAAAGCCACTAATATACCCTGAATATACAAAGGTATGTTTCTATTGATTCCTGGGATACATAAAATTATGTGGAAAGTCATGGCTCTTCTATGTATGTTAATTAGAAAAGGAAATGCAAAGGTTAGCATATTTTTTCAAATGTTTGTATAGATAGAATACACATCTGTGTTTTATGTTTTATATAAGCTTATAAACATATCCTTTTATCTATCTATTGGGAAAGTCATTCTCTACATGCTTTCTTTCCCTCTAACAAATTTCTTTGAATATCTTTGGGGTAAAAATTATTTTCAGTAAAGAACAACTCACACCTGCTTTGTCTAATGCAACATGGGTATGATTCAACAGGGAACATTTAACAACTTGAAAGATTGCTTCCTTACTTTCTGAAGCTTATTAAAGTCATCTCCATTCCAGAGATTTATGAGGCTGAATAAAATTTTGAAATATTATAGAGGCCATCTGCTGGCATACATGTAGATGAATCACCCCACCCCTGGCAGGGAAAGCTGCACAGAACACTGACTGCACACACAATTCCTATGTGACAGCAAAAGCATGGAGCTAGTGGGAGTTTGGAGGTGTCCACAGAGCAAGCAAGGAAGTCCATAAACTTCGGTCACACTCCTCACTTCCATTCCCACTGCCACACTCCTATTCTTCCCTATATCTTCTACTATTCTCCCACAGACTGTTATCCCAATGTGTGCGCCATTCCTGGACACAGCAGACATTACTTTGTCTTTGTAACTCATTCTCTGGTGCATTCTACCTCAAGACATCTGAGTAGCTTTTTGCCTCATCAGCTCAAGTCTCTGCTCAAACACCACTTTTCCAATGAATGATGTTTGGTCCACTTGCATGCACTCCACAATGAATTCGTAATTTTTCTTACCAGCTTTTTTATCAAGTACTTTGTCATATTCTAAAATCATTTGTAATTTTTCTATTATGGGACTGTATATCATTTGTCTCTTTTTCCTTGCACACATGAAGCTCTGAGTACCCACTGAATGTTGAATTCAGAACAAGCTATGCCATATAAGCCTATCTGTTTGCCCAGCATCAGATGTTTGCCTCAACCCAAGAACATTATTTATCTTTGCTAATTTTTTTTACAACTTTTTAAAAATATTTTTTCAGTGCTGGGAATCAAACCTGAGAACTCATACATATTTGACAAATGTTGTACTATAGATTAACAATCACAGTCCACGCTGTTTTTTATCTCAATGTATAGTATCTAAAATAGTATCTATACCTGCTGTGCTGTCTAATTTTGTATCAACTTGACACAAACTAGAGTCACCAGATAGGAGGGAGCTTCAATTGAGAAAATGCCTCCATAAGATTGGGCTGTAGGAAAGCCTGCAGGGCATTTTCTTAATTAGTGATTGATATGAAGGACCCAGTCCATTATGGGTGGTGCCACCCCTGGGCTAGTGATTCTGAGTCCTTTTAGAAAGCAGGCTGAGCAAATCATGGCAAGTAAGCAGCACTTACCAGCAGCACTTCTTCATGGCTTCTGCATCAGTTCCTGCCTTTGGTTTCCAATCCTGTTTAGTTTCTGTCCTGATGTCCTTTGATGATGAACACTGATGTGAAAGAAGTTCTTCCCCAAGTTTCTTTGGTCATGGTATTTCATTAAAGCAATAGAAACCCTAAGATCCCTGCCTTCTACTTGATTAAATCTAGCCTGTCTTCACAGCCTGCTCAAATTTGTCTTTTTTTTTTTCAGGCTTTCTCAAATTTCACTATTAAATCTTCTTCCTTCTTTTCCATCTGAATTGTACCTCAGTAGTACCCACAATGAATGTGTCTTTCTCAAGTTATCTATAAAGCTACAGCCTGTAAACCATCTTTATTTTCTTTGTAGAACCCAGCATAATGCCCAATAACTTTCAGGCCTCCTAATCTAACCTACAAGATTTAACCAGGTTAAAAAAAAAAACTAATGTAGATATAATCAATCCTAACAGAGTGTATAGAAGGTATTCCACTCCTCAACAGTCAATGTAAATAAACTTAGCTTGATCCAAAGTGGTTTCTTAATGCCATGTCGCTATTCTCAGAAGTGACTCTGAATCTCAATAATCTCTTTGAAGTATTTCAAAATTAATCATGCTTCTCCATCAAACAAATGAAAAAATTACTTTTACGTGTGCCATTATCTGCCTTTGAAATATCCTCTCATTTGTTTTCATAGGTTGTGTTTCTTGAGAAGAAATCTTGGTAGTTTTCATGGACCCATGCCCTTCTCCACCTCTCACTTGCCTTCATGGACCCATGCCCTTTACCTCTCATTTGCCTTCTGTTTGCTCTCAGTGCCCTAAGACAACACCCTGCACTAGGTGACATCCAAACCTAACTCAAGTATCTAATCACCATGGCCCTAAGGAGCAAGGGGATGTATTTTATGGACCTAGGACACACAAAACTTTGTCAGAATTTGCAAGTACATGTGTGCATTTTGTTAAGAGGAAAACTTGATCAGACTCAAGAGTCCAAAATCCCAAAGAGATTAAGAAGCACCAACTTGACCTTTGGCTCAGGTTTCTGAAGATACCCTCAGCTTTGTGGAGATTATCAAAGCAAAACCTTGTATAAGTGTCAGGCAAACCTAAATTTACTCTATGCTCATTATTGAGTTTCTGCAGATGACAGAGGACCTTTTAAAGTGATTTAATTAAAAAGAAAGTCACTGGATAGAAGATTAGAAAAAGATTAGTTCTCATAAAATATCATACTTGTGTCCCATGTCCCATGTCTACCATACAATAGTAACTGACATTCACAAAACTACTGGGACATGGCATTAGACCACTGTGAGGAAAACATAACCACACAGGGCAATTTCTATTCTCTTTGCTCTATTATTTTCTGATCTAACAGTGGATATACCTTATTCACATAGTATTAGCTGAAATATATAAATAGAAAAAATGCAGAAAAATTTAAAAATGGAAATGAAATAAGTAGATTGTTACAAGAAATTATTTGAATTTTTAATTGATAAATTTCCTAGAATCCCAATTTTCTTTCTTCATACATTTCATTTGTTCAATTACATGTTATTATTCTCCAATCATTCATTGATAAGCTATGATGTCTTGGGGTTTGGTTCTCAGGAAATAGTGAATAAGGTTTAGACATGAATGTTAGCACTGAAAAAGAAACAGATTGTTCTAGGGACATATTTTATATACTAAGGTACAGCTGTATAGGCAGGACAAGGAGGAGAAGAATTTGGGGAAGAGGAAGGCTGAGTCATAGACACTGCCAGCCGCCACCATGACAAACAGATGTGAAGATGCTGGTAAGCCATGAGCCACGTGGCAAGGTATAGATTTATGAAAATGGATTAATTTAAGCTATAAGAACAGTTATCAAGAAGCCTGCCAAGGCCATACAGTTTGTAAGCAATATAAGTCTCTGTGTTTACTTGGTTGGGTCTGAGCGGCTGTGGGACTGGCGGGTGACAAAGATTTGTCTTGACTGTGGGCAAGGCAGGAAACCTCTAGCTACACAGATGTGTGTGTACAAGATGTTACGGGAACAAAAAGAGGAAGCCATACCATGGGCTAGGGTCCAAAGGAGGTATACTAGGGGAGGGGATGCTTTACTCACACCTCACAGAGGAGGCACAGAGGCTTGGAGGCATTCATCTGAATAGTTCCTATGCAAAATATGACCACTGGAGTAATTGATTTGTGTCAGAAAAGAAAAGAATAAGAGGGAGAAGCAGGGGTAAGCTTACAAATATCCTACATGTATGCAAAAGAGATAACAAAGCATCAGACACGTAAAAGCAACTTTAACCCCCAAAGGTGACATTGGAATCATGCATTAGATGTTCAGTGAGGACCACAACGTACAGGTTAGTCTGATGGGAGTTAACACCAGTAAGAAATGAGCACTCGGGAGCAGTTACGGGGCTTTATGTGGGAAGAGGCAGGGCTGTGAGAGGGACACAGAGAAGAAGACAGAGGAAAAATTAAAGAGTAAGAAGGAAGAAAAGGCAGAGGGAGAGGCTGCACTGAGAACCGCTTACAATTTTATGGATAAAGGGTTGCAGGGCAGCTCCTGACAGAGTAGACCTGAGCAACTGAGGAGGCAGCAGTCCAGGAAGCCTGGAGACGAGCATTCTAAAAGATTTTCATCACTTTAGCAGCTGGCTGGACGACCACTGCACTTAAAGTCCGTTTTCCAAAAGCTAGTTCACCAACCAGTTCTCTGTTGTGTTTTTTTTTCTTTTAACCACTAAAATGGGTACACAGGAGTGTGTCAGAGGGGCTAGTTTTATTGGTCTGTGAAAATTCGTGAGTGCCTGTATCAACCAGTTTTCTTATTCTTTTTTCATTCTATAATTGTGGTTTCACAAACTTCACCTTGTCCCAGAAACCCATTGTGTGGTATACAAAGAAATAGTGGAGTTGATCTCCAAAATTAAATCCATGATGATCAGGCTGTCAAAATTTGAAGCAAGCAAAATATGTCATACTTTATAACTTAAACAATTATTTGAATTAATCATTCATTTGTTTTATCCTCCTGTAACTTTTCTCAAGACCAGTGAGTATGAAGACACTTTTACTTAAAATATTTTCTCGGACTTTTCAAAATTATATGCTATATTTTAAGAACACAAGAGTGAATGGAAAGAATAATACTTGTATATGGTTTGAAGAGAAATGCCCCATGGGTTTACACATTTCAACATCTGGTCCCAACCTGGTGGTCCTATTTGGGGAGTAGGACATTTAAGACAAATGCCATAGCTTGTAGAAGTAGGTCATTGTGGAGAAAGCCTTTAAGAGTTACAGCCTGGCCTGCCTTTCTGTTGCTCTCTGCTTCCTAGTCTTCCAAAGTGTAAATGAACCACAGAACAAGAGCAGAGTGACACCGCAGATGTGGGGGACTTTTCAGCTGCCATGTCTTCCCACCATGATGGACTTGTGTCCTCTGATCCATGACCCAAAGCAAACCCCCCCCCCATTGATTCTGTTAGGGACTCTGTGACAGTGATAAGACACACTAATAGATAACAATATTTACTTCACCCACAAAACACACACCAGTCACTCCTGAAAAAAAAAAGCACTGCCTTTTCCCATGGGAGGTTTCATTTTGGACCCTTATAAACACCACTCTTTCACACATCAACAATACATTGCTAGACTTACCACTCTTCTCGTCCATGGAGAGGTCAACTTAAAAACCTAATATCATCAGCCTCCATGATTCTGAGAACTAGAGGCTGATGGTTATGGGTCCAAACAGTATTTTCCAAGGACTCCTTCCCTTCTATGGGTAGATTACAGCTTTTTGCAGGTAGGATGGCTGGGTATTGAATCTAGGTCTTCATACATGCAAGCAAGTGTTACACCCCTGAAGGCATGTTGTAGACTTAGAAGGTAAAGATGGAATGGAGGACAGAATGTAGGAGTAGATCTTAAACTCTAGATTTTAGCACAGACATAGTTAAAGGAAGTATATAAAGGACCCTTTTTTGTTCACTTAAAGGAGGAACTGTTACCATACCCTCACAGACAATGCAAAAGATACCTTCCAAAAATGGTATTAATGGGGTGGGAGGATGGAGAGATGGTTCAGTAGTTAATAGCACTTGCTGTTCTTCCAAAGGACACAGGTTCGATTCCCAACACCAACTTGGTAGCTCAGAACCATTTTTCACTCTAATTCTAGGATCCCAATGCTTTCTTCTGGCCTCCACAGGCATTAGGCACACATGTGGTACACAGACATACATGCAGGCAAAACACCCACACATATTAATTTTTCAGTGTTACTACTGAGAAAAGCAGATCAAATTAGGAGCTACCACCTATCACCATGTCACATGATATTTAGTTGCACTGTTGCATTTTAAATTTTTTTTTGGTCACCAGGCATTTGTTTCAAAGTATCATGGATACTGCAATGACTTTTTGGACATACAACTTGTACGCTATTTTACTTCGATGTCTGGTTTTTATTCCTTTTGTTTCTTAGCATGAGAGAGTAAACCAGGACAGATCCTGTACCACCTGAACTCTCTGAATCCCCCACACTACACTGCGTAGAAAGGACAAGACAGTAGGGCACAAATGCAAACTGAAAGGAGATGAGGGAGTGCTGAAATGGTCCACACCAACATCAATGACACCCTCCATGTTTGTTCTCCCTTTATTCACTTCCCCTCCCTCCCGTACTCTCTCTCCCTTACTCCTCATCTTTGTATCTGATACACAGCCTTCCTATGTGGCCCAGCCTGTTTAATGATCCTCCTGGCATAGCCCCCAAGTGCTGAGATCACTGGTGTACTACACACATAGTTCGCTGACACTTTCTTTACCACTAACATCCTTTTCGTGAGGATATGCCATACTGGTGGCAGTATTTCTTTCTTTCTGAAGAGTCTAATAATTTTAATAACATATTTTTAGTCTATTTCATGAGTGACAAAAAAATGCCTATTAGAACAAGAAAGTAACAAATGAACAGAATGCAAAGTGCCAACCACAGTTCCTCCTTTCTCCCCTCCTCCAGTTCCCCCCCCCATCTCCCCCTATCCCACCTCCATTCACTCCTCAGAGAGGATAAGGCCCCCATGGGTAGTCAACAAAGTCTGACATATCAAGTTGAGGTAGGACCAAGGCCCTGCCCCCTGCATCAAGGCTTAGCAAGGTATCCCTCCAAAGGGAATGGGCTTTAAAAAGCCAGTTCATGCACTAGGGATAAATCCTGGTCCCGCTGCCAGGAGCCCCACAAACTGTCCAAGCCACACAACTATCACCCACATTCAGAGGGCCTACTTCAGTTCTATGCAGGTTCCCCAGCTGTCAGTCCAGAGTCCATGAGCTCCCACTAGCTCAGGCCAGCTGTCTCTGGGTTTCCCCATCATGATCTTAACCTCCCTGCTAAATAATCCCTCCTCCCTCTCTTCAATTGGACTTCAAGAGCCCAGTGCTTAACTATTGATCTCTGTATCTGCTTCCATCAGTTCCTGGATAAGGGTTCTATGATGACAATTAGGGTACTCATCAATCTGATTATAAGGGAAGGCCAGTTCAGGTACCCTCTCCACTGTTGCTAAGAGTTTTAGCTGGGGTCATTGCTGAGGTTGCTGGGAATTTCCCTAGCACCAGGTTTCTTACTAATCCCACAATGGCTCCTTCTATCAAGATGTCTCTTTCTCCTTGCTCTCCCACTCTGTCTCTACCCCAACTCCAATATCCTATTCCCTCATGTTCTCACCCCCTCCCCAGTTCAGGAGATCCTATCTATTTCCCTTTCCTAGGGGGATCAAAAATACTGATGAGAGTTTATGCTGGAGAGGATGTGGATTAAGGGGAACACTCATCCACTGCTGGTTGGAGTGCAAACTTGTACAGCCATTTTGGAAATCAGGATGGCAGTTTCTCAGAAAACTGGGAATCAATCTACCTCAAAACCCAGCAATATCACTCATGGGCAAATATATACCCAAAGGATGCACAATCATACCACAAGGACATTTGCTCAACTATGTTCATAGCATCATTATTTGTAATAGCCAGAGCCTTGAAACAACCTAGATGCCCCTCAACCAAAGAATGGATAAAGAAAATATGATACATTTACACAATGGAGTATTAGCGATAAAGAATAACGACATCATGAAATCTGTAGGCAAACGGATGGAACTAGAAAAAAAAAACATCCTGAGTGAGGTAACTCAGACCTAGAAGACAAACATGATATGTACTGACTCATAAGTGGATACTAGATGTCTGTCTATTTCATATGTAAGCATATACATCAACGAGTGCTTTGTAGCTTTCCCGTGGAATATGCCTCCCTCTCCTGCTATCTTTCAATAAAGTCATGGATATACAAGTGTTTCTCTATAATAAGAGAATACAGTGAATGAAAAGAGATGAATGGCAGCCTGTATGAGGCAAGATAGGGAGACAACAAGGAGGGGTGGCAAGGACTGTGGTCGGCAGATACCTAGATGTGTGTGTGTGTGTGTGTGTGTGTGTGTGTGTGTGTGTGTGTTATGAAGTCCTGACTGATTTTTGCACATTGTGCGTGTGGTGTGGTGTGTGCTTTTTCACATCAGAAATCCTCTAAAATCAAACTCTTCTAAGCAATAAACTTTCCAAGTGAAACGTATTTGTGTGTCAAAAGCCATCCTCAGAATTCCAGTTTCACAAAGGATCAGAAAGAGCTCCCATTCCTCAATCTATTCTATATATGAAGGAGACTAGGTAGTCCATCCTACAAAGGGGAGGCTGTGGAAGTGAATAATATGATTATGCAACAGACACATGATATACAATCCAAAATTAGGTACACTGATTGGGTGGTCATTAGGAAAACCCATTGAAAACTATCTGCAAAAAACAAAGCGTCTATTTTGAAGTAATACAGTCATATTTGATTATATGTTGATGTTATAAATCTATGAATTTCATTTTGGAAATGGAGGCACAGAAGTAAAATACACAGAGATCAGAAATCCAAATGCAGCCTTTACTTCTTGCTTTCTGAGTTCCCAGGTCAAGTGGGGAAGAGACAGGCAAAAGTCAGGGAAGTGCAGTCAGAGGCAGAGTTTTATACATATTATGTGGCATTGTTGCTATGTCATTAGTGAATCAGAGGGATAAGGTGATACTGGTTAACAAGCAGGATTCAGTGATAAAATAACAGAGAACAGAGGAGTTTATGAGACAAGATTCTTATGAACTAGAAACTTGAAGTATTTGGGACAGGTAGTTCAGAATTGAGACGGAACTCTTGGCTGCTGATCATGTGATTAGCATAAGAGGCAACACTTAATTAACTTAAGTATCTAGAAAGCCCATCATTTAGATATGAATTTTACAAGGTTCCATTCAGCTCCATTTCCTTTTCACTAATTAAAAAAAGTCATTTGAGAACATATTCTTGACCAGGAATTCAGTCATAGTTCTTTTGTGTGTGCTACAGTTTTCATATTGCCTTGACCTTCTACCCAGCACCATGAAGACATGATTAGAAAATGTGAAACACAGAAGAACAGGTGGGCTGCCCAAGGACCTCCTCCACGTTCTCTGTTCCCTAAGACCCAACCCCTCAGGCTTGTCCCTAGTGCTGCAACAACACCAGTTGCAGCCTCACTCTCCCTTTACTCATATCTCCTGGGAACCCCACAGAGCATCCCCTCCTGGCCTCAGTCCCCTCATTCATCACTTTATCCCAGGTCCCAACTCAGGAGGACTCCCCTTGCTCAACCACAGGCTCCCCACAGAAATTCTCAAATCTCTGTGTTCCCCCAGACCTAATCCTTCAGAATTTCCTTCCTAGTGCTGCAACAGATCACCAGCCATGGCCTCCCTTCCCCACACCCACATCTTCTGTGGATCACACAGACCATCCCCTTCTGACCTCCTTCACTAGATGCTTTGCTGCATCCCAGCCTGAAACACCAGCACACATTCCTTGTGAACACACCAGTTAAGCAGGCCAGTAAAACAGACAACAACACACAATCATCACACTTCTCAAAATCCAGAGAGGAAACAGAAACCAAGGAACAAAATACTCACCCAACAAAAACAAACCAGAAATCAGCACCTAGACCTATAATCACCCCAAATCCAGATGCCATCTTAAGAACACAATCAACAGCCAGGACAATATGTCTCCACTAGATCCCAGATTCTCTACCACAGCAGGCCCTGAATATTCTAACATAATTGAAGTATAAGGAAAAGACCTTCAACTATGTGAAAATGATAGAGGCACTTAAAGAGTAAATGAATACATCCATTAAAGAAAGCCAGGAAAAAACAAACAATTGAAGGAAATGAGTAAAACTGAACAAGACCTGAAAATGGAAATAGAAGTAATAAGGAAAACACAAATGAAGGGAATTCTGGAAATGAAAAATTTAGTTATTCAAACAGAAACTATAGAGGCAAGCTTCACCAGCAGAATATGAGATATGGAAGAGAGAGTTTCAGGCATTGAAGGCTGGATAAAAGATATGGATACATCAGTCAGTCAAAGAAAATGTTAAATCTAAGAAATTCCTGACACAAAACACCCAGGACACTATGAAAAGACTAAACCTAAGAATAATAGGAATAGAGGAAAGAGAAGAATTCTGGCTCAAAGGCCCAGAAAATATTTTCAACAAAATCACAGAAGAAAATTTCCCTAACCTAAGAAGGAGATGCCTATTAACATAAGAAGCATACAGAACACCAAATAGATTGGGCCAGAAAAGAAAGTCCACTTACCACAAAGTAATTAAAACACTAAACATACCGAACAAAGAAAGAATATTAAAAACTACAAATAACATATAAAGGCAGACCTATCAGAATTGTACCTGACTTCTCAATGGCAACTCTAAAAGCCCAAAGGGCCTGGACAGATGTGATCTCAGAGACAACAGATGTCAGCCCAGACTATTATACCCAGAGAACCTTTTAATCACTATAGATGGAAAAAAAAACAAGACATTCCATGATAAAGTCAAATTTGAACAATATCCATGCACAAATCCAGCTCTACAGAAGGTGCTAGAAGGAAAACTCCAACCCAAGGAGATTAACTACACCCATGAAAACACAGGAAATAAGTAACCTCACACTAGCAAAACCAAAAGAAGGGAAACACACACACCACCATCACCACCACTACCAACAACAACAAAACAACAGCCATCAACAATCACTGGTCATTGATTTCTCTCAATATCAATGGTCTCAATTCCCCAATAAAATGACACAGACAGGAGGAAGGGCTTGGACTTGCCTCTACTGGATGTGCCTCCCCATGGAGGGAGTGAGGGGTGGGTTTGGGGGGAGGCTGGGGGTGGGAGGAGGGAAGAGGGGGATCTTTGATTGGTGTGTAAAATGAATGAAAAATTTTCTTAATAAAAAAAAGGATACAGACTAAGAGAATGGAAGTTAAAACAGGATCTACCTTTCTACTGCATAAAAGAAAACACATCAATATCAAGGACAGACATTGCTTCAGGGTAAATGGTAGGAAAAAAATATTCCAAACATACAGATCTATGAAGCATGTTGGTGTAGCTATTCTAATATCTAAGAAAATAGACTTCAAACTAAAATTAATCAAAAGAGATGGGGAAGAGACTCAATCAAAGGAAAAATCCGCCAAGATGACATTTCAATTCTTAGCATCTATGCTTAAAACACAATGGTATCCACATTTGTAAAAGAAATGCTACTACAGCTTAAATGAAATATTGCTCCTCACACAGTGATAATGGGAGACATCAATATCCCACTCTCACCAATGGACAGGTTATCTAGACAAAAACTAAAGAGAGAAATACTGGAGCTGACAGATGTTATAAACCAAATGGGCCCAATAGATATTACAACACACACACACACACAAACATACCTTCTTCTCAGCACCTCATGAACTTCCTCCAAAATTGACCATATACTCTGATGCAAAGCAAGTCTCAACGGAAATTTTCTTATACAAGAAAATTGAAATAAATCCCTGCATCCCATCAAAACACCATGGATTAAAAGTGGATATCAACAGCAACAGAAAGCTTATAAACTCATAGAGACTGAACAACTCTCTACTAAATGAAAAAATGGATCAAGACATAAACAAAGAAATAAATAAAGAGTTTCTGGAATTTAAGGAAAATGAATACAGAACATACTCAAATTTAGGGGATACCATAACAGCAGAGCTAAGGAGAAAGTTCATAGCACTAAGTGTCTACATTTTAAAAAAAAAAAAATGAGGAGAGATTTCAGACTAGTAACTTAACAGCACACCTGATATCTCTAGAACAAAACGAAGTAAACACACACGAGAGAAATAGACAGCGAGAAATAATCACACTGAGGGCTGCAATCAATAAACTAGAAATAAAGAGAGATATACAACGAATCAATGAAACAAAGAGTTGGTTCTTTGAAAAAAACCAACAAGTTAGACAAACCCTTATCCAACATAACTAAAAGATGGAGATAAAATATCTAAATTAGCATTATCAGAAATGAAAAGGAGGCTATAACAACAGACACCAAGAAAACCCAGAGAATCATGACATATTTTAAAAACATGTACTCCACCAAATCAGAAAATATAAAAATAATGGATAATTTTCTGGATAGGCCCCACTTCCCAAATTTAAATCTATTTCTAGTGAAACATAAGTGGTTGTTAAAATATCCCAACAACAACGACAACAACAACAAAATGACCAAGGCTAGATGGTTTTAGTGCAGATCCTACCAGATTTTCAAAGAAAAATTAATGCCAATACTCCTCAAATTATTCCACAAAACGGAAATGAGGAACATTGCCCAATTCATTTTATGAGGACACAGTTACCCTGATACCAAAACCACATAAAGTCTCAACAAAGAAAGACAAGTACAGACCAATTTCTTTTATGAAGATAGATGCAAAATTACTTTTTAAAAAATAAATAGAACACTTGAAAACCAAATCTAAGAATACACCAAAAACATCACCTACCATAATCAAGTAGGCTTCATCCCAAGACGGAAAGACAGTTTAACATATGAAAATATTAGTAAATGTAATCCATTATATAAACTAAGTAAAGAAAAAAAAATGATCATCTCATTAGATGCTGAAAAAGCCTTTGACAAAATCCAACAGCCCTTCATGACAAAAGTCCTGGAGAGATTAGTGATACAAGGAACATACCTAAGCATAATAAAGGCAATTTACAGTAAGCATACAGCCAACATAAAATTAAATGGAGAGAAATCCAAATCAACTAAAATCAAGAACAAGAGAAGATTGTCCACTCTCCATATCTATTCAATACAGTACTTGAAGTTCTAGCTAAAGACAATTGGAATACATCAATGGGGTACAAATTGGAAAGGAAGAAGTCCAATTATGGTTATTTCAAGATGACATGATTGTATACTTGAGTGATCATAAAAATTCCACCAGGGAACTCTTCCAGCAGCTAAACACTTGAAGGCAAGTAGCTGGATACACGATTAACTCAAAAAATTCAGTAGCCTTTCTAGTTACAAATGACTAGTTACAAACAGACTGAGAAAGGAACCAGACAACACACAACTATTGGTGAAATTATTAAGGCCACTCCATGTAGTTAAAAGGGAGGTTTATTTAGTGGCGTAACTTACAAATGAAGGGATAGGTAGGTTGCAGGGTTTGGGAAAGATGCAGCGCAGTCCAGCAGTGTTCTCTGGAGAACTCTGCTCGGTCTACCTCCAGCGTCCAGGATCCAGGAACCAAGAGAGCCAGCACATCCAGATCTCAGTTCTTTAGGGTCCTCTCTTGGCCCCACCTTGCAGGCGTGACAGTTACTGAAGTCTCAATGGGCTTTGGAACTTCCAGATCAAAGCTGGAATGGCTACCCACTATGCACACTTTTTGTGATAGACTCATATAATATAAAATATTATGGGGTAACTCTAACCAAGCAAGTGAAAGACTTGTTTGATAAAAACTTCATGTCTTTGAAGAAAGAAATTTAAGGGGATATCAGAAGACAGAAAGATCTCCCATGGTCATGGATTGGTAGGATTAACATAGTAAAAATGACCATCCTACCAAAAGAAATCTATAGGTCCAATGTAATTCTCATAAGAATTCTAACACATTTCTTCATAAATCTTGAAAGGGCAATTCTCAACTTTATAGGGAAAAACAAAAAACCCAGGATAGCCAAAACTGTCCTGAATGATGAAAGAACTGCTGGAGATATCAGCACCCTGATTTCAAGTTCTACTACAGAGCTATAGTAATAAAAACCACACAGTACTGGCATAAAAACAGACACAATGACCAATAGAATCAAATTGAAGACCAAAACATAAATTCACACACACTTATGGACACCAAATTTTAATAAAGAATTTTAATAAAGAATCCAGAAACACACAATGGAAAAAAAGACTATCTTAAACAAATGATACTGGTTAAACTGGATGTCTGCATATTGAAGAATGCAAATAGATCTATATTTATCACCCTACACAAAACCCAAGTCCAAGTGGATCAAAGACATCAACATAAAACCAGATACACTGAACCTGATAGAAGAGAAAGGGGAGAATAGCCTTAAATATGTTGGCACAGGAGATGACTTTCTGAACATAGTACACACACTAAGATCAACAATTAACAAATGGGACCTCATGAAACTGAAAAACTTCTGTAAGGCAAAGGACACTATCAATAGAACAAAGTGGCAGCTTACAGAATGGGAAAAGATTTTTATTAACTCCCCATACAATAGAGGACTAATAACCAAAATATATAAAGAACTCAAGAAACTAGATATCCAAACACCAAATAACCCAATTTAAAAATGGGGTACAGCTGGGTGTGGTAGTGCTTGCCTTTAATTCCAGTACTTTGGAGGCAAAGGCATTTGGATCTTTGTGATTTCGAGTCCAACTTGGTCTATAAGTGAGTTCCAAAATAGCCAAGGCTATTATACCGAAAAACCCCACCTAAAAAAGTAACATTAAAAAAGGTATACAGAGCTAAACATAATTCTCAATAGAGGAATCTCAAATAACTGAGAAACACTTAAAGAAATTTCAGCATCCTTAGCCATCACATCTACTAATTAAATCAAAACTACTTTGCGTCTCCATCTTACACCTGTCAGAATGGCTAAAAACAATAACACAACTGACAGCTCATACTGGCAAGGATGTAGAGCAAGAGGAACATTCCTTCATTGCCAGTGGGAGTGCAAACCTGTATAACCATTATGGAAATTAATATGGCAGTTCCTCAGAAAACTGGGACCCAAAGGACACTTCATCCTACCACAGGACACTTGCTCAACTATGTTCATTGCTGCTTTATTCATAATAGCCAGAAACTAGAAACAACCTAGATGTCTCTCAGCAGAAGAATGTGATAGGAATGAATTCGCCTTTGTAAGATTGCTGTTCCTTGAAATGTAGTTGCAGTGCTGGTTGCATTTGAAAATAGATAGCTCAACAGGAGTATATTTATGGAGATGTCTGTGTTCCTTCTGAGGAATCTCCTGGAGGCCATGAAAAAGAAAAGATATTTGGAGGTCAGCATATCAGGACTGTCCAACCTTGTTTTGCAAAGCAGGGGGGTAAACTCATCTAAGGTGAGAGTGATATTGAAATCGTCACAGGACTGCTTTAGTCAACTCCTACTTTATTTTCAGATGTATTAACCAGGAAAACCAATTTACTTCCCAAATTAACTTCTTCCTCCTGAGCTTTTACTTATAGAAGGACAAAGAATTTTGATTAGCAAATAATTGACACGGTCCAGACATTACTTTGCCTTATAAATTGCTAAAAATAAAACCATTCTACATTCACTACACTCAGATAAACTGAATCACAAAGACAATCATCTGCAGTACAGATAATTTTCTGAAAAGAAAAAAATACCTCAAAATCTTAACTGATTGCTGCCACTGCACTGAATTATATTAGTGTCAAGCCAAAAGGGTTTGTCTCTTCCAGCACTTTTATATTCCCCCCCCCCAAATTAAAATAAATCTGAAAACAAAAAACACTCTGGGAAGGTATGTCAGAGGGAAAAGTTTTGAAGAGATATAACTGATTAAATTTTAGACAAACTAAAATGCAAGAAATCACAGGAAAATTACATTGAAATGTCCATTAAGCTTCTGAAAATGGAGATACAATTTTGGAGTGAGATTTATGGGAAGATTTGTTTGGGGAATCATGAAAATACACCTCACAGGTGAACTTGAAAAATGCTACAAAAAGAAATAAGACTGAAAATCAACAGGACAAGCTCAAACACTCATATTCAGAATCTAAGGGTAAGAGACAGGCAGTGTGTAAGGGGAGAAAAACCAGAAGAGAAATGCTGATTCCAGTGCCTTGGAGCCAGAGTCTAAGTACCTAAGGAGAAGGTGATGTGAAGATTCAGCCATCAGCTGGGATCCACGGATACCTGTGGTGAAGCGGAAGTGACAAGGTTATGCATGAAAGAAGAGTGAAAAAGAGAGAGAGAGGGAGAGGGAGGGGGAGGGGGAGGGAGGGGGAGTGAGGGAGGGAGAGGGAGAGGGAGAGGGAGAGAGAGAGAGAGAGAGTAAACAAGGATGATTGTTCTGTTGTCAGAGTGGGAGGTAATTCTGCTTGGTGAGCTAGGAAGAGATAGATCTACTGAAACAGACTGAGAGACTAGGAGTTTTCACACAGGAATAAGGAGAGTGTGGTAGACAGAATTCCCTGGAGACAGGAGGCACAAGGAAAGGACTGAGAGGGAAGAAATGATAAACAGAACTGCAAAGTTGTAGAAGACTTCCCTCCAGACTGCAGCCATCTTGCAGTCCCTATGGGCGTGACGGAAGACAGGACTGGGAGAGAAGAAAAAGCAAATCCCCATGGCCTCTGCACAAGTGAACTTTAGGTTGCACAAAGGGAACACAGATGATGATGGTTCTTCAGTGACCAGACTACATGTGTGGGGCTCTGTGACAGTGTTTAATTCCATACTTTTACCTATCAAGTAGAGCAGCTGAAGAGCCACGGAGAAAAGAACCTGAGCCAAGGCAGTCCCAAGTGCATGGAAGACTCCACGGCCGGTTAGTAGACAGGAGAACGAACTGTAAGTGTGGAAATGAAGAGGCACGGATGGCAGAGACAGCAGGCAAAAACGGGGCAGCATGTGACCGGCCAGGGTGCAAGCGGCAAGGCTGCAGTGAGGGCAGTGGAAGTATGGCAGGCAGCAAAGGCTCCCCAAAGGAAAGTGACAACTGTTGCCAGGATCTGGTGTGCCCACTGCTGGGGAACGGCTGCGCCATCAGCAAAGGCAGATGTCGGAGATGAAAAAGGTGGATTGGTTTTCAACACGGATCTTGAGATCACCCAATGGTATCATATATCGATGTGAAAAACACAAGCACCAGAGCAGAAACACAGGAAATCTTGCAGGGCAATTGCTGATTTTATGCTATGACATGGAATACAGTTCTTGAATGAAGTGAGTACCCAAGCTTTCCCACAACAGGGTCTTAAGTCATTCGTGCATTGGGTCGACCCATTTTGTTCTATTTTTGAATACTCAACTCAAGAAGACCTAACTAATATTCTGTATATCATAAAATATTTACAACAAACCACACCCTAAATTTTCCTTGTTTTTCTGTTGTTGGTGTTTATATTGTTACCTTCTGTTTCCTTAGATTTCAAACCAAAATACTCCAGACAAAATCATAGTCCCCTGACAAGCCACACAGTTACCTTACACAGACTTCTATCAGATTCTTGTTTCTGTTTATCTTGCCTCCTTTAGACTATGAGGAGACTAATTTTATATCACAATAGGAAATATCATTCAGGCACAAAGAGAAAGAATCAAAGGAAGAGGGTGAGAAGGGGAAGAAGGGAGGAATGAAGGGAGAGAGGAAAGCAAGAAAGAAAAAAGAGATGACTTTGCATGAACCGCCCCTTGCTGAGAGAAGTTTCATATGTTAAGCTGAGACATAATTTTAAACCTAGAATAATTACATTTTTCAGCTTGGTAGGGTCAGGATTTAGTTTCTTCTAGATAAGTTTTGTATCACACAGTTGTCTGGCAGAAAGACTGTAATCAACCTACAATCCTTTGCCATGGCGAGCACAGCAATAGAGAAGTTTAGTTTATAATATATGCATGTATTTATATTGACAGGATATGCTTTAAGGAGACATTTGAATGCAAATCTGTGATTCCCAAGTTAAAATTCAATGAAAGGAAGCATGCTGTAGCACACAGGTACATAAATTCACTATGTTTTGTTTCAGGAAATACAAATATGGTAAAATACTTCTTATAGTAGCTTAGTATGAAACCTTCCGAATAGAGTAGATCATCTACCCAAGAATTTTTTAATGAAACATGGAGTAAAAACAAAATATAATCACTCTCCTTCTGTGAGATATGAAACTAATTTTCATGTTCAAATTCATCATCATTTATTGTTATCCAGTGAAACTCTCATCTAAACACATTTTAAAGTTGTTCACATAAAAGACTTTTAAGGGCCAAAAGATCTACGATGGGAATATAACAGCAAGGCATTACTGTGAAGATGCTATGCAGTTTCAACTGTGGATACCTGTAGGGGTGTATTTTCTTTAGTGTGCAATCCGTATGGCCCTGGCAATTAGAAGATTCTAATTTCAAAAATGATCACTGAGGCTGATTCCTATCAGGATGTGAATAATCCATCACTTGAACAGAAAAATAGCAGCTGTATAAAGTTCATTCCATTTCTAAAGATATTTTCCAAGTAAACAAAAGGTATAGGTCCTCCACAGTGACATCCAGTTCACAGTCATGAGCTCCTTGTCATTCCAATTCACTGCTGGAAGCACTGGCTCTTTGCTGACAGGCACATATGCCCTTCCTGCATCAGAGGAGTTCATTCTGAGACATAAAGGTAATTAACCTATTTTATTCCTCTGTGACTCTCCAGATTTTGCCATAGAACCAAGATTCTCCAAATTCATTTTAGCAAAAAGGTTATTTATTTTTTATGCGTTTGGTGTTTTGCCGCATGTATGTCTGTGTACTACTTGCATTGAGACCAGATACCCTTAGAAAACGGTGTGGGCATCTAATCCCCCAGGACTGGAGTTACAGATGTTTCTGAGACATTGTGTGGGTGCCAGGAATCAACCCCTGCATCTTCTGTAAGAACAGCCATCTTAACTGCTGATCCATTTCTCCAACCCCTCCAAATTAACTTTTATTTGATTTTTAAAAAATATTTGAGGATAGTTATGAATTTTTCTTAATTAAAATTTCAGGTATCAGAATTTAAAAAAATTCAGGAGATACTGAACCCTGATTTTTCTTGGTCTTTATATTCCAGATTTTTCTGGTGCCTTTAAGGAACTGAACTGACAACTCCCTTGGTAAGAAAGGGGCATGCCAAAGTCACAGTACTGGACCCAGTGAACATGCATGCAATGGGGCAGCCTTCATCTGATAGAACTAGAATTCACAGGCTGCTAAAGGGACAAGGGAAAGCAAGAAGCCTCATCATCCAGAGAAAGAGCTCAGTAGCCCGGTCCTGCGCTGGTGCCACAGAGCAGGTTCTCACCTCCTCTGAGAGCGAGCTCCCACCCCACCCACACTTCCGGGCTTCTCTGCGCTTTGCTTTAGCAGGCGCCAAATGCAATTGCATGTCGTGCACAAATGGAAGATTGACTATTTGTTGTTGAACTGGGATAGCTTACATGATTCTGAACAAACTGACTGCTGAAAATTAAAACCTACAGTGCAGAATGAAACTACAAAACAGAATGGCCGCTAGAGAGGCCAGGCACCTGGAAACTCAGCCTGCATGGTTGTTTGTTTGTTTGCTTGCTTTTGGAGGTTTGGGTTTGTTTTTGTTTTTTGTCTTTTGTTTTCTGAAAAGGCAGGATGCTGACTTTGCCAGGGGCTTCAGGATTCTCAGGAGCCTAGAAGAAATGTAGAGCCGTATGAGTCAAACAGTGTACTAGAGTTCCTTTTGGGGGAATTTTCCATTTGAGGAATAATTTTTCCATAAATAGTCTGTGAAACAAAATTTTAAAATCATAATGAGACATCTCTAATCAAATCTGCCTCTTAAAATCAGAAATAATTTTGGTGGCTCTCTTGACAATGGCCACACAATCTGCCACATGGCCGTAATGTGCCTGGGATTCTGCTCATCACTGTAGGAAGTGGCTTAACTCAACTGCCATTTTGGAAATGGTCTCCCTCTCAACAGAATATAATAGATTTTATATTACACAATGAAAGGTGAGAATTCATACCTTTCTTAGAGAGAGATATCCTCCCCAAATATATTCCAAATTCAGTTAATCTGAAAAGGAATATAACCTACACATAATTTCATAGGGCGTGAGCCATGGCCTGACCCCATTTTAAGAAAGATGGCCATACTTTGTGAAGCTATATACTTGAAAGAAATGTTAGTGTAATGACTTTATCCTGTTTTGAGAACCCATTACAGGGTACTCCAAGGCCGAATTAATTTCTGTAAATGTCTTATTGGATGTGAGGGCAAGCAGGTAGAGTGGACGAGCCTGTTACTGACTGTACGAAGTAGCTCTGAGGCAGCTGGTCTGAAACAGCCTAGGCCAACGATGTGTTGCCAGAGACCATCTCAGTGTTCAAGAAAAGACTATGTAAGGTGCTTTGATCCTGTAGAAACTGAGACTTGAGGTGTTCTGACATCAGCTGAGAGAGTCCAATCAGGCCATTACACTTAAAAAAAGGCTATGGGTGTTATCTCAGAGTTGTTTTGATTTGCATTTCCCTGATAATTAGGGACGTTGAGCAATTCCTTAAGTGTCTTTCAGACATTTGAGTTTCCTCTGTTGAGAATTCTCTGTTTAGTTCTTGGGGGAGCAGGAGATCCCAGCTGGATCAAGAACAGAGGGAGAAGAAGGAATAGGAGACCATGGTAAATGAAGATCACATGAGAATAGGAAGAAGCAAAGTGCTAGAGAGGCCCACAGAAATCCACAAAGATACCCCCACAATAGACTGCTGGCAATGGTCGAGAGGCAGCCCAAACTGACCTACTCTGGTGATGGGATGGCCAAACACCCTAATTGTCATGCTAGAAACCCCATCCAATGACTGAGGGTTCTGGATGCAGAGATCCACGGCTAGGCCCTGGGTGGAGCTCTGGGAGTCCAATTAGCAAGAAAGAGGAGGGTTTATATGATCGAGAATTGTTGAGACCAAGGTTGGATAATGCACAGGGACAGATAGCCAAATGAATGGAAACACATGAACTATGAACCAATGGCTGAGGGGCCCCCAACTGGATCAGGCCCTCTGAATAGGTAAGACAGTTGATTGGCTTGATCTGTTTGGGAGGCATCCAGGCAGTGGGGCCGGGTCCTGTGCTCATTACATGAGTTGGCTGTTTGAAACCTGGGGCTTATGCAGGGTCGCTTGGCTAGGCCTGGGAGGAGGGGACTGGACCTGCCTGGACTGAGTCTACTAGGTTGATCTCAGTCCTTAAGGAGTCTTTGCCCTGGAGATGGGAATGGGGGGTGGGCTGGGGGGAAGGAGAGGGGGGTAGGAGGGGGGAGAACAAGGGAATCCGTGGCTGATATGTAGTACTGAATTGTATTATAAAATAAAATAAAATAAAATAAATTTTAAAAAAGGCTATGGGTTTTCCAAACAAGGTCCTGGCATTCCCTTCAACTTCTCACATATTAGATCGTACAGTTGCAAAATAAAAATATTATTTAAAGGTTCAGTGTATGAGAACTAAGTTGCTGGAACAGACAGATCATGAAGACCCTAGAATATTTATTTTCTTCATGATGATATCGTTGGGTTGACAGGACTGCCCTTATTTGGGGATTCAACTACTTAGGAAGAATTTACTTCCAACAAAGTTAATGCATTTTTTTATTTTTATTTTTTATGTTTCCACTTTATAATGTGAAGAAAATCTGTGTTCTTCCAGAGAACAGAGGAGTTATGCCCGTCACAAACCACCCAGACACACCAGGCTCTCTTTGCAGTTGTGTGGAAACTGCCGTACAACCATCATAGCTCCATGCAACAAGCCCTAGGAAGAAAAATATTTGTGTGTCTTTAGTTTCTTTTATTTCTGAGATGATAATGTAATTACATCATTTCCCCCTCCCCTTTTCTCCCACCAAACCTTCCTTGATCTTTCTCAAATTCATGGTTTCTTTTTTTTCATTCATTGTTGTTACATGCATATATGTATACATAAATACACATGCACTCCTAAATTTAAACTAGTCTGTAAAATGTTACTTGTATGTATGCTTTCAGGACTATTTGGTTTTGTATAACCAGTTGGTCTGATCTTCCCTGGAGAAGACTCTCTTACTCTTCGCATTCCTTGGCTGCCTGTGGTTCTTTGTGTAGGATTGAGGCCTTTTCCTCATCCCCTTTGGCATGTTTATTATTGTTGTCCCTGTTCAGCCAGTGTCTAGGCAGTCATATTGGTGAGGCTTCAGGGGTGTAGCTTCTGACATTATTAGGAAACACAGTCACACAGCAAACTCCCTGCTCCTCTGCCTCTTCCACTATTTCCTATTTCACAGTGTTCCCTGTGACTTAAGTGCAGGAATTGTGTTGCAGATATCTCATTTGGAACTGGCCTCCACAACTCTGCATTTTGATTGGTTGTGATTTTCATTTCCAAAATCTTTGTTTTTATAAAGAGTAATAGAGTAGGAAGTTGTTTCTTTCATTGGATTAGTAGAGGACTGAGTTCTTTAAGCTACAAGATGAGAAATAGGGTAATGAGCCAAGATCTTAGGTCAACTCAGTCTAAGGGAAAGCCGAGGATAGGAGGCTTTGTGACTGAAAGCAGCTGCTGATAAGCAGAGAAGTAGATGCACAGCATCCACTCTGTGGTTGTTTTTAACAACTTGTTTTCCTTTTCTTTTTCTTTGTTTATCTCATTGCTGTTGCTGTTTTAAGACAGCAACTATGTCGTTGTGCCTGGCCTGGAACACACTATGTAGACCAGGCAGGCCTTGAATTTATAGAGATCTGCCTCTTTTCCAAGAACTGGGATTTAAGGCTTATGCCAGCATGACTGGTGTTTATTTTTATTTTTAGTTACATGCATGCATGTCTGTGTGTAGATATGGGCAGGTGAATGCTGGTGCTCTCAGAAGACACAAATGGATCTTTTGGAACTGAACTTAGAGGTGGTTGTGATCCTCTGACATGGATGCTGAGAACCAATTAGGTTCCTCTGCAAGAGCAGTACATGTTCCTAACTGCAGAGCGATCACTTTAGCACCCTAGTTAAGATCAAGAACATGTGAAGCATTTTGCAGTCACTAACTTACAATGTTCCCTTTCAGGTACAACTATCACACATCTATAACCAAGGTTTCCTTGGAACTTACAAAAATCACATCAGTTTATCAATGTCCTTCAGCAACACTGAAGCCTTTTTTCACATTCTTTATAGTTGCTATGGCTCACATGGGGCTGTTTGGATGACGATAGCTGAAACAGACCTGCATTTGCTTAAAAATGGGAGTCAGGACACAGTCATTAAGTCTTCTGAGTGTTCCCTGCACTACCAGCATGAAACCACCTGGTATTCTGGTTAAAATATCTATTCCGTAACCATGTCATCAATGATGGATTTGATCCACCTGATAATGGGCTACTATTGTATTACTAGGCACACCAGAGGATGGACACCAAGATCTTCACATGAATCCTGTCCATCACTGTGGTGATATTGTGTTCCTCAATATATTGTGCACTTTAATAAACTTATCTGGAGTCAGAGAACAGAACAGCATCTAGATAGACATAGAAGATAGAAAATGGTGGCACACACACCTTTAATCCTTGCATTCTGGAGGCAGAGATCCATCTGGATCTTTGTGAGTTCAAAGCCACACTGGAAACAGCCAGGCATGGTAACACATGCCTTTAATCCCAGGAAGTGATGGCAGGAAGCAGAAAGGTATATAAGGCATGAAAATCAGGAACAAGAGTTAACAGTTCAGCTGAGATTCATTCTGGATGAGGACACAGAAGCTACCAGCTTGAAGAAACAAGATCAGGTGAGGAATTAGCGAGGTGAGGTTGGCTGTGGCCTGTTCTGTCTCTCTGATCTTTCAGCATTTACCCCAATACCTGGTTCCAGGTTTGTTCTTATTAATAAGATCTTTTAAGATTCATGCTACACATCACGTAGATGTTTAACCTATATTCTATTATAACAGCATTTAACCAGACACAGACATGCATAGGAAATAGGCCATTTTTGGGATGGTGTGTGTGTGTGTGTGTGTGTGTGTGTGTGTGTGTGTCTGTGTCTGTGTCTGTGTATGTCTCTGTGTAACAAATACTGCTGATCCACCAATCAGTATTATAGAAACATAGACCCCAACCCTTGACTTTCCTCCTTCATACAATAGCCTGAAAGTGAAGCCCTGTAGGGTTTATGGCTCTGAGAACTTGGTGACTTGAAATCCTTGTCTAACTGTGGTAATCTCATCCTCTTCCATTTAATGTGGCAGACAGGTCTGCTAAGACATGTCTCTGAAAATTTCCCTACCCTTCAAAGAGAATGAACTTTTTCCAGACTGTGTAGCCAAGTTAATAATGCACCCTGAAATCATCTGAGATTATGATGTACTTAACCTGCTATCCTTTGTAAATTTAACCTTTCTTTAAAACAGTGATTCTCAAATTGTGGGTTGTGACCCCTGGACAACCCTCTGTCTCCAAAAATATTTACATGATGATTCATAACAGTAGAAAAATTACAGTTATGAAGTAGCAACAAAATAATTTTGTGGTTGGGGGTCCCCATAGCATGAGGAACTGTGTTAAAGGGTCGCAGCATTAGGAAGGTTGAGAACCACTGCTTTTACAGAACAATGTAACCAACCTTAATAGGCCTTGGGTTTGTCATGCAACCAGCTTTTACAGCCTAAGCTAAATGTATACCTTTGGCTTAAATTGTGTACTCTCCCATGCCCCTGGCCCACGGTAATATACGTATATGCTTATGTTCTAGTAATCATTTGCTGAAAGTGACTTTAAACAAAACAAGTGCCCCATAAATATTGGAAGCAGCATGTGCATGTGGACTAACAATCTAGTTTGCTGTTTTGAGTGTTACTCGGGGTCAGCTGAGGTCTGAAAAGGGATTTCTTCCCTTGCAAAAGTTTGTTAAAGATTTCTGTAAGGAATCCATTAGTCCATCCCCATACTATGTATTCTCTGTTGTTCAATAAATACCAAGCAAAGCCCTTTTGTTAGGGACAGATATCACACACACACACACACACACACACACACACACACACACACACAGCCCTCAGCCACCAGGCTCAAACATAGACAGACACAGACACAACACACAAGCAACAGGAACAAACACACACACACACACACACACACACACCACACACAGACACACACAACAGACAGAAAATGGACAGGCCAGTAGCCACAAACCACACACAGATAGAAGAAACAGGGAGAAAAAAGGAGAATTCAAATTTGGGATCATTCTTGATTAAACAATCCCACAGGAAGTTTCTGCCTTCATTCCGTAATGCCATACTGACACATTTTAACCGCCCCCCCCCCAGCTCTAACTAACATGGGTAGCCACCACAGAAGAAAATGTTTTTAACTTCATGTATATTTATTAAAAACTCATAAAGGAGCCAGTTTGACCTGAAATACTACTAGTTTGACAGTTCTTAATTTTAGTTCATTAAATCCAGCATAAACCATAAAATAGTATAATGGCTTAATGATGCTAATGAAAACATTTATTGAAAAATTTTAAAGTACATCAGCTAATAGACTGGTTTAATTCATCTCATCTCCCACATAGTATAAAAAGGTCAGTGAGTAATTTGGTAGTCAACAGAACATGTCAGACAAGGCAGGGTATTGTGAGGGGGCTATAACAAACACAGATGCGTTTAATGAGCTTTCCCATAAGCTAACACTCGGATAAAACTTAAACATCTATGGTGCAGTGTCCTAATCCATTGCCACGGATAATAAAATCCATGGTCAAGGGCACAGCATCTGTTCGTAGCCACACATAACAGGTGTGAATTTCAATGACTATGAATCCAAACAAACTGACCAAGATATGACAGAGTAAAGAAATATGTAATAACTGTAACAGACAAGGAGAGCATCTGAGTTACTTCTCAAACAATACCCTCATTAGGGGAGCCTAAATATATACCTATAGAAAAAGCATCTTAGAGGTAGGCAAATTCGTGAGCCTGCTCAATTGAAGGTCATAGTTCAAGAGAGAAGAGTGTCAGACACACTGGGGACATGGTTAGCTCAAGGTCATGGATCCTGTGTTTGAAAGGTTAACTGCTGGGCAGGATGCCTCTGGGCATGCTCACCTAGTGTCATAACGTGTCGCTGAAAACAAAGGAAAGGGCGTTTTGAAGTTGTATTAACATAGGAGTTTGCCCCTAAAGATGCCTGACCGACTTAGTGACTGACATCTCTGCCTCCACCTGTTCACCCCTTGCTAGGTTCTCTGAGGATACTGAAAGTTGAAAAACAAGAACATCTCTCATTTAGAGCAGAGATTTTTCTTGGAAGCTTTCCTCAGTTGAGATGCCAGAGGCATATCTCCTTCTAGCCATCCAGCCCTTTTGAAAATACTTTTGTTCTCTTCTGTGCTTTAATTTCCTGCCTTATTCCAAATATTGGCTCCTTCTCCCGAAAACCAGCAAGACAACAGTCTCAGGCAAGTACATTTGCTTTGAGTACTTTGTGATAGGGTTACATGCCAGCCTAGTCTTTTCCAAGCTTTGTTTATTAATTTCATGCTAATTCTTCCATTTATATTAAAGATAGTTTGATTTGACCATTTTCATCTTCAAATACAGTTTGGAATATCTTACTGTAGGTAGTAGCATTGAGCACACTAACAGCATGAATTGGGAGGGTGACATGATTTTCTTACTGTCCTCCATCCTTGAGCATGCAATGCATGTCTACCCCAGTTTATACTATAGGTGCACTGCAGAGATAAAAAAGAACACATTTCCTTTGTGGGAATGCAGACTACAGAACAGAGGAGGAAACATAATTAGCACCTGTCAGCCTCAATCAAATACCTACTCCTATACACACTAGAACACCGTGGCTATTCACCTAGGATACTGCCAGTCAACAGCAACCAATAGTTCTGCAGCTTTACCAGATCAACTCTCCTACTCTCAGCAGGATACGTCCAGTCCTACCATCTGTCTGGCTGCAGTACAGACCGGCAACCAGCTCTTGGCATAAATTTCCAGACACAGCTGTTGGGAATACATATCCAGATGTCATCAGTGGGCAGGTGGCAGAGAAGCCAGGAAGACTTCTTACAAAGAGGTAGAACCGTTAGGATGTGCTACCACATGAAGCACAAGCAGTGGTATTATTCATCAAGGAGAGAAGTGGGCCTCATGCTTAGCAAAAAGCCTCAGGTCTAGACTGCTGGCCAAAAGAGTTAACTTGTTTCTCTAAAATGTATGTTTCACTGTGATCACTGTCTATAGACAAGCCACACTACTGCCTACCATCATAGTGACTAGATTTTGTCTTGTCTTTGCTCACCTTTCCAATCATCTTCAGTATTACCAAAGCCCTGAAAACAGAAGCAACTCGAGTCCTTCAGAATCTGCTGGTCCTTGGTTCCATGCACAACTATTTTCTATGATGACATTCTCTGAGCAGATTCCAAGTCTGCACAGGGCACACAGATGATCTTGCTATGAAGTTTTCACTCAGAACCAGCCTTGGACAACACTATATACCAGGCAAGGTTCTCAAAAGCAATGTCAGCTCTCATCTTTCTGGCCTACCATCCCATTCCTGCTCCTGACATCACTCCAGTTTCTGGCCCATTAAAACCTGCTCTCAGGGATGGACTAAAATTACCCTTGCATGCTCACCCCCAGGGATCTAGGTGGTCCAAAAGAATTTGCATCAAGACTCATTTGCAATTGAGGAGGAAATATGTTTAATTATTTAAAAAGAAGTGTAAGAAATAGCTTACAAATACTCACATACCATCAGAAAAATGGATGAGCCAAGACTGGTGTGTCTGAAAGCACACTGATGGGTAAGTCGACCGCATGCTCAGAGACTGTACCTGCCAAAGACTGGAGGGAATACTTAAGGACAGTGCAATTATCTGGGGGAAGTCAGGAACGCTAATGAAAATTCTGTTTGCAACTGATGCACGAAATCAAAGAGGAGACAAGGAAGTGTCAACTCAGAGCAACTCTGCATATACAACTACAGTATGTAAAACAGCCATCTATTCCCACCACTGAAAAGAATAATCAGCCCTTAATTTAAAGTCAATGTATTAACTTGCAGAAACCCACAAATCTCTAAATGGTGTTCTCATTCAGAGGGGACAAAAGCCCAAATTAAGCAAACTGGAAATATAAACTAAGGAAGCTTTTTTGGAAGTTGGCAGACCCTGTTTTTCCTTCTGGTCTGTTTGTCAAACTCAAGAATAAGCATAGTTTCTAACACAGGTTCAGTTTCTCTCACTCAGAGATGAATCATGGCATACTACAGAAGGCAACTCCTGAAGCATCTGCTGCCCTGTTTCATTCAGAAAGGTGGCACAAGAGACTTCATACTATTATGGCACTCTGTACCAGGCTCTGGGCTAAGTGTTTTATGTGTGACTTTGCTATGTACACACAGCTACTGAATACTAGTCTACATATTAAAAAAGTCAAGACATGATTCACAGCAGCATGCTAATGGCATTTTAGCTTGCTGATGCCTCTGACTATCAAAAACTTCTGGCAGAGAATGGGGCTCGGCATGTAAAAGCAACATAGTCTCATATTCACAAGGCTAGCTTCCTAAGGCTGTCTTATGTGACCATGAGCTGGGTGGTCTTCTAGTCTGGAGAATAACAGCCCAAAATGGAGCTGAGCAGAGCCAGCCTCTCTTTCGGACATGTGGCGACCCTTCTTGTCTCCTCACAGCTCTGGCCATTTGCTGACCGTCTTTGTTACCCCTTGATTTGCAACTGTGAAACCATCATTAGTGTCTCCAGCAGCACATGGCATTCCAGCTGTGTGTCTCCATCTTCACAGGACTGTCATTCTCCATGCTATGAGACTAGGAGCCCATTCTACTAAAGAGAAACCTCATCTTAGCTGAACACATTTATGACTATTTTCAAATAACCTTCTAAGGTACTAGGAGGTGATGCCTTACGTATATCTCACTTTGGGGAGGAAGATGTGTTCATGACCTAAACACATCTCACATTTCAAAACATAACATGTGGGAAGACCATTTTTTAAAATTATTATAGATAGATAGATAGATAGATAGATAGATATAGATATAGATATAGATATAGATATAGATAGATATAGATAGATATAGATATAGATATAGTGTGTGTGTGTGTGTAAGAGTGCACACTCCAATGAGGAGGCCAGAAGTGGGTATCAAGTATCCTGCTCTATCACTTTCTACTTTATTCCTCTGACACAGAATCTCTCATTGAACAGATAGCTCACTATTTGGAGTAGGCTGGTAGACCAGTACACTCCCAGAATTCACCTGTCTCCATACCACCACACTTGAATTACAGATATAAATGGTCATGCCCAGTTCTTACATGGGTGGTAAGGATTCAAACCCAGGTTCTGATGTTTGCATGCTTAACCACTGAGCCATTTCCCTAAACCTGAGTAAAATTATTCTTAAATGTTTTAGTTTCTAGGTTATTTAGTATAATAAAAAAACATTTTTGAGATTAACAACATAAACTATTTGCAAACTGTAATATAAAAGTGAAAGTAAGCATATTATAAAAGCCGCTAAACCTCCTTTTTAATCTCATGCCCATTCTGTTCCTGTAACACATGGTTAAATCCTATTTTATCCTAATGTTCTGTCCCAATGTATTTAGCTTATGAATTAGAAGGAAATGGATTAATGTCCAAAGAAGAGTCTCCTCTGTTGAGGAAAATGCACAAGTAAATCTTGGGAATAAGAGGCAAGCTAAGACTGAGGTTAGAGATGAGATGTTAGGATGTTTGGAAATTATGATTCTCCTCATTAGAAACTAGAAACAGAAGATGCTTTCTTTTTCCCTTGTATAATTTTAGTTTCTTTGTCGAAAATCAGGTGTCTATAGGTGTGTGGATTTATGTCTTCGATTCGATTAATCCACCTGTTTTTATGCTAATACCGTGTGTGTGTGTGTGTGTGTGTGTGTGTGTGTGTGTGTGTGTGTGTGTGTGTGTGTGTGTGTTTTATTACCATAGCTCTGTAGTACAGCTTGAAATCAGGGATGGTGATACTTCTCAAGTTCCTTTATTATGCAGCATTGCTTTGCTATCCTGGGTTTTTTGGGGTTTGTTTTGTTTTTCTGTATGAAGTTGAATATTGTTCTTTCAAAGTCTGTAAAGAATTGCTTTGGATTTAATGGTGATTGCATTGAATCTATAGATTGCTTTTGGTAAGATGGTGATTTTTACTGTGTTCATCCTACAGATCCATGAGCATGGGAGATTTTTCCATCTTCTGATATCTTCTCCAATTGCTTCTTTTAAAGACTTGAAGTTCCTGTCATACATGTCTTACACTTGTTTGGTTAGAGTTACACCAAAATATTTTATATTATTTGAGGCTATTGTAAAGGGTGTTGATTCTCTGATTTCTTCCTCAGCCATTTACCATTTGTATATAGGAGATCTATTGATTTTTTGAGTTAATCTTGTATCCAGTCACATGGCTAAAGGTGTTTATCAGCTATAGGAGTTCCTTGGTAGAGTTTTTGGGGTCACTTATGTATAATATCATATCATCTGTGAATAATGATACTTTGACTTTTTCCTTTCCATTTTGTATCCCTTTGATTTCCTTTAGTTGTCTTATTGCTCTAGCTGAAATTTCAAGTACTATATTGAATAGATATGGGGAGAGTCCACAACTTGTCTTATTCCTGATTTTAGTGGAATTTCTCTCAGTTTCTTTCCATTTAATGATGTTGGCAATCAGTTTACTGTGTGTTGTTTTTATTATGTCAAAAAATGGTGCTGGCATAACTGGATGTTGGCATGTAGAAGAATGCAAATAGATTCACATATATTACCCTGCACAAAACTCATGTCCAAGTGGATCAAAAACCACAACATAAATCCAGATACACTGAACTTGATAGAAGAGAAAGTGGGAAATAATATCAAATGCATTGGCACAGGAGAGCACTTTCTGAACAGAACACCAAGCACAGGCACTAACATCAACAATTAATAAGTGGGACCTCATGAAACTGAAAAGCTTCCTATAAGGCAAAGGACACCATTAGTAGAACAAAACAGCAGCCTACAGAATGAGAAAGATCTTCACAAACCCTACATCTGACAGGGGGCTAATTTCCAAAATATATAAAGAACTCAAGAAACTCAAGATATTAAAAAAACCCAAACCCAAATAATCCAATTTAAGAAATGGGGTACAGATCTAAACAGAGAATTCTCAAGAGAAGAATCTCAAATGGCCAACAAACACTTAAGGATTTGTTCAACATTCTTACATATCAGGGAAATGCAAATCAAAATGACTCTGAGGTTCCATCTTACACTTGTCAAAATGCCTAAGATCAAAACCACAAGGGATAGCTCATGTTGGAAAAGATGTGGAGCAAGGGGAACACTCCTTCTTTTCTGGTGGGAGTGCAAACTTGTACATCCACTTTGGAAGTTAGTGTGGAGGTTTCTCAGAAAACTGGTAATCAATCTACCATAAGACCCAGCTATACTGCTCTTGAGCATATACCCAAAGGATGCTGAATCATACCACAAGGATACTTGCTCAACTATTTTCATAACAGCTTTATTTATAATAGCCAGAATCTGGAAACAACCTAGATGTCCCTCAACTGAGGAATCAATAAAGAAACGTGGTACATTTACACAATGGAGTATTACTCAGCTGTTAGAAACAAGGCCACCAGAAAATTTGAAGGCAAATGGGTGAAACTAGAAAAAATCATCCTGAGTGAGGTAACCCAGACCGAGAAAGGCAAAGATGGTACATACTCAGTCATAAGTAGGTATTAACTGTAAAATAAAAGATAACTATATTAAATTCACAGACCCAGAGAGACTAGATAACAAGGAGGGCTCATGTGGGGGGACTCCCGAATCTCCCTGGGAAGGGGAAATAAAAGAGATTTTGTGAGTGAACTGAGGGCAGGTGGGGATTAGAACATGAGTGATTAGGGTGAGGGGACGTGGGAGAGAGTACTGAAAGAGACTACCAGAAAAGGAGGGCATTTGGGGGTCAGGTAAAAACGTGGAGCAAGGCAATCTCCCAGGAATCTACAAGGATGGCCTCAGCTTAGACTCCTAGCAATAGCGGATACGTAGCCTGAACTGGCCGTTTCCTGTGACCAAACTGGTGCTTAGCCCAATTGTCATCAGAGAGGTGTCATCCAGCAACTGATGGGAACAGATGCAGACCCACAGCCAAATACTAGGCAGAGTTCAGGGAATGCTGCAGAAGAGAGAGACTAAGGATTGTAGGAGCCAGAGGGGTCAAGGACACCACAAGAAAACTCACTGAATCAACTAGCCTGGGCTCATAGAGGCTCAGAGACCAAATCAACAGCCACGGAACCTGCATAGGACGACCTAGTCACTCTGCCTATTTGTTACAGTTGTTTAGCTTGGTCCTCTTGGCTAGAAGTGGAAAGAGGCTATCTCCAACTCTTTTACTGGCTTTTGGGACCCTACTCCTGATGCTGGGTCACCTTGCCCAACCTTAATACATGGGAAGGTGCTTAGTCTACTGCAACTGGATATGCCGTGTTTTGTTGATACTCCTGGGAGACCTGCCTTTTCCTAAACAGGAATGGAGGAGGAGTGGATTGGGGGTAGGAACAGAGTGGGGCTGGAAGAGGGACTACAAGGAGAGGAGGGAGGGGAACCTGTGGCCAGGATGTAAAATACATAAATAAATAAATTTATTTTTTAAAAAGAAACTGGAAACAGGATGTGTGGACATTATTATAAACATATTAGGAGCTATTAATGGTTATATTTTAAGAAAGAATTGTTGTGAATACATTTTTCTTATATTGGTGTCTGATTCATACTTGAAGATGCATATGAGGATGAGCTACCAAAGGTCTCTCTCATTGTCTGCCTATTACTTGCTCAACTATGAGCAAATCTGAGAAAGCCATACAGTTTTAAAGAGGACTCACAGCATGTTTTCCACTATCAGTTAAAATTTTTTCTTGTGAATAGCTTCATTTAACACTTAACACTCTACCCCATGAGACTGTCTAACTGTAGGCCAGGTCTAATTAACAGTCTGCTTTGTAATTACTCACATGCTTGATTGCCAACAATTAGGTCACTATATCTTTAATAGGAGCTCTAGATTAAATAGCCTCTGGGTATCTGTAACAGTGCTACTGTACTTGGCTCATCTCTTTTCTTGTAGATCAGATGAAGTTAAATTTTACCTCAACTTACATCCAATTGGCCTTTCATTGCTTGACCCATATTAGAGAAGAGATGCACCATAATATTTTTTGCTTCTACATAGGTTACATGTAGATTAAAGGTTTCTCTTACCTCTAGGAAATTCTTAGTCATGGTACCAACAGAACTAAGCCCATGTCTTATCCTGTAGCATCCTTCTGAGTGCCCAGCATCCTAAGCAAAAGCCCACAGGCTGGGTGAAGATCTGGAGAAAAGATATGCTCTCATAACTCTCTTTACCAATATAGAAACTCTGTACCTCTCACTCTAAGGAGGCTCTGTGGACACTGGAGTGGGAAGCCTGGACAAAACAATCCCAAAATCAAAGGATCATCTAAGGATAAAACTGTAACAAAATCAAGTGATTCATTTTTAAACCCAAAGTTGAGTTTTATAAGTAAAGAATAATAGTTTTCATAAAAGTTTAAACAATAGAGAAGAATATTAGTCAAAATTTAAAAACCCTCTTCCTGTTTCCCAAAGCTGGCAACTCCTAATATTATTCCTTCAGACATTGTCCAAAAAGTATACAATCATACACAGACACATTCTTTTCACAACACTCCTTTAGTTAGGGTTTCTATTGCTGTGAAGAGATATCATGACCATGGTAACTCATATAAAGGAAACATTTCATTGGAGTTGGCTTACAGTTTCAAAGGTTTAGTACATTTAGTACATGGCAGCATACAGGAAGACAGATGCTGGAGAAGAAGCTGAGAGTTCTGAATCTTGATCAGTAGGCATCAGGAAGTGAACTGGCTTGAGCTGCAGGGACCTCAAAGTCCACCCCCTATTGACACACCTCCTCCAACAAGCAACACCTCCTAGTAGTGCCACTCTCTATGGGCTTATGGGGGCCATTTTCTTTCAAACCACCACAAACACAGAAAAAAATATGCCTTTCATATTCTTTTATGATGCCCTTTTCTTCATATCAATCTGTTTTTGCTTCAAAATAGATGGAAGGATGGGTACATCCCACAGTTTTAAAGGAGTTAATTAGTATCCAACTATGTCCTATATCACAGTGGATGAAGACAGTTCGCTTCCATGTTTTCTATGAAACAAATGCAATAAAATCCTTTAACTTTCCTGTGGAACACAGTGCAAGTCTGACTGATTTCTAGAGGAGGCAGATTAAAATTGAGCACATTTTTAATCTCAATGAGAAAAATCCCAATACCTTCCTGAAAGGCGGTACAGCAGTGTGGGTGTAAACACTCTCCACCCACTTGCTAAGACTAGGCATCATCAAACATACTACTCTCTTCCAATCTGACCTGGAAAAGTGGAAGTCTTGACTGAAACTAAATAGATGCAATAGTAGTGCTTCCTAGAGTCACTGTCTATGGATAGATAATATGCTTTCCAAATAGGTTTGCATCATATAAGTAAAGATTGTGAGTAACTTTCTATTTTCCTTATGTTCAATCTATGAGACGATATTTTGATATCATCACAATTTTGACAATATATATTATCTAGAGTCTGGAAATCTCTAAGACTGTGTATAAGCAGTCTAGGAATTAAGGAGAATTTGTGGGTCTCTTCTGCATTTATAACTGCCCCATGGCAGATCTGTCATCACTGCCTCCCAGACCTCCCAGATGTACCCACCATTGTCTGAGAGCCAGCATGCCCAGACTGCTGGTCATTCACCCTATGACAGTCAGCTTGTTATTCCTTATAGCCTATCTTCGACTTTTTTCTTCTGTAAAATAGAGATAAATAGAAACTGTTTCTTATAATTGTAATAAGGATCAGAAAAGATGGCATAACGACATAATAAGCACTGTTTCTGACCTGCAGTAAATGTGTTGCATTGATTGTTTTTATTACTGTGCTTGTGACCCTGTCTCTGTGAAAAAGTACTTATTTTACTAATTCAAGAAGGGAAGAGACTGTGTGCATTCCCAAGCCTTGAACAGACACAGTTTCCAGGACTGTTTTTAAATCAATCTGTGGATAAAGGTGTGTTTGAAAGTCAGTCAATAGCACCAGACTCTCCTGCCCAGAAATTGAGGGTAAAGGTCAGCCAGTCCCTGAACCTTCTTGCTTCTGAAAGTCCTTTTAACTCTACCTCAGAGGTTTCAGGAATCTGCCCAAGTCATCCACTCACTTTGTGTTCTGTGTGTTAGATTGGAACTTCCTTTGCTTAGCCAGCAGCGTATTCAGCTGCCAATCTCAGACACAGAGTGGCAGCATTTTCTGCATATGGGTTATTCTGTATAGAAATAATAAGGTTGAATTTCTCTCAACTTATTTGATGCACAGTGAAGCCCACTTCCTTTCCCTTACCACCACCAAATTTTCAGTCTTCAGCATAATCTAGGTTCATCAAAGTAAACCATGCTTCAAATGAGAAATAGCTCACTGATTTCTCAAGTTTTATCACAGCCCCAGAAATATAGAAAATTCTATTTTACAGTGGAAGGTTCAATGTAGATCAGCTTATATGAAAAATATGTTATTGTGGTAAAAGTCTTTGATCTACCTGCATGCATGTTGTTTAAAACAAAATTGTCTTAAAGTTATAAGTTAAACCCTCAGTGCAAATGCACATACAGATATGCATCCTCAAGTGTTTGTTTGTATAGTTGAGCTATTACATATGCAAATTCCTTAGATGGAAAGAGGATTATTTGCATTCTGGAAATCTCAGCTTCTATGGTTTAATTATGTGATTCCCACTCCCATGCTTCCCTCATCCTGGCCCTTCATGGCTTCCAGACAGCTGCTCCCATTCTGAGTTTTTATTTAGCCAACCTTAACCTTCTTCATCTTTCCTCATCCTATGTCTTACTACTCACCCTTCTAGGACCACATCATGCTCTACCCTTATTCCTCACTTTCTTCTCCCACAACTCTGTACATATCAATTATTGGGATATGCGTCTTAAATAACTGTACATCTCCCTACTCATGGAGATTCTGATGTGCACATTCACATTTTTATCTCCAGAACAAACACAGTCAATAAGTACTATTTCGTTCATTTAATATTTATATATAAAGTCATTTGCAGCCCACTTAATAAAAGAATATATGAAAAATCAACAGAAGATTTCTTCATTTCCTTGGTTGATTTTGATATTATTTTATAAGCGTTTTAATTTCTAGATCAATTTGCCTGGTGGCCATCAAAGATGAAAAAAACTAGAAAACAAAGTTTTGATTTTTGCCCCAACTTTCCTACTAAAAATTTATGGACATAAGCGTGTGGGCAGAGCTGCCATAGGCCTATGCCATTTTACAGTCACCTAATGAAAAAGAGGCATCAGTAGTCCTAAGGTCAGCATTCAAGTTGGCATTGTGAGCATTAAATACACCAAATAAACTAGGTGAGTGCATCCTGTCCCTAAGGGGCTTACACAAACAAATCAATAATAAACCTTGAAGTAATAGTTCCTAAAGAAACACCAGAAAGGTTTACACCATCAACAATTAGAGGTCTGTCATCCACACCAAGTGTCCCCAGGAAGCTTTTGATACAGAGACTTGATGTCAGTGAGCTCAAAGACAATGATTATTTTCAACATTGAATAGTCAATTTATAACATATGAGAAAATATACAAATATTCAGTGTCAAGCCCTATCTATAACAAAGGGTGGGCAGCAGAATGAGGAGTGGGATAAAGGACACAGTGGGGTAAAGTAACCCTAAACAGCCTAAGTTATCTGTAGTGTATAGATACACTTGACTATGCAGGAAACCAAGAATGCCCAACTTCAGGAACCACACACCATCTAATTTGTCCTCTCAATCGATAATCACGCTCATCCGAATACTCACAGAAACCCATAAGGACTCCCTGTGACCCACAGGATATCTTCAAACTCTATCCCTGGTATTAAGGCCATTTACAGAAAGTACCCTAAACATGTTGGAAAGAGCTGTCCTACTAAGGTTAACTCCAATTCAGAAAAGTAATATCTGTTTTCTGCATATGTGTTATATATGGAGATGTTTATGCAGCTGTACCTTCTATGGACAACTTGTAAAAACCCTGCCAAAGAGTCATTTCATCTTAGATTTAAAGAGGAAAATTTTGAAGTGAGAATATAATGTAACTTTTCTAATGTCACACCCTTCAAAATGACAGAATATGAGAACTAAGCGCAAGCCCTCCCCTAAACCTACAGTGAGGGTAGATGAGGTATTGTACCTCTAGCGTCAATTCTGCCAGTTCCTTGGTGGCCAACAAGAGATGGGGTGTAGAATAGATTTCCCAAGAACTTGTAGCTCATAGACAGTAATCTATACTTTAGAACTTAAGAATGGCAGCGTCTTGAGTCTTTGGGTTAAATCAGAAAAAAAAGCATTTATTGTTGAACAAGAAACCTAAGGAGCTCCATTATATGTCACATTTAATTGCTGAGGGACGGTCTGTATGTCTGTATTGCTATGATTGGTCAATAAATAAAACACTGATTGGCCAGTGGCCAGGCAGGAAGTAGGTGGGACAAGGAGAGAGGAGAATTCTGGGAAGCGGAAGGCTGAGGTGGAGAGAGACTGCAGCCGCCGCCATGACCAGCAGCATGTGAAGACGCCGGTAAGCCACCAGCCACGTGGCAAGGTATAGATTTATGGAAATGGTTAATTTAAGATAAAAGAACAGTTAGCAAGAAGCCTGCCACGGCCATACAGTTTGTAAGCAATATAAGTCTCTGTGTTTACTTGGTTGGGTCTGAGCAGCTGTGGGACTGGCGGGTGACAAAGATTTGCCCTGACTCTGGGCAAGGCAAGAAAACTCTAGCTACATTTAATGTCCTCCTCTTCCAAATCTAAATTTCAGGAGAGGATTGAAAGTACGAAATTTTGCTATCTAGAAGCAACTTGTCAATTTCAAGATACTGATAGATGGATGGAAACTCCTTTAAAGAGATTTGTAACAAAGAATTGCAAGTATTGTAATCTCTTTTTGTTTTTAATTGGCAATCAAATCTACGTATATATGATATTCTTATATGTTTACAATTTGAAATGATTAAATCAGCTTTGTAAACCCATCCCTTAACATACATGATCATTTTGTGGTAAACAATAAAATTAATTTTTAGCAATTTTGAGACACGCATTGTATATTTATACTAGCCATCATTCTCTACAATTAATTGCTACTAAAGCTTTCTCCTCCTACATGAAATTCAGTACACTTAGGTCAATATTTCCCCATTAATGTCCCCCCTCTGCTGTGGGATGATTTGTATGTCCTGTGGGAGCCCTTCTTGGGTTCCTTGTGGCATTACCCAGCAGGTATAGAGGATGATTAGGACCATGGGCCTGAGTGCAGGTGTTTGAGATGGTCTGCACTTGGCTGTGCTGGGGGATGGTCTGTATGTCAAGTTGTTCTGATTGGTTAATAAATAAAACCTGATCGGCCGTGGCTAGGCAGGAAAGATAGGCGGGACTAGCAGAGAGGAGAAATAAAAGGACAGAAAGGCAGAAGGAGACGCTGCAGCCGCCGCAATGACCAGAGACACTGCAGCCGCCGCCATGACCAGCAGCATGTGAAGACGCCGATAAGCCACCAACCATGTGGCGAGGTATAGATTTGTAGAAATGGATTACTTTAAGATATAGATTTATGGAAATGAATTAATTTAAGATATAAGCACAGTTAATAAGAAGCCTGCCATGGCCATACAGTTTGAAAGCAATATAAGTCTCTGTGTTTACTTGGTTGGGTCTGAGCGGCTGTGGGACTGGTGGGTGACAAAGATTTGTCCAGACTGTGGGCAAGGCAGGAAAAACTCAGAGCTACACCCCTCTGTGAACTATCATGCACCTCCTCCTTCCCCATTCAGTTCTCTCAATAACACACATGAGATTCCACTGTGTTTCCCTGGCTTATTCTACTTAACACACTGCTGTGTACACCTCTCAACCCATTTTGAAGCCATTTGCCCCCTGTATTCCCTGGAACGTTACTGATGGCCTCCTTGGATTCTAGATAGTAATACTTTCATGTCTCAATTCCCTTGAGTCTCCTCCCACTTGCTCATCCAAAATCTTCTCAAGCTTAGTGTATTCACAACTGATTTAACTACAGTTTCCATTGCCTTCCAAGTTAAGTCAGAGGGTGGCTATAATGCTAGTTACTGGCCTTGTATAGTCAACCATTAAAGCTGTACTCATCTCCAAAATTGAAATCATCGATTAAATCATCCCACAGAGTATCTGGCCAATAATGCAGAATGAAAACTCAAGATAGAAAACCATTTTGGCCATCACGCATTTTTTTTCTTCATTCTCATGTTTTCTCAGCCATTGAATGGCACTGCAGTCATTATAGTAAGAAATGTCAATGCAGAGGTGTGGGTTATGGAAAATATTATAATAAGTGGTTTGGCATTGAGGAGTCACTTGATATATCTCAAACTCAGGTCCTCTTGGTTGTGTTCCTTATACTTTCAGTAGTCTTTGGAATCCCAGCACATGTGTACTTGGTGAATGTGGAATCCATCACATTTAGGTGAAGTTAACATGAATAAATATATCCACATACATGTACATTTAAAACAACAATAATTGTTTTACATGCACCAGTGATACTATAATGGTTTCATATCCTTGAAAGGAAGCAAAATTTCATTTGTTAGCTTTGTGAGTAACTTGTGTCAGGACTTCCTTTAACACCTACCCCTTCAAGTGAGAATGCTCATGTATAGGAGACAAGCAATCCATCTATGGTGATCAACAGGTACCACTCTAACAGACCAAATACTCACTAAACCCTGTTTTATTGCTCTTGCTAGTTACTTAACCTCTAAGTAAGGCCTTGTTGATCAATGGAATTTGGCAAAAGAATATTTCCACTTGATAGTCCAAATGACCCACAAAATTCTCCACAGAGGATGTGACCAACTGGAGTGAATATGACCCATGTAAGCCAGAATATCATAAACTTATGATGTGGAAACCACATGTGCAGAGCATAGGTCCTAGAATTATTACCTGGAGCAGGGTCATCAACCAGCTCAGTATTCTCATTGAACTCCGACACCAATGAGAAACTCACTGTTGTCAAGTCACTAGTTTTGTCTGCCACAGAAGCAAGGTTTACCTTAACTAATACATGCAGAGTAGAAATTATTTTTCCCATATATAATTGACTCTACTGCATGTTAAAATGACATTCTACACTTGACTATGTAAAATTTATTTGGAAAAATGAACACTTTAAATTTAGATCAGAAGACAAGTATGCCTTATGCAAAATGCTTGGGACCAAAACCATTTCAAATAGATTTTTGGAATGTTTTCATACATATAATAGTTGTTACAAGAATGAAACCTAAGAGAAAGCACAAAATTTATTTACTTTTCAAATACAATTTATGCACATAGCCTAGTGGTAAATCAATACAGTATTTTAGTTCACCTGAATTTTGATTGTGACCTGTCACACAATGTCAAACACGGGATTTATGATCTTGTGTGATAGTCATAATTGGAACTTTTTATATTTCATATTTTCACATTCAATCTGTAACTTTAGTAGCTCAAATAGACTTCAAAGGGGGTTCATATATCACTAAAATGCATACAACAATAGCAAAAAAATACAAAAAATTGTCCTCAAGCATTTTTAAGCAAATAACTCAACTAAGCATTATGATATTCATGCTACAAGAAGAAACCTTGACATTATATGTTTGATTCCATGTAATTATGAAGAAATAATTGAGATAGGCAACACCATTTGGAAGAATATCATGATAGCACACATACTACAAACTACTGTTGTACACTTATTTGATTAGTTTGTAATACTATGATTCCCTGACTATTTGGTAATCTTTTCCTCCTTTAATACTCTATTTCCTATAGTTCTGAAGTAACAGAAAGCAAAAAGCAAATTCACAGTCTGACCTTGTGACAGTTAATTCAGTTGTTTACATTTGATTGTCTTGAATCAACTAAGAGACCAGCCTCTGGGCATCCCTAGGAGTGATTATCTAGATGGAGTTAATTGATGTGGGAAGACTTGCACACTCTGAATGGTCCAATTCCATGGGCTGAATCTGGACTGGATACAAAGGAGAAATCCAGATCAGCATAGGCATTGATTGATCTCTGCTTGCTGACTACAGATCCAATGTGGCCAGTGCTGCAGCCCCAACTTTCCCACTGTATAATTCTACTCTTGAAGTGTGAACTAAAATGAATCCTTCCTTCCATAAGTTGTTTCTGTCGAGTGTTTTGTCACAGCAGTGAGGCAAGAAACTAATACATTCCCCAAATGAACCATTGTCTTTTTTCGTTTCTCTCTCTGTTCCTCCTGTACACGTACAGTCTATTTTTGCATTTCTGCTGTATGACATCTGCAGGACATTCACTATGCTAGTGGCATAAAAACAATACTCATTATTTAGAGCCAGGCTGCAAATCAGGGCCCTGTAAGTTGGCACCCAGAAGCATCTGGTTTGGCCAGCATCTGTAAGAAACTGAATCTGCCACCCTGGCTCTTGCTGATACACAGTCTCTGAGGGAGATCTGTATTCAAAAACACACAGCAGGACAGGTCTACTGAGAAAATGACCTTTACACGTACAATGTCACTTATAGTGCTCTAACCCTCACTGTTTCTCCCTTATCCAGAGATCTGCAAAATACCCCATCACAGGGCTCCTCTGCCTTATTCATGACAGATCAGTATGACTGCTCCCTCCTAACACATCGTAGTAACCTGTACACAAATACACTGTACAGGGCTACACCAAAACCTGTAGACATGTATCACACCCCTGCTTTAAACTTGTTTTGGCTATTATGCCACACACACACACACACACACACACACACACATATATACTGAGGCCCCAACAGAGGATGTAAAACTGAATAATGATGTTTAAAAAGCAGCATTATCATATAGACATAACATAATGTTAGTGTTGAAACCACAGCTCAGCTGTTGAACAGGCTCTGTGACCTGTGAACTATTGCTTGATCTAGTTGTGTCTTGGTTTCCTTATCTGTAGAATGGTACTATAATGATGTTTACTTCCTGAGCTGTTATGGGAATTTGTGACTTAACGCATGCACCATATTTTAGATGACGTCTAGCACAGCATGAGGGCTTTGTGCTGGCTGCCATTACTCTTCTCCCTCTTGCACAGCATCTGCATTTCAATCCCACATATAGCACTATAATTGCTAATGGCCCTAGTTAACAGGTTTGAGTGTAAAAAGAGTTTTAAAAGAATTGCCTCCATGAAAGCCAATACGTTTTTATATTTTTACTTTCAAACTTCAAAAATGGCTCTGTATTCAGGCCTGGAAGTATTTAAGGTGTTCTCTGATCTTACTTAAGCTTTGTAAGTTTATACAATTTTAAGACATTCTCTCCTAATCTTGCTTGAGTTTTATTTTTATGTAAGTTTTCTAAGTGCCCATGCTAAGGTGTGTGTGTTTTGTTTTTGTTTGTTTTCAATCTGTGGAGTAGAAAGTAGGTGTGAAAGAATAGAGTCTTGTGAGAGGGTAAAGCATGTGTAACAGCATCCATGCCATGCCTATTATGCAAATACTCTTTTAATAAAATTACATGCAATACTATGTGAAGTAGAAACACATTGGTGGTTTCCTGGGGACACGAAAGAAATAAGTGTTAAGCTAGTCTTGTACTGTCCTAGAAGCCTATACAGATACATTCTATCTTATACAGTATATACAAGCTCAAAAAGTAATTACTCAATCTTCCCCATGTGTTGTATAGTGGTAGAGGTGACTCATTCACACAAATTAGTAAATGTCTCTCCCTGTGATTGTCATCAGAATGAACAAATTGAACTGTCTACGGATAGTTTCCAAAGAGATGACATAAATTACTGTGCCTGTATGCTCTGGTTTCAGTACAAATCAAGTGTGAAGGAGTCACCTCAGGGGATGAAAACTAACACTTGAAGAACACTCAGAAATTTGGCTGCAGAATGGGCTTTAAAGATGAAGGGTATTAGATGGCTGGTGTAAAGAGATTGGTTAGCACATAAAGGAAACATATAAGTGTGCAAAGTGATTTTCTAATGCATCAAAAAGTCTCTCTGTGCTACTGCAGGGATTCAGTTATGAACCAGAGACTAGCTCAGGCAGCCTTCTGAAATGTCCTCTTCTACCGCAGGTAAATTAAGCATAGAAGTAAAGCAAGGTGACTGGAGAGGAAGCTCCCAGCTTCAAATAAAGAGCTAATGCTGTAAATCCAGACCTTCCTCGGAGTGCTGTCTGCTAGAAAACTGTGATTGTGAATGAGAACTTTGAAACTCTAACAAATAGCCATTGTCTCCAAAAATCCCTTTCTATTTGCTAAGACGATTAAACTATATAAAGCATTACTATGCTATAGACAACTATAGTTCTGCTTACTGGGCTGAATAACATAGCTTGTGTACTTTACCTTTATTTTAAAACTTTTTTCCTTAGTATTTAATTTTCGGATTGGATTACGTCTTTGATCCTGTTGAATTGCCTTGTCCATCCTCAATATGAAGGCTTTTGCTTGTCTTATTGTATTTTGTTTTGTCCTATTGGACTGCCATCTCTTGGAGGCCTGCTCTTTTCTGATGAGGAAACAGAGAGGAAGTGGATCTTGGGGAGAGGAGGAGTGAAGGAGAACTGGGAGGAGTGGAGGGAGGGGAAATTGTGGTTGGGATGTATTGTATGGGAGAAGCATCCTTTTTTTCAATAAAACTTTTAAAAATATTTTAATTTGTTGATAATTTCTTGCAGTGTATTTTGATCATATTCATCTCCTTCTAACTGCACCCAGATCTATCCATCTTTCTACCCACACAATTATATGTCCTCCTTCTCTTTTGAAAGTCCAATTTGTGTTGCTCAAATGCTCTTGGTTGTGGGGCTTACACTGGAATGTTATCAACCTACCAGAGGCAAAGAATAAAAACATTAGTACCAGGAATCCATTACCTCTTTTTGCGTTCTTGACTAGTAGAGTTCCACAGACTCCTAAATATTACAGGCTATTGTCATTGCTCTTGGTGATCTTTCAGAACTTGATAAGATCATATTGCTGAATATACCACATAAAGTCATAAAACATGGTAAAATCAAGCTGGTGTGATCTTGAAGTGTTAACCCTAATGGCTAGTTTCCATAGTTCTGAAAGGTTCTATGCATGCTTATAGAGGAGAATAGTAATCATTAATCATAGCCAGTTGTAAACCCTATAATCTACAATAATGATTGCCCTCACAAAATACCCAATAATGCAAGGTGGCACAAATGTTATGGGAACAACCAACCAGCTCCTGCTTGGATTTAAGGCCTGCTCCATGATATGGAACCCATAACTGGCACCATTATTGGGTATATGGACCTGTGGTTAGATAGATCATAACTCTGGTCAAAAGCTTATTACTATTACTCGGATAGATGGATATAGTACTAGAACAATTTTTAATGAAATATTGCTATACCCATGAGTAGCACATCTCTCAGCCTCATCGGAGAAGCTTCTTTTTGTAGTATGGAGACTAACAGAGAGAATCACAATTGGTCAATCTATTGATATTTGTTAGGATTGGGGGGTGAAGAGGGAGAGACAGTTTTCTTGAAGATTTAAAGATAACTATCTTTGCTTTTGAAAAAAATTAACATTCTTTGTCATTGTAATATCTGGTCACATTTAAAGTTCTTTTTTTTAAACTTATTGAGCATTACAAAGTTAAAATTATATAAATGATACTATCATTTTATAACAAGGTGATAGCTAAGACCACAAGTCAAAATTAAAGATTATATTGAGTCTTTGATAGGATGCCCCCATTAAATTGGCCATTATCGTTTAGCTTTTATAAAGATGTAAAGTATGAGATGCACTAAATACATCTTTTAATACATATTGCATACCAGTTGATAAGTTCATCACCAGAAGAAAAGTTGGCACTTTTCAATATAGTGCTAGAAATTTTCTATACACTAATAGATAGTGTAATGACAAAAATTCAGTTATACCACTACTATTCAAAATAAGGGTGAATTTATAGTATTTTAAAAATTTTTAGTACCATATAAAACTAGTTGGTCATTTCAATACTTTCAAGAGATCTCCATTACCCTTCAAAATCAATATAAAAGAATAATGAGTGGAAATATTTGCATCATTCCCCAATACTACTTTACTTCTTTAAGTGCTCCCAAATTATGCCATTCTTGTCTGTGGGACTTGTTTCCATATTCCCAAGCTCTCCTCTCTTAGTTCCATCCATGGTTGATGGAGAAGGGCCTCTCACTACACAGAGCATTGGTGAGCTGAGTCAACAGAATCCATTCTATATTCTCCTATCTGTAGCCTTGGAGTGGAAAGGGGAAGAGATTTGGAATTCTGACACAAAACAAGATAGGCGGAACACTGTTGCCATTTAAGCCAATTATTTCACCTGCCATGTCTGCTTAATCAATAGCTGACATTTGCCTCAGTTAGAATTGACCATGATCACAGATAGTAGTGTAAAATGATGCTGCTGAGATAAGTGAAGTCACAAAAATGCAACATATGAGTGTCTGCAAATTTTAATGTAAGCAAAACATCCACAAAAATCCAGTAATGTGTGTAGAAAAGTTTTCAAAAATGGTATTAAAATATTATACCTTGACTTTAACCCTTTGTGGAAAATGCAAGTACAAAAATCACAGCAGGATGTTTCCCAGTGGGGGAAAAAAAAGTGAGGCGAAGCATTATTGGTTAAAAAATAAGGTTGATTCTATATGACTATAATCCTATAATTTAGAAAGAGGCAGAGACAAGATGATCAAGAATTCAAGCCAGTTTGAGCTACATAGTGATACACTTGAGAGGAAGAGGAAGGGAGGGAGGGGGAGCAAGGAGAGGAGGAGAGAAGAAAGGAAAAGTACATGAGAAGTCTCCATATCTTTAGTTTCTACATTCACAAATTTAACAAATTTGTATTAAAAATATTTGAAAAGTCATAAGAGCTATGATTGTACTGTATATGTGCATTCTTAGATACCTTACTAAAACATGTAAGGACGGGGACTTTCTCAGACAGGGAGAAAGGTGGTCATTTCTTCCTCTCACATGAATATCAAATCAACTGGCCCAAGGAGATGACTGTTCTTTTTATAGTTAGCAGTAGAACCTTGTCTCATTCTGCTCTGGCTGCTATAACAAAATAGATTGAGTAGATTAATGACAACAGAAACAGTCTTTTGTTTACTGTTCTAGGGAATGGAAGCCCAGGGTCAAGCAGCTAGCTATTCAGTCTCTGTCAAGGCTATGCTCCCAGCATAAGCCATCTTCTTGCTATGTCCTGCCATGGTAAAGAGTCTGAGCTTCAGCCCAGGCAAATTTCTGCCTCTCCCTATGACCTCTCTTACCCTTTGTCACCTTGTCACAGGTCCTGTCTCCAAGCACTGTGTCACTGGGGATTAGGATTTGAAACTGTGCATTTTAAGGGCGAATGTCAAACCTTTTAGAAAGTGTTGCCTCTGTTTATGATGAAAAAATAGAAAGGTATTAAAAAGACATTAATGTGCTGGGTGTGGTGACACACAACATTAAGCCTAGGACACAGAGGTAGGCATATATCTACCTGTTTGAAGCCAGGCTGGTCCTCATACTGAATTCCAATGACAGGAATTTATAGTGTGATACATAGCTAGGAATACATAGTGATACTCTTTGATTATTATTTTCATTATTATTATTACTATTTTTATTCTCTCCTGACAGCAGTTTTCCCTCCTTCTACCTTCTTCCACTTTTCCTCAAATTCACTCTTCCTCTGTTTCCCTTAGGAAAAGAGCAGACTTCCCAGGGATATTAAACAAATACAGCATAATAAAATACACTAAGTGTAAGCCCCTCAAGGCATATGAGTCATCAGGCCCCTCCCCTGAAGATCTCCAACTGCCATGGTCCATCTACAGAACACTCTAACTGCTCTAACACCTAGGCCCAGCTCCCACTCTACAGAGTAAAGAGCCAAGCAAAGGTCTTGATATTCCACCAATCTCTGAGCTTGCCCCAAACTCTGATCTTGAAATCCCACCAATTCTCACCCTGGAAAACTCCACCCTTCAAGAAACTCTATAGAAACGCCAACTTCTGCTTGCTTAGTTACCTAATGTTTTTCTCCCAAGCAGAGGCAGTTATCCTCCTGTTTTTTCCCTCCCAATAAATCTCTTGTGTGGGAGTTATTGTGTGCTGTGGAATGTTGTTCTGTATGCTGTGAATGTGTATTGATAAATAAAATGCCGATTGGCTAGTAGCCAGGCAGGAAGTATAGGCAGGATAAACAGACAAGGAGAATTCTGGGAAGAGGAAGGTTGAGTCAGGAGTCACCAGCCAGACACAGAGGAAGCAAGATAACAAGGCAGAACTGAGAAAAAGTACCATGCCATGTGGCTAAACATAAATAAGAATTATGGATTAAATTAAGTGTAAGAGCCAGTCAGTAATAAGCCTGAGCTAATGGCCAAGCAGTTATAATTAATATAAGCTTCTGAGTGATTATTTTATAAGCAACTGAGGGACCATGCGGCTGGGCGGGACACAGAAAAACTTCGAACTACAGTTGTGTGGTATGACTTTATAGTATTCTTTGGCTCTTGACTGCCAGGATAGCTTTCCATTGGAGCTGTAATGTTTACATTCAGTTCCATGGCTCTTATAGGCTCTCCTGTTGCCTATACTCCTCCCCATTGTGGTCTGAGCTGCACTGGGACCCTGTCCATCATCTCTAGTCTACCCTCAACAGATTCACCATCTTACTCATATGGCTCAGCACCCCATCCACTAGCAGCAATTAGGTAAATTTCACCTTTGGTCAGTGTAAACGTTTCCCTGAGTCTGAGGAAGTGACTGCTGAGTGTCTGGCACCTCTCTGGTACTCCTGGAGGTTGAGGTACCCCCAGCCACAGTCTTAAAGGCTATAACCAGCTCTCTTCATCTGACCCTATCCCCCCACCCTTGGAGCTGCAATCCTGCAGTTTCCTTGGGTCCATTCTTACCCTATTCTCCCATCTTCTTTTCTTTGGAGCTTCCTGTAATCCCATAGCTCCTCTAGGCTTTTGTAGCTTTTGTGACTTTGTTCCCTGACCCTTTCCTCTGGACGAGACCCTGTCTCCTAGAGCTCTGTTTTTGTCCTTGCCTTCTGGACTCCATGAAATCCCTGATGCCAGGTGATGAGTCTCTCCTCTGGCTTAGCCAGGCTAAGTCCTGATACCTGTTGAGTTTGGTGACAACCCACAGAACAGCTTGGTTCTCATTTGGCCCTCCCTGAGTCCTGGGGAGGTCAGTGACTACAGGCTGCAGTGACATTTTCCATTTCCTCTTTCATCCATTGGAACAGTGTACTCCATACCTTCTCATTCCCCCTTGGGACGCCTCTTAAAAAACCTCCAGCCTCTCTGCTTGGCACCCAACCTAAAGGGCCCTAAACTTATTTGCTTTTGCAATTGAATTTGGCCTTGATACCTTTAGATAATCGATCTACAGGGCCATCTAACAGCACCTTAGATTCCAATGTTATTTGACACCTTTACAAATACTGGGAGCAATGGGGGAAATGGAAAGAGATTCCCCATTCCCTATTTCTCTGCTTCAAGCCATGTATTTTTTTTTTGCCTGGCCTCCCTGCCCCAGAACATGATATGTAAATGACCTGTTTTCAGGTTACCATTGATAAATCTATAAGTTTATTACAAGGTTGGAGACAGAAGCCCAACCTAGCAAGATGGGGAGAAAGCAAAGGAGTAAGCCAGCTGCAGCATGTACACACAGCCCACACATTCCTTCCAGGTTGGTGCATCTATTAGCTTCCTTCTGGTGCAAACTCGTATCTATAGCCAGGTTTCAAAAGTTTCCTATTGTTGCAGGAGAACTGTTCCTATAGCCATTCCACTGTGCCAATAAGGCCACCTTGATTCAAAAGATGGAGTCAATGATTAGATGACTAGGATTAGCCATAGAGTCACTGGAGGACTAAGAAGGTCTGATAGGGACAGGAAGAGAGAAGAGGGAATTTCTGGGGGTGGGGGTGGGGGCTTTAAGGGCTGATGGATTGAGAAAACACAGAGGGTCAGCCAATCGACTCTCTACTGTTCCTTGGATTTATGAGGGCTATATCTCAATTTCTGACTCCCTAGTTTTTATTATACTAGAACAGTTTAGGTAAACATTATATCTGGTGCCCAATGAAGGGCCTTATATGCCCCAAGTGACAAAGCCACTGTAGCCATGCCAGCCAGCCTTGTCAGCCCAGCACCCCATGTACTAGCATGCTGCTGTGCCCCTTAACCACTGCTACACAAGTGGGTATCTTGGGCCTGGCCACCAGCCTTGTGGCACAGTGACTGCCAGCAGAGTCCACTCCCAGTCAGTCATCCCACTGCCACTCCTGCAGGCATCTTGGCATGTGGCCCTAGGGCATGCTGCATCCCAGCTGCACAGATTTCTCCTATCAGTTTCCTTACCTTAGCTCTTCAGACAGTTCACCTGCCTCCCTGCATGGTGTGTGAGCAGCTACAGTGGCCCCCAGCCCAAGCATGAAATTAACACAGCTTGGGGCACCCTGCTATACCCACCCTCCCTCCATGCCTGGACAGGTGAACATTGTCAATGCACCTCGATACCCCCACGCAGCTCCACCTATGTTGTCAGCATCATGAGATCTGGTAAGATACTTTGGAATTTTTAACTGGGGAAATAGGTTTTTTTTTTTTAATGGGGAGGGGTATTTTTCCCATGTTAAGAATCAGAAATATCATAATGCAGGGAATTAGGATCTTGTTTAGTGCTACTATGGGTGGCTTGTCAATGGAAAAAAATAAATGAGGGGATAAACTAGGATTTATATATAAATAAAAGCTAGGATTGAAATAATAAAAATTTTACTTACCATCAGTTTGGTAATTTATAATTTATCCTTAAAAATGATTTGATAACTGTGCCAAATAGGAAAATTTGATGACAAGATACAAACGTTAGAAAAACTATTGATCGGATACAAGTTTTAGAAAGACTTACTACTGATAAGATACAAGACTTAGAAAGACTTCCTAATGAAAATAACTATTTGACTGATAAGATACAAGAATTAGAAAGCCTTACTAATGAAAATAAGAAAAATTTGACTGATAAGATACAAGTCTTAGAGAACTTACTATGGATAAGATACAAGCTTTAGAAAGACTTATTAATGAAAATAAGAAAAATACTCAGACACAGAAGAATTTAGAGAGGAACCTTCCATACTATTGCATTATGATACTGAAGAGGAGCAGCCCAAGGTCATTAGAAAACCAACCTCAATTTATGCAGTTACCATACAAGAACAACCACCAGATGATAGTCACCCCCAAGGCTATGCAGAAGTTCATTGGGATTCTGTAGAACCCTCATAAAACACCTCGAGTGGTTTATATTTATCATGCCCAAAGTGCCATCAAGAAGGGCATTGGGGTATTGACTGTTACCATGTCCCTTGTAGTGTGGGGAAATCAAACCCAGATGGCCCTTCAGCCAACCTCCTAGGGCTTGCTGTATGACTGATGAGGCCTGGATCCCTTAGCCGGACCACAGCCATCTTTGTAGCCTCAGGTAGACATCACAGTATCAGGGTGATCTATCTCTTTCCTTCTGGACAATCTACAACCTAAGTCACCTACTTAGTCCTGATGGAGTTTTAGGGATCCAGCTCTCCTTCCTGTTCCCTTTGTTGGGGTAGGGGGACCGCTTTATTAATCTCACCAAACTCCACCAAATAAAGCACCCAAGCTCAATACCCACTCTTTCTCCACAGCCTCATGGGAATTAAACCTCTTATCTCTAACCTCTAAGAAAGAATCTTCTGCACCCCATTTCTTCCCCCTTTAATACCCTCATACTCACCATTAAGAAAAAGACAGAACCTACCACTTGGTTCAGAATCTCTGACTTACCTACTCAGCAGTGGTCCTCTTTCACCCCATAGTCCCAAGCTCCCATACCCCTCTTTCAACCATCCCTGCAGAAACCTGTCCTAGATCTTAAGGATGCCTTCTTTTCTATTCCTCTAGACCCAGAGTCACAAAATATCTTTGCCTTCACTTAGACTGACTCTGACACATTTCTATCCAACTGACTTGGGCTCTCCTACCCCAGGGGTTCCAGGACATCCCATTGTTCAGGCTCTAGCTTCTGACATATTCTCTTTGTCTCTTCATAAATCAAAGTTTATACAATACATAGCTGATATTCTCTTTTGTAGACCATCCCTGCAAATTAGCCAGGCCTACACCTCTACCTTATTAAACTTTCTGTCCAGCTGGGGATATAATGTCTCACCCTCTAAAGTCCAGCTATTATCTAGGCTACTTATCTAGGATTAGCTATCACTCTAATTCACAAAGCCATTTACCCTAGATAGAAAACACTTAATTCAGTCACTCATGGTCCCCACCACAAGGACAAAATTCTTTCCTTCCTAGGGATGGCCAGCTTCTTCAACTCTTGGATTCCTTCTTTCTCTCTGCTTGCCCACCCCTTATTTTAGGCAGCCCTTGACCCCTCACATGAACCCTGTCTTGCACCCAATCACTAAGCCATTTTTTTAAGGCTCTCCTTCAGGCCTCCCTCCAGGACCTGGCCCGACATCTTTTAGATTTAACTCACATTTTCTCTTTCCAGGTTACAGAAAAAGAGTGATATGACCTCAGAGTCCTAGGTTATCAACTGGGACCTTCCTTTGCATTTGTTGCATACTTATCAAAAAATTAGAACATACTATCCAAGGATGGGCACCTTGCCTGTGTGCTCTGGCCACAGCAGGACTTCTTATTTGTGAATAAAAAAGGTTAACCTTCAGGTCACCCACCACGGTCTTTTCTTTTCACCACTTATTCTATCTCCTAATACACAAGGGTCTCCAAACACTAGCCCCTTCCAGAGCTCTCTCTCTTCGGGTAGAATTAGCAGAGGATGCTACACTTACCTTTTGGCCATGCCCACATCTCAACATTTCAAACTGACTCAAGTTACTTATTTGACTCTCCTAAGGTATGTATGGATCATTTGTTTCTGCTGGTTTCTGACACATACCATATTTGATTCCAAATTCTAGAGTCTACTTGTTCAATTGCTTCTTCCCTCCATGTGCTCTGTTCATCCATATCTTTTTTGCCTATTCAGTAAGTGTCCTCTTTCTGGCCCCTGGAGCCTACTACACCTTCCAGGGAATCACCCTATGGACAGCTCTTTAGTTATTAAGACATTTACTCCTCTCCCTTTATTGGACCCCCCCCCCGTTTCCTTGCCTCCTCCCCCTAGGAGCTGCCTGCTAAGTCCCACAGCTTCCTTAAGCCCTTCTGGACCTCAGCAATCTTGTCCCTCCTGTCCCTCAGCTCCATCCTGAAGGCCGCACAGCTTCTCTATGTCCCCTGAGCTTCTCTCTTGCCTCTCAGCTCCCACTTGGAGCTTATAGAAACCCCATCCAGTGGAATTCATTTTGTGACCCTTCCTTCCTCTCTTCCTCCCTGGACTCGGAGATTATTAAAGCCTCACTCTTACTACAAACAGCTTAGCCTCAGTACATTTCAATAGCCTAAACTGTCACACTTGATTTTCAATGGTAGCAACTTTTGCCATTACACAAACAAATGATCTGAAAATCCTTTATATCTAAACTTGTTCTCTCTTCCTCTATTTCTTCCTAACTAAACCTGTCCAGGAAAGCTCTTACATATGGAGACCCACACACACACCTCTAACCAGCAGCCCGTCCTAATAGGGTCAGGAAATTGCTCTATTTCGGGGTTTCAAAGGCTGATTCAGTTCCCTATAACTCCCTTATTCATCTTTCCTTCTCCAGAGCTTACCTACGTGCCCATGATCTATTTTTGTATGATAATTCCTGTCCAGAAAACAAAAATTGTAAAAATAGGGTTTTTAAAAAATAGGGTGAAAAAAAAAAACAATGCTTGCTTAATAAGGTATTAAAGCTGCACCTCCATGTGCCCATAAAAGAATGTACCTCATGGTAGCTGAACTTGGTAATATAAGAGTCACTTATGTAGTATTAGTTTTAAAAAGACATGAAGAAATCATGGAGAGAAACAGAGAATTGGCACTGTGTGGCAGGGCTGAAGTTCCTAAAGAGAGCCCAGGAGAGGCTAGTGGTGAAAATGTAGCCTGTTTGCAACGAGCATCGAAGGTCATGTATAAAGGTCTGAGACTGTAAAAGCTAAAGCTCTGAAGGTCTAAGAAAGAGATCTAAGGTAATGAAAAAATGTTTCAGATTTCCTTCCTCCACTACGCTATTGTTATACTAAGATTTCAAAAATTTAGAAAACCTATACTCATCAATTCATTCAGACCACCCTAGTGGTAGGTCTGGAGATTGCTAACCAGCAGGTAGTCAAAAGGAGATGCTTGGCCCTATAACCCCTAAATGAATTTCTAAAACACCTGTTCCCATACTTGCTTTCTCTCTGATTAAACTAGAGATTACTGTTGACCTTGGCCTGAGGTTTATGGAGACTGCTCTCGTTGGTCCTGTAGGATACATGATGCATATTTAGGAAGATGTTCTACCTTTTATGCAAAATAACTAATCTTTTACATTCTAATTTATGATCCATGGCACCCCAGATGGGAGACTGGGGTCATTGGTAAACTTTACTATAGCATTTATCACATCTGCCCATCAGGCATAAACAAAATACAGAGAGCACACATTTTATTCTCTCAGCCTCTAGGTACAGACATAGTAGAAGTGGTCCAAAGAACCTCAAAGGTTCTTACATAACTAATAATACCCCTTTTACACAATATTGATCCCACTTCCCTGTTATACCACCTCTTATTTCAGACCTTAACCTCTACATATCACTTATAATAACACTTTGCCTGACTGCTTTAGGGAATGCCACTTGTTTGTCTTTCTGTCCTGGTTAAACTTTTGATCACCATTTGTGGCCTTGCCCATCTCTTACCTCATCACTTGTTAATTGCTCTAGGCCAAATATCACTACCATTCTTTATCTCCTTCTCTCTCTCTCTCTCTCTCTCTCTCTCTCTCTCTCTCTCTCTCTCTCTCTCTCTCTCTCTCTCTCTCTCTCCAGTATAACAGAGTGCTTTAACTCCTCAGGAACATGCTTTGTGGGCACACTGGATTCCACAGCCTGTAATACCTTAACCCTTAGTTCGACCACCCAGCCCCTATGCCCAAACATTCACAAAGCCTTGATTCTCTATGGCACTTAAATTTATCTCTGCCTACCTCCTGGATGGTCTGAGACTTGTGCCCTGGTGTTCTCTGCCCCACCCCCACCCCCTAAAAAAACTAGAGTGGTACCTGGTGAAGAACTCTTACCTATTCTCACCATAGGGTTTATAGCAGAATGGCATAACAAACAAGAGGTTCAGTCATGCCCTATATAAGCAGTCCACTAGAGTGGCAGGACTGACTACTTCCCTAGATATTTATCACCGGTTTTCCTCTCAGTTCATTCAGGATCTCCAGTGGGTGACTCAGTTCATCCTTACCCTTCAGGGCCAAATAGACTCTCTGGGCCACCATAGTGCTACAAAATTGGGGAGGATGAGATTTACTAACAGCAGGGAGAGATGGTCTTTGTCTCTTCCTCAGAAAGGAAAGTTGCTTCTATGCTAACCAATCAGATATAGTAAAAGATAAGAGTTCACAACTCCAGTGGGATATCCAAAAATGTAAGAAACAGTTTGATGCCTCTGGCCAGCAGACTACTGACAGTTCAATATGGGACTGAATGCTACTCTTAACCTCCTTCCTCCTCCTTTGCTTAATACTACTAATCATACCCTCCCTCCTAAATTTCTTGTCTAGATTTCTTCAACGACAGGTCCAAAAGATTTTTAACCAAACTTTTAATCAGTTGCTATTACAGGATTACAGGCTCCTAGCTACCAACCAGAGGCCTGGAACTCCCAATTTTACCCTAATGGTGGAGGTCAAGTTTATCCCAAGGACTTCAACACTCCCATTCAGCAGGAAGTAGCCTAATGAGAACATCAGCCTGCTCTCCTGACCCCTGATTCTTTACCAGTAATAAACCAAAAAGGGAGTATGTAAGCCCCTCAAGGCACAGGAGTGGTCAGGCCGCTTCCCCTGAAGATCTCAAACTGCCAGGTCCCACCCACAGAACACTCTAACTTCTCTAATGGTTAGACCCATCTCCCACCCACAGAATAAAAAGTCAAGCACAGGATTTGACATCCCACCAAACCCTGAGCTCACCCCAAACTCTGTTCTTGAAATCCCACCAATCCCCACCCTGGAAAGCTACACCCACCAAGAAACTCTATATAAACCCTGCCTTCTGCCCAGTTCCCTGCTGTTTCTCTCCCAAGCAAAAGCATGAGCCCTGCTTAGTTGATTCTGTGGGTTATGTTCTCCTGGTACTCAACATGACATATGTAATGAGGGTATTTTCAAAATGGATCATATTTCTAATGTTAGGCAGGTCAACAGGCATGAGCAGGTTTGAAGGCCACTGAGGAAGGATTTCTCCCTCATAATCTTCTTTGGACACCCCATACAGTCTATTTTTCTGATAACTCAAGAAAGGAAAGCATCACAATTACTCCTCCTTAAGACTTAGAATACTCATGAAAATGAGAGCTAGAGGGCTTTGTTGGAGCCCATTAAGGTAAATCTACCCTTTCTTGTTCAAAATAATAATGGCTGGATTCTACCTCTGGCCCTAGGTGAGACAAAACATTCTAAACTGCCCCAACCAGTGTCCCTTCCTTCAATAGTCAATCCAACTGGATGTGGCAGCTACCTAGCCAGAAGACCATGATTTGGGGAGAAATGACACATCTGAAGATTTGCTAAGGGAGGAATAATTTCCACTGATGTGATAATGTAATTAGACACATATTGTGGCAATCCTGCCATTCGCTCCAATGACCAATTGATTGGCATGGCTCAAACCAATGGACGTGGTCTTCTCTGAAGATACCAGACCCTTTAAGAACCCAAGGAGGGGGGTCACTTGCTCTCTTGGACAGTGGAGGGACTTGCTGAAGCCACAGAGGAAGTGCGGCTTGGTGACCTTCTCCATTGCCCATTGGGAGCAAGCAGCCACAGTAGCCAATAGTTGTGCCTCCAGTGGGAACAGTGGGACAGCTGCTACGCTGCCTTGTTTGACCTGTAATCATTGTGCATGGATTTTGTCTATTAAATAAAGGTAACACATTTTCCCAAGCCTCTCTCAACAGATATATGAGAAGCCTCCCCATCCATGTAATTCCTCACAGATCTTCATATCTAATCCTACCTGTTTTCGGAATTCTAGCTCAAAGTCTAACAGTATCTTCAGACACCAGCCAAAACCTCAGACATACTTGCCTGGATTCTCCAGGCTTTCTTAACGTTGTCCTCAATACCCTCTCCCAGATCCCACACAACAGCTTGCAGATCTCCATTGCTGTGTCTGTGCACTTTAACTCAAAGAATGTGGCTTGCACTCTTCCTCCCCACCACACCCCTTTCCCCAGCAGCTGCTGAGATTTACAGTTTGCTTGCTCTGTGTTCTCTTAGACACCAATAAAATGGTTCTTCAGCATCCCTCTGAGTAAGTTCTAATTGTTGTTTTTATCAATGGGACTAAGAATCCTCAAAAGGGACCCCTGATTTCTTGGTAATACCTGGGGTTAGGATTTCAACCTATTCATGCCTTTTAGAAAACACAATTCAAACCCTAACACATTTGTGCCAAATATGCTTATCTTGATATGCTTGATAATCTTTTGTAAACTGTAGATCCTGAATTATGGTGGGTTCCAGGAGCCCCAGAGTTTGGGGTTGGAGGACATAGTTGGGAAAATTGAAAATTGGACTTCAAGTCTCCTCCCACACCCTTCAGCTTGAACAGACTGATTTCATCTGTTTCTGATCCTGCAGGTTCTTGCAGGACTAAGCATCTGATTTGATTTTTCCAGTTAAATAAATGCAACTGATCTTAAGAATCAGTGTGTGTCCAGTGCTTCCTTGAACTTACTGTAGACGAGTACTGTGTAGGGAAAAAAAAAAAGTTTTCATAGGATAATACTGAGTCAATCTCGGCCGGGCGGTGCTGGCGCACGCCTTTAATCCCAGCACTCAGGAGGCAGAGGCAGGCGGATCTCTGTGAGTTCGAGGCCAGCCTGGGCTACCAAGTGAGCTCCAGGAAAGGCGCAAAACTACGCAGAGAAACCCTGTCTCGAAAAACCAAAAAAAAAAAAAAATACTGAGTCAATCTCTTTGCAATAGGAACTCTCAGAGCATTTGTACACAAAGGTGCCTGTTTTGAGTAGAAGAACACAGCTCACAGAAGCCTGAACCCATTTAAAGATGTAGACCTCTGAGGACAGCACGAGAGAAAAGCTCCTTCTAGAAGAAGTACACTTTCAAGAATAAGAGTTGATGGATTCCCTAAGGTAGTGTTCTCAATCTATGGGCTGTGACTCCTTTGGAATCACATGTCAGATGTCCTGCATATCAGATATTTACATTATGATTCATGACATTAGCAAAACTACAGTTATGAAGTAGCAATGAAATAATTTTATGGTTGGAGTCATCACAACATGAGGAGCTGTATTAAAGGGTTGAAGCATTAGGAAGGTTGAGAACCAGTGCTTAAGGAACATGCAAATGCATGTGGATGGTGGTGATGACCAGCAGAGGCATTTTCTGGGAGGAAAACGGCTGAGCAGACTATTTCCATATTAATGTGTGTTAGACAGTTTCCTTTATGCCAAAGATGTTATAATGTGTTAGCCACAGCCACAGTTAGCTTTAGCATGATGCATGTGCGTATACAAGCAGTTTATTTTTAGTTTTCCATGGGTGCATTCTGGGATGTGGAGAACATGAACAAAAGGTAAAGGTGAAAATAAACCAAGAAACCCAATCCCCAAACAAATAATATATTTATTTCTAATCAAATATGTAAAATCAGTGTGAGTGTCATACTTGAATACAGAGATTCAACTATGATGGCAATACCTTTTCTGTTAGAGACTGCCAAGGAAATGCTCTGAGCTCTGCAGCTGTACCATTTGCTGTGACTGTTTCCTGAGGCACTGGGCAGGACCAGAGCAAGGGCCGGGATGAACAGTGCTAAGTGGCTATGTTCCAATAATATTTTTTCCAGGAAGTTATTGACTTTTGAAGTTCATATGATTTCACATGTCACAAATTGTCTTTTGAATTATTTTACTCCTTCAGAAGGGTAATATGTCATTGACTGACGATGAGGTGTGTGAAAACAATCCATAGACTGAAGTTTCCAAGCCTTAGTTTATCAATCTCTAAACTAGAAGCTTCATTTTATTTCTGTTCTTCATTTACTACATTGAGAATCATGACAATATAGCTCTAAAATATATAAAACCTTGGGATGAGGTCACCAATTTATTTATTTTTCTTCATTCTAAGGAGAGAAATGGCAGAGATGGAAAGTCTGAGTTATTTAGTGCACTAGGAGGTCCTGGGGTCCTTTGGACAGAATTAAAATTTAAAAATTTTAAAAAACTAATTTAAAATCTGCTGTGGATATTGCTCTGTATAAATAAACACTGATCGGCCAGTAGCCAGACAGGAAGTATAGGCGGGACTAACAGAGAGGAGAATTAAGGGAACAGGAAGGAGAGGGGGAGACTGCTGGAGCCGCTGCCAGGACAAGGAAGATGTAAGGTGCTGATAAGCCATGAGCCATGGGGCAAAGTATAGATTAATAGAAATGGGCTAAATATAAGAGTAAGAGCTAGACAATGATAGGCCTGAGCTCATCGCCAAGCAGTTTAAATAATGTAAGAGTCTGTGTATTTATAAGTGGGCTCTGGGACTGGCGAGACTTGGCAGAAGCTGGAGAGAAATTCTCCAGCTACAAAAATCTGAACCAAAAAGTTTGCAACATGGCACATATATCCCCTTTGCCCTATAACTACTTTTAATATTAAATTTCCTCATCCACTCATTTTGAATTCTAGAACAGTCCATCTATTTTTTTCCTAGTACACAAACAAAATAAAACAACAGAGTCTGGTGCAGACATCTTTATTTTGAAAGCCAAGGCCCAAAGCTTCTTATGTTGCAATCTATTTTATCCTTTTTAAAAATGCTTTCCTTTCTTCCTCTACATTTCAAAGCAAAATCATTTTACTTGAGAAATGAGATGCTTTTAAAAAACTGTTTCAAAATGTCTAAGTTTGAGGTTGTGGAAATGAATAATTATGTTGTAGTCTTTTTCAGAGAGAAGTATCTCCCTCTGATTTGACTTTCATAAACAAGGTCTACAGCTGGCTCCAGCACTGGCAGAACGAGAAGACTGAGGAGAGGAAAGGTGTTTGTTTAAAAAGAGCACCAGCTGGAGGGATGGACTCGAACCACACTTCATGTTTCAAATGTGACACAATGTTCAGGCATCCTCAATATAGTAGTAAATAGTCAGACATTCCTTTAAAAGTTTAAAGCATATAGCCTATCATCCCTAATTCTGGATAATTACATCCTAGAATAATGGAAATGTATACCTATCCAAAAATATGCATGCCAAAGTTGTTGGCCATATAATAAGAGCAACAGAAAAGCAACTTGCATGCCCTCAACTGCATTAGAAATGGAAAGCATCAAGCTTCCCAGGCTTTTCCTATGGTGGCTCCTTTCATTGTAGCCCAATTTCATCATATGTCACTTCCCTTTGAAATGTTTTGTGGCTTCCTGTTATTGCAACAGGAAGATACAACCCCAACTGTAGAACATAACACACTACAGAATCTCCCTTAAAGATCTCAAGGTGCCATGCACCAGCCTTTCAGTCACAGGGGACCCACAAGCCCTTTTATTCCACATGTCTTCAGAGTCCATACCTCTTTTCTGTTGATCCTGGGTCTTAAACTTCCAGGTCTCTATCTTGTCCAGCCGGAATCTCAACATTTTAAAGATCAAATTAAATTGCCTTTCCTCCTTGACACCATCCCCGGTGAATTCTCCTACCATTTTGTACTCAGAGAACTCTTTGTTACCACTGTGATTCTATCTCTTGTTGCTTTCCGCCTTAAACTTTGCATGTCATAGCAAAAAGCAGTTTGAAAGTATAGTGTCCATGAGGATGGAGAAAATGACCTATGGATATTTAATACAAATCCTCAACCAAAAATAATGCTTTACAAATGTCATAAAGGATTAAAATCCTTGAACAAGATTACCATTCTTCCAAGAAACCAGCTTATTTTTCTAGTTTACTTGTAACATATCTTAATACAACAGTGCCTTTGGCTTACACATGGACCAGATGTGGAAGAGCACTCACTTAAACGTGCAGGTAAGCCAACAGTAAAAACAAAGGAGTGTGTGAGAGCTATGTGTCAATGTGCAACAGGTATCGTTCCTTACAGTCCCCTCCCCACTTCCAGGAAATACTACAAGAGCAGTTAGACTTGAGTACTGTGCTTTGCAATTTTCTCTTACTCAAAATTGAAAGTTTAAGTTCAGTCTTCATAGACCCTCCTAGGCCCCACTTTCCTTGAAGCTTAAGAGATTTACTTGGAGTGGAAAAAACATAATTCAATTGGCTTTGAGTTTCTTAAATGCATGTTTGGATCACTACCAGTGAACACAGACCTCTTTATAACATCCTTGAGAATCTAGAGTAAGTCTGCTACTATGTGAAGATTTACTATGGGAGATTTAGGAGGCATATTCACTTATATATTAAATAAAATAGAGTAAAACCCCCTGAGAACTCAGCCCCACTTTGGGGAAGAATTGAAGTTTTTCTTTGCTCAGAGTTTTAATTATCTAAGTCTCTTGCTCACATTGTTTTAAGGGGTCTTCTATGGCCTTCCTTTGGTTTTTAATGCCAGAATAAACAGGCACTTTAGCCTAGAACAGAGGGAGGGAGGGGGAATGGCTGAGTCTCAGGGATACTCAGTTTCTTAGGAAGCATGGGGAGGTCTTCACAGTAGGCTCACAGCAGGAGACCGAGAACCATGCCACAGCTAAGGATGAAATAGTAATTTATAACCTGAAACCGCCACATTTTTATGAAAAATGGTCCTGCTATGAAAGCTAAGTGCTTGATGTTATACCTTCAATGTAACCCCGATTGAAATTGTTAGCAGAATTTTCCTCCCAACAAAGGAGGCCTATAAAATTGCTTTGTTGTTCATGAGCAGACGTGAGTTTATTAAAAGCAAGAGAATTAGTTCAAACAATTACATTGTAAATAGGGTTCTAACTAATAGGAATACTAATCATTCTTTCCTAATTTGTGCATATATTAGAATGAATTAATCTCATAGATACCTGCCAAGCAGATAAAATGAATTTGACAACCATTATGCTTACTTTGCACTCATATTTGCCTACTTGTGTGTGAGAGGGAAAGAATCCAAGATCATAAATCACATTCACATTGCACTTGCCTACAGGACCAACATAATGATTGAATTTGAGTTTGCATAAGACAATAAAATATAGCTATTTCCTTTAGTAGAATGCTAATCATTTTACTTTGGGCCTCTGTGTTCAGGGAATACGTTTACATAGATTTTAAACAAACAAACTAGAGAGACAGATAATCTATCCTTAGGGTTCAATGTCAATGGAAGGTGAAGGGCCAAAGGACTCAGTTGCTTTGAACTCTATACTGCATGACATTTTGCATTTAGTTGGACCCTCTTCCATGTAAATGGATTTACAAACTATTTCTATTATATTTCACTCTATCTCAGCAGCTCTGGGTAGGTACACACTAGCTGCTCAATTCATGTTTGTATTATCACATTCACTTGAATACCAGCTTACTGGCATCATGCTACAGTAAAAAGCAAATACTTTTAAATTGCCTTCCTCCACACACACAAAAAAATCTTTATGAAAATATAGAAAAAAAACATTACAGCAGAAATCTGTGAAATCAGTTTTGTTCAGGCCTTTTTTGTAACACTCTCTTTTCTGTGGATTCCAGAACATATCCCAAGGATCATGGTCATGTTTAACAAAGACAAACCATACAACAGTGATCTTGTCATACTTTTGCAGGCACAAAAGTGTGTGGCTTCATAATATGGCTCACTCATGCTATCTTAGCACTTGGGAGGTTGAAGCAACATGTTTGATTTCTTCCTGGGTTACACAGTGAATTTCAGGATAGCCTAAGATACAGAATTAAACCTCTGTTTATGTCAGAGGTGGGAAGCAATGAGCCAAGGGATATTTGGTGCTTGGGTGATCTTAGCCACTTTCCCCAACTCCTTATGAAATTAGAATTTGTGTCCTTGGGTTAGTGTGGCATCATACTAATAAAATATGCATAATAAACTGTACAGATTGAGTCATGTCATTTGGTAAAATACTTGGCTAAAGAAAAATAGAAAATACTTTTGACATCTAAACGTTTACAACAATATGTTTCAGTTCTGATTGAAATCTAATTCTTTTTTTGTTTGTTTGTTTTCGAGACAGGGTTTCTCTGTGTAGCTTTGCGCCTTTCCTGGATCTCGCTCTGTAGACCAGGCTGGCCTCGAACTCACAAAGATCTGCCTGCCTCTGCCTCCCAAGTGCTGGGAGTGCACCACCACCGCCCAGCTCTCTAATTCTTTCAATTAAATCCTCTTCTTCCCCATAGATAAGGGCTCCATGACAATAACAACACATTATCAAATAGCACATTGTGGTTTGATTGCTAGACAAATAATAGTTCACTTAAATGTAGTAAATAAATCAACATAATGCATAGACTGATCCATTTTAGAACAATTTTCAATTTCTCTAATAAGTCAAAGAAAGGTATGCTTAAATAACTACCCTAAAGCCACACAGTTAATAACCATTAATCCCAGGATTTGACCTTAGACCCCAGTTCCCAAGCTCCTGTCAGTATCCATTAAGCTATATTCTAGAGCTACTTATCATATAAATCTACCAAAAAACATTACCAAGAGTTGACTGTAATTTTCTATCATCCATCACTCATCCACTTGACACATTTATTGTGTCTATATCTGTTTGCTCTACACAATGGGCTATGCTTAAAGTTAGGAATACAAAGATGAATGCAACTAAGATTCTATCATACTAGCAAGGCTGGGCTCAAATTCCAATAAATGCTACATAATCGATTCAAAATTCAATAGGAGCACAAAAAAGTGGTCAACTAGTTGCTTGTCAAGCAATAACATATTTCACACAGTGAATAGTAATTTTTCTGAGTCTAAAAGGAAATGAAATATAGTGGCTGGTGGTTTCATGATTGTATTGTCATTGTGATCAAAATTTCCACTTGGAAAAAATTGCATTTCTATCTCTCTGAAGTAGCTCTATTTTTAAAAAGCCAACATGTTAGGAATTCTCGAGATGAGATAGAAATTTTGATTTCTCTCAATTCTTTTGCTATATTTAAAAACCTTCCAACATTTTACGGCTTGCGTGTCTACAGATTTGCCACCTGACAGCAAATGTCTGTGTACTGACTAATCTCTAAGAGTACAGACTTGATGATGTTCTTCATGAACAGTTACTGGTAGTTTCAGTGACCTCTGTGCTATTTAAATATGGATCTTAAATTCCTTAAGTAATGTGTGTATGTTTTCTCATCGCTGTGACAAACTCCTTGACAGAAGCTTAAGGGAGCAAGAGTTACCTGGCTCACAGTTTCAGAGAGGTCAGTCCACTGGAGCAGGGAGTGGACAGAGGAGCAAAGTCACTCATGACAGTCAAGAAGTGGTGAAAGGGATAGTCATTGCTTTTTCATCACCACCCCCCATCACACACACACACACACACACACACACACACACACACACACACACACTTTGTTTTGTTCAGGAACCTAGCCTATGAAAAGGTTCTGCCCACATTCAGGTTGGAGTACATTCACTCACATAATCTCTCCAAGACAGACTATCTAATGATTTGTCTTACCCGCCTTCTAGGTGATTCTAAATTTGGTCAAGTTGACAATGGAAGCTAGACACAGTATTTGGTGCTAGTCTGTAATTCCAATACATGGGAAGCTGAGACAAAAGAATTTCAATGTGTTTGAGGTCAGCTTTGGTTACATGGTGAATTACTCACCATCCTGGGTTATATAGTGAGACCCTGTCTCAAAAACAAGAGTTGACATGGAAGAGTCACCATCAGAATTACTCAGCCTCATCACTTGTAAAATGTTTATACCATTGACAGGAAAATGTAGATGCTGTGCCAGGCACCAATAAAATTGTTCAGAATTCATAAAAAAACAATAACTGTGTCTGCTGCTAATTCAGAAAAAGTATATACTGTGCCATCTTACACCATAATTTTCCAGAGGAATTTTTTTTTTTTACAAAAGTACTCAAATATCTTTATAGAGTTGCAGAAACAATCTTAGATACTCAATTAGTATTGAGGCTTCAAGCTGGGTACCAGTAGGATCTGGAGCCCATGGCAACATCACATTGCTCCACAGGGATTACAGAAGAGCCATAAAAGCTATAGATAACACATAGGGCTCAGAGAGCAAATCAACCCCGAAACTAGAAACTGTAAGTGACCTGCTATTGGCTAGAAAGCTCTGGATGTGCTCAAAGATATATTTCTCTGGGACTGATTTTAATATAATCTCAAAATCATTTGTATGTTTCGCCTCTACTGCCCCTCAAGTACAAGGAAAAAAATGTTTAAAATCATCAGGCCCAGAGTGTATACTAGTGAGAAAGAAGTTTGTCCATGGTCCTCACTGTTTAATATACAGATTTATATGTCTAGTGAGCTGGATAATAAAATGAACATACAAACTAAATCCCTGAACTCAAGAGTCAATCGTAGTTTAGAAAGAACCACTAACACTACATTTGACACCAACCATGCCTACTACAGATAATGTCTAGTCTAGGAAATGTTATAAAAATCCTGCCTTTGGGATAGTAGGATAATGGGTAGTAGTTATCATTATTTTCCCTTTCACCTACTGTAGTTAATAGTGATGTCTAATTTTTTTAAAATCCTGATTTGTCATGCTTAGTTTACCAGTTGATCTAAGTAGGCAAGTTAGATCAGAAGGCTGATCTCAAGCCACATGTTCCCAGTTATTTACGAACTCAAAGGTCAAATAACATTGTCTCAGTTGATGCCTTTGCTGAGATTTTGGTATAGTCATTCAGGACCATTGGAAGCAATATAGATTAGCAAAGAAGAGGGCCTTTAATCTTATGAAGACCCCAACTCCAATCACAGCTCTGCCTCTTGTAAGCTGTGTTCATTTGAACACATTACTCAACATTTATAACTCATTATCTCCTTGTAAAATAGATTAAGTAACACTTTGCTCATTTTGAAGAATACATAAGGAAAATGCGTGCCTGAGGCAGGGTCTACACATAAAAGGAGATGCCCACTCTCCCGTTAAAAAGGGCTCTGGAGGAAATGCTAGCAAACTTACCTCCTTGCCTTCCCCCATCCATACCCTTCCGTACTCTGCCAAAGCCTTGCTTTGTTTTGTTTTCAATTCATTTTATGAATTAACACACATAGTCCTGAGATTCCTGTGGCTTCTTCATACAGCACTTCTTTGTTTTAACCATCTATCAGGTAGAGGAATTCCTCACTTTCATTACTTTCTTAGGGGGTGGTCTCTGTGTAAGCTTGTATTCTAAGACAATTATAAGGTGTAAGACAAACCAGTGAAGAGCATTTATGGTAAAAGGGGGACAGAAGAAAAGAGGGGACAGTAGAAATGGGGTGATAGGGCTTAAAGAGAGGATGGTGGGGGTCAAGAAGACAAAATATCACATGTTCTTCCACATGCAGGTTTAGAGTTAAATATTCATATACATATATAGGAAAGACAAGAAAGAAGGGTGCTGAGAGAATGAAGAGGTCCTGTAAAGGGGAGAGGGACAGCAGAGGGTGGTGATAGGTGCAAAACTGAGCACAAGACAATGATTTACCTATGTACATATATGTGAAAGTATAATGAAACCAAGTGTTTCATATCAATTCAAATTAACATAATTGAATTATTAAAATTAGATAACAAGAACATTCTTGGGATTCCCAGTAGATGCATGCGGGTGCTCATGAGTTACAATGACTCCAGTAGAGGTAGGCAGAGGTCAGAAAATAAGCTAAAGTTGAATCACTCAGATGACTTCAGTCACTGCTTTAGGTTCCAGATCCAGTGTCTATAAACTATGACCTTGGCCCGAATCTTCACAACCCCTGCCTTGTTCTACTCTCAAAGAGAGCCACAGCCTTCTATTATAGCTTATCTATGATCCAAGCCAAAAAGATTTTATTATCTAGCCATTTACTGGAAAAGCTGATGCCCTGTATCAGGGTTATGCAAAATAGTGATTAAGTGTGATTTTAAATTTTAATGCTACATAAAATGTATGTTAAATTTATACAACCAAAAATGTGCTCGTTGCAATGTTAAAAATCATATTAAATTAAATTAAAATTAATCAATATTAAAATCATAATTTCATTTTCTTATTTATCAGGATGTATGTGTTGTAAAAACTAAGTTTTAATTATGACCCTTACACACTTTTATGTCCTGTACTTTAATCATATCCACCCTTCCCTTCCCCTCCCCTGCTATACATGGTCATTCTGGTCTCCTTACTCTTCTCTTCAATACAATATATATATATATATATATATATATACATATATATATATATATATATATATGACTGGTTAGTTTGTCAAATTGATAAAAGCTAAGGTCATCTGGGAAGAGGGAACCTCAGCTGAGAAAATGCCCCTGTCATATTGGCCTATAGGCTATCTACGGGGTATTTTCCTGATAAATGATTGATGTAGAGGGCCAGCTAAATGTGGGTGATGCTACTGTGGGGTAGATGGTCCTGGGTGGTATAAGAAAGCAGCTGAACAAGGCATGGAGAGCAACCCAGTAAGCAGCACTCCTCCATGGCTTCTGCTTTAGCTCTTGCCTGCAGTTTCTGGCTTGAGTTCCTGCCTTGATTTCCCCCAGTGATGGACTATGATCTAGATGTATAAGCCAAATTATGATTGTAGTCATGGTTCTGTTCACAACAATAGTAAGCAAACTAGTATATATACAATTTTTCATTCTAGATTTGTTTTTAATATTATATTTAATCCAATATAATGTAAACATATGAAGAAATTATTGTCTTTAGATCCTTATTTTCATTTCGGGTCATGGGAGTTGGTGTGTGTTTTGTCTTTGTGAGTCAGAACCCACCACAGCCGTGATGTTCAATCTCCACATGTATCTTCAGCTGGTCGGTAGCATGGGGCTTATGCATGACATAACAAGGGGGAAAGTGGCCATGGCACCAGCTCTTGGCCAGATCAATGCTCTGGATATAGGCATATAACTTCTGGGGAAAGAATAAGTAAGCTTAGAGGCTATGTCAGACAAATCAAGGAATAAAAACCTGGTATCCAAAGCGAGAGGAACAGAGCATGCCTGAGAACAATGGATGAAGGAAAATGATAGCCTAGTAGATGCAGCTACCCAGAGCTATAACAAAGTATACCAACTTGCTCAAAGTTTGATAAATTTAAACATTGCTCTCCCTACTACTTTGATTTAGGGCAACCATTCTATTTGTAATACATACTTTAAAGGATCATTAGTTCTTGAGAGGCTAGAATTATGATTAACTCATCTTATCTGATCAAGGTTCCTACCAGGGTGTACAGCCTGTAGAATATGCAGAAGATATGCTACTAGAAGGTGAAATTGAGCAGTACACTGTCAATAAAAGAACAATGAACATCCAAATGAATAATTCATTAAAGATTTAATAATAAACCTCCCCCATCTCTCTTTCTCTCTCTGTCTCTGTCTGTCTCTCTCTACCTCTGTCTCTGTCTGCCTCTCTCTCTCTCTCTCTCTCTCTCTCTCTCTCTCTCTCTCGTAGCTGAAAACATTTCAATCTCTCTAGGCTGCTTGATACTTATTAAAGACAAGGGTCCGGAAGGTAATGAAATTAAATCTCAGTGACAAATATCATGTGTCATCTGTAAACTCAACATGTGACCCTGCATGCATTTTGTAGTGTTTTTTTTTTTGATAAAGGGAAGCAGAGATATGAACTTTCAGTGCTTCTGACCACAAGTTATCCACATATACTCATTCTGATAACAGAGAGAGACAACTTTAATAAGTAAATACACAAATTTTTTTTAGTCACATCTCCATCAGAACCATTTCTAGACTCCCAATAAGGAGTCAGTGCAGACTGTCATGAATGTCCATCATTAGGATCCTGATCTGCATACTTTGTAAGGCAGTGTGGTTCTAATTGGATCTGAGCTGAAGGCCACCTAAGGCTTCAGTCAGGCTTCCAAGACTTCAGGATTGCAAAGGCTATTCAGCACTTCCTAAGCCCCAGGTCTCAAAGCACATATTCTGGCCATAGCTTGTGGGTTGTCTCTCCCTCACATATTAAAGGCAAACTTCATATTACTCACATCACAGGCAAGAAGAATTTGGGACAATGAAGGAAGGAAATATTATTCTTAAATTTGCTTAGGTTTCAGAGCAGTTTTACCAGAATGAGTCAGCTAAAATCCCCAGCAATGATAAAGGGAATAGGGTATCATATATGCTAATGTGCACATCAAGAAAAGCTGAATGACAGCCGCTCCCCACCCCCAAGGTGTCCATATTCTGTGCCCAGAGCCTGTACGTTACCCCACACAGCAAAAGATTCTTTGCCGATGTGATTCAGTTAAGGCTCTTGAGATGGGGAGATTATCCTGGATTATCTGGGTGACCGAATGTAATCCTGAGAGTCCTTATGAGAGGGCTGCAGGAGGGTTTGAGTCAGACAAGGAACTTTAATAGCAGAAGCAGAGGGTAAAAGACACAGAAAGAAACAATAAGATGCTACATTCCTGGTGAGGAACCAAAAAATACAGGTGGCCTCTTTACTCTGGAACAGGACAGTACAGATTGTCCCCTAGAGCAGTCATATGACTGCAGCTCTCCTGATCCATTTTGGGAGATTTGACACTGGACTGTAGAAAAACACTTTGTACTCTCTCTATTGTGGCTCTAAGGTGACAATCATTTAATACAGTAAAAATAGTCAATTAATATGTATGCATTATAATTACAGATCTCTACTTATAGATTTACCTAGCAGACTTAAAAATCAGGTTCCTTGCATCTTGTATTCACATTACTTCTCCTCAGGTATTGAACACAAAGGACTCCAAAGAAACAATGTTCCCTTGGATACATCAAAGATGCTTGCAAGCTGTGGGGTTCAAGTGGATACTGATGCAAGTGTGTAGAACTAAAGGTAGAGGATATGGAATCTGGAGGGATCTGAACTCCAGTATAACAATGGACAAGTACTAGTACTGTCCATGGGCTATCTTAAGAACCTGCCAAGGTCATACTACTGAGTAGTACATGGCTGAACCAGAAGTCAAACTGAAACCAATAGGTTTATCTTTCCCTAATATGTTCACTGCAAGAACATGTGTCAGTTTTCCTTACCCCATCTATTCCTTGACGTATAAAGAACTGAGATGTCAGATCCAGTGTGAAGGTACCCATTCTCTAACCTCTTCCCTTCTTTTTTCTTGTTCTACATTTAACTTCACCTATCTACTTCCCATGCCTGTGTTGTGATGAGTTAACTCTGTAGCCCCCATCACACTTATCAGCTGGATCACCACATACATGGCATTCCTTCCACAAGCAGGCTCATATTTGCTCTCTGTACTTCCCACCTCCTTATCCAAAAGTGACCTATTCTAAGCTCCCAACTCTACAAATAAATTTAAAATGCCATGTGTGGCTAGGAAAAGACTTACCAGGCTCTTCATTTTACACTCCAGCTTCACTGTCAATAATATACATCGTCCTTACCCACATAGCACAGGATAAGGCAACCAATAAACCTAGTTAAAAGATGATATACTTTTCAAATAAAACAAATATTATGTCCTTTTTGAAAATTTATTTTTGACTGATGCATAAAACATGAAGATGTATATATGGAGGGGGTATTTGTATTATTTTGAAGTGTGCATATGTGTCATAATATTTAAATCAGGTTAAACTTGTTGCCTTATACATTTATAATTTTATGGTAAAACTTATAAAACCCTTTCATTTCGCTTTTTGAAAAGTCTAGCACAGCATTACCACCTACGGTCACCCTCTGTGCAGTAGAACACCAGGGCCTCTTACCCTGACTGTGACTTATTGCCCATTGGCCAGCTTTTCCCCTCTCTCCTAGGCTTGCCCCAAGATTCAGAAGGAATTTTATGCCACATTATGCCAAAGACTGACCTTCACTGTTCATTTTGTAAAAGCTATACTCTTTTGTAGTCAAAAGCATATCCTTTCTCTCTAGGTTCAACTTGAGAATTAAAGTTTCAGTATCAAATATTCATCTTCTAGTAAGCAGCAGTTTTAATTATACGTAGATACTGTCAACTGTTCGGTTCTTGATATAGGCAGTTTATGCAAAATTAAAAGGCATGCTAGGGTGGGAAGGACTCGTGTTTTCATTTTCAAAGGCATCATCTACATCAAAAACAAAAGCCAATGTTGCATGCATCTTCAGGGGAAGAGCTTTGATCATTTTAGAAAGTTATACAAATTCTAGGAAACTATAGAGAACTTCCATTTTTCCATATTAAATTGAAACCAGATGATGTGGGAAAAACTGTGCTTTAAATCATAGTTAAATGAATGGTGGGTGTTATTATCATCAGAAATTCTTGCAGAGTTTGAAAATAGCCAAATTTTTAAAGACTCTCTAGACAAAAAAAAATCAGCTGGGCCTTTAAAATATCACCCCAGGCTCCAGATTTCTCTGCAGTGAAGCTCAAGTCTTTTCCTTTAATTCAGACTGAATGAAATCCTGCTGACCCACTTTCGATTTACCAGAAGGAAGGTAGCTACATTACCACCATCTTTCTCTCTTTAATTTTTATATTACTAATTGGTTGCTACAGAACCAACTACCCCCAGACTGAGTGGTTTATGACAACAATACACAGTTATTACTGAACTGTCCCTACAGGTCAAGAACACGGTGCAGTGTACCTGGGCAGAGTCTCACTCAAGATGTGTACTGAGGCTGCAGCCAAGGTCCTGGGGAGCTGGGGCCTTTCAAAATCACTCACTGCGTGCCCAGCTGGCAAGGTCTGAGTTCTTTATAACATTAGAACCTCTATATGAAGCTACAATGTCCTTAAAATGAGGCAGCTGGCTTTCCTCGGAGGCAGTGAGCCATGACAAAACAAGGCAGCCCCGCAGTATCTTGTGTGACTCAGCCTTGGCAGTCACCTAATTTTCAATCAGTTACAGACAGGAATACAATTCAGTGTGTGAGGGAATTGCATAAGGTCAGGAACCACTACTGATACTGTCACGGTAGTGCTGCACAGCATGCTGGAAGATTCTGAAAACTCATGTGTATTTTTTCCCTGGCTGCCAGAACAAAACACTAAAGCATTGGGACTTAGACAATAGAACCCCAAGCCCAAACCCCACATATACCATGATTCTGAAGGCTCCAAGTTCAAGATGAACTCCTGGCAGCATTCATTCCCCTGATGCCTCTCCTTGGGTTTGGGGGGGGCTTTTTGTTTTGTTCTTTTGTTTTCTTTTCCTGTCTTCTCCAGGTCTTTCTTGTGTTCCTGTCTGGATCTTAACTTCCCTGTGAGAAAACCTGTTGAACTGGATTGGGGCCTACTTTAATGTCATTTTAGCTTTTTTTTTTCTTTGAAGACCTCATCTCATATATAGCCACATTCTGAGACACTAAAAACTATGTCTGCAACATGTGAATTGGAAGGATACACAGTTCAATGCATATCAGCCTATTTTCTTCACAATAGATATCTTCCAGCCTGGGATTTATAAAACCAAACATTCAGACTTCTATGCAGATTCCACACATCTTTTCACAATTACTAATATAAATTGAGGATAATAGTACAGAGCTGTAACTCCGGAATTTGGGAAGTAGAGGCAGGAGGATTGGTTCAAGGCTAGCCTCAGCTACATAAGGAGTTTGAAGCCAGCCTGAACTACATGGGATCTTGCCTCAAAAATCACACTAACAAAAACTAATATAAAACAAATAAACCCTAATAGTAAACAAGCAATTATTTCAACACTATCTATATAGATGAATTGGCTCCAGAGAAAGTTCTGGCAAGTACTTTCGCTTCCTGAGCCCAAACTATGGTTTTTCCATTTGTGATCTTGCCCCTTGTGATAGCCTCAAACTACTCCACACCATGCTGCATGCTCTCCACTCCACTCCAGCTACTTCTTATCCATCATGCTGCAGGCTTGTTACCATGCAAGACTTATGCCCTGGCCATTTTCTCTGCAGGCATTCTAATGTATACTGCACGGCTACCTTATTCTCTGACTCTGAACTCTCTTCAAATCACCTTTCGTCAAAGAGACCTTCCTGTCCATCATTCTCTTAGGACCTTCCTCCTCTGCTCAGTCATTCTTTGAACCTTCAATGCAGTGTTTCACAGTACAGTCTAAGCTATTACTTGAGTCCTAAATTTATTCTAAGATCCATGATTTGTTCTTTGCAGTATATACTATAGTGCTGCAGTATATAACACCTAATCAGTATATGTATGTTGAATAAGTGAGCAAATGGTTACCAATTAAATTAGCTTGGGCAGCATGACTGACAGATGGACCAGAAAAATAGGATTAAATATGGCGTCGACAGCTCATGATTTACATTTTCCAGAGTTTCTCATCACTAATAGGATCAGTTTGTTGCTCCGATGATATAATTTCAGTAAATTACTTTAATTACATTGGAAATTACCGGTAAGTGTTTGTTTTCCTTAGATATGGGATGCTGAGATTCATTCAGATATTCCATCTGAATGTTTAATGGTGAAACACACAAAAGGGTGAGAATGGATAAGCTTCCCAGAAATTCTCGATACTGAAGAATTCAGGTTTCTAGAGGCAAACTGCTTTTGGGCATCCTCCTTGGAGGCAAAACATAATCCTTATTGTAGTGGGACAGTACATACCCAGTTTTGAGTTTATTATATGCTTCATGACTTCCTCATGTGTTGAAAATGTATGTTTATTTTATCAGAAAAGCATATTGTCTGTCTGTGATATAAAATGGCCTCAAGTAGTGACTATAGAGAATAGATATCCCAGCAACTTTCTGTGGTCTGCAGCATAGTAAGTTCATAGACATAACACAAAAATACTTCCAGTGGCACACAGATTATCTGCTCTAGTCTCAATTTGTTGATTCCTTTGTGCATGGAAATACCTCTTCATTGAGAGTTGGACTACCTGTGTTTTAGAGTTGGATACCCAACTATTTTTTATTGTTGTTGTTGCTGTTTTTGAGACAGGGTTTCTCTGGGTAGTTTTGGTTCCTGTCCTGCATCTCACTGTGTAGAGATCCACCTGGCTCTGCCTCCCAAGTGCTGGGATTAAAGGTGTGCACCGCTGCTGCCCGGCTACAACAATCTTAAAGTGCAGACTGTGGTCAATATTTAAATTGAAGGTATCAGCTTCTTTTCCCATAAACTGAGGTTAAATGGTTCAGTTTGTGCTGTCTTCCCACCACAGGGGCCTATCATTTACTTCTTACCTTCACTCCTTTCTAACTTAGATTTGCCTAAAGAAATAAAAAGTAGTATATAAATAATACTGTATAATAACCATATTCACTTAATAAGATGGCAAGAATGTCTACTTGTGATTCCGATATCTGAGATTGCTTCCCTGATCCCGAGACTTTTCTGAGTATGAATCATATTCTCACACTCCAAATCAGATCCAGGAGATATAAACATGCACATATAGAGAATGCACAAGTGTAGATTTAGATGTAGATTGATACATTGTTCAACCTGGAAAAAATTATGCATGCTTCTGCTAAAGAAAGCCACTGGATAACATGAAGATTGCTACACGCTGAAACAGCTTGTGAGCTGCATAAAAAAATGGGTTCTGTAGTTCTGAGACTTTCCCATCTATAATACTGACCTACGCAAACCCTTATATTCTTGGATGAAATGTTCTTTCCTTTGTCTGAACAAGGGGATGATAGTATGAAAGTAGTTCTTAAGTAAGCACAATATGACCCAAGCAATTTTCCAGACCATATCTCTCAGAAACACTTCTGTCTGGGAATTTCATAGTCTTCTATTATACCAGAATTTTATTTCAGAAAACCTGGCTCATTTTCATACAAAATGGCTGGGTAAAAATATGTGGATAAGAAAAATAAGAAGTGCAGATTTTATATTTTTATTTACTAGATCGTCTGGAAGATAAATTTCATACTATAAATACGGGTGTGTCTGATGATTCTTAATATTTTTCTTTTCAATTTGGAAGCATTTTGATAAAAGAATGAACACACCCCCAAGCAAAAGTCAGAAAATATACAAAAGATGATTGGCAGACTTTTACCCTTCATATACGGAGTTGGCTATTCCTATCAGACTGCTGAACACTCATTGCAATAAGCGTTTAGCTGAAATTCACATTTTGAAAAGCAACACCTTTTCTGTTTCCACCATGCCTCTCGGTGTATTCCTATGAAATGATAAGCAGCCGGGCACTCAGGTGTTAGGTCACTCATTTTACTATTTCACTCCCAGGAAGCCTGCTTTTAGTCTATCTCACACACCACAAACAATGCCTGCCCAAGATGATGCCCGAGTTTTCAGGGACTGCCTGCTTTCCTCCTCTGTATACTTCATCATTATCCTACTGAGTCAATCACAACTTTCTCTCCCTCTTGTAGGGGCTATCATGTCCCCCTACTTTATTTGGTGGCACTCTTGTTTAGTTGTGACTGTCTCCTCAGACCTCACTTCTCAGGTCTGCACAGTGAAGAAAAATCAACCAACCAAATAAACAAAAACAACTCCCCTTTCTTCATCCTATTCCTAAGAACACCCTCTTTCTGTATTCTCAATGATTAAATATTATCAATATGAAGGTGGATACGATGCATAATTTAATGGCAAGGATCATTTACTTGTTAAAGGGATCTTATAAATCCAATGCATTTCTAAGTAGCAGAACTTTAAACAATGACACCATGTGAAGGTGGCCAAGAAAAAAGAGGGATGTTATCATGGGTATGGATGCTTCCCAACATGATATCTTTAAATTGCCTCACACAATCATCTTTCTTCTAGAGGAGGCATTTGAGATTTCCGGTCTTCCTGATGCATTGAAAAGTCTGGGACTTATGCAAGGCTCAATCTGGGAGGAGGGGACTGGACCTGCCTGGACTGAGTTTATCAGGTCGATCTCAGTCCTCAGGGGAGGACTTGCTCTGGAGGAGGGAGGAATGGGGGGTAGGCTGGGGGGAAGGAGAGGGGAGCAGGAAGGGGGAGAACAAGGGAATCTGTGGCTGTTATGTAGAACTGAATAGTATTGTAAAATAAAATAAAATAAAATAAAAAAAGAGTATTGATGTTACTTTTGAATAACACCTTTAGAAGCATCCTAGCCCTTGTTCTAGGAATATTGTCATTGATACAGCCTTCTACCAACTGAACCTGTGGCCAAGAAAACACAATGCAATGGGATCCCAAATATTTTGGGCTGAATTATTGAAGTGTGACTTCATCAGAGCAAACATATCTCTGCTGAGATGGTATTTTCATCCTCCTTCCCTTGAAAATAAAAGAATATCAGCAGCAGAAAAAAAACACCAAATATGGAATATTTAACATTTCACACGGTGAAATTTAGCTTTAATCCATTTTTTATTGACTGTACTTCCCACAGTAGAAGAACAGAACAGCTTTGCTAACATAATTATTGATAGGCTTTGCAAAGTTTTCCACAGATAAACAGTTGAAAACACATAGCTCTTCCAATTTTAACATTTAGGGCACTTTTGAATGCTTGAAAATATTGCTGATTTCACTATAGTTCAATATTCTACAGAAAAGTATGCAGTCACACTTTCCCATGAATTTACAACTCAAACATTACAAAGGAAGGGCTGGGGAGATGATGGCTGGGTCAGTAAAGTGCCTGCTGCACAAGCATTAGGAACTGAGTTCAAATCCACTGTTCCACACAAGAAGACTGCCATGGTGTTTTGCTACTATAATCCAGGGATGTAACAAGTGGGTCCTCTGAGCTCATTGGCCCATCAGTCTGGCCTAACTGGTGAGCTCTAGATTTAGTGAGAGATCTTGTTAGCATTGGTCCCCACACACACTTACAGATACACAAAGTTATGAGGTTTTTTTTAATGTTAGCAAACCTTTTGAAGCAAAACAAGATTTCATCATCAAAAGTTAGGAGCCAACAAATGATTCAAGCTGGTTTTCACCTGGAAACCTCCTTTCCTGTGGTCTAGCTGCCATGTACCAGAAAACACTATGCAAACTGGCAAGAGAGGGGAGAAGTTAAACAGTCCTACCTAGATGCAACATCCACGAAGAGCGACAATTACCAGCATGGCAATATATCCATGAAGGTAGCACTCACATGTAGAGGGTAAATTACAGCTGTCTAGTTGGACTTAAGGCCCATTCAACAGGAGGGAAATTATGTATGATACTGGAAATCTAGCCAGCTTCCGGGGGCTACTGAGGTCATGAACTCTACTATTAGCACTTTTCTAGACTAACGTAACTGCTTACTACATCCTAAATCTCGTCCTTATACCCACAGATAGGTGTAGCTCTCATCTCTCATCAAAGATGTTTCTCTACAGCAAATGGAGACTATCACAGAAAACCACAACTGGACACAAGAGAACCTGGGGACTTCAGCCCAAGAGGATACATCTGCGTCAGAACTTTGTAGCTATGGTCCAGGGAACATTAAAGAAAAGGGAACAGAAAGACTGTAAGAGTCAGAGTACCAGGAAGTCGTCTGCAAGATAGTCTTTCCTAGAAATGGCCGAATAAACAAGACAAGAACACTGACATTATCAATGGGCATGTTAACTTGAAAGGGGGTAAAATTCACCACAAGACAAAGAACTACAGGCAATTAGTAACTGCTGAGAGAATGAGAATTAGCATCTCCCATGATGAGAGCCCTTTTTGATTATCTAATGCAAAGTGGCCAGGCCTGAGACCAAGAACACCAACATCAAAAATGGACTCAGCAAGTTATTTATATATGTGTGTGTGTGTGTGTGTGTGTGTGTGTGTGTGTGTGTGTATAATGAACGAGTAATCCAAGAAAAAGGCTATCAACTTGATGGGGGGTTTGGAAGGGGTGGAAGGGAGGCTATTACAGGGAGGAAAGGGGAGAAAGTGATATAATCTGTTTCAATTAAATATTTAAAGATAAATGAACAAAAACATTAAATCACAATGGATTATTATAGTTACAGAAAGTATCTGTCCACTTTCGTGATAAAAACTGAGACTATCATTCAACAGCAGACATATCACCCATTCTTTAGAATATTAGTACATTGCATTTTTCAGAATAAATAACTTACTGGTGAACTTTTTCTTTTTCATTAAATAAGAATGTGGAAATAATATTTCTCATTTGTTAACTTCAAATCAATATAATGTTAATAAATGGAAAACTTGTGCTTCAAACCAATCTATAGCAGCATGATGTGGTCTCATGAGTTGTTATTTTTCAAAGATGGCTCTGCCACCAATGGTGATGATACACATCTTTAATCCCAACAATTGGGAGACAGAAGCAAGTGAATCTCTGTGAGTTCAAGGCCAGCCTGGTTTACATAGTGAGTTCCAGACTAGCCAAAGCTATATAATAATATTCTCTCTCAAAGAACAAAGAGAATGGCTTTGCCTATTCAGGTTTTTATCAAACTTTAAAAGGTATTTATTATATTTATTAAACAAAATTAATTAGAACAACCTGTGGAATTTATTCACAAAATTTTTTATATAATTTATTTGCTTGAAGGGTTTTATTCTTTTGTCAAGGATTAACTAAAGAGACCTTAATGGCCTCTAAATATAGCTCATTGGACCTTTAGAAAACAGCCTACAATGAAAATCCAAGATCCAGCCACCAAGAAGAAACACATGAGGCACATTTTCTGGTGGCTGGATCTCCTTCTGAATGAAAAATAAATAAATAAATAAATAAATAAATAAATAAATAAATAAATAAATAAATAAATGTAGTAGCATGCAATATTTTCTGGTTCTGATCATTTTAATTATTCTGGACACTTTTGTTTTAACTAAATATAAAGTTACCTGTCACTTTATTTGTAGATAAAGAATCCTACAAATGGCCAGGTGGTGGTGGTGGTGGTGGCACAGGCCTTTAATCCCAGTGCTGAGGGGGTAAAGTCAGGGTGATCTCTGTGAATTTGAGGCCAGCTTGGTCTACAGATTGAGTTCCAGGACAGGCTCCAAAGCTACACAGAGAAACCCTGTCTCAAAATAAAAGGAGGACCAGGGAAAGACTTCTACAGATGTCCACAGCTGAGTCCATGAAGCACTTTCACCAGTCATATGGATATTCTGAAATTAAGTACATCCAAATGCTCTTATTAAGCAAAGTCAAGATATTCACGGGAAGCTGCAGCAAAGCTCATGCAATTAGCAGAGGCTGAGCTTTATAAATTAAAAACCATTGCTTTCTACACACAATGTACAAACACTCATGCATTTAAAGGTGAAGGCTCTATCTCATAAAAGCATATTTTCCCAGACAAAGGTTGCTGCACAAATATTTGTTAATGACAAATAAGTGGAATCTTTGTGAATTATGTATCAGTATTTTTACCCAACAAGCTGAAACTGGGTATTTCTTTCAAGGTTCTCTACAAGTGTCATCTGCAGTAAAAGCTCTAATTCTTTTGCAGCTCAGCAGAGGACAGTAAATCCTAACAAATTTTATTTTCAGATAATCTTTGGTGTACATATTATTTTACCATCTATTAAAGATGAAAGCAAATTTACCTACTTATGAGGTAGCATGCTTGCTCATTTTTACATGGGGAATTAAATCCTGAGTGCTTTGTACTGTTGGATGTGGATCATCTGTAGTATTTTTTGGTGTTGTTTGATATTTTGGTTTTTATCATTATCAATATTGAGAACTGTTTCACATAAACACAAAGTACAAAATGGCAGATGTATGTTTGGCATACCATTTAAGAAACTTGAAAATTTATTTTTCTATTTCTTATGAAACTGTTGTCAGCAACTCACACAGCAGTTTTAAAATACTGAAGATCACAGCACAATGGCACAATCTATAGATGTGCTAATCTGATACACGCTGAGGAATGATACCAGAAAAATATTTAAAACTACTTTTTTTTTATAACTTAGCCAATGTATCACCATAAGAGCAGGACACTTTCTATGTACAGGAACACACTGCGATTCATAACACAGACAGTCTGGACCTGAGCTGAGGTGCTCCCAGTAGCGTTCTTTACTGTTCTATGGACCTGTACACTGCAAAACGGGCATGTGTGTTCAGAAGCAAGGCTTAGGCGAAGTCATGTAACAACTCAGACTGCTGCTGCTTGAAGTAGCTTAGATTCATTAGACATTTGATTATGAATTAATTTTTGATTCCTATGCCTTTAGATAGCTTTTATTTTGGCCAAATTTTTCATGACCCCCAACATCAGTTATGGCTCATGACCCACATCTTGGTGGGGGCATTGGCTCCAAGCTCCTAGAGAGTAGTACTTAGGATCTATTCACTTTTCTATACTTGGCATGGCCTTTACTAGAATAAGTATTAGATAAGTGTTGTCTTGAATCAGTGAGTCAAAAATCATTCTAGCCTCGACTGTTAGCCAGCATCAGTACCATAAGAATTTACTCAACTAATCTTATCCAAGTTATTGTTGTCTCTGGTATAGATAGTTTATGAAAGTGTCAACATCTTAATATTTTCATTAATCACTCCCCAATTAACAACAATGAATATATCTTCCCTCATTTGAAGCAAAGATGGGAGTTTAAGATGGCAGTTTCTGTTCTTGAAGAGTTTTGCAAAATAAATAAGAAAATAAATAAAAGTAAGCAAACTGAGATCAATGTAAGTGGGAACAAGTACTGACATTTGTGGGTCAAACTAAAAGGATATGCAATCTACCTGTCTGAGGATCGGTCTGCTGAAGGAAATCCGTACAAGTGGAATCCTCCTCCTTCCATGGACAGAATTTTAACTCAACTCTTTTGTCTTCCAGCAGGACATTAAATTTTCTATGCTGAGAATGTGCTATGATGTAGACCACACTTTCATCACTTGTCAAATCATCAGACCTCCTGTGAACCTTGGGTACTCTGTAAATGATTTCTTTGCAAAGATAAAAAGCTTTTAAGATGCTCCCAGTTAACTTTCAATATTCCCAAGGAAAGAAAAAAAAAACCGGAAATTGCCTCCAAATATCACTTCTTGACAGGGATGTAAGTAGATAAAGCATCATATATTTCTACTAAATTAGGTGACTTGCAAATAGACCTTGCACTGTACCACTCCACAGCTCTCTTGTTTCGTGGCTTTAAACGTGAAATCTCCTCTAGTGTGTAGACCATCAGATATGCAGTTTCTTCTGGTGCCCCTGGTAGCTGCTTTCAGGAGGGTCCTGTAGCTATTCTTAACTGCATCTAGCCCAAACTTCAGCCACTTCAGCAAAAAAAAATAACTCCAGATGGAAACTGTATCCAACTGATAATTTTTATGTTGGAGTTCTGGGATATGACATATTGAGGCTTCATTATCTCACTGGTTGAAAATGTCAGGAGCTCTAAGCTGCTTTTGGGAAAATAGAGTCAGAGATAGAAGCATTCTGAGAGATACACACAGACTTGTCTTACATTTAAACATTTAAGAAATAGGTTAGTTTGGACTTTATATGAACTAACATTATTTTTAAAATTTCAAAGGAAGATGTAGCTACCATTATTTGATTCAGGGAAGTCAATTCAGCAGCCATGTCACAATGCCATTCAATGCTGTTCACTATGCCACTGGGCACAGAGTGTCAGAGTGACTCACACGTTATTGCTTTTGGAAGGATATCTCAAGACAGAACCATAACCCTTGTTGCCTATGTGACAACTAGGGAAGTCGTGGCCTCTTAACAGTTTTAAATATTGTTAGTGAAGCAGCGACATGTGGAAAGCAGCACTTAAGTGTAAATTACGGCTTATCTTCAAAAGCACAAGGTACTGGGATATGCACAGAGCACAGCTGTGACCACAGATGAAATATCGGAGGGAATGGAAACACACTCAGTTTAGATCACTAATGCCACTAATGCCTTGTGCACTGGCCACTGGGAGGCAACCATCTCCAGGGGCACTACCAGGTCTAGGGGCTGAGTCTAGGAGATGAGCAGCTGACTTAGGAAATACCCAGGCTCCCACAGCCTAACTTTCTGGATAAACTCAGTAGCACTCTGAAAAACTCGGTCGTTATAAGATTACATGGAGAGAAGAACCTGCTAATTTAGGCTTGACTCTTGTCCACAGAATGAAGTGCCAGGGAAGGATCATGAATTTTGTAACAGGGATGCCACGTGTAAGTTGGCTGCCTGAAAACTGACTCATGCAGTATTCAATTCAGAACCTGTCAAGGAAAGGCAGGCCTACTGTTACCATTGCTAACATTCCTATTGTTCCTGATATGAACAGCATGTTGCTTTCCTCATTGTTAATTCTGTGCCTGATCCTATGACCTTTGTGATTTGAATTGCATTTTACTTTCCTTTATGAATTTCAATGATCCTGTAATGATCACTTTAAACATAAACCGTTTGAATAACAGGTAATTCCATCTCTGCAAATGCCTTGGAGTTCCGATTATGGACACAGTGCTCTGCTAAGTGTTTTGGGCAGGGAAGGGGAGGGCACCTAACAGAGAAAATGAAACTGACATGCTGGACGTTGAGGGGAGCAAAGGGAATAAAGCAGTGTGGTCACCCTCAGGAGGGTAACTGAGTCCCATAGGGTGTGTGGTTACTTCTGACTCGTGTGGTAGGAGAAGGCCAATGGCACTAAAGAGGATTGTGGAAGATGAGCAGGATTCAGTAGCTCAGGGTGGTTGAGAGAGAATAGCCCAGGTCGTAGGAACAAAATGAGCAGAGGTGTGACAACCCCAACATTGCCAGACATTGTCCGTGTATCCATGTGTCACAGCCTCAAGAGATCAAAGAATGTACTGGAAGAAGAACTTGGCAAGGGTTCTTTTGCTCCAGACTAGGAAGTATGAATGAGATGTGAAGACATGTTAAGGTTGTTCTCAGCAGCAGTGGAGCACCTCATGGATGATCCTGAGGAAACAGGAACATAATCCCAGCTGTTGAAGATCACAGGTGAGGCAAATCCATAGCAACCAAGAAGAGCTTTGTGAGTGTGTTGGCTTCACTCAAGTTAGTAATAGAGGAAATGGGGAAAAGCTGAAGAAGGAACTATGGCGAGGTTAAAGGTACAAGAATGGACTTTCGCTTGATTAGGGGCCTCAGAAATGGCCAAGAAAGATTTAAAGACACAGAGCCTGGATAACTAAGAAGGGGAGTGACTCAAAAGGCTCCAGAGAAAGCAGACCAACTCTTCAAAATCCACAGGCTTGGAGTGGCTGTTGCAAGAGACAGCAGGATGTCCAGTGGGGGAGATTTCCCACAGAGAAGCAGAGTTAAGACAATTTAGCCATATTAATGAAGACTGGCTTTTATTTTCTCCGTGAATCAGAACCTCAAATTGCCAGGAGACAGAGAAGATCTTATGGCTAAGGTTCTGAACAATGTTTCAAGACATTAAATTACTTAATGGCATTTAGATGGAGGCTTGCGAAAGTGATTACTGGAAAATGTGAATTATTTGGTTTTCTGATATTCCTTAGAGTGAGAGATCTGCTCAACAATCAGGAGAAAAGTAATTTCTGAAACACAGGCTCTATCCCTATCAAGAATGGTTCCCATGTGCTCAGGAGGCAGAGGCAGGCAGATCTCTGTGAGTTTGAGGCTAGCCTGGTCTACAGAGCTAGTTCTGGGTCAGCAAAACTACACAAAGGTTTGGTTGGGGGGGGGGGAACCAATAAACAAAAAAAAGTGTTTCCTGATCTACTCCAGTGGCTAATTTTTATTTTCAAAATATTTATATTTAAGAAAAAATTAGGGGGAAAAAGCACATTTGCCAAATCTATGGACAACATTGGTCACAGTTTGGACTAAAACTTAATTATGTTTTTAAATTAATAATTATTAAATTAAATAACTAAAGAAAAATGTAAGAAAATTGTATGTAAAAAAAATGTTAGTGCCTGTACATATATGTGTGCCATGGTGTGATGGTGGTGGTGACATGGTGTGAAGGTGTGCTACAGCATGTTTTGTAGAGGCCTGGTGATGCTTCTTGGGAGTTGGTTCTCTCTTCTACCAATTGGGTTCTAGGATTTGAACTCAGACTATCAGGCTTTACCAAGGGCTTTTACCTACTAACCAATCTTGCTGGCTCAGATTTTGGATTTTGAGTGGAGAAAAGTCAATGGAGTAGAGATCAGTCACTGAACCGTCGCACACAGAGCAGACAGCAGCCCTAAGGTGCGGCCCCTTCATGGGCTTGGTACATGGACCTAAGATTGGAGCTAAACGGAAATAAAGGGGAATGCAAACAATGGCTCTAATGAACAATGACAAGGACCGGATTGTCCCCATTTAATAGCCATTTATATAAATCACTGGCTTCACAGGATCTACTGACATTTGCCTACAATTACACCAACCTACTTTCAGAGTATGAATAACAATAGAATTTATTTTGCCACCTCGAAATTGGCCTCTGTAAATTCCAACAGTTCTAATTTATCTCCTTAATAGAGAAGATTTAGCTGTGAGACACTCTAATTAATGCTCTCTCTGCACTCGGTAGTTAGCTACTACCGTTTTAGCCTCTTTAGGGTTCATGTGCACCGCGTAATTCTAGTGTACTAAAAAGCAAATATAGGCTCCTGAAAGGTTACTGCTCAGAATATTTAATAAAAGTAAAAAATAGCAAAATAAAAACCCTACTTCAAATGCCAGACTGTTGAAAAGCCAGATTCAGGGAACAGAGTCTGCTGATCTCTGAGACTCCACAGTAACTCCCCTGAGAACTAGCAGGAGCAGAGGGAGGGGTGTGACAATTCCCGAGACAATCCATGGCAGCCGGCAGCTCAGTGCACAGGGTGTCAGGGTCAAAGACACTCTGAAGTGTCCAGCTTCTGTGTCCTGCAGAACTGGGATGACAAAACTTGAGGAATCCACAGAAAAAGGCAGGAGTCAAAAGACAGAAGTAATGGCTGACATCAAAAGGGAGAAGAAACTGTATTCCTTCTCAAAAACATAGGAAGGACACAGGGGAGACTCAGTGCTGAAGGGAAAGTCATTTGATGGAATTCCTAGCAACTGAACCTCGTTCTCCAAGACAAAGTAGGCAATTATCATAGAGTCAAGAGAGAGCCCTACTGTGTTACAGTTGGTTCTGAGATGTCCCCAAAGGCCTGTCTCCAAGGGTTGTTCTCCACTTGGTGGCCCTACTGGGAGATAGTGGAACCTTGAGGAGATGGGGTTTAGTAGAAAGAAGTTAGGTCACTGAGGACATGCCTGAAAGAAGTTATTTGGACCACAGTTCTGCCTTCCTCTCCCTCCCCATCTGTGCTTCTTTGAGGTAATGTACCCTCTGTCCCATGCTCCCTGTCTTGAGATGCTGCTTCACCACAGATGCAATCCAAAATAACCAGTTGGTCATTGGCCAGAACCTCTAAAACACTGAACCAAAATGAAACATATCTCCATTTAACGTAGTTATCTCAGGTGCTTTATTACAATGATGGAATGTGGTCTAGTATGGAAATACAGAAATCAATCACTTTCTGCTGCCTAGACATTGCTGGTGTCTTGGGATTACTGTTCAACAGTTATGAATTATGCTTAAAAACACGAAAGCTCAGACATTTAAATATTTATTTACTAGCAAATGATTCACTTTATTAGTTAAAGGGATATTTAAAGGAGTTAAATAGCAAGGTATTTGCTGGGACACAAAGTTGACCAGCCTTCTCTGGGCTGACAGTACAATCTCAAAGGTGGGTAGACCATTGTTCTCTGGGAACGCCAAAACACTGGAAATGCAAAGCACAGCCTCGCTCCTCTGGTAAGTGAGTTTGTTCACATTCATCCAAACCACCAATAAGTATGACCAGAGCAAAGCCTCAACAGTGGTTGCTGGTCAAACCCAAACCCATTTACACTCCTCGAGTGTTTTCCCTTGGGCAATTCTCCCCTTTTCTGAGTGACTTAGTGATCAGTCCAAGAGTTTAAGCTTTGATAGAAATCAAATTACCCTGCCACGGGGTGACCCAGAAATGAGTATCTAAGCAACGCTGGCCAAAGAGACCTGAGTGTGTTGCCTTCTGGGGCCTTTGGGTAGAGTTAGACAGTCTCTTATTCCTCTGAACACTCTAATATCTAAGTGTGGCTTCTAGACACATAAAATGATCTAGTGACCACCACGGGACAAGCCAGAGGACAGAGCTGACAGATGGGAAGGTGAAGGGAAAGTCAGAAAGGTTATCCCTTAGGCTCTGTACTAACCAACCCATGACCATGCCATGTCGCCTCATCCCTTTGCATTTTAATTTCGCTGAACGTTTGTTGCCCTAGGCTGTTGTTTATTGCTAATCCTATCTTAACTTATTTAAGGGGCCAACAGGGGCATATCAAGCCTGTATTTCCAGTTAATCACAACTCTGCCACATATTATCGCCTTGACTTTCCCATTCAGCCTCGACACTCAGTCTTGTTGGGCTAGTCATGTGTTATGTTCAATTCCTGCTATACACTTCCACAGCCTGCTGCGGTTGTGAGCTTCCCAAGCATTGACATTTTGGAAGAACTCTCAAGATTTTAAGCACAGGCTTCGTGGACTTTGAAAGCAGACACTTGGAAAGAAGGCCTTAGCAGAAAATACAAAGAAAAACCACTTGGGTATCTACAGATAAAAATTTCATGCAGGAATGAATGGGGGGTGGCTGGCTGGCTCACAAGGTACCCACCTCCCAGATGTGTAGCTATTTGCAGTCAATGGCTTTTGGGAGGGAAAGAGTTGTTTTCCTTTGGGACTGCGGCAGGTGCCCCTGCTCCAGTGGATGACTCCACCCCTACCCCCATATACAGGCAGCACTGATTTGATTCCAGGTGATAAAAAGGGGGAGAGACAGACAAAAGCTGGGGGTAGGATCGGTTGGAGTGGGTCTGGGGAAATTTGAGGGACACAGAGGATATGATAAATATACAATGTGTCCATGTATGAAATTCTTAAAGAATACATTAAAAGTATTCTATTAAAAGTCTTTTCCATAGGAAAGTCGATGCAACTCAGCACAGTTCATTTCTAATGGGCTTTAAGTCGTCTATGATTTGCTGTTCCACAGTAGACACTGAAAGCAATGCTTCATGTGGAGTGAAGTCTCTGACTTGAACAGCACTCCGACGCTGCTGGCTTCCTTCTGAGTGCTGAGTGCTCCCAGGCTAACTGACCGGAAACACTTTCTGCACACTCTGAAAAAAACAATACCTAAACGTACAATCGCTTAAACCTTTGTTTTAAAAGATGCCCACCCAAAATTCTACTAGGATCAAAGCAAGCTAATGAGGATACAAATAAACTCAGAAGAAAACCTATGAGTCTCTGAAGAAATACGTAAATAATTTTAGAATATTTGCCTGCATTACTCAAGTCATTCCAAATTATCAATTACTTTGGAGTGTTAATATGGTTGCATATTTCCTAAGAATTTTTAAAATTCAGAGGAAGTTTTTATAAACAATGAAAATATAAACATTCCTGTCCGTCACTACAGGAAATTGTAATAAAATCCAGTCATGTGATACAACTATGAAAGTTAGTTATGAAGCCTTAAAGCAAACACATCACATGTATCCACCCCAATAAATATATTCTTTATTGATATATATGCATACAAGCCCTTCGTTGATTTCAAAGACTCCTACATAGCGTTTGTTTCCTTTAAACAAAGATTTTTCTTCCAGTTTACAAGTATAGCTTAATTAAAATGACAAAATAAAATCATGATTAATGTCCTTCAGCGAACTGGTCCAAACATCCTCTCCTTAGAAGACATGATACATAACCGGGACTGTTCTGGAGGACGCTGTGAGACAGTGACAACTGCTGCATAGAAAACAAACAGCCAGACCTAGGAGGAAACAGGAATCCCTGTGCTCTTGAAAACGACGAAGCGATGCCATCAAGTGGCCAAAGGAAGAATTCCTCTACTGAGGAGGGGTTTTCTCGGACACTGCCATCTGGTGGCTACAATGGGGAATTGTTTTGGACTTGAGCGTTAACAATGGATTATTTGTTTCATATGGTCATTAATCTAAAGCCTGAAGGGTCCCCATTGCCATTAACAGAGTAGAAAAGTACTAATAATTTTTATAATAAAACTTAAAGTGCTGACATAACCATAGGAATTACTAACAATGTAATATCACTCACCTTCTGTAGGAAAAAAAATACCTTGAAATTTATTTAATTTAAGACATAATTTGGTAAACCTAATATCAAAATGAAAAATTCATTTAACCTTATACTATATATTTTAAATGAAATAAGCAAATATTTATTTTTCTTCCTGCATCTATTAGCGATCTAATGGATTTTGCTATTTTTAACCCAAATCAAAGCTTATCAATCTTCTAATAAATTAACTCATTTATTCCCAATTTCAAAAATGTTTCTGAAGTTATTTTTGGATCTGGGTACTGGTCAAGGCACTTGGAAGACCGTAATGGGCAGAATGGACATAGTCCTTATCATTAAGTCTCTGCCATTGGCTGGATGTCCACAAGTAGAAGACCCAGGTAGGGAGCCAGTAAAGGCCTGAGTGAACATGAACATGTCTGACATGGGCGTGCCCATGTCAATGAACCCAATTCCTCAGTCCTATATGGTCATGCCAAAGTCTTCCCAAGTGAAGCTCATAGGGATGGCAAAGCCTTTCTCCAGCCCAAGTGTGAATGTTTGACAGTGTATGTAGAAAATGTCTACCTTAGCTTTCTCTCCTAGGTATTTATTGCCTGAAGACTAATGAGACTGGCCAAGCCTGCCCCTTTGTTCAGTCATTTGCAGTAACTTTGCCCCCTACTCAACTGTCTATAATAAATGGAGTGAACTTCCAGAGTTCAGAGGCATCTCCATCCAAGAGCCCAGTACACTGATCCCAGCTTTTCTGTCTGTGTGTCTGTCATTTCTTCATTCCCTTGTCACTCCAGTCAGGTCAGCCCCTGGAACCATGATGGTCACAGCAGACCCATATCTACCCACCACCTTGCACAAAAACTAACCCTAGATGGATTGAAGACCTAACTGTGAAACCTGAAACACTAAAACTACTAGAAGGAAACATAGGCAGCACCGTACATGATATAGGTGTAGGAAAGAATTTTCTGGATAGAACTCTATTCGCCCATGAGTTGAGGCCAACAACTGGCAAGTGGGACCTCGTAGAACTGAAAAGCTTTTGCACAGCTAAGAAACAATCGGGTGAAGAGGAAGCTCACAGAATGGGAGAGAATGTTTGCTGGCTATGCATTTGACAGAAAATTAATGTACAGAATACATAAAGAACTCAAAAAACAAAGAGTCAACAACAGCAATAAGCAAATGTCCCATTCATAAAAATGGCCTTGGGACCTGAGCAGAGACTTTTCAAAAGAAAACAAAATGAAAAAAAAAATCTCAAAACATGTTCATTGTCTGTGGTATTGTATTCCCCCAAATATTGTGCATTCTAATAAACTTATCTGGGGTCAGAGACAGAACAGGCACAATATTAAACACAAAGGATAGGCAGTGGTAGCACATGCCTTTAATCCTAGCATTCCAGATGCAGCAATCCATGTGTTCAAGGATACAGCCAAGCATGGTGACTCATGCCTTTAATCTCAGAAAGTGAGCCTTTAATCCCAGGGAGTGGTGGTAGAAAGCAGAAAGATATATAAGGCGTGGTGACCAGAAACTAGAAGCATTTGGCCTGGTTAAGCATTTGGCCTGGTTAAGCATTCAGGCTTTTGAGCAGCAGTTCAGCTGAGACCCATTCTGGATGAGGACTCAGAGCCTCCAGTCTGAGGAAACAAGACCAGCTGAGAAGTTGGCCAGGTGAGGTTAGCTGTGGCTTGTTCTTTCTCTCTGACCATCCAGCATTTCACCCCAATAACTGGCCCCAGGTTTGATTTTATTAATAAGAACTTTTAAGACTCATGCTACAATTGTCCCTAGTAATTAGGGAAGTGCAAATCAATATACCTTTGAGATTCCATCTTATCCCAACAGAATGGCAAAGATCAGCACAACAACTGTTCAAAGTGCTTGCTGGGGTGTGGGGAAAGGGGGCCCTCCGTCACTGTTGGTAGAAACCAGGGTAGCTAAAACAATCCTATACAATAGAAGAACTTCAGGAGGTATCACCATCCCTATTTCAAGCTGTACTACGGAACTGTAGTGATAAAAACAAAACAAAACAAAAAAAACCACATGGTAAAACAGACACAATAATCAGTGGAATCCAATCAAAGACCCAGACATAAATCCACACACGTATGGACATCTGATTTTTGACAAAGAAGTCATAAACATACAATGGAAAAAAGAAAGCATCTTCAACAAATGGTGCTGGTCTAACTAGATGTTAGCATGTAGAAGAATGCAAATAGAAGAATATCTATTACCTTGCACCTTGAGATTACAGCCCACAGAATCAACTCACCGGGAATCATGGGAGCTTGCAGAGATCAAGGAGACTGTAGGGGTCTGATCTAGGTCTCTGCATATATTTTATGGCTGAATAACTTGGTGTTCTTGTGAGATTCTTAACAGTGGGAGTAGAGGCTGTCTCTGACTTTTTTGTTCATTTGTGGGACCCTTTTCCTCCTACTGGGTTGCCTCCTCCAGCCTTGATGTGATGGTATGTACCTGGTCTTATTGTAATGTTATGCCCTGTTTGGTTGAAGTCCATGGGAGGCCTGCTCTTTTCTGAAGGGAGGAAGAGAGGAGTGAGCTGGGGGAGAGGGGAGGTGGAGGGGGAGAATCTGGAGGGAAGGGAGGAAGGGGAAACTGTGGTCAGGATGTGATATATGTGAAAGAGAGACAGAGACAGGGACAGAGACTGACACAGAGACAGAAAATATGTGAGACTGAGACAGAGACAGAGACAGAGACAGAAAGAGTGCTTGCTGCTCTTACAGAGAATCTGGATTGGGTTCCAGCATCCAAACCAGGCAGCTCACAGCTGTCTATAACTCTAGCTTCAAGGGATCTGATGTCTTTTCTGACCTCTGCAGACACCTGCATGTACAGGGTGCATATTCACACACTCAGGCATACACACATGTACATAATAATATCTCTGAAGATACAGGTTCATGGAGCTCTTTACTGAGTTCTGAGTACATATAAGCATAGTTGATAAGTAAGGAAAAGCCTTTCTTGGAGACAATTGAGAATGAATGCTAGTAATTTTATTTGGCAGTACTAGGGGTTAAATTCAAGGCCTTGCACATGTTAAGCAAGTTCTCTCCCACTGAACTACACCCCTAAGCCCCATTCTACCTTTTCATTTGAGTCAAGGTCTCTCTAATTTGTCCAGGGTAAAGCCTCATTTAGGAAAGTGTTCAACTCACAATTCTCCTGCCTCTGCTTCTTGAGACATTAGGATCACAGCCTGTGCTCCGCATCCCAGCAAACCCTAACAATCTGGCAGAAACGTATTGTAGCGATGCAGTCTCAGTGGTGCCTAACTAGAACCCCAAATCTGGAGTCTGCCTGAAGGTGGTGTCAATGGACAAGAAGTTAGCATTATAGATAGACAATGGGACTGCGGGATCAGAAGAAAAAGTTTTCCGTGAGGAGACCCCCAAAATCAAGTATCAAACCACCATCAATCCAAAGTTCAAGAAAGTCAAGGAAAGAACATGCGCCAGAGTCCATGCCTAGGCTGGAGCAGAAAAGGGAGCAAAGCAGAAAGGAACTTTGGTGGAAAATGTTCCGTGGTGATATTTCATTTGTGCATTAATAAATAAAGCTTGCCTGGAGATCAGGGGGGAAAGGGTCAGTCATTTTAAGTAAACAAAGAAATCAGGCAGCACACACCCTTAATCCCTGAGCAGGTAGGATCTTTGTGTGTTCAAACCACATAGGGAACAGAGCCATGTGTGGTGACACACGCCTTTAATCCCAGTACCAACCATAGAGACATAGAGGTCTGTGCAGACAGACAGATAGTGACAGAGCTGTGTAAGAAGTGAGGTAGCTGAGCTAAGAGCCAATGAGAGGGCAGAAAAGCAAGGCATATGAGCCTGGGTAGACAGGAAGTCGTGTTCTTTGGAAGTTGCCATGTTGGTGAGGTGAGGTTAGCTGGTGGCTTTCCGTATTTTCCTGATCTCTCTAAGGCTTTAACCCAAATTTCTGGCTCCATGTTTTTTATTTAATAAGACCATTTAGAAATCTGTCTACAATGTCCTAAACAAGATAAGCATCCTTAGGGAAGTGTGGATACAGCTCAGTGACAGAGTGCTTGTCTGGCTGCTTGAGGCCTGGGTTCCAGCTTCATCATCCTAAAGTAAATACAATAATAAATAAATAAATAAATAAATAAATAAATAAATAAATAAATAAATAAATAAATGCATAGATTTTACCCTCCACCAAAGAAATGTCTCCATGCAAAAGACAGAGACTATTATAGAAAACCACAACTGATCCAACTGATCCAACTGATCAAAATGCAGAGGCCAAGTGATCATGGAGCACCCAGCTCCATCTGAAATGTCTACAACCCAACTCTTCCACCCAAACCTCAGGGATCATCGCAAAAGAGGAGGCAGAAAGACTGCGAGCTCCAGAGGATCGGGAAGTTTGCTCGGAGATTATATCTCCTAGAAAAGTCAGAGAAGCTGCATCCATGAAGTCTCATCCATATGGCTGCCTAAACAAGACCCAAACATGGACAACACCAACAGACATGCTAACATGAAATGGGAAACCTCAGAGGACCTCATCCCTAGGCAAAGAATTACAGGAAACTAAGGTATTGTGAGAGCAGGAGAAATAGCTTTTCCCAGGGAAGAGCCCCCACATTAGTTATCCAAGACCAGATGGTCAGTCCCGAAAGCATATGTGTACAAGTAACTTTATATGGACCAAGCAGGCTATATTTATAAATTTAGGGATACACATAGAAAACACACACGCACGCGCACACACACCAGATACACATATACACACACACACACATAGGAAAGGGAAGAGAGATGATGATGAAATTATATTTTTATTTCAAAAAATGAAAGTATTTTTTAAAAAGAAGTTTATAGTTGAGCTGAAGAAATGGCTCAGTGGTGAAGAGAACTTGGTGATCTTGCAGAGGACCCAGGTTCAGTTCCCAGCACCAACATGGTGGTTCACAACCTTGTGTAACTCCTATCGCATGCCCTCTTCTAATGTCCATGAACACTGAACACACCCGGTATATTTCACACACTCATACATTTAAAATAAAAATAATAAATACAAGAGAAGCTTATAGTCTAGTATAGGTGATCAATGTGCCCACTTACTCATCAAAGATGCAGTGCAGAGGATACACTATTCTTATGCATTACTCAAAGATGCATCAGTGGACAGAACTGAACCTTTAAGGATTCCTTCTCTTGAGAAGCTCTGAAACAAATGAGATCATGACAGGGACCACTTTAAGGGGAATGATATTCAAGATTTGATATGAAACAGAGCGAGTAGCTAGAAGGGCAGGAATCAGAGACCAATGGGAGAGAAGGCTACATAAATAAAAGTCCTGACATATGATGGAAAGACAATAGCTGGGAGACATGGAAAGAAGCAATAAGGACAGAGAGTGAAGCGGGAGCATGTCACTGCAGCATCGTATGGGAGGAGGCCAGGAGCCTGATCCAAGCTAATGGCCAAAGGAACCGCAATGAAGGAATAGTATGATAGCGTTGTATGATACTATAGTGTCGTAGTAACATTAAAGTTGTTTTAGAAACAATTGAAAGAGGTGCTGTTTGGAGGTTGAATAGATGGACAGATGGACATAAAAGAAAGGGTCATGTGCACTCAGGAAAGGTTTCATCCTGTTGCTTTATAACTGATTTGACACCCTGGCTTTCACCCCTTTCCTTTACTTCTGCTATATTGTTAACCTAATGTTGCTTTGGTTTCTCCCTATTTTGAAAATGATGATGACTTGCTACAGTAACCTCCCCAAACCAACAAATTCCCACATCATTCTGAATAAAGCTGTGCAACCCACCCTCTAAGAAAAACTTTACATAAAAGGTTGAGCAACTTTTACAAGGTGGAATTTCAGGAACTCAGATTCGCCATCCCTCTGCATCTATAGGGTTAGGAGGATCCAAAAGTCCCAGAGAGTACATAGATGTGACACAGGAGAAAGATTCTGGAGAATAATACAGAATCCATTATTCAGCTTCTCCGAGTTCTTCATTCTGAATTTGATTACCCATCCTTCAGGCTGCCAAGGCACCATGGAATTGACCTTTACAGAATTACAATCACGTCCTGTAGCACAATGACTTAATTCATGCAGCTGCTTCCTTTATTACAATTGAGTCTGAGGGGACAGCTTCTTACTCATCCCTGCCTCTCTCACATCCAATTCACCACAAGATTTTCAATGTAAGTTTGGAAAAGAAAAAGATTTGTCAGCTGTAGTCTTCCAGGGTCTGGTGCTGCATACCTGCAATCCTGGAAGTCAGGAGGCTGAAGGGAGAGGGACTCAAGTGCTAGACCAGCCTGGACTACAAAATTCCTATCTTAAAACAAACCAACAAACAAAAACAGGCTTGATGGCATGGATGTCAGCTGTTGCTTTGTAGTAAGAAATGGCACTGACTGGTAAGATGGCTCTGCTTTTGCCACCAAGCCTGATGACCTGAGTTCATTCCCTGAGACTCACAAGAGAAGCAGGAAAGAATTGGCTCCCTCAAAAAGTCCTCTGACCTCCCTGATGAGCCCCATCTGAGACAGATACATAAGTAAATAAATGTAAACATTTTTTAAAAGAAACTACAAACTATGATGTAAGTCAGTAATTCGCAACCAGTGGTAATTTTGCTGTCCTTCAGATACTATGAGTAAACGGAGACTTTCTTGTTGCTATAACCACGTGCGTGTGCGTGTGCGTGTGCGTGTGCGTGTGCGTGTGCGTGTGTGTGTGTGTGAGAGAGAGAGAGAGAGAGAGAGAGAGAGAGAGAGAGAGAGAGAGAGAGAGTTGGTGAATCACTGTCATCTAATCATCTAATTGTTAGGGTCTAGAAATAGTTTTAGCTACCTTGTGATACACAAGAACCACTCAAAACAGCATTTGATAGCCAAAAAAGAAAGTTCACTGTGCCAATATCAGGCATAGGTACTTAGGTTCAGGCTTGCTGGAGCATTCTCCACAGTGGCCAAGATATGGAAGCAACCTATGTCCATCATCAGGTGAATGAAGAAACTGGGTAAATAGCCATCGTGGAATACTATTTAACCTTCAAAAAGAGAAAATCTGTAGTGACATCTCAGATGAAACTGGAGGATCCCATGTTAAGTGAAGCAAACCAGCCACAGAGTGACATGATCTCTTTTGTACATGTGGAATTTAGAAACATTGACTCATAGAAATCCAAAGTACAAGAAGTGATTGCCAGGAGCCAGGAGCCAGGGGCCATGAGTGGGTGTGGTAGTGAAATTCTAATCAAAGCATACATTTCAATATAGTAATAAGTGGAAGAGATACACTGCATAAGAGGCTGAGTACATTAATAACAATGATCTGAATACTTGAAATGTTTAGTCTCCCATTGAAGGAGGGACATCTCTCATACTAAGGAATAAAAAAAGAGAGATTTTAGACATTTTCAAGAAAAAGCTAGAGGTGATACATATGTTCACCAGTCTGATATAGTCATTTCACAAGGCTAATTCATTCATGGTAAACATTAAACCTTTCATTTAATTTAAAATGTAATTATTTGAGAGTCCTGCTTGCCCTGTGGCTGCAGGTGTGGGTGGAAGAAAGACACTGGCCAGAGACTCACCCATAGCCCTTGCTGGGTGTGACTACAATGAGCAAATGTCTGGTGGAGAGATGTGAAAGAAAGAAAACCAGAGCAAATCGATGTGCCATGGAGAGAGGTGGAACTAGAGACTTGAGAGTGGTGAGGAGCAGTCTGATGTGGGTGGCCTGCACTGCCACCTGAGGTCATGTGATGTCTGGCGCTGTGCTGACACCGAGGGCCATGTCTGGCCATGGCCCTACACAGCCAGGGTCTGTGTTGATGTCCATGACCTGCTTTACCACCTCCTAAAGCCATGTTGATGTTCCAGGCCCCTGCTGAGCTGGCCCCACCCCTCATGGGAGAACTGACCCTAGTGAGGTGGCCACAGAAGAGCTGGTCCTATCCCTTTCCCTGAGTGGGGAGTTCCCAGTGGAGGCCTGTGCTGACCAACTCAGTTACTACCGAGGCTCACATCCAGTGCCTTGAGTTGGCCCACCCCAACATCTACTTATCTATGACCTGCTGGAAGGACCTCCTGAAGCAATAGCTACAGGATCTCGTTGACTTAGGGCAATAGCAAGACATCAGAGGAGAATTTTGGTGAGGGTCCAATATTGATGGTGTAGCAGAAGTCAGAGGTCTTGAACCAGACCAACAACCCATTGCAATGAACATTTGCAAGTAAAGTTGCTTGGGTGAAAGTGTATACTGCACAACCCACAGTAGCTCCCAATACCACTGTGATGAATGAAGATGTGGCAGAGAGGTGGGCAAGAGGGAGAGAGGAGGGAAGTGCTGTTTCCTTTGCAGGGAGGCTACAAGGAGGAGGGTGGACATGGAAGGGCTGGAAAGTGAATGGGAATAAGGTGCATGATGTAAAATTCCCAAAGAATCAATAAAAAAATTACACTGAATAAATAAAATTATTCAAAAGGAAACTAATTTATCTTTGTCTAAAGTACAACTTAGCAACACCACTTTTAAAGAATGTGTGCAATTTACAAAGCATGTTAGCATCTTGTCTAGTACATCCTGTCTAGTTTGTAGAAGCTTTACATGTACATGATGAGGTCCCTCAACAAAAATGAATCAGTAAGCTGAGAGGAGTGAAGACACAATCTGCCCTTCCTTCCCGCCCTGAATAAGAATGACTGAAGAGTCCCAGTTAGTAATAGGAAGCCCCCGCCAACTTCAGAGTTAACTTTCATTTCAGAAAAGCTCTGCTAGTTTAGGCCGTACTGTACCTGTTCTTTGCAGCCTTACCAGGCTCAAGTAATCCAAAAGGTGTTGGGTATAAATCACAGTATTTGCCATCCATTTGCTGTTGCACCAGATGTAAGAAGCCTGGCAGAATCTCCCAAAGTGGCCCTCAGCCAAGTGTCACCTCTGATCCCTTGTGTCTAACTGTCTAGTCTACTTGAACTTCCAAAAAGGGCAAAGAGTGTTTTGATTCATTTGTGATTTCCAAGCCTTCTCTCATGTGTTTCTTGAATGTTCTTTTAACTGTTCCTCTAAACAAGGGTGAAAGCACATCGTTGCAACCCACAAAATGTTGATCTCTGGCCATTGTGAACCTGGACAAGGGTTTTATCTTATGATCCACCCCTTATTTTAGGTGTAAATCTGGCTCTATTTGAGCATTTTAACTGTAAGTATACTATAAGATCTTAAGTCTGAAAAAATTCTGTGAATTTTCCTTCTCCTGGAGCGAAGCCAGCCTTGCCTCTTGCCTCTTACAGACAGCTGCTGCCACAATTATCTTGTTTTCAAAATGAATGATCTACAGCCAATCAAGAGCGAGTCCTTCAATCAAAAGAAAAAAAAATCCCTGTTTACTGCATTCCCTCTGATCTCCTTCCAAGACTCGAGACATAACATATGCCACAGGGATTTCAGTCTCTCTGAAGGCTGTTCCCTTTTTACTTTCAGAGGTATGGCAGCCACGAAAACAGAAAAGAAAGTAGGAAACAGCCTCCCATTAGAAATGCCCAGCATCTGGTTTGAGGATATTGGTAGGCATTGGGGTCAAAATTCAGATGCAACTTCCACAGAGGACACTTATATTTCCATGGTTGAAGTCCCCATGTGTTTGTGAACTTGCTGCAGTTCTGATTTCCTACACAGTGGTTCCTCCCATCTGTTTCCTACCACAGGAGCACACTCTTCCTTTCCTGATGCACCACAAACTATATGGCAAGTGCTGGGCACATGGTAGTGAGTTGCGTTGACAATCAAGGATCCCCCAGTTAAAGCACCGTGATAAATGCTTGAAACAACTTATAGGAGCAAGGGTTTGCTTTGACTTGTACTTTCTGAGGTTTCCATCCATTCTGGCTGTCTTTATCACTTTGGCCCCAAACAAGCAGGTACATCATGGTAGCAGGGGTGTGTAGCGCTCATGGTAGCCACACAGCAGACATTAAGGACAAGAGACATTTTTCTCAGTCATGACCTTAGTGTCCTCCTTTTATCAACTTGCTTCTTCCATAAGTTCTGATTGGTGTCACTGTATTATGAATCTATCAATGGCTGGTCCATTGATGAAGCCAAAGGTCTCATGATGAAACCATTCTTAACAGTTTGGTCAACCAACTAGGGATCAAGCTTTCAACACCAGAACTCCCTGTGAAGGACGTGTCATAAGCAAACTATAAGAGCCAGTCTAGTACATGAGGTGAGCTGCATACAAATGGTTTTAATAAGAGGTAAGTACTGGGAATATTCAAAAGGAAGAGGTAGTCTGCTTGGTATGTATGGGAAAGTCTTACTAAAGAAGCATTATTTGGAGGCACAGTTGCTGAATGAGGAGTTCACCACATAGGTTGAGGAGAAAGACATACAAATGTTAAGAGACATACTGTGCCTGTCCTGTGGTCTCCATATAACTCCCCACGACCCAAACAAAAGGGATGAGCTGCAACCATGCAGCATAAGGATGAGTGAGACAGCGGGCAGGCGTGTAAGGAGCTTGTCCTATCTCACACCTGTATTTGAGTTTTGAGTGTTTCAAGAGATGAGTGAACTGATATTTGACAAAGTGATTACCACTAATCTCTGCGCTCTTCAAAAAGCAATGCAAAATTGGCCAAGAATATGCACAGGAAGTTACGTACTGTAATATTACTTGGATACTCATAATACATGTCTTAAAATTTGTGGAACATTTGTAGTTAAGTATTTTGGCAATGCAGCACATCCAAATGTCCAATTGTCAATATTGTGTACAATTGTCAGTATAGAACACCACGAGAAATGCCTGGAAATGTAGCCAGTGTAGAGTATTAGAAGAGCTGTTTTAATGTCACCCTTCTAAATTAATGTCACAGTTGAACTGACTTCTAAGGACTTATCTCTATGCCCAATCTGAGAAGCTTCCTTTGAAGTGGTGGTAATTAACACAGAGATCCACAACTGGACAAGGTGCAAAAAAATAAGAGAATGTAGAATGCTAAGCCATAAGTGGGACATCTATTATATGGGGAAAATTTTTATAGCTATTTTTTTCTGTAAGTAATCCATGAGACAATTTCAGGAGAAGACAGAAAGTACAAGCAAAGACTACCTTTTACTTGAAATTTACTTCTAAGACCAAGAGAAGTAAATTCCTAAGAGGGTTGGTAGTAATATCTCTGGTCTTCCAAGTTTTTGTGGCACTCATGAGAGATCTCAGCACTATTGTCTGTGCAGGATACCTTCCTTAGGTAGAAGGAATTCTGTCTTCCACCTTCATATTGTCTATAGCACTTCAAAGTGTCCAAGAGTATATACAAGGACCATAAAACCAATCCAAGAATCAGACACTGGAGATCTCAAATATGCAAATTTGTTTTCATTCTAAAAATTATTACCTGGTGTTCCATCCATGTGTGACTTACCCTTGACTCAGCTGTTAATATTCTAGAGTAGAAAAAAAGAAACATGAGAACAGAAAAAGGTGGAAATGCTGAAGAAGAAAATATTAAAGGAATGACACTGCCCCCTCTCTGCCGTCTGGTAGAACCATGTGTTAGAAGTGCCTAATCAGAGCATTTCATAACACACCATTTCTGTTTGTTGGTTGAACCTCATTAAGGGTGGGTATAGGAGCATTTGGCGCATTAAGTGATCCAAAGGAAGGTTCCCAGGCAGCATAGCAATACCATAGTCTCTCTTCCAAGAGGCCATGCACCAGCCCTCATGGATCCCTGCAAATCCAGTGTATGAGGTAGGAGCCCCATTTTCTTCCTAGTGGGTAAGGAAGCTGAGTCTGGGAGCCAAGGTCACTTTTGAGCAGAGTTTGAGAAAGAATACAGACAAGCGCATCTGAAAGCTGCACACAGAGCTAGCCCACCAGTTTGTCTTCCTTTACACTTGCTTCACATGTCATAAAACACTTCATTTTTCCACCTCTGCATCCTACAAATGAGTATTTCTATCAAAAGATATATATTTTTAAAATTTGTTTAATGCCAGAATTTTTTTTTAAAAAAATCCTTTTGAGTTGGCTGGTTGCATGTAATCATTTCTCATTAATACTACAGAAAGAATGTTTAAATCATACCACAAGGTGCCGTAACAAAGAAATACATTTAATTTGGATGATTTCAAAGAAAGATATTTTTGTAAGTACGATTCTACTAAATCTGACTGTGGGAACTTTGTTATTTTAAAAGGAATTCCTGAAAAAAGATAAATTAGAACTTAAATAACACAAATAAAATATGGATAATAAAGCTACTCTCCTATTTGTGCTGCTTATAAAATATGTTTGGAAGTTATTAAATATCAAAATTATTTTGTGACTTTTAAAATTTTTAAATAAGCATGTATGTGTGTGTATGGGTGTGTGAGAAAGAGAGAGAGAGAGTGACAGAGAGAGAGACAGAGAAATGTGTACAGATATCTGCAGAGGCCAGAAAATGTAGTTGAATCCCTTAAATGGAGTCACAAGCATTTGTGACTCACCCGGCACAGGTTCTGGGATCTGAACTTGGGTCCTCTGGAAGAGCAGCAAGGGACCTTAAATGTTGTGTCATCTCTGCAACCCCTATTTTTTTATCTTTAAGAAATTTTTTATGCGTAATACTGTCTGTACTGTAGAATCTGAGTAGATGATCGGAGGATGAGGCGTCTTGCTGACAGCAACTTGAATCCTTAAGGCTCTTACTGAGAATATTCTCTTTCATGTCCTTTAGAAGAAGAAATCATTTGGATAAAAGGGAGTAGACTAAGCAATAAGAACAATTTGTAAAGTTTTCAGAGGTGATTCCTTGTGATATGAGTGGACATATGTATTATAGCTATTTCCTTGTGGTCCCACCACAGCAACCAAGGTTCAAGGCTCCCGATTCCCAGTGCAATAACTGTGCTTCCAAGACTTCCTTACCCCAGCACTGGTTTGAAGTATTTCTTTTTTGAATTTACTAAAGCTTCTCTTTAGTTACTTTCCCTTTTCTGTCATATGCATCTGAGAGCTACCCATGAGTCTTGCTGTGGGAGTGGAGCATCCTGGGAAAATCCCTTTCATAGTAAAAGGCATCTACGTCTGTGCTTATGTATCTCTAATATCTAACATTGGTGCATTCTTTGACAACCATTCATTCTTCCCTCACTTTCCAAGCCAGTGACTGCTTGCTCTATTTTTTTTTTTTTTTACCTCTTGTTTTTTAAATGCAAGTGACCTGTTTAACTGAAACCCAACACTGGCACTTTTGTTATCAATGGACATTATATTCTGAGTTCCTTCTGAGCACTGGTAGCTTATTCTGAGTGCCTGACAGTTTGCTATGCTGTTCCCTGTCTGTCTCAAGGAAGAGAATTGATACCTGTCACCAATTCCCACAGCATAAGCAGCTGAGGCTACACAGAAACATAAACAAAAGTTGTTCGGGGCTATTCTAGGTCACTATATTATTTTGATACTTCATATCTGTGGCAAATATACTACACATGCAATCCAGCCTCTCAAGTTTTGGAGACTGCACAATACGGTTTTCTGAACTAAAGGCCCTGTGTCACACTGCAGAGGTTCGACCTTCTTTGCTTTGCTTAATTGGAACTTCATGCCAAATGTCAACTTCCCAGTTCCCGTGACCTCCAGTCTGTGACAGTCACTATTCCATTATTAATGCTGAGTACTTTAGCTATCTCATGTGGATGGCAGCATGCAGTATTTGTCTACGACTGGTTTATTTTATGTAACATAATATTCGGTGTTTCTATTAATGGATATAAATTTAATTTTTTGAGTGCAGAAAAAAACCTCATTGTTGTCATCTTTCTCCTCTGACTCTTACACTCTTTCCACCTCCTCTTCCAAATATTCCCTGTCACCTGGGTGGGTAGCAGGTAGGGAATTGAAGACATCCCACTAAGGACTGAGTGCTCCAGGATTTCTCACTGTCTGCATATCATGCAGTTGTGGTTGACACACGAACAGTCTCATAGAGACTGTGGCAGTATGTAAAAGGCCTGCACAGGTCCAAGTCAGATAGGATCCCTTCCCTGAGAGGGGAACTGGACATGAGCTCTCACCCCTACCCAAGAAGCCCTCTCCAATGGACAACCACTTGCAGAGGAAAAACTGGTTTTCTCTAATGGAGTGTCATTGGGTGTAAAACCACATGTAAGGGCAGGCCCCATGGCCAGCAGTAGTTGGCCAAACTCATTGGTATTTTTGTTGATTAATTTTGTCTCATATTGTTTTGTTCAGGCTTTTTTTTTAATTACTGGTCTTTTGCTTATATATTATGTTTTCCACTTTTGTGTTATTAAGGTGTGTGTGTCTGTCTGTCTGTCTGCGTGTGTTTCGTCTGCTTTCCCTATTATTGTTGTTATTGTTATTTTTTTTATTTTCCTGTTAGTTTTCTAAAGATAAGCAGAAAGAAGGTATGAAGTAAGATGGGAGTGGAGGGTCCAGGAAGAGATGAAGGAGGGGAAACTGAGATCAGAATATATTGTTTGGAAAAATAATTTTCAATAAAAATTTTTAAAAGAAAATAATGCGTGTCAAGTGTTAAAAGTTCATTTTAATTCTACATGACTCACACTGTGAAAAATGAACAAAAGTTACCTGTGAGTCCTCTATGATAAACTCAGGGAGGGTATCATAGGAACTGTCCTTCTGCCTGGAACACTGTATCTCCCTTTGCCTTTTCATTGCTTCGCCCTATGTCCAAGTTCCCTCGCATCCTTGACTCGTCCTCCAAGTCTCAGCATACATTACATCACCTCCTTAAAAAGACTCCTAAGACCTCAGCTAACACCCATCTCCAGTATCAATTACTCTTGCAACATCCCAAAATACTTGGCACTTATCAAAACTATAATAAATAAATTACATGTGATCATATTTGTCATCCTACATAAATGGATGCACCATTAGGGCAAGACTTTTTTATTTTATTTATCACTGTGACCCCCACATCCAGTAAATGACTGCTCCTAGGAGCACATGACGGTGGTTGTGGAATGAATAAAAATGCACAGATATGTTATTGGATATTAATTCACTAAGTGCACTGGATTGCATCATCTACCTGTCTCTCTGCCAGGCCACAGGGAGATTTGGAAGGCAAAGAGAAATTCCTTACTCAGATCAGATCCTTCACCTCTGCCGCTCATCCCTCCCAGGACTTGACAGCCCCAAGCCATATTTCTTTCTTTCTTTGTTTTTTCAAGACAGGGTTTCTCTGTGTAGCTTTGGAGCCCTTCCTGGAACTCGCCTGTAGAGCAGGCTGGCCATGAACTCACAGAGATCTGCCTGGCTCTGCCTCCCGAGTGCTGGGATTAAAGGTATGCACCACCATCACCCAGCATTCTTTTTATTTTTAAATCCAGAAATGTAAATAGTCATTTGTTTAATGTTACATATTCTAAACTGGAATGGATGGAGCTGAGCTTCTGAGTATCATTTTGTTAATATTCTCAGGGGTGATAAATGATAACAATGTCCATCGTCACATGAATACAATTGTATCCCATCTAATAGCTTGTAGAGTAGCCAAGAAGGTCAGAGATTTCCTGGCTTCTCTGCATCTCAGACTCTTGCAAACAGCCACCCTGAGGTTGTCCCTGCTCTATGAAGCTGCTACAGGTTATGATGAGCAGATGACCTGGGTGAACTTGCTGAGAAACTCTGAAACATTTCACGTCAATAACATAAGAATGGTTTAGGGTTATTGGTTCACGTGATAACTTGTATTGTGCCTTTGATGTGTGAGGCCACAAAGTGACTAGTCAGTCAAGCAAGGCTGGCATATGAAGTGAGTGCTCTAAAGGAGGTCTCAATGTCCTCTCATGAGTACATGGCAATTGGTACCAGATCTGCTGCCAGGAGTCAGAGATAGCTTCTCAGTGACAGTGTTGATGGCCCTAAACTTTGAAAGATAAATGACAATTCACAAGAAAAACTCAGCCAGAGGCTGCCATAGGCAGACCACAGAGGTGTGACATGAGAAAAGCATGTTGCATAATTGATGGTGGACCAACAGCATAGGATGGGCATGATGCAGAACAACCCAAGTGTCTTAGTCACTGTTCTATTGCTGTGAAGAGACACCATGACCATGGCAACTCTTATAAGGAAAACATCTAATTGGGGTTGGCTTACAGTTTCAGAGGTTTAGTCCATTATCAATTGCCACACTAGGCATGGCTTGAGCATCTGAGACCTCAAAGCCTGCTCTCAGTGACACACCTCCTCCAACAATGCCACACTTACTCCACCAAGGCCACACCTCCTAATAGTGTCAGTCTCTATGAGCCTCTGGGGCCATTTTCATTCAAACTATCACACCAAGATACAGATTTGGGCTTAAAAATGGAGGTGCTTTCCAACTGTTAGAAACATATTGTGTAAAAGCATTTTAAATAAAAACCATGCAACATTAGATTTCTATCCAGAGAGTTTGTTCGTGTTATTCATGGCTTGGAAATTAGGTATAAGTATTTCTGTTTTTAAATAAAAATGAATAAAGGTAGCATAAGTAGCGAAGAGATAAAAATGTTGCATCAAACTTTAGACATGAAGGGGGTTATTTTATGTACATAGGAGTGATCAGAGATCATGAATAGTCTTGTCTGCTATAATCTATTATCACTCAAATATTTCAGAGGCATGGCAGGGAGAAAAGAACACATTCCTTCTGTAAGTCAATGAAGTGTGACCTATAACTCAATGCCTACACAGAGCAACCTCGTTTGAAATAAAAGTTTGCAAGGAGGAAGACTCATCATTTATCTGTAAGCTGGGAGAGCCAGAGAAGGAGTTAAAAGAACAAAGAAATCTCCTTTGATGTCCAAAGCCAACTTTTTAAAAATTAAATGCTGCTTTCTAACAGCATGAAAAGAAGTCAGAGAAACCAGAAAGAACAAATTGTGTTTATAAAAACAGGGACGTCCAGAACTGCATGAGCAAGAACAGACCAGGGCCCTTGAAAGCATTCTAAAGCATCCTTGGGGATCTGCTTCCCCTTGGACTTTGTTCCTTATGAGTGTTCAACAGTAGAACCGCTTGTATAATGATGGCAGAACAAGAATTGGAGATGTTAACATTTCACATTGAAATCCATGGTTCGCTTTGATATCACTCAATAGAACAGAATAAACCTCTGCCTGTCTCAGTGTATATGAGATCATGTAGCATGACTGAGGAGGGCAAAAGTCAAGAGTCGGAATCATATTTGTTCTGTCTAGTATTATAATTTTATGGGTTCAGTCTAGTTTTTGTTCAGAATTATACTTCTGTTCAAATGTGGTTATGCAGTATATGTCCCTTTCTCTACTTAAAACCTTCCAAGAGTATAACCTCCCCCTTCATAATATAGCTCAGACCTTTATAAAGTCATACAATCTGGCCCCTAAACCCTAGAGTCATCCCATCTAACTCTCACATTGATGGCAGCAAATGTTGGGTGTTCTCCTGCATGGCACCATGCTTCCCTGTTCTTAGAATCCTAGAAACACTGTTTCTCTGGACTGGACGGTCCTCTCCAACTAGATGTTCACTTAACAGGCTCCTTAGCAGTCTACCCTAAACACAGCTCTCCTTTATTATCTTAAGTAACAAACAAGGTGGTTCCTAAGGATATTCTCTTCCTGGTATGCACATCTTGTGACAATTCCCTTTCTCCACTATCAGCACCAATATGTGAGGCCAGAAGAAATAAGAAGACAGCATGCGACCTTCAAAAGTAAAACATGAGATGCCTGCTGCTCAACCAATGCTCCCTTGGATCTTTTGTTTGGGAAGAATCTGTCAACTTGTCATGTGTGTGACTCTAATGGAATGATCCATGAGGGAAGTCCTGGCATCCCTATGCTAGCAGTCAACAGAAGTAAACCTTGGAATCAGAGCCTCCAACCCTGGCAAGCCTTTCTACACTAGCAACTTCCTCAGACCTGAGACAGAGCTACACAGCCAACCCATTCCTGTTCTTGCCTGGAAAACAAACAAACAAGCAAACAATCTCAGAGAATATTGTTTTGTAATCTGCTAGTTTGAGTAACAATTCTTACACCGTAAGGAATAACTATTGCATTTTTTCATGCTGGTCTGCTGTGGGATGGTCTGTATGTTGCTCTGATTGGCCAATAAATAAAACACTGATTAGCCAGTGGCCAGGCAGGAAGTATAGGCGGGACTAACAGAGAGGAGAATTTAGAGAACAGGAAGGCAGAGGGAGACACTGCCAGCCACCACCATGACAAGCAGCATGTCAAGATGCCAGTAAGCCACGAGCCACATGGCAAGGTATAGATTTATAGAAATGGATTAATTTAAGGTGTAAGAACTAGATAGCAAGAAGCCTGAGCCATTAGGCCAAACAGTTTAAATAATATAAGTGTCTGTGTGTTTATTTTATAAGTGGGCTGTCGGACTGCCGGGGTTTGGCAGGACCAGAGAGAAAACTCTCCAGCTACACTGGTCTTCCCTGGTATGCAATCTAAGGAGACCCTACCATCCCATATTTTATGATATCATCCATTCTATTTTCTTTCTCACATATATGCATAGGCTGTTATCTTACTTACTTTTATTGGGTTAGTTTTTTCTTGTCTTTCTCAAGTAAAGCTTAAAATACTTGAAGGCAACAATTTTGTCTTTATCTTTCATCAAGGCTTATGCTCAGAACTGGATCATCTAGACCAATAATCAATGAAGATCCATTTAAAAAATAATGTATCACTCTGGAATTATTTCACTTGCTTCTTCATGATACATAGGAAGTCTAAGAGTTAAGTTCCTACCACCAGCTCTTTGATGTCCTATCTAGCTCAGATACAACACAAGATACAGGAGACATCTGTGTTCAGCAAGCCAGGGCAGCCAAGCTTCTCAGCTACCTTCTAAGTAAAGCTTTATGCTCTGGACTGAAGACCAGATAAAGATGCTTTTGAGTGATTAGCATTGTTTACAAAGGTTTCGGGAAAGGATGAGGTCTAGAAGAAATGCACAGGGTACAGCAAACATGACATTTAGAAAATAATAAGACATTAAATAAAATGTTAGGGTATCAGAGCCAAGGAGATGAGATAACCACCATAAAACAAAGACATGAAGAGGTACAAATCAACTTTCATGAGATGAAAATGCAATTTGAACATTGACGATACAATTTTCTGTTTATTAAATCACACCAGAAATTTGTACCTGAGCTGTACAGAACTGTTTTAAATATCTCATTCAGGGAGAATGGTTCTAGATTTAGCCATGATTTTTTAGTAAAACATATGTCTTATCATTTAGCCTAGGAACTTAGCTTCCTACTTCACAAACATACAATAGGCATAGGATGTGTTTACAGTTTCATGACCAAAATTGGAGGTGGAAGATTAGCATACAGTATGCATATCTCTCCTCTGTCCACAGCTTCTACTTTCATGTGATTTCTTTTGAGTTAGTGGGGGAAACTCAGTCCATCTCTAGGCTTCTTTCCAGTAGGCCTTTTCAGCTTCTTTGGCTTGGGCCTTGCTATTTTCGAAAAACTCACAGATGCAAAGTGTCTTTTAAACATAGTTTCCAAGACTAAAGAATTAAATATATGCCTACCAACCCTCACCCACCTAATTTGCCCTGCATGGCATGACTTTCCAGTTATGTTACCTGGAAAAATACTGGTACCTATCATATACCATAAAAACAAAACATCGAGGATGCAGAAGTTAGATAACTGCATTTGTTTAGATGGAGTCTCATTTTGTAGGCCTGGATGACTTCTAAATTAGAATCAGCCTGCTTCAGATGGCCTGGTGACCAGTGTAGGTCACTATATTTGACTTCCCATCAACACTTTTAAAGAAAAGAAAATACAACTCTCCTGATTTTATGTGGGGGTTATTTTCTATGCAAGTAAATATCTTGGGGAGCTACATGTTTATGTGAACATGTCAACCACACAGTTTTCAACAGCTGATTAACAACATGAACATGTTTCCTACCAGGCAAACATGAAAACATCAGTATTTGCCCCTTTTTCATTCTAGCACTCAAAGCACACACTGACAAAACTTCTCTACATTTAAAACTACTAAGCCTGTTTCCATTCTGAGACAGCACATTTTATTGCATTCACAGATGGAAAGTGTCTCATATTTTTTAACGTTGCATGTTTTGAGAAATCTTTTTAGTAGGAACACAACTTAGCAGCAGTTCACTGACAAAAGAAGGTACAGAGCCTCTGGTGACAAGAAGAGACACATGCACTTCTGATGGGCCTTGCTAAGCAGGAGACACAATCCCTCTTCTGGAGTAAAGGAGTGTCTACATAGAGGTAAATAATAATGATAATAATAATAAATTTAAATATTTTTTAAAAAAATACAAATTTTAAATAAATAAAAAAATATGCAAGGATGGTTCAACATACGAAAATCTGTCAATGTAATATACCACATAAACAAACTGAAAGAAAAAAAACCACATGATCATCTCATTAGATGCTGAAAAAGCCTTTGACAAAATCCAACACCCCTTCATGATAAAGGTCTTGGAGAGATCAGGAATACAAGGAACGTAATAAAGACAATTTAGAGTAAGCCAACAGTCAACATTAAATTAAATGGAGAGAAACTCAAAGCAATTCCACTAAAATCAGGAACAAGACAAGGCTGTCCACTCTTCCCATATTTATTCAATATAGTACTTGATGTTCTAGCTAAAACAATAAGACAACAAAAGGAGATCAAAGGGATACAAATTGGAAAGGAAGAAGTCAAACTTTCACTGTTTGCAGATAATATGATAGTATACATAAGTGAGCCCAAAAATTCTACCAGGGAACTCCTACAGCTGATAAACACCTTCAGTAATGTGGCAGGATACAAGATTAACTCAAAAAAATCACAAGCCTTCCTATATCAAATGATAAATGGGCTGAGAAAGAAATCAGAGAAACATTACCCTTTACAATAGCCACAAATAATATAAAAAATTAAAAATAAATAAATAAATAATTCAGAAACCCAAATAGAAAAGTTCCACAGAGTGCTCCCACTAGGGGCAGCAAACACACTTCTGTGGAATTTCTCATGGGAGGAGACACTTTCACGCCAAACAGCTGAAACATGGAGAGCTGAGTCATTTTCCAGCCGAGGAACAGTTACAGAAGCTGCCCCCTTAATTCAAAAGACATGAAGGAAAAGGGAGCCAGGGCTGTGATGAGAAATGATAAAGACCTATTGACTTTCTATCTCTAGGGGTCAAAGCCAGCTCTTCTGAGGAACTGTTCAGTCACACTCATTTCCCATTGTTGTGCCAGCTGGAGTTGGAGGGGTAACTGGAGTGACAGACAGTGGGAGTTCAACCCTAAATGTGAGAGTTGTGCTTGAAAGGCATCTTGGCAAATGGGTCCGGCCAGTGCATTTAAACCACAGCAAGAGTGCATCCTCCTCAAACAGTGGCTGGCCATGGAAAACCTAGATGTATTTTCTTTTCTCTTTCTTTTTTTCTCTCTTCAGCAACCAAGATATCAAGAAAACAGAAATAGTATACAGAGAAACTGACACTATTTTACAGGTGAATATAAGCTCATTCAACTCAATTCTAAATATTAAAAAATATGGGTTGTTTGGGTTTTTTTTTTTTTTTAGAAAAAAAGGTTGACTTTAGGCTAGAGGGGTGGCTCATAATTTAAAAGTGTGCATTTGTAATTTCATAGATGGCAAGATGGGGAAGGGAGAAGGAAGATCTCAGTAGCCAGCTAATCTAGGCTACTCAGTGAATTTACAGAGCAGTAAGGGTCCTGCCATAAATAAAGGGTGGAAGAAAATTAAGGAACAATACTGACTGGAAGTTATTCTCTGACTTTCACGTGCATGTGGACACATGTATCCCCACATAGGCTCTCACACACAAAGGTATAACATTTAACATGAAAGGGGAAGAAAAAATGTCTATTTGTTATCATATGGCAAAAAAAAAAATCTCAAATAAACCAGTATGTACTATCACTACACTACAGAAATATCAGGTATGGATATATCCACATACTTATGTATTAGCTCACTAATAAATATAGACATTTATTATTAGTTCATTTTTGTAAGTAGAGAAGGGGTGTAGGCCACACAGAGATGAAAGAATCTTCATAATGAAAAGATTGAACACAGCAGTGAGTGTGTACACAATTCAGACTGTAGAACCATATGAACAGGAACCCACATCAGTTATTCCTATTATTTAGTCCAATTATTTTATATGAGCATGTATTTACAACTCATATCTCCCCATGTGTAAAACAGAATTCAAATATATGATTACACTTAGAACCAATGAAGTTCTGCTTGTTCTTCTCCAGTAATTCTGTGTTCCAGTTCTCAGAAACAAGGCTATAGTGCTTCTTTTTTCTGTGGTGTTATTTGCAGGTGTCTGTACATACCCATAATTTCAATGTACAGAAACCAGTGTTAATATTTTCTCATCTGTTACCAATGGCTATGTATACATATTCACTTGTGCTCAGGGCTGTAAGTTAACCTTGTTAGTTCAGCACTCCAGGCTGCTGCAGAGGCATAGCCAACTTCTGTGGATCACCGGTGTGTTGGACAGAGGCATTCCTTGAGTTACTATGGCCTACTTTTGACTTTTCAAGTCTCTAGGTAGATATGAGCATGTCTACTATGCAGGGAGCTCTTTATGACTGGCCTCATGCTGCAAAAGCTTCGATTGTTCTATGGAACCGAGCAGCTTTGCTGAAGGAAGCTGAAGGTATTCAGACTTCATTAAGAGTGACACAGCTATGCACCAGTACAGACTTCCCTTTCCATCACATACACATACCTAATATAGTGCCAGTGAACAAGCACACCAGGGTCTACACACACTAAAAGGCACCATCTCATCTTCCAGGAAAGTCTACAAAGACTGTTTCATCCATCAGCCACTGAGCTGCTTTCACACACAGGGACCTTCCACAGACATCCTTTGTAAAACTGTCCATAGAGAACACAAAATCTTCACCTGACATTGACAGTGCTTCAGAAACCAGAACGGCCGTGTGATTGAATCTGTTTGTGAGAAGCACATGAACTTCAGCCTACAAGCTTAGATATATTAGGCAGAAATTGTCTCATTTCTCCATAATGGAAACCACTGTTTTAAGCAGTTAACATGCTTTCTGGAGAAACACCATCCTTTTTGTGTTATCCTTTGTTTCACCTCTAGTGATTTATCTCAGTTCTTACAGGTTTTGACTACGCTAAGGCTGAGTCCTGAAAAGGGTCATACTTCCTGATTTTCACTGTTGAAAGAGTGGAAATATTTCCTTTGAGTTGACACAGAGAGCTGGTTACACAGATGGTTGTTTCTACCAGCTTCCTTTAAAAAGATATAAAGATTGGAAAAGAATGAACAAAACGATCTTCACTGTGATACAATTCTGCTTTGTGTTAGTTTTTGTTGCTCAGATGTGGTGATTTGAAACACTAATTTGAAAAATAGTATGTAGACAAAAAATATTACAAGGCAGGGGATATTGAAGTCTATACATCTAAAACTGAGATTTAAGGACTACAAAATGTCCACATAATCAGATCAAGTGCAGAGCATCATCTAAAGTGGAATCACCCAGAATGCAATGTAACTGTAATCACAGGACTCTGCCAGTGGCATTGACTTCAACAAAAATTTACCCATGACTCAATGAAAATAAACTGTTCACCTGGGAGAAACACTTTATCACCATGTAATCCATATGTGTGCACAGTGAAGTTCAGCATTACCATCCTCACCAGGACTCTAGAGAGGAGCTAATTCAAAGACAGAGGATTGTTTATCAAAAAGGAAGAAAACAACCAAGAAGAAAGACAAAGGAAAGGAGGCTGAATTATAGATGGCAGGTTAGCAACACAATGCATTCTGGTTCATTTTCCTCTGATATTCCCATTGTTTCCACCAGAACTGGTACAGGAAGTTACACTGTATGCACCTCCCAGCACGAGGCATGAGAAACCACAGTTCTACTTCTTGGACCACGGGAAGCTCTTGTTCTATTAATTCAGTTCACATAAAAAGAAATTTAACTGAGGGTCTATCATAAAAAGACCATCATCTACATGTTGGAATCAAAGCAGTCCCAAAGTAAAAGTGAAGAAGGCAACCAGGCCTGTAGAAGTGGTATGTTTCAAGGGAGATGCATGCATTGGGGCCCCAAACAAGCATAGGACATTGGCATCTAGTCAAGCCCAAAGGTTCAAGAGGTTTTCTAGAGGGTACAGAAGAGAGTACAAAAGTGTTAGGTAGGGGAGGCTATGAGTTCCATAATGTTTGTCAGAACCAGACAGGAAATTGCAAATCAGAGGAAGCTGGGCCATATTAGAAGAATGAATTTTTTAAGATTATGGACAAGAATACAAAGCTTGTTTCCGAAGAACCAAATTACAAACATTACTACCTATTAGGCATATGGAAAACACATGAAACTGGAATCTGGAGTGATAAACATTAGATTTACCAACCAACACTTAAGCTGTTTCAGTTGAGCCATATGTAACTTCTATTTTTAATGTTCAATGCAAAGAAATAGCAACACTGTACAAGTAAGAAGAAAATGCTGGAAGTATTTGACTGGAAGTAATCTGGAGGCGTATGGTTATATATAACCATATCCATGTGCAATATGTATAGATATCTTACCTTGGAATGACAAAACAAACTATGTATCAGATAACAGACATGAAGAATCATTACAAATGAATAACCAATAGTCATCAATTATATATAGAAACAATCTGTTGCAATTGTGACCAAAGAAATGCAGTCTAGCTTATTTCTTAAATTCTTTCTTCAGCTTGTGTGTGTGCATGCACACACACACACACATACACACATAGGACAGTTTATGATTATTACTTTTTTCTCAGCTAAAAATATTGAATAATGTCCTATTGTGAGAATACAAATGAGTGATTTAGTTTTTTTAAAATATTGGTCAACACTGTAACTATTCCTTGGACCTAGCCATTAAGTCCAAAAATGTATATCCACACATAGCAGGACAACCTTTTCCAGGAAAAGTATCAACCATGTGGAGTGACAGGTGCATGCTATGAAAAAGAGTCTCTAGATATGGAGACTTACACAACAGAGCAAAGGTGGCTGGCTCATGGAGGTTCTTCTAGGCAAGAGGGGGTGTAGTTAAGTATTTGTCCATCTGGCACTTTTGAAAAAAAAAGCATTTATAAAAGAACTAAATTTATATAAGAAGATTTTTTTCATCAAAATAATAAAATTGCAACTTTTTCCTCAAGCACACATGCCAGTGTTAAATTAGAAGCTAAACCATAAAAACAGGGCATAGCATGATAGGGGCACCAGCCTGGACTGCACAACATCAGAGGCAGGGTCGCAGGCTAGAAGATGCCTCTGAATCACCTGGTGAAGGAAAAGTGTCACATAAAATAAACAGACTGCCACAAAGATCTAAAGAGAAGAAGGGAATTGGAAATCCACAAATGAGTCAAGACAGACAGCTGAGAAGTGCAGAAGGGTGACTAACTGAAAAGAAGAAAGCCAAGCTGCCCATAAAGCTCTAGCCACAAGCCAGGCTGTGGTGGTGCACACTTTTGATCCCAGAACTCGGGAGGCAGAGCCAGGCAGATCTCTATGAGTTCAAGGCCAGCCTGGTCTACAGAGTGAGATCCAGGACAGTCACCAAAACTACAAAGAGAAACCCTGTCTCAAACAAAACAAAACAAAACATAACAACAACAAAAAAAGCTCCAGCCACACGAATTTGCTGAGGGCCACTTTGCTGGTGTGACCAGTCAGAAGTAGAGATGAGAACCCCTAGTTCAGAGGTCTGTGGCTAAGCACCATCTGAAAAGGAAACTGACTCTTTTTTAATATTTGTTTATTTTTATGTTATATGTAAAAGAGTTTGGCGGCATGCATGATTCTCTACCTCCTACATAAAATGCCTGAGGTGACCAGAAGAGGGCATCAGAACCTCTGGAACTGGAGTTCTATATAGTTCTGAGCCACCATGTGGGTGCTGGGAACCAAACCCAGGTCCTCTGCAAGAACAGCTGGTTCTCTTAACTGCTGATTCAAGTCTGAAGCCCCCAAAAGAAACCTATTTAAAGTTGAGTAATACTGGGTTCTTGAGACTATGTCAGGAACCTATTTCGACCTGCCACCGTTTTAGAGTAAGGGAAAGCATGGGAAAGTGGTGTGAAGAGTGGCCAGGCGCTAACAAAATAGAAAGTGTGGGTAGCCCTGGCTCAGGCAGTGATATGTATAGAGAGAGTTATCCATATACTGGGCACCAGGAAACAGACGTCATCAAAGGTTTTGTGGCAAAGTTTTTCCAATCTAACTTGAAAATCACCAAAATGGCTAATGCTGTGACGTCTAACTGTGACATCCTTAAGAAGCCAATCCTCACACCAAGGTGGAATTCTTACATCTCAGGTGATGAGAAGTGTCACCTGACTCCCGGATGAGGGCTTCTTTCTTTTCCCATGTCCCCATAATTGTCCCTGTCTCTCTGTCTGGCACCTTGTACATACAGTGGGGTGTAATATCTTAGATAGAAGAATAAGGTGAGGATATTTTTAGAAAAAAATGCTCTTGGTGCAAGATAGCAAGGAAGCGGAGGGGTTGCTTAACCAAACAAAGAGCGTATGCAGTGTTCTTGGAGGAAGGGTCTCCCACTTTTGACAATATCTCCCCTCCTGAATGCATGTAAACTGCTCTCTCAAATACTGCTAAGAATTTCTCTGTGGTCTCCTGGATTCTCCTTTACACATTATCCTTAGCAGCTACAAAGGCTGACTCAAACCTACTCTAAGAACGCCCATCTCCTCTGAGTCCATGGGCATTCTCCTGCCTTCCCACTGCACTGCTACTTCTCCTTGTCTGGATCCCACCTTGAGCTTTCTTCTCCTTCTTGGGTCTAGGTTCTCTCCCATTGCTCAACTCATCTTCCCATAGCTCCCCATTAACCACCATCTTACTCTGTGTCTACAAGTCATGCTACTTTGGAGACGTCATATATTGGAATCACAAAGCATCTCCCACTCTGCCCTTCCCCATGCTGGTTGCTTTCATTATATTCACTCAGTACTTCAGGATGTGTTGGGTGCTCTTGTTATAGATATAAGGCTCTCAGTGTGTATGTGCTGCTGAAGCATTCATCTGGGTATTTATTTACCTGGGTTTGTTGTATATTCTTCTGAAGACAAATATAAGATCAGCACATAGCTCCTCCATGCCCCTTTCCATCCTGACTGGAGCAGTGTGTCTTCTGGCCAGTGCTGCAAGTGTGTGCACACTTTGAATCCTGCAAGTGCCTTGGTGTCTTCCTAGCCTGGGTCTTTCCCATCCACATCCCACTTAGTATCAATAGCAAACATTTGCTGACCCCTAACTCTGACACCCCATTGTCACACTAATTTGGCTCATGGTTGGTCCTAAAGAAGGGTTCTTAGCCCCCCACCCTCTGGATGTGTTGTGCTGGTGCCTACTGGCTTTTGCTAATGCTGTTCCTCATCCTTTTGCCTCCTTATCCCTTCCCCATCCATTAAAACTCAAGTTTAGCATTGGAGTTATCACTAGTTTCCCTTAGTTTGGAGGCTGGAGAGAAGACACAGTGGTTAAGGCACTTTCTACGACAGTGTGATGCCTAAGTTCAATCCCTAGAACCCATATAAAGATGAAAAAAGAGAACCAGTTACATAAAGTTGTCCCTTGACCTCCACATTCATGCTGTGGCATGTATGCCCACTTCATGTAAACATACCCCAAACACTCACACATATGCACACCCTAATAAACAAAAAATTTAAAATGTAAAAATTATAAGAATAAGCAAACTTCTCCCAATAATAGCTTTACATGCCAATGGCTTCTATAAAAAGACAAGGACTAGTTGACTGGATTAAAAAAACAAGATCCAACTACCTGCTAACTCCAAGAAATGCACTTAACTGACAAAGACAAATACAAATAGTCACAGAATGCAGTAAATGAATCACAGAAATAGATGTCAAAACCAAGAAAGTTCAGCTCTTCTGATGTCTAATAAAGTAGATTGGAAAACAAAATCAGAAGACATAGAGAAGGACTGTCTTAGTTACTTTCCTGTTGCTCAGATAAGACACCATAACCAAGGCAACTTACAGAAAGAATGGTCTATTGGGGCCTTACATCTTCAGAGGGTTAGCATCCATGACAATCAAAGGTGGAAGCATGGCAGTAGCCATGCAGGCATGGCACAGGAGCAATGGCTGAGAGCTAACAGCTGATCTACAAGCATGAGACAGAGAGAGCTAACCGTGAATGGCTCAAATCTTTTGAAACCTCAGAGATCTCTCCCAGTGACACCTCCTCCAACAAGGCTACACCTCCCAACCCTTCCCAAACAGTTCCACCAACCAGGGATCAAATATTCAAATATATGAGCCTATGGGGGACATACTCAAACCACAAGGACACTTTATAAAAACAAAGATCATGGGTTTGTCAAAAAGGCATAACAATTGTAAATATATGTGAACTTAATATTGGTGTTTCCAATTTCATAAAACATCAAAGAGTATAAATAGTCAATAGATCTAATACAGTAATTGCTGGTGACTTCAATATCCCATTCTCATGTTTAAAGAGGACATCCACACTAAAAAATCAAGAAATTTCAAAGTTAAATTATACCATAAATCAGGTGGACATAACAAGATGTCTACAGAACATTCCATACAACAGATAAGATATTTTCAATCTTAACAGTCCATGGGGCTTACTCTAAAACAAATCACATTGTAGAACACAAAGAAGGTCTTAACAAATACAAAGCACTCTAAATAATGTTTTGTGTCTTATCAAAACTAATGGAATAAAATTAGAAATCAATAACATGAAAAACCACAGAAACACTATAAATGCTGAGAAATTGAACAATACACTGTGAAATAAAGAGTGTACCATTAAAGAATTAAAGGAACAATTATAAAAGTCATTATAAAATAAAAGTGCAACTTCCAGAACCTTTGGGATTCAGCTAAGGCAGGTCTAGAAGAAAAATTTATAGCCATGAGCACTTACTTTAAAAAATTAGAGTGATCTTGCCGGGCGGTGGTGGCACACGCCTTTAATCCCAGCACTCGGGAGGCAGAGCCAGGCAGATCTCTGTGAGTTCGAGGCCAGCCTGGTCACTGAGTGAGATCCAGGAAAGGCACAAAGCTACACAGAGAAACCCTGTCTTGGAAAAAAAAATTAAAGTGATCTCAAATAAATAGCTGAATGGTACCTCAGAGTTTTAGGGGGAAAAAAACGACTCAAAATCCCAAAGCAGCATGTAACAAGAAACAGTGTCAGCACAGATATCAATTAAATGAAAAAATTAAGAACAATGTATAGAATAAATCAAGCAAAGGGTTGATTCTTTAGAATCTATGGCTGGGAAGGTCATAGGCCCTAGAAAAGAATTTACTTCTATAATTTTGCTAAGTGAACACAATATCTAACTGTCTTCTAAGATTTATTTATATTCCAAGAGGTTAGTACAGCTTTCAGCCCTCATCAGAGAATGTTCTTTTTGCAGTGGATAATAGTCAGTGCAGACCAAGAACAGGTCACAGCATAGAAAATAAGTGACTGCTGTACCAGCAATTAACGAGGCAATTCCATGCAGTTCATCTGGTTTTAAAATTTAAATTAAAAGAGGTTTATTTCAAGGGTAACTTACAACCAATAAAGGGTCGTTACAGGATCTGGGAGAGATGAGGTGTAGTCCAGTGAGGTTCTCTGGAGAATTCTGACTTGGTCTGCAATCCAGCATCTAGGATCACGAGGAGCCAAGAAAGCCAGCATATACTCATCTCGGGTCTTAAAGGGTCTTATTTTGGCCACAGCCCAGGGCCAGGTCATAAGCAGGTGTGGCAGTTACCTGCTGTCTCACTGGGGGCAGTGCTTCAAGGTCAAAGCTGGAACAGCTACCCACTACAGACAGCAGAAGCTCAGCCCTAAATGGAACACTGTATTTTACCTGCCCCCAAAGCCCAGGGATCGTTTTGGAAGAATGGGAAAAAAGGTTTTAAGAGCCAAAGGCTGAGAAGGACTGCTACAAGAAATGTGCCCTGGACATGTCAGAGCTATTGAGCACATGAATTCATACCAGCTGTGGTTGCCTACACAAGACCAGTATTTTAGAGAGAGAATCTAAATTGGAGGTCTCCGTTGGGTTCCTCCCTTCAGAGATCAGGGAACCCCACAGAAGAGGGGGACAAAAGACTGTAGGAGTCAGAGGGGATGGAGGACACCAGGAGAAACATGGCACACTGAATCAACTACATAGGGTCACATGGGCTCCCAGAGACTGAAACAGCAAGCATGGGGCCTGCATGTGTCCTCTGCATGTATGCATGACTGTCAGCTTGGTGTTCTTGTGACACTCCTAACAGTGGGAGTGAGCGTATCTCTGACGTTTTGCCTGCTCTTGGGACTGTTTTCCTCCTGTTGAATTGCCTTGCCCAGCCTTGATGAGGGCTTTCGCCTTGTCTTATCGTATCTTGTTTTGTCCTGTTTGACTGTCGTCTCTTGGAGGCCTGCTCTTTTCAGAAAGGAAACAGAGGAGGAGTGGTGGGTCTGGGGGAGGGGAGGAGGTGGACGGTAGCTAGGAGGAGTGGGGGGGAGGGGAAACCGTGGTCAGGATGTGTTGTATGAAAGAAGAATCTATTTTCAATTAAAAAATAAAAATGTCACAATGAAATTCATGTGGGTCCTGGGGATGGAACTCAGGTCCTCAGGATTGACAGCAAATGCCTTTACTACAGAGACTTCTTTCCAGCCTTTCTTCAACTTCTGACTCTTCCTTTACCTATAATTCTTTCTTTACACTTTCACTTAATTCCACGCATGTCTATATTGTGGCAAAATATGTCTAACATAAAATCCCACATCTCAGCAGGAGCATAGTTCAGTAACTAAGCACATTCACTCTGTTGTTCAGTCTCCAGAAAATCTTCATTTTGCAAGAATAAAACTCTATACCTCCACAACTCATTTTCTCTCTCCAGCCTCTGAGAACAGCATTTTCATTTCTGCTTCTATGAATCTGACTACTCAAAAACTTCAAGTGGAATCATGAAGTCTTTGTCATTCTGTGGTGGGCTTGTTTCACTTGGCATAAGGCCCTCGAGATTCCTACTCATGGTAGCACATGCCCAAATTTTCTCCCTCTTAAAGGTTAAATATTATTCCACTGTGAATTTATACAATATGTTCTTCCTCCATATATCTATTTATAGACAGTTGGGTTGCTTCCCTCTCTCAGCTACTGTGAATAGTACTGATGTAAACAGGAATGAGGAAAGCTCTCTGAAACCATGCTCTCATATCTACTTTATTCTCCTACCTCTCCCTTCCATCACTCTTCAGGATCTTAAGATTCTACATCATGTTCATTCTCTGATACACTGACACCTATAGAATTCAGATATTGTCTTCTGATAGGCCGCCTTTATTACTTTTCCAGGATGTCCTAACTCATCACATGTTTCATCATCAGCGGGCTTGCTCAGGACCAACACTGATTGGGAGGGAAGGGATCAGAAAGCCAGATTGCAGGTGGTAAGCCTTGGTCTGGTGCTTCCTAGACAAATAACCCAAGCAATTTATTTATTCTCTATGGTATTTGGCTTGTTTTTTTTTTTTCTTTCAACCTATTATTGTACCAGCCTCAATGGGCTATCATAGGGGTAATAACATGCATAGAAATATGTTATGACGATCTGTTGGCCAGACCCTGAAAAATCTCAATAGCAGACCAAGGAGTCTCTGTAGATTCAGACTTTAAGTCAAAATGAACAATACTTACCAAATTAAAATTAATACATTTCTCTGTAAAGACATTAATTCAGGTAAGCAGTCTGATGGTTTTAGTTTTTCATGTGGTTCAACTGAAATTTATCTATAAAGTCTGCCATGTTGGTCTGAAGAAAGCATGTTCAGTTCAAGACTAGATCCATCCCGTGATGGGGAGAATGGTTCATCCCCTACTCTTCTCCCTCGGAACTGAGTCTAATAAACAGTCATCACAGCTCAGGGCTCTTCTCAGCAGTGAGACTGCACGATTCTGAGGACTAGAATGACAGAACAGATCATTCTGTCTAACCGATGATCTACTGAAACAGGATGCCTTCACATCATCATTTGGACGCTTATTACTGTAGAAAATGCTGTGGTTTATGTTTCACACACACACACAGAGAGAGAGAGAGAGAGAGAGAGAGAGAGAGAGAGAGAGAGAGAGAGAGAGAGAGAGAGAGAGAGAGACAGAGACAGACAGAGACAGAGAGAGAGAGACAGACAGACAGACAGACAGACAGAGACAGACAGAGACAGAGAGACACAGAGAGAGGTTCCACTGACCATAACATCACTAAATTTGTTCCTTTAATTCAGGAGAAAGTGGTAAATTGGTGATTTATTTTACTTCAAAAACTTACTTTTTAATGCCTTCATGTCTATTAACAATGTTGTACTTCAAGACTGAATCAACCTGTTTACTGAGCAGACTATGGGGTACATCCCTTGGTGTATACCTTTCTGATCCTCAGGCTTAGATTCGGATATACACATTTCTAGTTATGAGTCTCACCCTTTTACGATTAACACCCACATTTCTAAGCAGAACTGAAGATGCTGCTCCTAAAATGCTGTCCTGAAGCGAGTGCTGGTTCCTTTTACTATTAAGATTTTATAGGTTAAATGGCTAAAAAGATGACTCAGAGGATAAAGTCAGCTGCAACCAAGCCTAAGGACCTGAGTTTGATCCTCAGGATCCAGAGTGGAAGGAGAGGCCTCAAATGCACCTGGATGAACTCACACCCACATCAGAACACATTTGTACACATAAATAAGACATGCCATAAAAATATTTAAAACTTAAAAAATATTCTATAGGTTAAATAGTGCACATAGCTAGGAAATACAAGAGATATAAATATTCCCTCTGGGAAATAGTGTGGAACAGATTAACATCTGATTATGAACTTAGTATTTATTAACAGTGTATATTAAAATTTTGGTCAAAATATCTTACATTGTTAATTTTTTTTTAATGGAACTTGCTTTTGTAGACCAGGTTGGCTTCATATTCGCAGAGATCTGCCTGACTCTGCCTCCTGAGTGCTGGGATTAAAGGAGTGTGCCACCAACGCCCCGGCCAATGTTATTTTTTTGTTTTAAATACCCTTTCCTTGGTGACGCTTTGTTTTAAACGAGTAATAGGCAGAGGCAGATTTTCTAAGATTCACGAGGCATAGGAGATAAAGAATCCAGTAATGGTTCCACACTTCGCGTGTTTGCAAAATGGAGTTAAGTGGGTAGTTTGCATTCATTGTTTGAAATGTCTGCCCTCCTCCACATGGAAGCTTCAGGTGGGTGGCTAGGCATTGTCCGTTAAATAATCCCAGACTTGCAATCTTACAGTCAGCCACGAGAGGGCGCCAGATGCATTTCTTAAAGAGACGTCGCCGCCTCTTTTTCCTCTCTATTCCGTATTGTGTACACAGACAGTACTGCTCTTAGCTGAAAAGCTGCCATCGGGAGACTGATGTAGAAGAAATGTCTTGCACGGCTCTGCGGTCGCCAATCTTTTTACTTGGCAAACTCAAGAGTAAAGCAAGGCCCAGCTTCCCCCTGTTTAACAACGTCGAGTGAAAAGGCCATTTCATCTCAGGGCTGTTAAGTCCAAATCGAATAATGCCTAAGCTGTTCGGTCCAGGCCATCTCAAGTGCTTCGGCACCAGGCAAGGCTTTCTTCGCTGATGAGAAGGCACTAGTCCCACTGTTCTCTCCGTGCACATGACTTGACCCTGCTGATTTCCCTAGCCCACCTTCCCAGCTGGGGTTTCCAAATCAAGTCTCTCTGAGAACCATCACCTGGCTGGCTTGACAATCACTCTGCGGGTACAAATTAACCCATTTGCTTTATAAATTGCAGTGCCTTACTCTTTCTACAAAAGCAAAATGCTGCCACAGCAAAAATTACATGCGTCTGCCTACAACTTTCCTCTAAATCCTGTTTCCTCCTATGTAACAGTCAGGCCAGCTATCTAACCGTGGGTATCTGTGACCCACAAGATCAAGGACCAAACACCTATTCCTGAATAAGTTTGACAGTTTGGCTTATGCTAATTCCCTTCCACTGGGCCCTGGTAGAGGGAGGAGGGATCTGGTAGTCTCTGTAACTGTGTAAGGCATCCCCAGACCTTCCGGGGATACCAGTTTTGTAGTTTTCTAATCAACTTGTTGCTAGTGAGCAATAGTAGGTTCAAATTAAGCAAAGCCAAGGGAGGGCGTGTAATTTATTCAAAGCTGCAATCTGTTGGTTGCAAGAAGCCAGGATCGTGCTGTGATCTGCCCTTCATGTGCAAAGCTAGCTTGCAGAGTCCATCTCCCACCCTGGGGGGAAACGCTCTGCCCAGAGACTCTAGACAATGAGCACACTTCTTCTTCACTACGTTCCTAACCAATGCAGCTTCGCTTGTCATTTGTACCCAAAGGAGTTTCAGTGAGAATGGAAGACCGGACTAACGAAGCAGTATTTTCTAGGCTCAGTAGTCTCAGTCCAAGCGCTAGCCACAAACTTCAGAGGGAAGAGAGGAAGTGCAATAGAGGCTGGTGTAACGGAGTCCATCCAGTGTCACCTGGAATGTTGCTTACTGAGAGCATGTATTAGATAATCCGCCCACTGCCTGCTTCTCAGACTCCATCTATCCTGTAATTCGATCCCCTCTGTGGATCCAACTACACAGCCTGTTTCCTGGTTTTCAGAATCTCAACCTCTCCCCGGGTCTGGGTTGCTCTTCTCACACCCCCACAGGTTTTCCTATGTTTAATTCAAAGCTCAAAGCTCACTTGTTTCAGCTTCCCTTAGACATCATTTGTAGTCCTGTGTACATGTTCTCATTTCTCTTCCCATCGTCTCTAAGCCAAGGCAAATTCCTTACCACTGAGGGTCTTATCTCTTGCTCACCTAATGTGCATCCAGAGCCCAGAAACTTTTATTTTTGTAGGTATCATTTATTAGATGCTCAATAAAACACTGATTTATGACTGACCGCATGAGATTATTCTCAAACACTTAATTATGTTAAATAATGAGTGTAAGAAAACCACATTGAGGTTCCCATTCTTGTGGGATGGGGATGAACTATCAAATATAAGAAGTGTGGTGTGTGAGAGAAACAACAGGTGACTGTATTGTACAAGTGTCACAAACAGACAGAATGATGGGTGGTCCGGAAAGATCAATATCCAACCCGTCCTTCCTTCCTTCTAGAAGCTTCAGAACACAGAGCCTTCAAGGCTGCCTGTCTAGTCTCCATCAATTCATCATCCTGCTATCAGCACACAAAGTCTACATTATCTTGGAACAGGAAAAAGGAGGAAAGCTTTAATTCAAGAGACAAAAACAAATGTATGTGGCATTGGAATACACAAGATGCTATATGAACATTTAGCAACATCAGAAAAAAATAGGCTTGTGACGGGGGAGGGGGGAGAAGGACCTTTGAAAGACAACCGCTGGACTTCAGTGATCACTAAAGGTCACAACTTCAGAACCTTACACAGAAAAATAAGACCCCCTGTTGCTATTCTTTACTGGCCATAGACTGTGTACCAGCCAAATGAGCTCTTTATCTCATAGCATCGACAGGAGGCCATGACATTTATGATTCCTGTTAGTCCGTAGCTCAGCTGTTCAACATTGCCTCATTTATTAAGCAATGTGCTACACACAATCACACACACACACACACACACACACACACACAAGCACATTCTATATACATGTATGCAATCGTGTATATATACATTAAGAGCTGAGGATTGAACTCTGGAATACAAAGGAGCAATTTAGAGAAGTCTAAGGTGAGTTTCCTAGACATTTACAGACACACGAGGATACAGGTTAAGTACTCATGGCTCTGAACCCAATTTCCTAGAGGATAGCTTGACATTTGTCTCATTTCTGATGAATTTCATCCTAAAAGCTATGAAATTCAGCTATTCTTTGTTGGACATAGAAATTTCTTAATATTTGTTGATCCCTTAATAAAAATGTCCGGTATTCTCAATTTAAACACCCTATACTTTATTCATATTATGACATCAAAACAAGAGACCTTGAGGAGAGATAAAGGCATTGTACCCTGAGCCTCATAATATGGTCTATAATGCATGCTATTTTCTCAATGTAGGTTGAGGATTGATTATCAGCAAAATTAAAACTCACTGACACTGTTTACACATACTATTACATTATTTTATATTTATAGATAAGTACATCCATACATGCATGCATGTACAGACAGAGAGACAAAAATGGACGCGATAAAAGAATAGTTTTTCAGACACATATGTTGGAAATACAAGAGAGCAAAAAATGGCATTTTTTTTCCCTCTACTCTATTTCATTATAAGGTGGGCTGGTGGGAAAATGAAGAGATTTCCTTGGGTGTTAGTAGATGAATGAAGAAGATGAAGAGGAGGAGGAAAACAGGAGATGAGAAAGATGAATGCAGAAGATGAAGAACACAGAAATCAGATTTGTTTCTATAGGCAGAGGACCACTCAAAGGGAGCCAGGTTCTGGTGTTTTTTAAAGGCTGTGTGAGCAAAAATATAGAAGTAAACAAGAGCTTAGGGCTCAACATATGGGTTGTGAAACAGTCTTTTATCTATAAGACTGGGATCCTCAGAGATTAGCTAGAAAAGTCTCCCACAGGGGGAGGATGCAGGGTGTATATATTTTCCTGGTCTTGATTCTAGGCAGAAATAGGGAAATCTTTTCTGTTTGACACTTTCTGATCCTAAGCCCAATTGTGCTTGTAGAAAGCACAAATAACACAACCTGACCTTAAAACTAGAAGTGACTTTACAATAAGAAAGCAGTGAGGATCAGCAGAGAATACATACTGGAGGGTAGCTGTAAAACTGCCGGATGTCTAACATCCATAACTCCACTTAAAAAGGACAAGATGATACCGAGAGTGTGTCAAAGGAAAAAGATGAGACAATAACACCAACTACAGAGTTCAGGGGAAGGCAGTGATACTGCTAGAGATAAAACGTGATACAAACCAGAGACTCCATGTGTGCATTTCCCAAAACTGATACACCTGAAGACAAGTGTGGGCCCTCCAAGAGAGCGCTAAGGAAATTATGCTCAGGGCAGTGCTGAGATGAAGGTGAGGCTACGTGGAAAAGAAGCTAAAAGGCAGGGGCACAGAGTGGAAGGGTGCCCACAGACATATTCAAAGCCCACAGAAGGCACAAAAGGCAAAATGGGACTGAGGCAATTTTGGAAAACATAATGACTTTGCATCTCTTAGAAGTACAAGGCACAGTGCCATCCACTTTAGACACTGAAGATGAGCTGTAAGAAAGGAGTAACTCACAGTAAATATATTTCTGTGAAATTGTACAGCCCCCATCATGAAGAAAGATACTTTAAATGGCCATTCAAACAATTGACGGATGAGAGAGAACTGTGCTAAGTGCTGTTTTACCTGTAATAGTTGAGACTCACATTTGGAATAACCACAAATTGCATGTCCATGAGAATGAGGACAGAGAGAAATCATCTTCGGAGCATCAGATCCAGAGAGGTCACAAAAGGGAGACCCTCTGAAGACTTTTCCAAAGTCATCTTTGTCATCCAAGTGCCATAAAATGTCATTAAGAATCTCATTAAAATGGCCTCTAAATGAACACATGATATTCCGGAAATAGAGCCTGTGAACTCAGTAGGTAAAAGGGCTTGCTGCACAAGCCTGGGGTCAGACCTGGATCTGATCCTTGGTATCCATAGTGGAGGGGGGAAAAAATCAACTTCCCAAAACACACACACACACACACACACACACACATACACACATTAAATAAATAAAATGCATTTCTAAAAAGATTCAAGAAATAGTCATAAAATTCACAAATATATGAGGTCCTACATAGCAAAACAATACAATATATAACAGAAGAATTAAAGCAATTAAGATTGAGCCAAAATTTAGGAAACCTGTGGAAATCAGGAGTAAGGTCATTGAAGCTGAATTGTTCCCCAGCCCTCATATTGTTTGGGAGGAGATAAAATATTGATTAGACTCTACCAAGTTAAATATGCATGCTAAGATGTGTATGATCTAGAGGAATAAGTCTACTGTGAACAAATCCTAAAGTTATAGATGATAAGTATAAAATCATGAGAAGGAAAAGCTAAAAATAGAAAACATAAATAATATGATAGAAATCAACATGTATATCAGTAACAATCAACATAAATGAACTAAAGTTTGCAAAGTCCATAAAAACATAGAGCAGCAGATTTGGTTCCAAAGCTATAAAATTGAAACAGGGACCATTTACAAAGACAATAATTTAAAAGAAAAACAATAGCATTATACAAAATGTAAGAGAGGCCATTGCTTTGGATGATAGGACCCCACGATCAATATGACAAGGCCAGTCATACGAAGTACCAAGCTATCATAGTGAAACCTTAAAGAGGGAGGAACCCCTACCACACAAGCTTTTCCCAAATCAGGAAATCTAGAGCAAGCAATGGGAAGCTCAGCCTTCTGAGCCCCCATCAAGAAATCCACTCTCCATTAACCCTGAAACCAAATTGACTTTAATTAAGATAACACTAACTAGTTTAACTCTCAGAATTACACCGTTTCTTTGGTCAAGCCTCCTACAAAGGCCACTCCATTCCTTGTCCTAAGGAGTTCCCTCTATTGTTGTGTAAATATGATACTTTTCAGTTTATCAGTTGCTAGCAGAAGGCAGTCAAATCTTTAAAGGTGCTGATTATTATTTCAGTCCAGACAAGGTAACATCATAGATAAAGTAACTATATAAAAATAGTTTCTAAAGTTAACATCAGAGGCAAAAGATTACTACTGATAAATTAACTGAAAATATATAATACTTTTTATGTTCTAGTTAACAGAAATATAAAAATCTTCAAAAGAAAATTAATAAAGTAGAATAGAAATAATGACAAACTGCCATTAGGGTGGGGCCATCACCCTACACTTCATATCAAGCATTTAAAAATAAGATACTAGAAATTAAAAAGATTTGAACAGCAGAAATAAAAGCTTGATCTAGTGGACAAAGGTATCATAAAGCTGATCACTGAAGAGTAGACATGATCTCAAGTTTACTTAGGACATCTAGGAAACCAGCTACTACAATTAGAGATGCAAGGCAAAGTCCACCATAGTCTATATAATCTATGTCATATAGACTGGGTTTTCTTACTCTACCACATCTAAGAAACAAGTAACGAAAGTGAAAAACAGAGGAGGAATCCAGAACAGGTAAGATAAAGAAGCAGATTACTAATAACCACAAGCAAAAACAAAATGTAATGGAAATAATGAAGAAATAGTAAGCCTGGCGTGATAGTGTATGCCTATAACTTAAGCATTGGGAAGCATTGGGAAGTGTAGGCTGCATAGAGACCCTGTCTCAAAAAAAGATCAAAGAAGAAAAAATGCTGAGACTTTCACGAACAGTGGTAAACCAGTAAGTATACACTGCACAGCTTACATACAAGACCAACACAGAAACGGAGTCAGTATTAAGGAGCCCTTTTCTGTAAAAGTTGGCAAGCAAAAGCCAATATAATTAAAAGCAGAATGGGATTACAAAAAGTAGAAATCAAAGATACAAATAGAAATAATTAACAAAGTCAAAATCTGTGTCTAATAAAGTAATTGAGCAATCTCTAAAAACTACTGATTGCGTTAAAAACAAAAGGAGAAGCAGAATGAAGTAGCAATGGCAAACACAAGAGGATTTCATATACAACATAACACAACTGAACATAAGTCAAGGATAAAAGCCTAACAAATAGATAGAATATTAATACTGACACTTAAGAAAAGACAGAAAAATTGAGCCCTACTAACAACATGTTAAAGTGAGCAAATTGGCATGGGGTAAACAAGGCATTACAGACTACTGATGACTGCAAAGATGGAGAGTTAGCCTTTCCCAGGGATGAGGTCCTTAATTGGTTATCCAACCAATGTAAAGTGGTAAGCACTGAAACCATATATACAAAAGCAACCAAAATGGACTCAGCAGGTTGTATTTATATATTTGTACACGGACACACACACATACACATATACACACACATACATGTACACACATGCATGCACACACATGTAACAATAATAATCAAGGAAGAAGAGGCTTTCAGTTTGAGAATGGGGCAGGATATGGAAAGATTTGGAGGGAGGGAACACCAGAGGGACTTGAGGGTGGGGACTTGGGAGGGGCTGGAGGGAGGAAATTGATTTCATTATATATTAATTAAAAATGTAAAATAAATAAATAGATAAAAAGTGAATTGTTAAAATCTTTCAAAGAAAACCACATACCTAGAGAAGTATTTTTTAAGCAAGTTTTTAGAAACCTGTTAGGAATCAACAGCCTTAAAAACATCATCAGGTCCAGAGAACAGAGTGTAGAAACTTTCTAAACCATATGATATGTCTAACTTCTACCAGAACACCAAACAGATAGTTGGAAAGAACAAGGGCGATATAGTCCTAACCACAAAAAAACTGACTATCAATATATATACACATTATGTATAGACACACATTATCAATATATACATTATACACACACACACATATATTATATATATATATATATGGTTTTTTTTTAAGACAGGGTTTCTCTGTGTAGCCTTGGCTGTCCTGGAACTCCCTCTGTAGACCAGACTGGCCTCAAACTCACAGAGATCCACCTGCCTCTGCCTCCCCAGTGCTGGGATTAAAGGTGTGTGCCACCACTGCCTGGTTGGTATGATATATAATTAATCACACATTAATTTTATACTTTCAGCTAAAATACCAAACACAGCAATGTTTTCAAAGTAAATACATTTAACAACATTGGTTTTCTCAAGAATGTAAAGTTGGTTGAACATTAGAAACCAAAAATGTTACATGTTAAGCTGTAAAAATTACATTTACAGCTTAATGGGGAAAAAATCTATATTCATTTCAATTTACTAATTAAAACTTTTCTATAAAACTCATCATTTTATAATAAAAATGGTTTGAAAACAAGGAGCCAAAACCAACTTTTTAATCCTATAAATGTAATTTCAAAAAATACAATTTGGAAAAATTAACTGGCAAAAATCATGCTCAATGATGAAACTTGTAAATCATTCCCTTTGAAATTACACACACAGAAAGGCCCATTATTATAAATTACCTTTGATGTTTGAATCAGCTCACTAAGTAAAAAATAAAACCTATTCTAAATGTCTTAGAAATAAAACATATTGTTATTGGACAGCTTTCTCATATGCATAAAATTTAAATATTTCAAACTTACTGAAAATTTAAAAAGTGCATAGCCTCTGATAGAAGAAATATGAGGTGTATTTTTAAGTTACATCCTTTACAAATTCAAAAAGGGGACATCTAAGAAAAATTTTTAGATGTGCAAATCTGTGCATCAAGATAGAACTCATTTAGAAGGCCCTACTGGAGAAGTGGGGTTATAAGGAGAAATATTATGTATAAAAAAGACTCAGAGCCGGGCGGTGGTGGCGCACGCCTTTAATCCCAGCACTTGGGAGGCAGAGCCAGGTGGATCTCTGTGAGTTCGAGGCCAGCCTGGGCTACCAAGTGAGTTCCAGGAGAGGCGCAAAGCTACACAGAGAAACCCTGTCTCGAAAAACCAAAAAAAAAAAAGACTCAGTACTGCTGATAACAGCCCTCTTCCCAAGTTCATCCATGCTTCCAGTACAATTTCAATAAAATCCTAGAAGGATGTTTCACAGAACTTCATAGGATGATTCCAAATAGTCTCATGCAGAAATGAATGAATAATATGATCAAAGTAATTGCTCTACATGCTATTAACATTATAGCAATCTTAAAACTATGGTATTGCCCCATGGTTTGGCAAGCACTCCAATGAAATGAGAAAATCTACAGATTCATATATCTATGGAAACTCTGTATATGTAAGAATTAATATTACATATTTTCCAGGAATGGGTGGATTTTTAAAATATATTTCCTGGATTAACTGAAATCCATATATAAAAGATTCAATTATTTTCTTAGCATATACACAGCAATTTATTCTAAGACTTCCATGAGAAGATTAAGGCTGGTTGAGAAAATGTATGAGACTTTCTTAATGACATTAAAAGTGTTTACGCCCATGTTAGATACCACAGGGTAACAGATAAAAAGTCCAGTGTAGGAATAGGTTTCCTCCTTTTAAGTTGTTGGCTTGTAAAGTCCTATTGGCTCTAAATATCGGAAGCTATTTCCATTGCTTCTGATTATTCTCCAGAACTTGATGGTAAGACCCTACCACTGATGGTACTATATCTTTGAGTTATCAAACATGGAGAGGTCAAGTTGGTACTCACCTGGTGATTCACCTGTACTGACTAGCTTCCATAGTGCTGTAGGCTACCAGAGGAGAATAGTAATCATCAATCATACCCAGGTATGGACCATAACAATTGCAATAATAACTGGACTGGCAAGTCATGCCCACTGGTATAACAATGGCATAAATAACTAACCAATCACTTCCTGATTGGATTTAAGGTCTATTCCATAAGATGAAACCTATACCTAGCTCCATTATCAAGGCCAAGAACCTGTGGCTAGACAGGTCTTAGGCCCTAAGAGAGAACCTACTACTATTATTCTGCTGAATTGACATGGTATTAAATTGACTCTTGATGACTTATCATTATACCCAGAGATTCATGAGTACATCTCTCAACCCTCATCAGAGAAGCTTCTATTTGCAGTAAATGATGACAACACGGAGACACACAATTAGTCAAAATAGAGAATAAGAGACTGCAGAACGTTCAGCCCTAGATGGGGTATCTATAGTACATCTTCTTCTCCCAAGGCTTAGATGTCATTGTAGAGGAGTAGGTAGAAAGATTCTAAGAGCCTGAGGCATAGATGATGACAAGGAATCAGTGCTTTCCAGATGGAGCAGGGCAGCTGCACATATGAACTCAGCAGGTATGACAGCATGCACAGGACCTGCACAAGCTCAGTCCAGACAGAACCCCAGCATGGAGCATGGGGTCCGTGTGAAGTTCTACCTCTAGCTAAGGAGAAACTGGCAATTGACGGTTGCTTGGAGAGGGAGAGTCTTCATTAAGGGTATGGTCCACCACGCTCTAGTAGAAGACCACATATTCAAGAGTAGATGGGAGCACAAATTGGATTTAAGAAAAAGAAAAGAAAAGGGGGGAAGGGAGGAAGGAAGGAAGGGTGAGAGTGAAGGCAGAAGACAGGGAGGCAGGAAGGAATAAAGGACAAAGAAAGGAAGGAGGGAGGAAAGGAGGGAGGAAGGAGGGAAGGAAGACAAATTTGAGTAGAGTAGATCATAAAGGGGGTAGGTCTGTGGGTTTTGGAGGAGTTGGAGAAGGGGGTAGATATAATCAAAATACCTTGTTTGGTATTCTCAAAGTGTTAATTTTAAAAATGGCACAAAAGGGGATTTTATGTACCACTTTTTTTTTTTTTTTTTTTTTTTTTTTTTTTCCGAGATAGGGTTTCTAGCTTTGCGCCTTTCCAAGATCTCGCTCTGTAGACCAGGCTGGCCTCGAACTCACCAATAAATGCAACTGTATTCGAAATTTAAACTTTTGGGTTTCCAGAGGAATCATTCACTATAGCTCCAGGAATGAGAAAACAATTATTTGCTAGACTTATGACACTCAAAATGCATGTAGATGTGTAGTAAGAAATCCTGTATGTCAAGAAGATCAAACCTAACCACCCAACCAAAAATAAAATGAACAAACATTTCCCAGCAGAGGAAACTGAAAGCCAATTCAACAAATGAAAGACCTCAGTCTCCACAGTAAGCAAGAAATGCAGATGGAAATCAAGAAGCTATCATTTCACACCTGCCAGAACGGCAAGACTTTAAAAGGCTGACAATCTCCCTGACATGTGCAAGGAGATTTAAGGCCCCATGAATTTTCATGTACCATTGGAGGGGGATATAATTTGATATCACTTTGGAAAACAAGTTGGTGTCACAGAGTAGAACTGAATAGGAGAATATTTTATGGCCAACCAAAACCTACTGTTAAGTGTAAACCTTAGAAAAACTCTTGCACTCATTCTAGGAAACAGAAGGAGGTGTCTGCAGTAGCATCATTCATAAGAGCAAAATCCTCTGAGCAGCTCATACACTCATCAGTGAGATGGAGAACTAAATTGTGATTTGCTCACACAATGGGGTTGCATTCCAGCATGAGCCTGCCTGACTCAGTTGTATTCACCAGCACAAATGAGTCTTAAACATATAAACGAAAAAAAAAAAAACAATCAGGGAACAATGCACACAAACAAGATTCCATCTATATGAGATGGACAGAAGCAGACAAAATTAAACATATAATTTAATAATATAAAGGAAACAGGATGACTGTTACCAAATGTGCCTGCAGTCACCTCTGTGAAGGTGGGAGAGTACACAGAGACTGTCAAAGGTACTTTCATGTTCTAATTTTTTTTTTTGTTTCCTTTTTGTTTTTTTGAAACAGGATTTCTCTATGTAGCTTTGCGCCTGTCCTGGAACTCACTCTGTAGCCCAGGCTGGCCTCGAACTCACAGAGATCCACCTGGCTCTGCCTCCCGAGTGCTGGGATTAAAGGCGCGCGCCACCACTGCGTGGCTCATGTTCTATTTTTATTGATGCTGGAATGGAGATGCTCACTCCATTGTTATTCTTTAAACGGGCTCTGATTACACATGCCTGTGTGCATATACTACATCTTATAACACAGTTTCCATTACACAGAGCTGTGTCAAACAATATGGGTCCCGGAATTTGAATCCCGCTAATTTACTAGGCAGGTAAAATGAAAATGAGCATGACAGGAGAGAAAGCTAATTATTCAGACAAACTGAGGATACTAAATACTTTCAAAGTTTGGAAAGAAAAGAATTGAATTAGGGAATTGAAGAAGACAGAGTAAAACAGTATAAAATGAGAACTCACTGTCGACTCTGAGGTCAGCTGCTATGAGCTCATGAGCACAGCTATGCCACGTTCAGAAATATCTTTTTACTGACTGCACATCTCCTCATCCACTGCCCTTCTTTTGCAATGTTTCCTGAACCTTGAACAGGAGGCAGGTAATATAGATGTCTCATGTAGGGCTAAGCACCACTGGAGACTTTGAAGGTCATGATTAAATACTCAGACATTTTTCTAATGTACTGAAGACCTTGTCACAATATCTGGTATGTTTTAAATTGGTATTCTAGTTGATAATGTTAAAACAACTATGGAAAACCAGACACCATTCAAAAATGACTGCAGGATACAACAGAAGAAATGATGTTGGCTCCCATGGGATAGTCATAGCAATAAATATCTTAAGAGAGCTTGTTTGGTCCCTATTTCAAATGTGGACCATATAGAGTTTAATAATTAGGTTTCTTTCCAAGTTTCTATTATAGTACATAATAGAGACAAACAACATTGTCAAGAAGAAACTTAATGAGATAAAATTTGAGTAACACATGAAAAAAATGAGATAAGCCGTTTTATGTTCCTTTCTCAATCTCTTCAGGAAGAATTGGTTGCTGCTTTGAGCAATCACAGTAGTTATATAACATGGTAAAGACACTAGTATAAGGTCCTGAGCCTTCACCCTTGGATGGACATGTCAGTGTAATCCTCACTTATTTAGTGGTAGAAAACAAAATATCAAGTTTCTGAAAGTATACTAAGTTTCATGACTGGAGGAAGAAGCAGAATTTGTATCCAAGCAACTTGACTCCACATTCCTCATCATTAGTGGTCACATCACTGAACAATGCTCTGGCTCCCTTAGCTTACCTGGAATGTAACTTGTTCTCATATGTGATAAAAGATGAGTGGAAAGGCTTCCCACACCTAAACTGATCACCAGATCTTCTAGACTCTTTTTTGGAAATAAACAGAGTACAAAATTGTGCAGAACAGAATCTGAGGAAGGACCATCTGCCATAAGTTAACTGTCTTCAGAAACAAAGCTAAAGTTCTTTCGGTAAACCAAGTAAAGTAATTAAATGTTATTATTTAAATTGTTGGTGGTGTTGATCATGGTTTTTTGAGGCTAGGTCTCATGGTGGAGCTCAGTTCTTGAATACTATCCTCCTGCCTCCACCTCCTAAGTGCTGACATTACAGGTGTATGCCATTAGCTCTGCTTAAACATGGTTCTTACTGCAGAAAATCTAGACTGTTTACTGCATGAACACATGTTGGGGATGTCTAAAAGGAGTGCAGGATACTTTATATCCTATTTGATATTGAAATCTGTAGGGTTAATTTGTTTGCTTCTTTGATCTTATGCCACCATGAGGTATATCTCATAGATCCAACTGAATCAATCTAACACATCCTTGGTATTCAGATAAGGAAGCCGACACAGTTAAGATGGATGACCTGTTTAAGCTTCAGGGATAAAATAGTGATCCTACTCATTGTAAAAATGATCCTCCATACTAGGAAATAAGAAAGGATTTTAATAATAATCTGGTCGATCCTGGAGATGGCTCAGCAGTTAAGAGCAGAATCTGCTCTTCCAGAGGATCCAAGTTTGATTCCCAACACTCACATCGTGGCTCATAACATCTGTAATTCCAATCCTAGGGGGTCCAATGTCCTCTTCTAGCCCCTGAAGGCAAAGAATGTGTGTAGTACACAGACAAAAACACCCATAAGCATAAAAATTAATAAAATTTAAAAATAACAATATGGTCATCAATTTTCTTATAGAGTTGAGGATATAAGAGGCAGTGGTTTTAAGTTAATACAGACTTTAGAATTCTGTATGTACATCATTAACAGGGAACTTTATTAAGACTATATACTATAGAGGATCATAGGCTCCTTTTTCTTGGTTCTGCTTCTCTCAATAATAGGAATTTATATGCAGACAGGTGATCCGCTACAGTTTGGACATGGCCCAGGAGCAAACTGCAGGGAGCAACACATGAAAGACCTTCCCGTGTGACCTCTATAATCTCTCTGCAGCTCTCTTCTGCTCAGCACAGGCCTCCTTCAGAGAACTTGCGTCACTAGGCAAATGTGCTCTCACCTGCAGAATAAATATGGGAATCTCTGTGGAGCCCTTTGTCTTAAGAGGGGAGAAAAGGAATGAATAAAAAAGAATGAAGAGATAAGAAGGAATTCAGCCAATCAGAGTCCTACTTTCCTAGGTTAAACAAGCAACTCAATGGTTGATTCCTCCTATTTCTACAAAGGTAATACTGGAAAGATCTTTGCCCTGAAAAAATAGAAAAAGAAAAATTTTAAAACTGCATAACCGAATTTGACTTGCTAATAGTCTTTTTGAACTCTGAATACTTTTTTCTAGCCAAGCCTAGAGATTTCTAGTACTGTAGTGAATGATGGAAACCAGTGGTTTTTTTCCTACAGAATGGGGGAACAGCTGATGAGAAGCACGAGGTATGATTTTGAATGCTTTCTTTGTGCTAACAAGTTGAACTCCATGAAACAAGCCCAATGATCCAGCTGTGCTACCCTGTGGATATTTTCAAAGGGGTCTAAGTCAGAATACTGCAATCTGTGTTTACTGCAGCACTATTCATTGTATACCAAGACATATCAGCCTAGATGCCCATCAACTGGTGAATCCATACAGAAAATGTGGTATAAGTACATAATGGAACTTTAGTAAGCCATAAAAAGAACAAAATTGTGTCATTTGTAAGAAAATGGGTAGAACTGCAGATCATGACATAACCCAAACCAAGAAAGACATGCATCACATGTTTCATTATGTGTGAAATTTGGATTTTAAAATATATGACATGCAATTAAAAGGGGTATTTGTGATGGGGAGGGGCAGCAAAGAGGGTGGATACGAGCAAAGTATATGATGTGCTTGTATCAAAAGTCATGAGGAAGCCCATGATTTTGTAAATGATTACACAGTAAAACAAATAAAGAACTCCGGGACCATGAGTTTTGACTGAAATAATGCTAATCTTAAGATGAAAAACTCATGTGCTTTATGTAATCACCTACAGTTGCTGTGTGTCTGGCATGGTGTGTGCTCATCTTCCCCCTTTAACAACCTGATACTCTCCAGATCTTAGTGATCAAGACAGAAAAAGCAGCACTTCTCTGGATGGTGCAGCTCCTTCATCCAAGAGAATCTGGCTCAGGAAATGCTCTAAGGAAGGTTTTGCTATGGGGCTCAGGCTTTGTTCTATAATATATAAAACCACACATTTTTCTTATAGCCCTCTGAGTTCCAGTGCTTTCACTGAGGCATTATACCCAGGAAAAGGCAGTGCTCTTTTTAAATATGTCATCAGAGGCACAGAGGACTGGATTTCATACTTTACAAGCTTAGTACCCATTCAAAATGATTAATCCATATAAATTGAAAGAAAACATTTAATCCTTAAAAAGTCACATGACTGACTCCTGGCTGTAGAAGGCTGGGCACTGTCCACGTTTCTATAGTCAGATGGACACCACCAGTCTCCTGTTTCATTTCCCTTTGTTCTAAGCCTGTGAACCTTACATTATAGCAGCTATGGAGACCTGGCTTTGTAAAACATGACAGTGAAAGAAAATAGGTTACCTGGAGCCAGTGCACAGTGCTCAGTGGACAGAAACTGCTGTCTTCTTCCCCTCAAACATTTGAAACATTCCATGTTCTTGCATGCTCCCTGCAGTGCTCAGCATTAGCATGGTCCAGGGACCACAACCCTACTGAACAAGAACTTATGGAAGAACTGATACAGTCAAACACACTGTCTGAGAAGAAAGTCCTGGTAGCCACCTGGGATAATGTGAGTGTCATGGTTTTGACTCTCTAGGAGGAAATTTGGGTAATAAATGTCTGTGAAGCTCTGAAATCAGTGTGTTTAATTAGATTATTATATGGTAGAAGAATTTTGCTTTCAAAGTCATTCAAATATACCATGGGAGAATAAATAGAGGTGAGGGGAGAAAGGAGACAGAGAATGTGTGCTGTGGTTATTTCATTGTGCCTTCATGGTGTCACCTGTACACTAAGTTTTTGTTATAAAGTACAGCTTCAAAGGTGAAATAGAGGTTTGGAACAGAGAAAAGTTACAAAAGAAAGCATTTTGGTAAATGTACCATATGGTACATAAGATAAATTACTATGGAAGGAATTAGATGAATGGAAATAGATATCTTCATGATCTTAACTATAAAAAATGTAGGACTGGGGGAATGGCTCAGCAAGTAAAAGCCTTTGCAGTGCAAGTACAACTGGAGGGTCACCCAAACCCACATGAATGCCAGTTGTGCATGGGTGCCTATCACCCCAGCCGGCAGGAGGCAGAGATGGAGGCTAGACACACTTGAAACAGCAAGCTCTGCATTAAGCAAAAGACTCCATCTCGTACATAAGGTGGAGAGCAATCCTAGAAGACATCCATTGTCAACTTCAAGCCTCCACACATGTGAATATGAATATTTGCAAACATATACTTGATACACACACACACACACACACACACACACACACACACACATCATGGGTCTAAAAGGTAAAAGGAATAGAAAGGAAGAGAAAAGAAAGATGGCTCAAAAAGTTATAGGGAAAGAATGAAAAAAAAAAAACAAGAGGCAAAAGGAAAGCAAAGGGAATGTAAGGAGAGGAGAAGTGTTAAAATCGGACTAACTATTCTACATTGTCACCTGTACCACTGTTGACCTGTCATCTGAAATGTGCCCTCTCAGTTCTTAAAACGTCAGACAACACCTCCCATCTGGAAAGTTGTTGGGGCTGGCCAACATTTCACCATACGTTGTTTTCCAGTGAGTAACTAATATTTTATACCTTTTCTTAAAACTACCTTGCATGTATTTATAAATACAGGAACTGAAAACTTATGAGAAAATATGGCTCTTAAAGAACAAACTTCAAATAAGGACATGAAGGTTCTCTGAAGTAAAACAGACACATCTGAGTGCAAGGAATGGGGGGAGTGAGTGGGAGAAAGTCCAAGAAAGCACCCCAAGTTACAGTCTTGTTAGCCTCTTTCATAATCATCTCTTGATGCTTGAAGCTTACAGGACTCTAAGCCTATCAGCACTATGCTTCATTTCATGGTTCTTAAACATCCAAAGAACCTTATAACATGGGAATATTAATCACAAAATGGCTAAAGAAACAGTGGCTTCAACATTAACTGTACACAAGCTTAACTGTACTCTTCCTGATGGCCAGAATATACTTTTGAAATTCATGTAACTCTGAGCTGGATTAAGTAGCTTTATCATGGGAATCTATGACTGAGATGCCTGCCTACTAGTGGGCTAGTAAATTATCAAATTGAATCATTCTCTCCACCCAGTTGTAAAACAGATGCATTTCTTAGCTTACAGTACATCTCTCAGTGAGTGCTTCCAAGAACTCTTTTGTCTTTTGTTAAAATATAGTCACATACTTAACCACAGCTTTTCACATCCAAGTCCTTTTAGCTCAACATAGTTCTGTCTGAGAGGCAAACACAGGCTTTCACTGATGTATTTCTAAGGATAATATTGATTTGAAGTTGAAATCAGATTCTAAATCACTAACTTTCTCACATTTCCCAGTTGAGGATCCTTAAGTATTTATAATGCAACTCATTAATTGAAAAAAATTGGCCAATGTCTTCAAAGTATATCATCAATTCCTAGATGGTCCCTTTGATTATAAAGAGGAAATAAAGAAACCAAAGACAATGAGAGAATTTGACAAGATACGATTTAACACCCCGGACAATAGCTGCTACTGCTATTGACCATGTTCTCAGCACCATGCTGGACCTTCAACCAAGTCTTCAGTACAACTTTGAAATTCAACTGACTGCAAAGAATTGCAACATGATATTAACAAACTTAATTAATGTATATCAGTCCATACCCAACAACTGATACATGCTAGATTCCATGTTACCACACTGAATCTGTTTTTCTGTGTTTGTATTCCATCTGCATCCTGTGAATATGCCTCTAGCATTTCCTGTGGGCACACCATTTCTAAATACAAAAGGCAACACAGGAAAACAGAATGCATGCCCAGGGGAAGCTGGTCTCCTGACAGCATATGTCCATATTTTAAATTTAATATTGGCCTCTGATTAGATGCAAAGGATCATGTCTTCCTCGTCTTTGACTTCTGAACAAGAATACAGAACGCTATACAAAAGCACTTATGGGGTGTTTGAGGACCTGAAAGGGACTATCAGTGAAGTTTCATAGGGTGAGCATAGAAATTCAATCTTCTTATTTATGGAGCAGTTATCAGAAGCAGATCCTACTGCACTGCATGTTGATTATGATTATTCTATTCTTAGTTTGGTTTGGTTTTTTGGTTTTTCGAGACAGAGTTTCTCTGTGTAGCTTTGCACCTTTCTTGGAACTCACTCTGTAGCCCAGGCTGGCCTCGAACTCACAGAGATCTGCCTGCCTATGCCTCCAGAGTGCTAAGATTAAAGACATGCACCACCACCACCACCACCCCCAGGCAATTATGATTATTCTTAACTCCCAATAGTTCCTGGCTTAGAGCTCAAGTATATATTCAGTGGTGCTCACAATCACATGATGTTAGATTCGAACACACATCCACTGAGTTGGTACACAAGAAAAATCAGACTAAATTTTCATATTTTACAGTAAAATGCTATGCTATTTAATACAAATGCCCTTAATTAATCAATAAGTTTCTTAAACCACCCCAAATCACCATATTCAAAAATGCCATTGCTGCTTCTCTGATGAGTTTTGTATTTGTCAGTAGGTTAAAAGAGAAAAATACAAACAAAATTTCTGATTTGACCAGTTGCATCACTGTAAAGTGCTCTCTTATAAGAATTGCCCACAGCCGGGCAGTGGTGGCGCACGCCTTTAATCCTAGCACTCAGGAGGCAGAGGCAGGCGGATCTCTGTGAGTTCGAGGCCAGCCTGGGCTATCAAGTGAGTTCCAGGAAAGGCGCAAAGCTACACAAGAGAAACCCTGTCTCGAAAAACCAAAAAAAAAAAAAAAAAAAAAAGAATTGCCCACTTAAAAGGGACAAAATAAAACACCACACATATGTGTACATCTACCACAAGGTCTGACTTCAGTAGATGCTTTATAAATATGGATTCCATTTATTTTTCTGTGGAAACATGGATTTATCCTCAATGGATTTTCTTGGTATTTAAAAAATCTGATCAGTTATTTCCCCTACCACTTCTGCAGTGAATGACGTAGCTTTTGTATATGTGCCCTCTCTATTCTGAGCAGTGAAAGAGAATTGCCACAGCTTTGGGGATAATGGAACAAACTCAAAATGTCTATATAAAACAAAAACATGTACAATTTAATGTCATACATCAACTCCTACACTGTACATTTCAAATTACTTTCTAGATAACTGTAGTTTTCAAATTCTATGCAGCTGGAAAATCACCTGCAGTTATGTTAATCAGAGACTATCATCACAGATACTCTCAGATATGGACAGGTTCATAAAAATTTATCAATAAATATTAGTAAATATTTATGTAGCCTCATTACCTCCTGTTTTATGATCATACTGAAAAGCCCACAGACTACTTGATTATAGAGTGCCATTTACTTAATTGATACAAAAGTCCCACACCACCAAAATACTCTAGGGAACAATATAGTACCAAACCAGTAAACAAGATCTGCAGCACTCAAGCTTATTTGAATTCTGAAACATTGTGCAGTGTACTTTCATTTCTATAGTTCTTCATTGCCCTTAGTTTAGCTCCTGAAGTTGATGTATTCATTGGTTTAGAAGAAAAGCAGAATCCAGCAGAGATAAAATCATATTTGACTTTGAATTCCAAAATGGCCTCAATACTGCCTTCATAGACAACACCCCCAGTGACAACAGCCATTATTTGTGGGAGTTGGGCTTTGCTGAGAGGGTGGATGTAGAAGATCCAATAAATAAAGCAAGAAAACTCAGCATAGACAGGACTGATACCGAGTAGATTATGAAGTGCAACATTTTAAGCTGGAAAAGGGAGGAAGAGAAGGGAAAAGAAACAAAGAAGGGAACAGGAATGATTATTTGAGCCTTTCGTAAGCTATATTATAAACTAAAGAGATTAGAAAGCAAAAGTCATGAATTCTTAAAGAAACATGATTTTTACGTCATGAGAGACCTGGGATAAAGCAAAAGACCAGGCAGAAATTGCAGGGACTCTAGCTTGATTGACAAGAGGCTGAAAGGCAGCTGCCCTTCCCCAGCTCACATGTGGAGCTCAGGGAAGAGAGCAAAGGCAGCTGCAGGGAAGTGCAAACACAGTACATTACATCCTTCAGGTCACTCAGTTTTGCCCACCGTGCTAAGTCATCTAGAATCCTGCCTACAGCATCTCAAGGAGCCCTGAAGACAACCTATACCCCATTCTATCTCCTTAGTGTATGTGAGTGTTCCTTACTTCCCCCAAGAAAATTACTCGAGAGCCACTGACTTCTTAAGAAATAGGCCAGATTGTTCAAAGACGATAAAGGACTACTGGGAAAGATGAGTTTATTTTCCCTAACCAATGACTGAAATGGGAGCACATGACTGAGTTGAGTTTAGTAATAGAAAAAAAGGCTATTTTTCTGAATATTTATCACCTACAGCATAAATGTTAAGTGGGTTTAGTGTTTTTGTAGATACAGGCTCATGAGACATGGTGGAATAGAGGAAGTGGAAATGCCCTATAAAGATGTCAAAACTGAGATCTAGAGATAAGGAGGCCATCACAGAGAGCTAAGAGAGGCTGGGTCATTCTTGCAGCAGCAGGCTCAATCCTGAGTGTTTCCACATGACTCACTGCTTTTAAATTTTTAGCTCATCAGTAACAGGAGATGAGCTCTTAAGAGGGAGAGCCAGGAAAGAGGGGGCCCTTTGGCATAGTGTGGCAAAATGAAACCTAATTACCTAGCTTGTTGCAGTAGCTTATTAAAATACAAAAAGATACAGAAAACACAATTCTATTATCAGAACCTCAAGAGAAAAGGTAGACTATGTTATGTTATCTAATAGATTTTTCACGGAAATACTGAAGAAAGTAAACTATATTTTATGTTTATTATAATGTAATGGTTTTTCAAAAACCTGGGGGTGGGTGAGGCTGGGTAGACTCTTGAGTGCATGATGAATGCAGGAGGGCCTGAGTTCTAGTCCCTAGCACCTAGGCAAGACAGTGGGTATCTGTAACCCCAGTGTGGGGGAGTAGAGACAGGCAGATCTCTGGAGCTTCTAAGGAAGTCTGCCTGACCAAATTAGTGAGCTTCGGGTTCACTGAGAGACCCTGTCTCAAAAGAAAAACAAGATGGAAGTGATAGAGGAAGATGTCTGACATCAACCTCTCTACCCTCCACAGGCACACATATATGTGCACGTGCACCTGCACACACACACACACACACACACACACACACACACACACACACAAATACAGACATGTTAATATAAAAATAAATAAATAAATAAATAAATAAAAGCGAGGGAGGTAGCTTACTGTGTAAATCACTGAGCACATAAGTGTGAGTTTAAATCCCCAGACCACACATACAGCTAGATGCATGTCTACAAGTCCACTGTTCCAATGATGAGTAAGAGACAAAAGAAAGAGCATGTCCAAGCAAGAGCTAGCAGGCCAGCTTGTACACCTGCAGTGTGCCATGTGTGCCCGGATTCACACACAAAACTGTATACACAAACAAACATATACATAATACACACAACACTGCCCATTCAGCTATGCACAGTTACACATTACTTCTGTGTTAAATTAACATATCAAGGTAAGAACTTGCCAGAACTAGTTTTGACTTTGGTTTATTTTCCACATAAAGCTTCTATCTTCCAAACTAGCTTCAGTTTTGAAAGGCTCCCGGAACCTCCTGTGGGTACCTAACTCATCCAGTGCCAGGCAGACTTCCCACGGTGATCTTGTGGAGTGGGACAAGAAGGTTGTGTTGTAAGGAACAGTGTATGATCTGAACAGGTATCCTCTAAAAGAGCGTTGGCCATGTGGTAACAAAATGAAGGGGGTTTACAAACTTTAAAGTGTTTCAATCCTACATTTATTGTGAAGATTATCCTCTAATTAAGTTCCAATTTAAATTAAACTCCAATGAACTCTTTCCAATAGTCCACATCTCACACAGTGCCTTATAGACACATATATTCCCATATAAATATAAAATAATAGTACTAAAACCGAGGTCAGTAATTACATCTACAGAGAGAGGTTTTTTTTGGGGGGGGGGGGCGCAGGGTTTCAAGACAGGTTTTCTTTGTGAAGCTTTGTGCCTTTCCTAGAGTTTTAATTCTAAAGAAAGAAAGAATCTGGTAGGCAATACCCTCTCTGGAGGTACACTTAAATACTTCAGAATATAAGTCATATCCAGTGGCATCATGTGTTGAAGGAGCCAAGCTAAAACTACTGACATCCAGGTTTAGTTTGGGTATGTGATTTCAACAAATATCTCGTTTTTAATCAGAGCCTTCTCTTCCTACCCAGTAGCTCATGGCTCCTTAGACACCCTCATCAGCACTGAGAATAGTTCCCACTTATTGTGCAAAACGCTGCCAAAATGAAGACAAGGCCTTCTTTACTGCAACTGTTCTTTTTATGCTCCTCAGAGGTGGGGATTATTCTCTCAGTTTGCAAATTAGAAAATGAGGCTAGGAATAATCTAGTGACCTATCTTCAATTCTAGTCATGAGAACTAGGTTGTAAGTGTGTCTATAAACCATGCTCTGTATATTATACCAGCTGAAGGCATTTATCATAACTACATGGACATTTGTTTCAATCTAAAATTATTGTCCACATCTGTTTTTTAATTTTAGTTACAATCAACATGCCTCAGAAGCAGAGGAAGGCCAATATTCAAGTTTTAAGAATGATCCTTAGACATCCTTGTAGCTAGAGTTTTCCTGCCTTGCCCACAGTCAGGACAAATTTTTGTCACCTGCCAGTCCCACAGCCGCTCAGACCCAACCAAGTAAACACAGAGACTTATATTGCTTACAAACTGTATGGCCGTGGCAGGCTTCTTGCTAACTGTTCTTATAGCTTAAATTAATCCATTTCCATAAATCTATACCTTGCCAAGTGGCTCGTGGCTTACTGGCTTCTTCACATGCTGCTTGTCATGGCGGTGGCTGGCAGTGACTCCTTCCGCCTTCCTGTTCTTTTTTTTCTCCTCTGTTAGTCCCACCTATACTTCCTGCCTAGCCACTGACCAATCAGTATTTTATTTATTGACCAATCAGAGCAATTTGACATACAGACCATCCCACAGCACATCCTAGTAAAAATAATCTCTCCAGGGGTGACAAGCCTTGGACAATGACTGATTTTACCATACCAGGAGGATAGCATGGAAAACCATCTGTGCATCTTTGATTTAAAAGTCCTGATATCAGCTGGCTGGTGGTGGTTCACACCTTTAATCCCAGCCCTTGGGAGGCAGATGCAGGTGGATCTCTGAGTTCGAGGACAGATTGGTCTACAGAGTGAGATCCAGGGCAGGCAGGGGCTACACAACACAGAGAAACCCTGTCTCAAAAAACCAAAAACAAAAGGAAATAAAAGATGCCACTCCAAGGAAGGTCTGAGGAATCTGGATGCAGACATCCATGGCTGGGCCCCTGGTGGAGCACTGGGAGTCTAATTAGTGAGAAAGAAGAGGGTTTATATGAGCGAGAATTGTTGAAGCCAGGGTTGGATAAAGCACAGGGACAAATAGCCAAACGAATGGAAGCACAGGATCTATGAACCAAAGGCTGAGGGGCCCCCAACTGCATCAGGCCCCCTGAACGGGTGAGACAGTCATTTGGCTTGATCTGTTTGGGAGGCAGCCGTGTGTTGGTGCCGGGTCCTGGGCTTGTTGCATGAGTTGGCTGTTTGAATCCTGGGACATATGCAGGGACACTTGGCTCGGTCTGGGAGGGGGGGACTGGTCCTGGCTGGACTGAGTCTACCAGGTCGATCCCGGTCCTCAGGGGAGACCTTGATCTGGAGGAGGTGGGAATGGGGGATGGGATGGGGGGAGGGGGAGGGGGGCGAGAGTGGGAGAACAGGGGAATCTGTGGCTATTATGTTGAACTAAATGATGTTGTAAAATAAATTTACTTAAAATAAAAAAAAAAGAAAACGCAAAAAAAAAAAAAGATGCCACTGATAGTGCTTATTCTTTAATCAAAGGGGCTAGTAAATAAATTTCCATGAAAATAGTTAGATGGACCTCTCTGCCTCTCTGAAGGTGATTTATATAGCTAAAATAGATAAGCTGATAAATTTTTAGACAAAAAAAAATCTAATTTTGTTTAGACAAAATTCAATTGTCAGATAGTTAAATGGGCCCCAAAGTAACCTGAAACATGATTTCCAAAATAATCTTAGTCTATAATAAAAGGTTCACAGTGGATTTAAGGATGAGATTTTAGTCTGGTGACTAAGTTGGAGTTAATATGGCACTAACAGCAGAGCTTAGAAAAGAGGTAGCCTCTGTCAGAGAGCCAGTGATGCCTGTAGTTCACATCAGCATTGCTGAAATCAATGCCTCTGGAAAAATGGTGACTGTAGTGACATTAGCAGCAACAGCATAGACCATGTTAAAGATGCAACACCCCACCCCAGACCTGCTCAATCATAAATCCTAGAGCTTGGGTCTGGTATGCCACATCCCACTAAGTGCTCTAGGTGGGTCTCTTGCAAATTTGAGAGCCAATGATTTCGTGGGGATGCGGAATGTAAAACAGCAATGCCAGGCTCCATCCTGGGAACATCAGGTATAATGATTCAGGGTGACATCAGGTCCCTGCCCCGCAAGAAGTTGCTTAGGAGATGCTATTGTCTCAGCCAGGGTTGAGACAAACTGACCTGTTCAAACAATGTTCTAAGGAGTATACACACACACACACACACACACACACACACACACACACACACACACACAGTATCTTCCCTGGCAAACGAGATAAACACATAAAAACAAGCTGGCTGAACTGAACACATTAATGCTTTTCCTCTCCAAGTAACTCTGACCTCCAGAGAGTTCAATTACTGGGTCCATTCCATCCTGACAAATGGAGCTGTGCTAGCTAACATCATAATAACAAGGAAATCATAAATAGCTTCCAGGATGTGCTTCACTGATCCAACTGTCTTAGAAAACATCACCAGATACATAAAGACCTAAGAAAATGATAGATGTTCAATTTTCAACCAGGCAAGCCAAATATATGCAAGGGCCTTGTGGCTCCCAGGTCTCCACCATCCCTGCTAGCATGCCAGGTAATTATCCAACAATACACTTACATATTATAACATGTGTGCAAGAAAATCACATGGTTCCTAAAATTGCCACTTTATAAAATCCAATTGTCAGCATCAGCCTGTGTGATAATTGTGTATTTCCCTTACCCAGAGGGAATAAGATAGCTGTAGGGCCCCAGGGGACACCTGAAAGAGCAGAGTACCACATCATGTCTTTAATGTCTTTTCTAACCTAACTAAGCACTTATGCAAAAGCAGTTACCATTTTTGCAGTTTAAAGGGACGGAAAAATTAGCATGTGAAGGGACTCTAGCCCGCCCTAGAAAGGCAAACAAGGCTCTGGCAGGCCTTGCCCTTCTCTGGCATTCCCTCTGCCTTTACAAAACCCCTCAGATTACCTTCCTAAAGCTGGCCATCAAGGTCCATTCCCTTGTTTGGCCACTTTCTCCTCCTGAGATTGACTACCAAGATCCAGCTATCAAACTATTGAAGTCCAGCACTCAGAAGCCCCCTTTTGACTACTCTAATTAACATGCCCAATTAAATTAGACACCTCATCCTAACATGGGGTTTCTGCTTTCACTTTTATAAACCACCATTGTCCTAGGGGCCACATCTCCTCTCCATCCAGAGGCAGTTCTTTGCCCCCTTCTGGGACAAGCATTTCTGCTTGCTTCCCTTATTCCCTTCCTGTTAAGATCCATCCGTGTGTGCTGTGGATATCGCTCAGTATAAATAAAATGCTGACTGGCCAGTAGCCGGGCAGGAAGTATAGGCAGGACAAGCAGAGAAGAGAATTCTGGGAACAGGAAGGCTGAGTCAGAGGAGCGGCTGCCAGCCCCTCCATGAGTACCAACATGTAAGATACTAGTAAGCCACGAGCCATGTGGCAAAGTATAGATTAATAGAAATGGGTTAATTTAAGATATAAGAACAGTTAGCAAAAAGCCTGCCACGCCCATACAGTTTATAAGTAATGCAAGTCTCTGTGTGTTTACTTCGTTGGGTCTGAACAGCTGCAGGACTGGAGGGTGAGAGAGATTTGTCCTGACCGTGGGCAGGACCAGGAAAATTCTAGCTATACATGTGAGTCCATTTAATGGGTAATAGGGATTTATAAACTCATGAATACAGAACTGAGTAAACAGCTGAAGTTGTCCTCTGTTCTGATCAGGAGCAAATCCACCTGGCAGTTGATTCACATCAGGAAGCAAGAGGGGACCTCGTGACCCCTCTCCCTTTTCTTTTAAGAGGTCACATAAGATGGCAAGAAGCACAGCCTCCTTAAGGCCGTATAGCCCAAGGTCATGGTCAGAGCAAATACCACTTCATTTCCTTTTTTGTCTAAGTAAGAGGTTTCTAAACCTAATGCAAACTACATACAATAAGAATGACTATCAAGTATTGTCCAGGAGAAACAAAGGGTAATAACATAAACAAAAATGGAACTACAACCAACAAGAACAACATCAAACAAGAAACATGTGCTAAATGTCCAGATATGTCCAGATCACAGGTAAATGGCAAATTACTGAGATTACTCCAATAGCTGTCCTATCCTGAAAAATCTAACTGTAACTATAGGATTGAAATTACACCAAGAATCTGGATACTGCATATTATTATATTGTTTTGGGGATTTTTAACTGCAGAGAGACATTTGATCATAGGGCTACTAAGTTAAACCAATATGTATATTTTAAAGGTACCTTGATTTCAAAATTTGTATCTACCAACATGTTGCTTTGGAAAAGAGGTTCTGCTTTTGTTTCAACAGAAGATGAGAGCTATGGATTCTTTCCAGGTTAATATGGTTCCATCAAGGAAAACCCCCCCTGAGATGTCTCCAGATGATCCAACATCCAAAACAGCTTCAAGGCAACTGGCTCAGACAATCCAATCTCACCGACTACTCCAGTCAGGATTTGACTATAATCCTAAATTTTCTTTGTGTCCCCATAAGATTACCAGTGTCCCCAATCAGCAGGAAGTAGCCTAGAAAACTATGTCCACATTCTCAAAAAATGTATTATGGATGTTTGTCTCTGTTTAGGGCATTGGTTACAAATTGTTATTGGTCATAGTCAATCTCTTTCTAAAAGAAGGAAGGGGGTATGATATAGAAATGTGTGATATAGGAAATGATAGGTAAAGGGTAGATTATTGAATTTACTTTAATCCAAAAAACAACTATTAATCTTACATATTTTACATTAGTATGGATTTTGGTTTATTGATACAAATTTAATTTTGTTATACTGTATATATATATTTCTACTCTTGTTTAAGGTATTATGTTTATGCAACTCATTTAAAATTATAATATATAATTAAGAGATACAGATTAATAGTCATCTATGATAATCAAACTTATAGACAGACATGTTAGTTAAGTTTTCTAGGTATGCATAGATATATTTCAATTAGGTAAGTAAATCTTCAAACACTTCAAAGACCTACAGAATATGGAATTTAAAATGTTTTAAAAACTTAGACTTTTCTGGACAATGATACACATCTGCTCCTGGCAGCACCAATTTACTTCAAAGAGGAAGATGGGCATCAAAGACACTCCATATGGAGTTTACTTTCTTTATGGCAAAAGCTAGCCTTTTGGGCAAGAAACTGCTCTTGCCTGGACTCTATGTATGTTGTATATTTTATAAACTGGAAATATAGAACCCATAGGAAGGTGACCACTGAACTATGCCAAAACAGGGCAAGATGGCCCTTCAGGTTCCTTCTTCGCAGAGGAGACTGCCAGACATTCTGCAGGACATGGGGAGAACCGACTGTTGAACTTTGCTAAAAGATGAAACAATCCTTCAAATTTCCTGCTTCACAAAAAGTCTGCCAGAGACTGTAGGCCTGTAGGCTGAAGATGGATGCCTCAGCATTGCAGAAGAACATTAAGTGACTGTCCAGGCTGCCAGATGTCTCTGTCATTTCTAGAATTTTGGAATTTGTTTACAATGCCCTTCCCATTTACTTAGGTAATATGATATCTTTCTTGGGTCTTTGGTGGAGTTGAACAGTGGATAGTTATAATTATGGCTTCCTTTAATCATGATAAAGGGTAAATTAGATATGAAACTTTAGATTCACAAAAATAAGATAGATGATAGAGTATTTTCTTTAATTTTGCTAACTACAAATAGACTAGATACTGTAACTATAATTCTTGATAACTGTTTTGTTACATGTAATTTTACTATATTAAAATGAAAACCTTCCTATTTGATTAGACAGAAAAGGGGAAGTGCTGTGGGATGTCTTTCTGTATGGTATGAATATGTGTTGCTCTCATTGGCTAATAAATAAGCTACGTTGGCCTATGGCAAGGCAGCATAGAGGCAGGCAGGAAATCCAAGCAGAGATACAGGAAAGAGAAAAGCAGAGTGGGGGAGATACCAGCCCGCTGCCCAAGGGACATGTTAGCAGGTTGACAGAACAGTAATGGCACAGCCATGGGCCACATGGCAAAACATAGATTAATAAGAATGGGTTGAGTTAAGTTATAAAAGCCAGCTAGTGAGAATCCTGAGCCATAGGCAAACAGTTTGTAATTAATATTAAGCCTCTGAGTAGTTATTTTATAAATGGCTGGGGGACCATGGATGGGAGTGATTTGCCCAGACTGTGGGGCCAGGTGGGACTGAAGAAACCTCTGGCTACCCCTTTCCCTTCTCCCTCATCCACTACCTCTTGGCTTTGTCTCTTTCTTATTCCCTGACCTTTGTCCTCTGGAGCAAATAAATCTCCTTTGTGCTACTTGGTCTTGGGGGTGCTGAGCCTATACCGATCCTTTCATCATGTATGTTTCCTTCCCCATAATGTTATGGCTACAAGATTATTCTTACCATAGATCTTACCTACCTCTGCATTTGATCTTTTCATCAGCTGTTGAGTGGAGACTATTCACCTGTTTTCTTAAAAGATGCATATTTGAGCTTCTTTCTTTTCTTTTCTTTCTTTCTCTCTTCCTTCCTTTCTTTCTTTCTTTTTTTTTTTTTTTTTTTTTTTTTTTTTTTTAGAACCAAATTACCAGCATTATCATCCTTACATTTCAGGGCCATTATTGAGTAACATAAGGATTACTTGAGCACAAGTATTTCATCACTGCTACGGTTGGTCTAATAATCAGGTGTCTGTGAAGTGACTGATGGCAGCTAGCATAGAGAAGTATGGGTAATGTAGATGGAAAGGATGAAATGCATCCGAGGGAGGATGGAAAAAATGTCATAACACTATTTAGGATGGCATGCAGTATGAAACTTACAAAATTCTGGAACTTTTCCATTTTATATTTCCTGGCCACAGTTGATCATGAGCATGCTATTAAGAGTTAAGAGAGGCCAATGTTATCATTTTCATTCAGCATTTGTTTCTCATTTTACTGTAAGAAGCATACTGATGAGGACATGTGAAGAGTGTCATTTCCTGCTGACTCAGATACAGGATACAGAACCAGGTCAGTGGAAACCTTAGAATTAAACTCTGGAGATCTGGGCATGTAGATTACAGCAGCAGCACCCAGGATCTCATCAAAAATGAAGATTCTCAGGCCTGCTCCCATCGTCTGTTCTGCAGCCCTGGAGGTAGTCTTGACAAATCTGCCAGTCTCCTTCCCCCATGCCCGTGGGGGGAATTGGGAGACTTATGATGAACCTACACATACATAGCCTAGTCATGTAGGAGATTTTTTTTTCACCAAATTCTCCCTATGAACAAACTAGAAGGAAAGGACACATAATATATCAACTCAGCATTTTGGACTATGGCACTAATGAGACCCAGTCATGATTTCCACACCAGGAGAGCCACTTGTGTTTATCAAGATGAAGGTTTATCCAAGTCCATGGCTCAGCTACTGCTCAATTTGTCTTTTAGAATTCAGTGTCCCTCTGACACCAGATGATCCGTGGTCCTCAGTAAAGAGGCAATTTGATATCACTATTCATGATCAATCTCTTTGGCCAGCACTTAACCCCACCTGGGTCTCATTTTTGACACTAAGTCATTTTTATAACTCAACATTTGTTTCTTATTTCACATCCAAATGACTGAATATTTCTCAAAGTATGCAAGCAAGGCAACTGATCATGGGGCCTCAATAAATGCGTCTATGCAAAAGAATGCATGCTTCTACTTCACCAGCCACTTTTAGCCTACAAGCAGAAAATGCCCACAAGTATGTTGTTCAACTGGCATTGTTATACTACAGCAATTTTTTTTAAATTGAGTTAATTCTCAATATTTAATGAATATCTATTTTTACATAGAATTGTGAAGTTTGGCTTTCATCAGAAATACCAGAACATGGAACAATGATGGTGTTTCCCAGGTGAGGACTACATAGCAGTGGTGAAGATCACAGCCACCCAAGTAACCTACAGATCTTGTTTTTCTTCTGTGTCATACAAGCAATTGGGTTGGCACAGAGCATACTGGAAATCAAGACATCTCTTAAGCCTAAGTAACAAAATTAGGTGGATAAAGACTCACATAGGTTTGAACCTCAAGAAAGAGATGAAAATGAGCGTTTTATTTCGGAAGTTCAAGTTGTTCCAGAGGCAGGATGAAAAGAACGCAAAGCTTAGGAAGACATGGGAAGTAATAGGAGCCACTCACTGAAATCTGAAGGGGAGTCAGAAATGTCAACTGAGTAGATAGTGTTTGTTGTCCTACAGACATCCCAAGTGGAATTAGAAAACAACCAGCTGTTTAAGCAGGGCCAGGATGCTTGTAACCCTAAGTTTGAGAGTATGAGCAGTCCTTTGTCCTTCATAAGCCCAATGACAGCACCCCACAAAAACACCTTCCAATGTAATTTACAGAAAGAAATTCCTCAAGAGACAAGTGAATCAGCTCGTGTTTTATTTGATTTTTAAACTCTCCCTAAATTCTTAGCTTTGATTCATATTTAAACCTTGCTGTAAATGACACCCTTGGAACAATGTTACTTTGAAAAGCTCCAGAGTCAACTAAACAGCCATTGTAGACGCCTAAGTGTAATTCTCTTGAGAAAACAATGCCCATGTCTTAGATGTGTACTCTGAATTCCCTGAGGATCTCTCTCTCTCTCTCTCCCTCCTCTTCTTCTCCCTTTCTCTCTCCCACTCCCCGTGTGTGTGTGTGTGTGTGTGTGTGTGTGTGTGTGTGTGTGTGTGTGTGCGCCTCACTCAATATCCATGCTTAAGCATGTACCCTTGTTTATCATAATAAACTTCATTTTGCTTCACTCTTCCTTGCCCTGAAATTCTTTTCTGCAACAGTCAAGGATCCAGCTTTGTTTGAGAGGAGTTCCCCAAGGAGGAAAGGAACCCCTCAGGCTGTGGGCAGCTGTGATGGGCTGTATCTTCCAGCCTACATGTTCAGTATGTAAGCCAAACATCTGTTCTGAAATAAAATGACTGAAGGCTACAAAAACATCCTGACTAGCTTCACCCATGTCCATTGGGCCTCCACAGACATTTGCACACACCACCACAGGTTTTGAAATAAACTACGACCTCAGATTCTACTAAGACACATGTTCTCAAAATGAACCGCACATCAGTGCTACTAGGAGAAACATAAACATACTGATGCTTGGGTCCCCACCCCAGAGGTTTTATTTTAACAAGCTGTGTCACGGCCCAGATATTTTTTTCAGCATCCAAAATTGGTGCTAATGCATAGGCAGGGCTGAGGATAATTTACCTGAAGGAGATGGAAGATGGGAGTTCTCCCACAGCTTTAGAAATTTTAGGGGGCTAGTATTGTGTCTCCCTCTCCCAATCTGTTGCTTTGTAAGATCAGCTGATATGGATTTAGCTTTCGATTCTAGCTGCAAGGAAGTTAATGAAAGCAGAGTCTTACACACATACAATTCCCCATTCTGCAATTCAAGTCGGCAGTCAGACCCTCCTACAGTCTGCCTTCGAGGCTCACACACGTGCATATTGTTTTATTTGTGTAGTATCTCAAGCAGAAATGAAAAAGGTACATGGCTTTGCTACTTAGTAACTATCGGCACAGCCTATGTGGTTGATTACAGGTTAGCAAATGGGAACACATCATCTAAACTACTGAGATCTTCCAAAATATTGCAGCTAAATTCTGGATTGAACAGGAAATCTCTAAAGACTGATAACTTTTTTTTTTGTAATACATCTGGTCCAGACCTTCTCTCCTATACAGAACTTTGATGGGCTGAGGATGAATGACTTGAACTTTTTACAAAGCATCCATTTATGGCCAGGGTCTCCAGAGAAACACTGCCTGGAGTGAGGGAAGACATTCTTTTATTATTATTTTTTTTCAAGAATTTTTTATTATTAAGAAATTTTATATTCATTTTACATACCAACCACAGATTCCCCTCTCCTCCCTCCTCCCACCCCCAGCCTTTCCCCCAACCCACCCCCCATTCCCACCTTCTCCAAGGCAAGGTCTCCCATGGGGAGTCAGCAGAGCCTGGTACATTCAGTTGAGACAGGTCCAAGGTCCTGCCCCCTGCAACAAGGCTGTGTAAGGTGTCACACCTTCCTTAGGCACTGGGCTCCAAAAAGCCAGCTCATGCTCCAGGGACGATATAATCACACTCCATACCCCGCCCCCCCCCAAACAGTTCAAACTAAGCAACTGTCTCGCCTATCCAGAGGGCCTAGTTCAATATCGTGAGGGCTCCACAGTGAGAGAAGACATTCTTGCAATCTTTTATTTTTTCTTTCTCATCCTACTATCTCCTATTTTTAGTAAATTCTAGATACAGACAGTACAGTTTTCCTCCACTGGTGAGTTTAATTTGGTGTGTTTTTTTAAATCAAATAAATTAAGAAAACAGGTTATGAACAACTACCCTATTCTAATATCCACAGTTTAATGTCTCTTTTCAAGTGAAAATTTCAAAAATCCTTGAAATGCCTATTCAAGGCTGTCCCCATATTACTCCTTGTACATCGCTGTTATTGTCTGTAAATGTTCTTTTGACATTACTAGGAAACATAATTTCACATAGTATTTGCTGATTAGATTATTTCCAATTCCTTGGTAGAATAAATGCTGTGCTGAGCATTTTATCACTGAGACCAATTATTATATCTGCTTTAGTTCCATTTAAGTTACTTATTTCGGTTACTATTGCAATATAGAACAGCATTACAGAGTCCAGTTCAGGGCACCTTCCTTCAGGGTTCGCTTTGCATGGGTTAGCATGCAGGGAGGGCCACAGGCTGCTGGTGTCTCAGTGGCCTCCTAGGGGTGTGCTCATTCTCTCCTTACTTCATCTCCTCCTTCTCTTCCTTTCCCTGAATTTCCCGACATAACAGGTGCCTCTGTCTTTCCATTTGTGTCTTTATTTATCGACCCTACAGTCAAATTTCTTTATCTTTTTATGATCCTTCAGGCATTTCTCTACTTCAGACTTTTTTATTCTAAAGGCTGACAAACACATGATTGTGTTTTATTTTTATTTTTACTATGTACTGTAAGTTCTGAAAGTTACTGTAGCAAGCCGTAGAAAAATATGAGTCTAACTTAATTTGTCCCCAGATTGCTAACTGTGAACCATTTTGTTACCCTCCTCCTTTGTCTCCTCCCTTTTGAAAGTGAAAAGACTGTGCACCGTGACTGTATTTATTCTGTGGCCATCTACGGTTTCCACCACACGCCTCTTAGGTAAAAGCTTTACTCTGAAGATCTATTTTGATAGCATGGGCTTATTTATAAGCTCTAATTTTCAAACTAGAAATATGTTTGTTTACTCTTACTTGCGTTTTATTGTTTCAGTGAAATTTTTATGAGAAACAGGCACTACCTTTGCTGATCTGGGGAGTAGGTCATCCATGTTTGCTGCTATGATAATTGGTATGTCTGTTAAAATCTCCATCTCACTTTTCCTAATAGGGCATTTATTTTACTTGTTTTTAAAAATTATCTTGTAATTATTGATTTTGCTGAAGCTTATTCTTGTGTGTGTGTGTGTGTGTGTGCGCGCGCGCGCGCGCGCGCGCGCGTGCGTGCGCGCCGGTATGTACTGAACCCATGTGTGTGCTGCAGAGGCCTAAAGGGGACGTGGAGTGTCCCGTTTTGCTCTCTGAGTCCTGTGTCACTGTCTGCTTCACTCCTCCAGACAGGGTCTCTCGCTGCATCTGAACTTGCTGTCTGAGCTAGGCTGGTGGAGCAGTGATGTGCCTGTCTATATTCTCACAGTGCTGGGGTTACAGCTGTAACAAGGCCTGGCTTACTCTATGTGGGATCTGGGGACTTGAACTTGGGGCTTTGCGCTTGTGCAGCAGATGCCTTTTCCTACTAAGGTATCTCTCCAGCTCTTCTTATCTTAAACTGTGTGTGTGTGTGTGTGTGTGTGTGTGTGTGTGTGTGTGTGTGTGTGTATGGTGTATGCATGCACACGCATGCTCTGAGGTTTGAATCTCAGGCCTTGTATGTGTCAAACATACTCTACCACTGAACTATAACCATATTATTATAAGCCTGGCCTAAGAGCTTTGTGTAAAATTTATTTTTAGCTGATTACAATGACCTGTCCTGGTTATTCTAATGCTGGTATTTTAGAAGTCAAAAGTACATTCCATTTGCCAATTTCCCTGCCCCACCCCCACCTCGGCTGCACTCAAATTTAAAGTATTTTTGCTAAACTGATCAGAGCTAACATGTTCCACATTCTATAAAAATGGAAATGATTGGTTTGGAAAGTTCAATATTGGCTTTGAATACATGTCCTCCAAGTTGAAGATGAACATATATTTTGAGTAACTTCATAATTGTGCTAATATTTATTAAATGTCTTTCTCCCTTCTATACATGTAATGATATCAGTCTCCTGCAGTTTTGTCTGAGATATTTGTATTCTAATAGTTAATTATTTAACTTTCACATGAGTTCCAATGTATTTTAACACCCTGGGCTTCCCAAAGGCAAGTGATATATGTTGATGGCTTATATAAAATTATTTATAATCATCAAGAAACATTTTTCTGTTAAAAAATTACTATGGCACTGGACAGTGGTGGCATGTGCCTCTAATCCCAGCACTTGGGAAGCAGAGGCAGGCGGATCTCTGTGAGTTTGAGACCAGCCTGGGCTACAGAGTGAGTTTCAGGAAAGGCGCAAAGCTACACAGAGAAACCCTGTCTCAAAAAAAAAAAGAGAGAGAGACTGTGGTAATTGGAAAGATAGCTCAATTCACTAAAGTCCTCACCATGCAAGCATGGGGACCTGAGTTCAATTCCAAGCACCTACATAAAATGTCTAGCGAGTGTGGTGACGCCTGCTTACAACCCTAGTGCCAAAAAGACAGATGACAGGAGGAGTTCTGGGGTCAAGGGTCAAGGGTCATCTAGCTTAGCACAGATTTTAAGATCAAGTTCCAATGAGATTTTCTCTCTCAAAAAAAAAAAAAAAAAAAATAAGCTGGATGGTTCCCAAGAATTGACATCTGAGTTTAACATCTAGCCTCCACATTGCTCACACAGACACATGCATACACACACATGCAAACACACATATACACTCGCACTCTTCTCCCACAGAGATAGTTTAAAACAACAGCAGCAGCAGCTAGAACCTGCTTGTTTGTGTACATTATATTGTACACAACCCCTAAGTATAAGGGTTATTTGAGCATGGATCCGGGAGAACTGAGGGGAAGACTAGTAGGGGCATTTATACATCTAATTTTATCATCAGTTTCTGATTACTACATTTATCTGGTCTTGGTAGTAATTCCAGCAGAATCTAGTTGTCATAACTATTTAATGATCTGTTATCACTTCATTATAGAGTCCGTCCTTTGGGAGGTATTTAACACCCTTAAATTAAAGGAACTAATCATTTTCTTTCTGCAGTACCGGTGGAGGTTAGGTTGGTCTTGTGCTGATACCAAATGAGCGTAATTTTATACCTCAGCAAACAAAGTAATGGGGGGGTTGGTGTAAGTGGTACTGCTGTGCTCTGTAATTGAAGCTCAGAGTTGGATGTGAAATCAAGGCAGAAAGCAAAGTGAACACTCAAAAATAAAAGCCCTCTGTGTTCCTGCTTAAGGTGGATGCCCATTTGCAGAGCATGTGATCATGAGGCCTGTTCCAATGCACTGAGACCTGTATTGGAAGGAAATCATGTGCCTCCCTATGTCATTCTCCAAGGATGCCTGAGAACACATCCTTCCAACATCAGGGGACATCATGACATAAGAGTGATTGAGTCTTTAAGAGGTTGTCAGAGTTTTCCATTGGACACAACCATTAACATCTCCTTAATATTTGAAGGTGTCAGTAAATGTTCCAAAGGCTCTTCAGACTCACCCAAACAATCAGGTCACATGTAATATATACACCTATTGCCAATTGAAATTTACATTTAATCTTTTAATATGTGTTGAGTAAGTGTAGATTCTCCAGATGTTTTACCCTTTACCAAAAAAAGTCAGTTGTCTCATTTCCTTATAGCTATAAAATGTGCTGAATTTGTGATAAATGTTCCATTGCTTCATTGGCATTAATACAAATAAATTCAATATAATGTATACAAACAAGCAAGGTTCTAGCTGCTGCTGTTGTTGTTGTTTTAACCTATCTCTGTGGGAGAAGAATGTGAGTGTGAGTGTATATGTGTGTTTGCATGAGTGTGTATGCATGTGTCTGTGTGAGCAATGCGGCAGCTAGATGGTTCATACAAGCATGTCTTACAAGTTTAGAAGAGATACCATTCATTACTGCAAGCAAAATGGATATGGGCAAATGTTACAGTAGAAATAAATATTGGGGTCAAAAATGCTAGGGCTTCCAGTCCTTGTGGGGAAAACAACAGCAAGTAGGAGAGGCATTAGATACAAGGTAACTGGGGGAAACACATCTGCATCTTGGTAACTGTGCCTTCTGCTGGTCAGAAGCCTCTTCTATGTTCAGGATATCTCCTTCATTGTTAAGTTGTTTCCACTGTACTAAAAATGAAGCCCTCAGGGCATTTTCCCACGAGTGCTGACTAAGGGTCTCAATTCTCAAAGACTGGATGTCATTATAAATATCACTTGCAGTGTGTTTTGACAGGACTCCCTTTTGTGGGGACCTGGAAAGAAACATTCTAAAAGGGAGATCATGTTCACTATGATTTGGCATGAAAAAGGGGTCACCTTATATCACCTTATCACATGCTTCAGAAATATTCCTAAAATCTTTTTTTTTTTTTTAATTTGGCAACCCAGAGCCAACTAGGCTGCTCCCCACCTTGGGGAAGATCCTGTCCATCTCTCTTCAGAATATTTGCTTTGCTTAGCCTTGCTGAGGAAACTTTTGCTCAAACCATCTCTGTCTCTTTTGACTGAATTACTTCTTTTTAGAAGATAAGCTCCAAGAGTACCCTCTATACATACCACCACCATCACCACTGGTAGAGATTGAAGGTGAAATATGTTTATTTAGTAGACATATGCGAAAGAATCAAGCCACTATTATAGCCACATGTCACCCCAAAACAAAGTAAAATGTTGGCAAGATCCACCACAATTTAAATTCCTAATGCTGGCTCCTTCGCTATTTTCTTGTACTTACAATTTTGGTGTAATTCTGAAATAATGGGCTCATGAACAATACAGTGCACTTACTAAACATTTTGGAGGAGCACAAAACTTGAATACCAAGTTCATTGTTTCCATTTTCTCAGAATTACAGCCTGCCTGCAGCCAATGTGCTGACATGTTAATTTGTAACTGAAAGGCACACACATTCATTTTCATCAAAATACCATGAAAAAATTGTGGTAGAGTTGAAAAAGATGACAGCAGGGAGAAAAGACTCCCTCAGCATGATATCTGCTTTTTACTTTTTTGATGGTTATTCGTGGACTAAAAGTTGAATAAAAGATTTACATCATCATTCAGACCATGAACCATAACTTCATAACAGAAATCAAACCATTAAGAAGAATTTTTTATAACAGAAACAGGCACAACATATTAGGAGAGATGCAGAAATACTAAACTATTAAGATCTGTAAGCCATCCATTTGTAAGACTTGCTATGTAGGGGTTGGAGATTTAACTCAGTGGTAGAGCTCTTGCCTAGCAAGCACAAAGCCCTAGGTTTGGTCCTCAGCTCCAGGAAAAATAAAAAAGACTTGCTATGTAAACAGAAGGCTTGCCTTAGGTACCTAGATGTATAGCAAACTCTGAACTTGAATAAAGTAAGAATCAATGCAAAATATTGGAATTCAATGTAAGGTGTCATGTTATTATATTTAGAGTTTCCCAACATGTTTCTTTTAGCAGAACTAAAGCATAACAAATCAAGAAACTAGTCATAAGTCTACCAAAATATTGGAAACTGAAACTGATTAATGCATTGCATTAATCAACCTAGAGAAAGGCACAGAATTCTTGTGGAAGATATTTAGGCTACACATCTGATTATTATAATAGGAAATCCCCTGGAGGGTCAAAAGGCAAAATATCCTTGAAAGAAGTACCTATTAAAATTCGGTTTCCATTGCTTTAATTTCACTGCTTCCAAGAGCGTTTTCTCTTTACGTACTAGAAATAGGTCACCAGGGTATATCTATTCACTCAAAGGGAAGTGTCTTAGCTGACAAACTCCTATATGAAGTGTAACTTATCCAGTGAGTTAAAGAGCAGGCAAGATTCACAAAGTTGCATCTGGTGATTTGGCTACTGTGAATCAGCCTTTAAGGATTTGTCACCTCTAGCTAACCAAAGATTCTCTCACATTTCAGGATACAATATTCTCAAAAGTCTTATTAAAATAAACCCAGGAAATTAGGCTTAAACTTAAATAATGTTTTAAAAAATTTTTGTTAAAAAACAGAAGATACTAGGACAGCAAAAGATGAAAGAAGCATAATAATGTCTTAATATGATATTTATCTGTCAATTTCTTAATCTATTCCTTAACTGAGTTTTCTTTTTAACAGAACTCCAGAAAGTATTGGGGAGACTATTCTACCACAGCAATCCACTCCAAGAATATTTCTTCATCCCAGAATTATGAGAAGATGACTTGAAACAAAACACACAAGACTATAACCTACTATTATCCTAAGAATCCATTGAATACTGTCTTCATAGAATTATGTGACTTAAAAACTTTTTACATAGCCAATAAGATAACTCAATAGATAAGGGTACCTGCTGCCAAGCCTGACACCCCAAGAATGATCCCTGAGACCTGTTTGGTACAAGGAGAGAACTAACTCCAGCAAGTTGTCCACTGACCTCCATAAGCATGACATGCACTTTACACACAATATATAAATAAATATACATAATTAAAGCAAACAAAAAATACCTGTACACAAAGAGATTGCACTAAAACAAAATTGTTACTGAGAAAATATTTTTGTGAATCTTTCTCATTTTAAATTCTCAAAAACACCAGTACCAATTTTAACATTAAAAAAACGTATTCTAGACTGGGCAGCAGTAGTGCATGCCTTTAATACCAGCACTAAGGAGGCAGAGTCAGGTGGATCTTTGTGAGTTTGAGGCCAGCCTGGTCTACAGAGAAACCCTGTCTCAAGAAACCAAAAAAAAAAAAAAGTTCTACAAAAACTTCAATTGTATTTTAGAAAATTTTAATGAAACACAAACACTAGTTCCCATGAGTTTGATAGCGTGAATCACTTCACATCATTATAATATTTTCAAAAGAATAGATTATTTCATCAGTGTAATAATAGCTATCCCAGAAATAGACATCTATAAATATAGCCAACTGATCTTTCACAAAGAAGCACAGACAGTGCAATGGAGAAAATAGACATTTTACCAGACAATATTGGACTAGCTAGACAGCCACATACCAAGCAAAACCAAAGACTAGGGCAGGGTATGGGGCAGAGGAGAAAGAATCCGGAGTCAGACTTACCCTGTTGCTCATACTCAATATGCCATAGTCCTAAATGTAAAAGACAAGGCTGTAGAGGATTTCTAGGAAATACCCTGTGCGGAAACTTTACACCTGCCCAGACATGAGTTTTCAGACAGAATACGAAAAGTGTGAACCATGAAAGAAATAACTGGTCAGCTGGCATTCATTAAAACTAAAATATTTTGTGTGAAGCACACAGTTAAGCAAATGAGAAAATAGGCTATAGACTTGGATAAGAATATAAGCAAACCAAACACCAATACAGAACGCGTATGCAAAATAGACAAAGGGCTCTCAAAACTCAACTGATTTGGGGGTTGTGGGGATGCGGGGCGGCTTGGGAGAGAAGGCTGGGGGTTGCGAGGAAGGAGGAGGGGGGATCTGTGGGTGGTCTGTGGAGTGAGTAGAAAATTTCTTAATAAAGAAAAAAATAAAAGAAAACAATACCATTAAAAACTGTCAAAATAGATGAATTGTCAACTGTCCAGAGAGGTCATACCGATGGGAAATGCACAAACAATAAGTTGTTCCACATCACACACCAGGAGGAGCACATAATAAGAGTCCTTTGAGTCATTTTGTGTATCATGTCCTTCATGATATGTCCTTCAGGATATTCTTAAGGATATGTCCAAAAGACATGTCCTTCATTTCCATTGCGATGTCACAAGCTCCAAACATGACTCCACCCAATCCTGACAAGAATATAAAAATAAGAGGACCCCTCATTCATTGGTTGTGGGGACACAAAACACACAGCCACCTCAGAAGGTAGACTGGCATCCCCTCCCCCACCTCCTTCCTCTTTCTTTTACCATGTAGGTAATTATTCTACCTCTGAGCTTCATCTGTATCTGGTAGCTGCTTCCAGAACCATGTATGGACCGTGTTTCTTGGTTGTGACGGCTGACCCCGAATGCCTTCTTGACTGGATGGGAAAACAACTGGAAGATTAGCAAAGCAAGCTTCGAGTTTGTTGGTAATGTGTCTCCCAGAGACTATTGGTTCCTGGGTATTCTGATATAATCGATGGTTTATTCAGTGGATGGGTTCAAAGTTTGAGGTGACCACTGGGATGGGGTGGAAACTCTAGAATGTGATTCTAGTGGGAGGAACTACTTAACTTGGCAGAGTGTCTTGGATAGATGGTTCTCATCCTCGTCCCTTCCTATCTTTGTTCAGCTTCCTGGTTTTTTGGAATTGGTATACACTGATCCAGCATACTGCCCAGCATTGGGATCTGTGAGCTAAAATCAGTCTTTCCCCACTGAAGTTGCTCATGTATTTGTCACAGGAAAGAAAAGTTTGCTAGCACATTGGCAGGTACCCAAATAACCTGAAAAGCTGTCTCTACATGAAACTGAGCACAGATATTTACAGTAACTTTATTCAAGTGGCTGGAACTTTTTGCTCTTGCCCTCTTCAAATCACATAAATGTTTCATGTCTTTACACTGCCAGCTTAGAAGCACGCAATGTGCTCTGTTCTTGGATGGGTGGGTGGGTAACAACAGTGCTCCATCCAGACAATGGTTATCATTCGGTGCTGATAAGTGACTTATCAAAACACAAAATGACTCAAAGGAAAATAAGCCTAGAGTAAAAATGAATAACCAGTCTGAAGAGTCTACACACTGCGTGGTTGCAATTCTATCACATTCTGAAAAGTCAAACCTATGGAGATAACACATTTTATCTCAGCCAGAATGCCAGGAAGCAGAGTAAACAAACAAAACACTATGGAGATAGTGAAAAGAACAACAACTGCTAAGAATAATCTGAGGAGGAACAGATCAATGGACAGAGAACAGGAGGTTTTGTATGCTAGTGAAACACTCCCCGTCTCCTTGCATGATGGTTGATACATGTCATTATTTATATTTCAAAACTCATAATATGCCCAATCCTCAAAGCAGATCCTCCTGTAAACTACAGATAGATTGAGTGTGGTGATGATGTGTCAATCAATGTGGGCTTGTCAATTGTTACCAGTATAAACCTCTAGAAGAGAATGCTGACATTTAGAGAGGCTGTGCTTTGGAGATGTGCATCAGAGAATGGAAAGTCTCTGTACTTGCAGGTAATATGCTGTGAATCTAAATCTTCTCTGAAAAAAATATTAAAAGTCAGTATTAGAGACCTAAAATGTTAGATTTTCAGGAACATATACAACCTAAATCATTGCTCACTGATGTGGATACTCAAACTTCAGACTTTCAGTTTTAACCATAGCTGGTATTTCATCAATGATTTCCAGTTTTGGATGACCTATTTTCAGACGAAGTCAACCTTACTTTAAAAGAAATTTTGAAAGGGCAGCAAATGTATTAAGATGCATTCGTGTTTCATATAAGATACTTCATTATCATGTATTTTAGGTCACAAGGAAACCATGCTATATTTTAATGCATAAAGCGTATGTCTTTTGTGAAACTCTGATATTCCTTTATTCATCATGATTCATCTCAAAGATCTTAACTTATCAAATACTTTCCCCTTTGCCAAGATAATTCTCGAGGCTGTGGTCAATACCTGAGTTCATGAAGCTTCAATCAGAAGACAACAGAATTAATTCTCAGCAGTGAGGGCGTCTGACCAAGAGATGTGGGTTTTCTATTGTTTCCTTGAAAGCACTTGTAAATTCTTCTGCTTCTCAACGACTATTTATTTGTTTTCCTAATTGTAAAACCAGGATAAGATGATTCAGAGAATAAACCAATAATAAGAGATAACTCACCCATCAAACACTTAATATTTTAGCTGTGTTTAGATTCTTCCTGGTTTTCCATAATTACAAATATGTCATGTTCCTAACTTTCAATCTTGTTTATAAGCATTATTATGATATCTATTCATATTATAAATACGAACTTATATATGAATATAAATTATTTGTAATAATTATAAGTATTTATAAGCACCCTAGTGAAGGCTGAGGATGTCACCTCAGAAGTTGGGTACTTCAGCCATTTTTCTAATGTAGGAGCTATAATGTAATATAGTGGGTTTCTATAGTGATATTTTAGAGTGAATATTTTTTTCAACGTAATATTAGCCTGCATTTGAAGTACTCATGAAAAGGAATTTTCAAAATCATTCTATATTTGCCATAAAGATAACTCATGTGTAACTATAACAAATACACTATGAATACCATTGTTATATACCTGTTTACCAAATAAAAAATCACAAAGCTCTGCACTTACCATTTTATCAAAATCATTTCCTGCTGATTCCTACCATCTTCATTCTTTACCAAACAGGAGCTTTTTCCTGCTTCACAATCTTGCATGAATAACTCTTTTTATCCTCTCATTTCATACCTGATCCATATTATTTAAGAGGTTATTTTAAAATAAGGACAAATGTATGAGAGCTCACATCTACCCCACAAATGCTTGATGAGCCTCAGGAATCAGAGGGGCACTGCATGCATTTGACATGGCAGGCACAGTTTGAACTCAACTACAACCACACTGCCCCACTACATGCCACATGCCCTGTGTTCCCAGAGGAGATTCTAACTCAGGAGTGAAGTTAACAGACCAGACACCCTAATGACCATGCCTCTGGGAGAGCAAGAAGATTCAGTGGCTGAAGGCGTTTCTGATTTGTGGATCTGAGTTGCATCGTGGTGTCCTAGACACATGTCAAGGTCAAGGTTTTAAGAGACTCAGCTTCCTTGATCTTCTCTACTGACAGTTCAATTTGAGAAGAAACAAAGAAAAAAAAAAGCAGAAAAAGAAAAGGCCTCAAGGCTCAGGTAGTCAGCATGAGCTGATGGAGAAAACAAAGCTGTGGAGTCGTCTGTGGCACCCTACCGTGCGACTGGCATGGGTGGATTGGAGTGAGCATTCTCTTCCTTGAGCTCACATGCCACCCCCTCCTGCAACCTTCCCTTTCAGGGAGATTCAAGGAAGAACACACTCAAGCCAAGCCAATGCGGTCTTAATTCACACTTACGTGTGAATTGATTTAGAGAAGGAGGACTGATCACCTCCCCATATAGACAATACAGACAGCTCAGATATTCACTGTGTGTAAAACCAAGTGTTCCTTTACAGATATCAGTGGTCAGAAAACTCTCCGATCTGCGCACATTTGGGTTTAAAGGATTTCCCATGACATTCACTTGTCTCCCTGGTCCGGACCTCAGCTCCATCAGCCATGACTGATTTGACAGCTTGAGCTGTACATTTCAAACAGTAATTAATTTTAAGACCATGGCCTCCAGCTATACTTGTAGCTGGCTGTTAAATTAAAATGAATATTAATCTTACCCAGCTCATTTATTAAAATCAATTTCACTAAAAAAATGCAGTTTAAAAGGACTGTGTTGGATATTAAAGACATTTAATTAGAACAAAAGAGAGATGACATACAGGTTTTTTTTTTTTTTCTGAGATTTCTAAGCATAATCTGCCTTTTCCTCATTGCTTATGTTTTCTGCAAAATGAACTTTACTGTGCTAGTTTACAAACTAAATCTAAATCTTGCCCTTCATTTGATGTACATATATCATAGCTGTATTTTTCCAAGGGAAAAAAAAACATTTCCTCCCAAAGGCAATCTTTATAGTATGTGTGTTGTTTGCTATTATTCTCTCATGCAGAGTCCAGAGATAGACTTTAGACAAGAAGCTCTGGGTTTACAAACCATCAACTTATTTTCTTGCTATGATTTCCAACCACTTCACTCCAATGCTTCAAAATGTCAAGTACTTAATGATGGGGATCCATCTGCCACCCTGATAGAGAAACTGGTCAGGCAGGCCCAAGAGAGAGCTGGTTGATTTGACGACTGAGTGAACAGAAAGGATTGCTCTGTGAGCAAGGTGGGGATGTCGGTAACTTGAGAGTGTTGCTTTCACACCTGCTGTTCTGTCTGCTGATGATTTCCTTTTCTAGATTACCCTTCCTGAAAATCACACCAGCAGACAGCTCCCTAAAACACACCCCTTCAGCCTCTTTCTGTATCTTTATCTCATTCCCTGAAGGCTCCAATATCTTACTCATGGTACTTAGAACAATGGCTTCCCAAGATGCCCAGATAGTGATCTTTGAGATTTGTGAATGCATGCCCTTACCTTGCATGTAGATGGCTATGTATGACTAAGAACCTGAGATTTGGAGACTGTCCTGGCTTTGCAGTTATGTACAACCTTATCACATGGATTTATAAAAGATTAGAAAATAATGCTGAGTCTAGGGCAGTGGTTCTCAACCTGTGGGTCATAACCCCTTTGCGAGGCAGATGACCTTTTCACAGGGGTCCCCTAAGACAATAGGAAATATTAGATGTTTACATTATGATTCACAACAGTAGCAAAATTACAATTATGAAGTAGCAATGAAAATTTCATTGTTAGGAGTCATCACAACATGAGGAACTGTATTAAAGGGCCGCAGAATGAGGAAGGTTGAGAACCAGCTGTCTATGAGGAGCCAAAGAGAGGTTACAGAAACACACAGCATTGCTGTTTGAGAATACGGAAGGGGGGGCAGGGATATGGGCCCACCCCTAGTCTTTGAAGAAAAATCTGGTCTGCTGCCACATTTAGCCCAGTGAGACCCATACTAGAACTCTGACCTATACAATTCTAATATATTTTCATTGTTTAAGCCTCCATGATGGTGAGAATTAATTAAAACAATAGGAGAAAGCTGATACAAACCCACACCAAGGGAACAAAATTGTGCAGGCCAAATTACTGTCACTTTTCAGATGCCACTCACAAACTCTACAGTGTCACTTTGATCTTCTTCCATTAAGAGAGGCTGTGGGCTCCGATTTATCAGTCTGTAGCACAGAGTGCTGGAGGTGGTATCTAAGCTACATTCACTGGACTACCTTCTGGTTCTGTTATTACATGATGCCTTCTCTCTAGAAGCAGGAATGATGCACTTCTGACCATATTAGTATATGACATCATGGTGAATATGAATAGTGGGAGACAAGGGTGGTGGGAAGACTTAGCAGGCACAAGCACATGCCTGCCTATCTGAGTTCAACCCCTGGAACCCGTGTGAAGGTGGAAGGATAGAGCTGCTGCTGCATGAAGCTGTCCTACAGGACATGTTACACAACATGCATGGAGCATGCATGCTCACATGTGTACAAGTGTACCCCACCCAACACACACATATAATTACAAACAGACAAAGTGAAGGAGACTTTGTAAGTAGTGTCTATTAATGCAGAGTTTATGGTAATTCAGATGAGGTGTTTAGTCACTATCAAAACCTAAGTCATTAAAAATGTAACGGGAGTCAGACCTGGTATAATCCCAGACACCTATAATCTCAGCCTTCTGGAGACTAATGTAGGAGGATCCTGAGTTTGAGGCTCACATGGGCTACATAGTGAGTTCCAGACCAGCTTGCACTAAATAATGAAATACTATCTCAAAAAACAAAAAAAGGAAAAGAAGAAAGAAGAAAAGACATCCAAAAATTCAAGGACTGTTAAATCTGAGATGCTGTAGTAGATGTCTCATTTCACATATAACCATGTTCTGTGAATACATCATTATTTTTGACAACTAAAATTGTGTTTTCTTGAAAACTAAAATTTCGATGTTCCATGTTAGGGCAGAATTTCTAAAAGTATACACTGCTTGGTGAAGTTTTTCCTATGTCCTCACTTGAGAGCAACTGAGTGGCAAACACGGTGCTTTGCGTGGTCCATTGTTCTCTCATACTTTGTCTTCAACCAGTAACCATGTCAACATTGCAGGGAAGTCTGGTCAGGTTCTGGGTAGGTGCAGACATCCCTGACAAAGCCAGTTGCTGGAAACTGGTCATGGGTACACTAACCAGTTGGCTCCAATGCCTGCTCCACAAGTAGCCCTAGAGATCCATTGCCCTTGGTCCCCTCACCTCTAAAATAGACAATGAAAACTGGAAGGTAATTAAGGATTTTTTTTCTTCTTGAGTCACAATTCTTTTTAAATTCTGTTGAAATACAATTAAAATAAGACTTTATATTAAATTTGAACTTGATTAGTTTTAATATTCAAAACCAGTTATTCCACAATCTAGATAATGACCACATCCCTTGCCCTCTAAAGTCCCCTTGTGCCATCTCTTATTGAAGACCCTCCCTAAAAACTCCCCCAACCCTTAGCTCAAGGTAACCATTGGAATGCTGTCTGTTCCTACAGCTAAATGTGTATTTTCTAAAATCTTATATAAATACAACCACATAAACCATGCTCTTTTTGACCAGATCGCTTCACTTAAAACCATCATTTTGAGATTCTTCTACTTTGCTGCATTTGCTAATTGTTGTGTTTTTCTTGGAGTTTTGAAAGCTAAATTAAAAACTGTACCCAAGATCCACAGTGGGAAAATGAATGTCCTTAATCCCAGGAATCTCCACAGTAGGATAGTTTTTTCATTTTATTTGTCCATGTTCCCCAGAGAAGCAGAAACATGAGAAAAGAAGACACATAGAAAGTGATTTTGTAAGTAGGAGTGGCTGAAGTAGTGTTGGGGACAGAAAGGGCCTTGATAAGCTGTCCAGAAAGCCAGGGCTGATGTTTCTATGAAAATCCAAAGTCCCCATGGCCAGTGGAGCCAAGGCCTAAATCAAAGTGAAAGGCCCAAGGACCAGAGGCATCTACATCCAATGACAGAAGAATATGGATGCCCCAACTCAAGAAGAATGAATGCACTCTGACTCTGCAATTTTTTTTCCTAGTCAGGCCCTAAATAGACTGGATGGTAGCTGCTCACAAAGGTAAGGTAACCACCTCCCTCTAGCATCTAACACTAACGTTCTAGAGATGTCTTCATACATATACCCAGAAGTCACATTTTACTATTATCTCTAATTCTCAGTATGATTCACAAGATAATATTAAATCAACATAATTATTTTACAAACCACTCACCTCAGTTCCAGCAACCCTGCTGTTGGCAACAGACAAGCAGACCGTAGACATGAGTAGAGCAGGACTATTACTGCATCACATGGGAAAGACAGTTTGAAAGGAGAAAATAGAAACTCCCTGTCCATTATTTTTAGTTTTCAAAATGCCTAAGAAGTTGAAATTACAGAATTCTAATGTGAGACGATGTTAGATCTTTGCACCTTATTATTTTAAGGACTGGACCATCATAATTAGCTCATGTGAAGAATTAGCTGGAAACGGTTTCTGATAAAGGTCCAGAAAGGAGGAGAGGAACTGATTAGGAAGTAGTGACAAAAGAGATTACCTTTGGGGCCACAATCCTAGCATATGTATTTTTTCTAAAGTATGAAAGATAGAGGAAAGTTATTTCTAGAACTCTGCCTTCTATACTTCTGGTGTTGCAACATATTAGCAGTTTCTAATTGAAAGAAAAAAAAGAAACGCACACGCGCACGCGCATACACACACACACACACACACACACACACACACACACACACACACAGGCTCCTTTGGAGAAGCAATGACTTTCTACGTGTCTGTTCATACCTGATTGTTTCTGTTTTCCTGGGGAAACCAGAATGTCTGGTTATGGGGATGCCTGTGAATTAATTATCAAAAGGCTCTCCTGGAAGGTATGTGATCAACAACAATTAATGTGGAAATAGGAAAGTATCAATGCTGTTCAGAGACAAGAGGGAAAAAAAAAAAACCTGACCACTGTTCTTGTCCTTTCACTGTTCCTGCTTTGTGAGCTCTACTGTCTGTCTCCATAGCGTTGACTCCCTTCATCCATCCATTGTGCAAATGGTGAAGTCTGTCTGTTTTTCTGTCTCTTTCATTCCTTCTCTATCCCTTTATCTTCTGCCTACTCCTCAAAGAGAATTCAGCCTCATTCACATCCATAAACATAGTCACAATCTAGATCTTCATATCTCTGAATATGAACAGCCACTTACCTGCTTGAAAACTCTTTTGGAAGGTTCTGAGGTATCCTAAAAAGCATATGCCAAAAGGATGCTTTTTAATGTAACTCCCACAAAAAAAAAATCCTTTTATGCACTCCCTCTCCTAGTCAATAATACATCTTCTGACCCATACATAGTGGGTCACTCTTGACAGCTCTATTTCCTTCATTCCTTTCTAGAACCAAGCTATCAGCACATCTTGTCTTCACCCTGTGAACACACACCCTGTCAAAGTGGCTCACTTCTGTCTTTCTATGATGCTTTGCCCTTCTCTAAACTACTATCATGAACTGCAAATGATTCCTAATAAGTCAGCTCAAAATCTTTTTCAGTTTCTTTATTCTCTAAAATAAGAAAATTTTAAAAGAGATGTCATCCCTCCTACTCTTTAGTATGTCTGAAATTAATTTTTATAATAATAGGGGGTTGAAAATGATCAACATATATTATATTATGTATGAAATACAATGAAACCCTTAGTTTGTATAAAATAGCAAATTCTAATTAAAAAGGAAAGAACTCATAAAAAATACCTATTAAGTACCTGATGAACCTGTCTACCTTCATCTAACCCAGTATTACTAAATGAGATCCTGACTTCTTCTTCTTCTCCTCCTCCTCCTCTTCCTCCTCCTCCTCCTTCTTCTTGCTCTTGCTTAGATGATACCAACCAGTCTGAAATCATTCTCTTCATCACCTGACCTTGCTTCTCTTATCTAGTTTATATGTGCAACCAAAGTGATTGTTCTAAAGCAGAAGATTACATTCTTCCATTGTTTAAATTTCTAAATGTTTGAATGTGGATTGAAACTTTGAGACCATATTCTATAGCCTTAATCAGGTTACATTTTCCTACAGTTCTGTCTAGGACAGAGTTAAGAAGCTGTCTGTGATGTGGCCTAACAGTAGATCTTGATTTGTGTTTCTAACCTAGTACGTGGCTCCTATGTGCTCTTCATCACATGAGTTGCTCTAGTAACAGCTTATATAACAGACATCTTGGATTTTTGTGATGAGGAGGAGAATAGAGGCATAAAATACTATTACTATGATTTGATATTCCATCATGTGCTTAGTAGGCTCTCAAATCCCTGAAGAGCTTAGATTATTAAAACTGATTGTTCATTTAAGCATAAAACATCTTGAGAATCCAGGAAGATGTCATGACTACATTCCTTGAATTTTAGCTTGAAGAATTAGAAGATACTTCATTGATAGATAAATCTCTCAAATGGCCCACCCAAAGAAATGATGATAACATAAAATATCGGTATTAAAAGCATTCATAGAAGATGTCAGAAAAGACTCTGAAGTGAAAACTCATTAAAACTTTTGTATGTAGCATACACTCTCACCTGATATTTTATGCCAAAAATGGCATCAGCAGTCATATTGCCTCGGGTAACAGCTAAGTTAGACTGTTCCAGGATGCTCTGCGTGCCTGGGGAGACTGTGACGAAAATGTCAAATCCTGTCTCATTAACAACATTGTAGGAGCAGGAATGAGTCAGTAGCCATTTTCTAATTTATATTTTATGGTGTCAATAGAGACCATTAAAAATAAGCCATATTGGATAGAAATTTAGTCCAGAACTTCGTAAAAAAGAACACTGTGTGAAAAAGAGAATGGTTTTGATATGATACACTGCACACTTAAACAATCCTCCCCAGACTGCATTTGCAAAGTAAAAGTTGAGTTCTTTTTTATGCAAACCACACATTAAATGCACTGGCTAGATTAAAAAGTAGTTCAGGTAATAATTAGTCAAAGGTAAGAGATCAGCCATAGAGTATGTTTGCTCACAAAGGATCAGCCACTTTCACCTTTTTGAAATATTTCTAAGTCATTTTGCCCTTTGTAATAAAAAAGGTGATACACTGTAAATGTCAAGATCTGGTGATATATTAAATAGTTCAACATTTGGGAAGATAAAACAGCTCCATCCTTCTCCATTACAGTTCATAGTAATTCGAACTGGTTTTGTTTTCTAATAATTTAAATCCAGTGGTTTCTGTTCGTCAAGTCTTCTGGTCAACAGCATGCTTGGAATGAGAGTGTTTCAACTTGGGTTTTTCAATTGGATTTTTAAAGGAACCAGCTCTAACCTCAAAAGTATTAGTTGCTAAATGTATCCAATTGCTCAGAATCAGTAGTCCAACTCTGGTTGTCCTTTCCTACTCCCATACTCCACACTTCAGCCTATGATAATCTCATGCATATTATGTTATGTGATCCCTCCACTGTCCTGTGAAAGAATTGTCATTCACATTTTTTCAGATAATAATGTTAGCCACATTTGCCAATGAATAGGAGTTATACTGTAGAGATATAATAATGGCAAGCACTTTTCCCACCCAAACTACCAAGGATCAGGAACTAACAGCTGACACAGTCTCCATCCTCCAACAGAATAAAAGAGATTGTCTTGAGAATTTAAACCCAAACCACAATATTATAGTCAAATTGGTGTAGGTATCAGAAATAAAAGAGCTAGTTTAGAGTTTGAGAGACTGAGAAAAGCTGCTGCTAAATCACCGCAAATATGACCACACAACAGACACTAGGTAAGGATGGGAAATGAAGCCAACACATCAAAGTCAAGGAGACAATAACATGAAGATAATCAAAAGGATTAAAAGGGGAGGATAAAGAAAAGGAAAAAGGAAGGCAGGGGAGGGAGGAGGAGAGAAGGGGAGGGAAAAAAGGAGAAGGGAAGGGTAGAAGAAAGGAAGAGGGGGGAAGCAAAGGGTTAAGGGAGGAAAAAACAAACAGACCTTGTTCCTGAAGAGCCATAGGTCTGACTTCTTTTCTTCTTGATCTTGCAAGACAGCAAAAATCGACTGCTGGAGTTTCAAGCTACATCACCTTACCCTGATGAGCAGGGTCACATCAAAGCTGCCTTATCTATGATACCACTGTAGAGAGCTCACTGAGTCCAGTGCCCATGGACAGGAGGAAGTAGAGAACTGTCTCTTTCTTAGGGACAGAATGTGCTCACCTGCATTGGGTCTTAATTTACAAGATGCTTTTTTGCTGTTGTTCCAGTATATGTACTATTGTTATAATTACTTAGGGAAAAAAATCTTTGGAAAATTATAATAAATTAAAACAGCTTTAAAAAAGGAGACTCTTCAATAAATAGTCAAAATTTTCATTGTTGTTTGCAACCAGAACCAAAATGTAGATTTTTCTCTAGAAGAAAATACTAAAACAGATGGCCACATAACTGTGAAGCAGGACCAACTCAACAGAAGACAAATTCTATGGTTTGAGCCAATGCATTAAGCAAGAAAAGGTGCTGACATGTCTTTAAGCACCTTCAACTTATTATTGTATGTCATCTCTGACATAGGCTATAACATGTGACATTTTAGTGCCTAATGAAATCCTCACATATGTCTTGTTAAAGATAGCATCACCCCTTCCACAGGTGGGGACATTTGAGGCTTAAGTATCTAGTTGAGGGCTGCAGAGATGGTGAATTATAAATCCACTTTTATTCAGAGACAAGAGAGGATAGAAGGCATTTTAAAACTTCCTTTCACATATAAATTTCTAGAGAATGAGAATTTCTTGGGCAATGGAAAATGATCAGGGTAATAAATGAGTCTGCATATCTTTCCTGGTTTCTTCTCAAATGCTGACCACATTTTTCTCTGTTCACATGTTAACACATGCACACATAAACACACACACACACACAGAGAGAGAGAGAGAGAGAGAGAGAGAGAGAGAGAGAGAGAGAGAGAGAGAGAGAGATGCTAGATTTGCCATGCACTTTGTTAAATTGGAATTACAATTTGATAATGAGTTTTCTCTTGGTGCTGTACTCCTTTTATGAAAACTGCTTCACTAAGCATTACTAGACTTCACCTAGAGATTTCATATACCTTTGTGGCAATTGTTCATAATCTTGAGCTATTGTTCAGAAGGTGTTTCACTATAGCATAACTCCCATCTCAAGAGTGGATCCTAGTAACACTACAATCATTGCAATGTATTTTACGTGGATATTTCCTTCAGTATCATTTCTGGCCATCAAAGAAAGAAAAAAAAAACCTGACTTCATATGCTAGAAGACTTTTGTTTTGTTCTGTTTTTTTGTTTGTTTGTATTTCTTTTTCAAGATAGGGTTTCTCTGGCTGTCCTGGAACTCACTCTGTAGACCGGGCTGGCCTTAAACTCATAGAGATCTACCTACCTCTGCCTCCTGAGTCCTGGGATTAGGAACTGTCTAATATCCTCAGATTGTTGGTCAAGTGTTTGGTAACTGTGGCAAAAATCTTATATAGTGATAAACTAACTATTTTTGCATTTTATGACCCAAATCCAATGTTTATTCCTGAGAACCATGATGACAATGCATTGAGAACTATTAAGAAGAAACCAAGAATTATGAGACCTGAGGAAAAAATTAGAGACAATTACATATAATACCTCCATTTACATATGAGGAAACTGATTGGTTTCAAGTGTCTGAGAGACTGGTCAGCACTGCATATCGGGTGCTCTTTGTACCACATGGTGTTGATTCATCACAATGAGCCATGGAGGAGTGGAGCACATGTATTTCACTACTTACATCTGTAATACCAACAACGTGTCTGAGTCTGTGAGTGTGCTATTTAGTGTTGGCTTCATCAACATGTCCATGAAATGAAACTTAGATTCCACCTGAGTCATCATAAAGTTGGAAAAACAGATTATTGCTGTTTTGATAATGCAGTCTTTTCTTTCATTGATAGACAGTTAGTGTCCCTGATACTCTTTTTGAAAAGAAGCCCAGAACCTCCTTCAGTGGTAGGGAAGATGCAAGGGGAGATAGGAGTCAGCTGGGGCTTATCTAGGTCCAGAAGAACTCTTGGCCTCATAACTCCAATGCCTTGATGATGAAAATGTCCCCTCTCAGCCCTTCCTCTGATTCAGATGAGGTAAGGCCAGTAACACTTTACTCTTTCCTGCTAAGTGTGTACAGACAATAGTCCAAATGTCAAGATGACAATAAGGCACTGTTTCTAGATAAAACTACATGTAATATCCTATCACATGTGCTGTTTGCATGGCCTCACCTCTTCTAGAAAATTCTTCCCAGTTATAGATCCCGATGAATAGACAGGCTACAACTTACACTAGTTGGAAGGCTTGCTATTTGAAGAAATGCTGTTTCTCCATTCTCCTTGAACCACAGCATCTGCCTCTTAAGACCAAAGACTTAATGTCTTAATTTCTAGTAGAAAGGTACTAAAGATTTTATATCAAGTCCTTGTTCAGATATTATGACAACCAAGAAAACATCACAAAGATCAGAGATGTGGAGAACAATGGATATTTGGCCAATGCCTTTGGGCTAGTATTTGTGGGAATGTCTAGGAAACATTATCCTGGAGTAGACTGATCAGCCATACTCTACATTTTGTCTTCCCAGGCAAGTCTATTCAGAAAATAGACTGGTTTTCCAGGGATCTACAATGGGACTGCATGTGCAATATGCCAACCAAATGCCTTTGAGATCAAAGACACTGGATAAATACAAAACATAGGATTAGCACTGTGAACAATTGAGTAATACAGCACAAACCATCTCCATCTTGAATCCTGAAAGGATACAGAATATGCTGATCTTTTGGAAGGTGTAGGCAATGTATCATAGTTTTAAACTCTGAAAATTAAGAACAAAACTCAAGCTATTCTTGGGTGTTCTCAGTCCTCTTAATCCTCCAGCCTCCTCTGACCTCCTTTCAGAACATGGCTTTGCTTGAGAAGCAATTTGTGCCTCCTAACTTCTTCCTGAGAGCCTCCATCAATGTTTAAAATACTGTTATGGTGCATTATTACTCCTTCCTGTTTCCAAAAGGAGTAGGAAGGATGGCATCATGAGTGTTAGCTGTGAAGGGCACTTGAAATAAAGTCACCCAGAGTGATAGTGAGTTAATTGCCTTTCCTGAAGTTGAGCTGCCCACTGTACCACTCTGATAAGCTGGATTCATCTGGGATGTAGACTGACCCTGCTCCTCAGAAAGAGACAGAATGATGACAGATGGCATTCGTTAACCAAACAGGAAGTAAGCTTTCAGGGGGACCAGGGAAATGTCAGTGTTCAGAATGAAGACATTGAAAGATCTCCAAGCCACCGTGGGGATTCTTTGGGTCCTCTTCAACATTTGTCAAAACTCAGGAAACTCAGCTCACCCAGGTTGATCACCACATGTCCTACAATGATGCTGTGGGGTTTTTCCTCATCCTCTCCTCACTTTCCCCCTTCTCTTCAAGCTAGCTTATAAAGATCGAACAAGTTGTAAGTTAGCATTCGAATAAAGCATGATTTCTGAAACTCTGCCCCAAGGAGGCAAATGTTTGAACTAATTAACTAACATCTAAGATCTGTAGGCAACCTGTCACTGTTACTAAGTGACTGCCACAATATGCCATGCAAGCAGACTCAAGTTCTTCTACAGATATTATTGGAGCAGATTATAATGGACAAATTAAAAGTATTTAAAATAGCATGAAAAATTAAAAAAAATAAATATAAACCAATTTATCAATGTACAAGCAATTCAGTTCAATACTCCTTTAAGAAGCAGTTATAGATTTTAAAGTATTAAATTATTAAAATATATTCAGTTCCCTGCCCCACCCTTCTTTTTTAAAAATATCTCTTAATTTTGAAGAAATAAAACAAAAACCTTGTTGGACAGGGGCTTGAAATTCTGAGTTCTAATCCAAGGTCTGTCCTTAACCCTGTGCTTTACAAAATCATTTGGTAGCTTTGGCACACTTCCACATCTTATCTGATTATAGCAAGAAATATAAAGGTACTATAATATACAATAAATATATAAATTATGATGACATGTACTATGTTGCTTTTGAAACACAAGTGGTCATTCATCTGATTTGTTTGTTTTATTCCTTCTTTGCTGCATTATAGCTCTAACTTGTTTTTAACTGAAATCTTCAATGCTATCACAGAAAAGAATGTATTTATATACCTGTGACCCAAGGCCTTCCAAACACATACTGACAAACTCCTTATCAGTGAAGTATAAAAATACTAGTATAATAGTACTAATATGTAATAACAGTATCACTTCTGAGCCTTGTTTTCTATTTCTGTAAAAGAGGGATAAAAACAGAATTGTTAGAATCACAAAATGAATTGGGTTGGGTAACCAAAAACTTGACCCTACAGTAGTCCCCATCATTCGGTTTCAACTATCTATGGTTGATAAGGTACTTTGAGAGGTAAGACTAAATTTATATAACTTTACGATTTATTAAATCATGTTATTTTTGTCAATGTTTGTTAATACTTTAAAGTACCATATATATGTATATATATATATATATACATATGTGTGTGTGTGTGTGTGTGTGTGTACTCATATATATATTATCTATAAACTTTATGTGTGTTTTGCCTGCTTGGGAAAAGTAGAGGATCAAAGTGTGTATTACTTTCTTGTCACTTAGGACAAATACCTGACAAGAAGTAGCTTAAGAGAAGGGCAATTTATTTTGGCTTAAAGTTTGAGAAGCTACAATCCATCATGGCAGAGGGGTCAGGGATGCAGGCATGGCTTGTCACTATGGCAACAGGAGGATAAAGTGAAGAGTTAACACCACATCATCAGGCAGGAAGCAGCTAGATCAAGGGGGAACTGAAACTAGATCCATACTTCCTCCAGCTATACTTCAACTCTCAAAGGTCCTCCAACATCTCTACTAGCTAGATATTGAATATTCAAACACATGAGCCTTCATATCAATTACCTGGAGGTCGTGGAATATATCCAGTGTACAGTGGCATTCATGGAGCAAAAGTGAACTGGATTAGTCAGCTTTGCAGACACAGAATAGCAACAACCCTGAGCATCAATGTGGTTCTATTTAATTACCTACCATCTCAATGGCTCCTTTTCATTTTGTGTTTATTTTGTCTCTCAAATTAGCACCTGTAGAGAAGTGATTAGATACTGTAATTGTCTGTGATTTGCAGTGTATCTAATGTAATGCCAAGTATTCAACAGATGTCAGAGTAAGACAGTTTTAATTATCCAATGATTCCTTGATATTCGAAATTGATCAAGAATAATTAAGTATGAAGTATACCGAAGTCACAGAGCTGAGCTAAGCCTTTGAGGGTACAACAGTACCAAAGGGGTCACTTAAGGACCACTACTTTATATAGTTTACAAGTTAGAGAAATTGAGTAAAGTGGGGATGGCTGAAAAGATTGTGTGAAAACTATTGTCAAGGGTAAATAAAACAATTTTTAATGATGAAGATGAGTCAATATATCCCTCAAAACCCTTGATTCTATATGGGTCTTCTATAATGGTTCTGAATTCTTTCTTCCAAAGGAGCTGTGTATCTAGTCCCCAAATTTGGGGCTACTCTTTCCCTATTACAGAGTGAAGACGTGTTTATGGTTCCTAAATTCTATTAAGGGAGCACTCTCATTTATTTGCTATGTAAAGAGCACCCAATAACTCAAACACAAGCCTGCATGAACCTTCATACTATTTGTAAATAAATACAACAAATTCCTTGGAAGTAACATCTTCTGTTTTGAAGAAATTGTGGGATGTAACTTGATAGATGAGAAAATATGAGAGAGGAAAAGAGGGCCAAATTTAGCAAGACAATGGGAAAAGGCAACACACTAGAAATCTCAGTCTGGTACCAGCTGGATCATGTTCTCAACGCAGCACCTCAAACCCTCCTTTGCAAGCCCTGGCCTGCTGACTCTTTGTGTAAGTAGCTCGTGTGCGTCAGTCATTCAGAGGAACAGCTCCCTCGTTGCCCCAGAGCCTGAATTCATAGAAAACTAACTTGAGATGCTGTCTGGTTGTACAGTGTACTCACTTTCAGGGACACACAGAAATGCAATTAGGTTAGCAAAATAATTCGTTCTTTGGAGACCTGCTTTAGTGAGAGAAACCCATTTGTATAATCTTTGTATCAATGTGCTCATAAGTGGCAATGCTAAAATTCAAATTCTTATAACTGATTATTTACATGAAATGGAGGATAATGAGTGTGTTCACTAAATGCAGCCCTCTACTAGTTATTATGCTGCTGATGGCCACAGTATCTCTGAATGTGAGAATTTGTGTCTTTCAATAATTTTCTAATAGCAAGGAATTAGATTCTCAGTGTGTTATAGTAGAAAAAACACGGAATAGCTTTCTGATTTCTCTTTCTCAGAAAATCAGGGACAAAGCAATGGGCATCTTGAAGACTATAGGACCATATCTGAAAGCACACAATTGAGATAGGGATTTGGAGAGAAGAAGGAGAGTTTTGCAAACCACCCCAACCACAGATGGTTCCAACAATGTAAAAAATGATGACCTGTGCAGCTGGGCAGGTTGTACAAAGTGCACCCTTCATATTGTGGCATTTGTGTAATGTCCCTGGAAGGAATCCAAGGCATAGTTTACAGGTGTCTTTCCTGGAAGAGGAAGTTGGAATTTGAATACAAGGCAACAGCAGAATAAACCACAAGGATACCACATAATCAAGGGGAAGATGTAGAGAGATATTGGGAAAACTACTTCAGAATAATACCTAGATCCTATGGTCAAAAGAAAGCCCCAATCTATTGTAAAATAATAACTTTGGGGCTCAAGAAAAGACCTAAAATATTTTTAAAACAGCCAAAGTAAATAAATATTTTATAGTCATTGCACAGTCATATTGTTTACAAAATGAATTCTGTATAACATAGTGTGCTCATGGGACAGAAAATCCTGGTTGTTGAATATACTGGTCAAATAAAATACTGCATCTACCTACACAATAACCTCTGTGCTGCAAACATCTTGCTACATGTTCTAATCGTAGACAGTTAAACAGATAACTTCAGAGTCTTACTGCTCTTGAGAGAATAGAAAAGTAACCTTGACTCTAACAGGCTCTTCTATGATTTTTCTTTTCTTTTTCTTTTTTTGATTAGGAACAATAAAACTTTGATTGAAATATCTTTTGATAAACCAAAAGAGAACAATCAATCTAACTGATTTTCAATGTTTGCTCAAGACCAGGAACCCTCCACCCTAGCAAAATCATATACAAGATAGTAATTAGCTAAAACCAACAGCTTATTAATAGAAATAAGTGCACAGTTTTCAGAGTTAGTGATTACTAAGTCTGTCTATAAGAATATATTCTGAACTATGAGATGTGAAAGCCTGTTCTTTTCCAATAAGAGACAGAAAAGAAGTGGATCTGGAGGGGAGGGGAGGTGGGGAGGAACTGGGAGGAGTAGAGGGAGGGAAAACTCTGAGCAGGATATATTGTATGAGAAAAGAGTCTACTGCTTTAATGCCAGTTTCTTCACATACTTCATTATAGTTGCATAATTCTACAATGTTTTCGCATCATGTTGAGCATTCATATACAATTTTACAATTATTTTTAAAGTACAGTGTAGTGCTTTCAAGCCTTTAATTAACAACCCACTTAGAAAAATGTCAAATGCCTGTGAGCTTTGCACAGAGAACTAAGCTGTGTTGCTGCCTAAGTATGACAATGTTTCTGCAATATGTTCTAGTAAATTATATGCAATAGTGGGGGATTTTTTGAAGTATTTATTTAATCAAGTTTGAATCAAGATTTGGAGGAGTCCTGGAGAACTTCATCCAAATGGCATTGGTTAATCAATGATCTATATTAAATCCTGCCCATTTTATATTCATTCAGATTCCATAAGGAAAAGAAGGCAAGAATTTGGGACTTTGAATCAAACATTTCTATGACAGTGGCATTAAACAAAGATTGCAAACTTGATTATGCCTAGAATCCCAGCAGAGAACATAAACCTACCAAAGGGACTGGACAAGGTTGGATTTGAACCAAAGACTTCATGACCTCCTCATAGGGACCCTGTCAGAATTCAGAGCTAACAAATGTGTGTCCTGTGACAATTCAGCAAAAGTGAGCAATCTAGCTTGTAACCTCCTCCCAATAGCATCTTCCCCAGGAAGCCTCCTCACTTCTACCCCATGCATGGCAATACGAAAGTTTGGAAATGGCATGGAGCTGCCACATGTGAAGAAGACACAGGAAGACTTTGCCCTACATCTCCTGAGAAATGAAACTTTCCAGCAATCCAGGTGAGGATGACTCCTCACCTGGGAGAGCCTTGGGGTAATTTCCAAACTCGCATTGACAAACTAACAAAGGGCATGCCACAGGTGATGGCCAGACGTGTGTGTCCCCTATAAAGACATGAGATGAGAAAAACAATCCTCTTAAAAGCTTAGAGAAAAATTATTTCTTCCTCTAGTTTATTTAAAATATCAATCCAAAAATATTTGCATATTGAGAGATAAGAAGTTTGTGTTCCAAATATAACAATTGGTTAAAAATAATCAATACTATGTCTAATTGGGCAAATCACTGGAGACTGTGAATCAATCAAAGCTCTCATATTAAACCTGCTTCACGCCTTTCTCGGATGTTTCTATAGAAAGATAATAAGCAAGGAGTACAGAAAAATCCAAGGAATTCATTTGCTTTTGAAATTGCAAGGGCTACACTATGGTTAATATACATGAGCTGCAAAGTGCTCGGGAAAAGAGGCCAGCTTCTAATACAGAAAGGCACTTGGGAATATGTCACAACAAAGCATTTCAAGACAAAATGTTTCTATAAATTTGTGCCACAGAATTACCACAGCATCATCTGCTCTGTTGCGGATGATGGTGAGCCCTGCCTTGTATACTCTGAACACTCCATTTATCACTTCCACGAGAATGAATCCCAAATAGCCATTTCTATGCTCCACTACATCTCTAAACTCTAATCCTTTATCTCAAATTGCATTTTCTCTTAGCTATGCTATTTCTTATTCAACAACCTTTTTTTTTTTCCTCCCCAAATTGCCTCATTCTTTCCCATTCCCAAGTGGTATTCAGATCTGATTAGATATTCTTTAATTTTATTTCTTCAATTCTCTTAACTTATTTCTTCTATATTTCTATAAGAATGAGCTTTAAGCCTGACATTCAACTACTGCATTGGTTTCATCATCCTTTTTTTTCCAACTATTTATCTCAATTACTAATTTAGTTTTTATATGCTAATATTGAGTTCCTTAAAATACCACTCAATAAAATATCAATTACTGGTGATAACCTATGATAGAATTTAGGGTCACATTTAAAAATGTATTCAGTGCTGAAATTTTAACTGATATGTGGAATAAAACAGACTTGGGGTTACTAAGAGATCATGAATTACCAAAAGCCTGTGAATAACAACTTCAATCAAGTTTAATAAGAATGCATTAGACTTGAGACCTGGACATCACTCAGAGAGGACATTGAGTCATCTCTCATCCTTGATAAGATTTTCTATTTAGAAAAGACTAATATTACAGATATCATAAATCCAGATCCTTCCCTGTTCCTCTGGATAGAAACTGGGAAAATCAAATTATTTTAGGTTATATTTTATTTCAATATATCTGAGGACCAATTATACAGAGCCAGAATTAAGGGCATAATGCCTCATAAGTAGTGTAGTCATTTTTAAAGTTAACAACTAGTAGTTAAATTCTCATATACTGAGGACTCTCAAAATAGAATGTGCCTTTGTAATCCCCATATTATGTGACTCACACTGAGCACTTTATAACTCGATGATGCTACAGATGAAAGTATCTTTGCATGTCTGATAGGGAACACTGCTGAAGACAATTGCCAAAATTAATTTTGCCATTTCCATCTAAAATAATATAAGAAATAAATCCTAAGTAAGTATGCCTCACTGTCTCTGAGACCAGTGAACTGGGTCATCTGGAGCACAAGCAAATAACTTTTTGTAAGACACATACTGTCTTACAGATTTATTGTATATATTTCAAATGTTCAAATTAACTTTATAAGTATAAGGACTACCTTACAGGTGAGGTTTCCTATGAAGTAGAATGCAACATGTAGAAGCCATTTTGGGGTTTCAAAAATAAGTGTCCTCCACCCCCTTTAGAAATGAAAAGCGACAATGCTTGTTTGCATCCACCTGTGTATAACGTTAAGTACAGCAGATAGGCTCACCCAAGTCAGAACAGTCATCACAGGAGTCTGAGGGCCTGATCAGGCCAGCAACTCCCAATCAGTTCACTCAAGACAGTAAGATTATTCAGTCACCAACCCCCTGCGATACCACCAGCTGTGGAATTAATTCCACTCACAATTCATCTCCATTCCTGCCCTCCGGATTCAAGTAACAGGGAGAGTCATTTGAGCCACACTAAACTTCCCACGAGGACTATGAAAGTTCCAAGAACAGCACTCAGCACCTGTTTGGAGTCTTTGGAGAATGATCAACAGTAAACTTGAAGGGGAAAGGCTTCATCTACTGAGGAAGGCTCACAGGTCTATTGCTATTCCTCTAAAACTGCCATCCATTCTTTCTGATGAAGGGCTTGAACTCACTAGAAAATGAAGACTCAACTTTAAATCTGTGGCCTCTAGAAAACTATCAGTCTAGACAGAAACTCCCTCCAAAAGAGACACACAAAGTGGGCAGCCCAAAAATCTGTATAAAAATTGCTCTTAAAATGCTGCATAATTGTTAACTGCATGTTGCCTTGTTAAGACTACAAGTGAGAAAGAGAGGGATCAAGACAGAGACAAAAGATAGACAGAAACAGACTAAAAATGATGGAGAACTTCAGCAGCATCCTTGGAAGTCAGAGACGCTTGGTAAATCCCTCATTTGATCTGCAAAATGTCTATGTTCTCAAAAAATGAAAACTTCAGCCATGACTAAGAAATAGTTCTTAGGCTGGAAGCAAAACTGGAAGCTAAGCATCCAGAAGATCAAGATGGTCTGGCAGCTGCTGACTACCTGCTAGAATAGTATTTAACGCCATTCAGCGAGACAACAGACTCCAAATTCTCCTCACTGTCATTTAATATCCACTCTTAGTAAAGAACCATGAAAATGAGACTTTTCATCCAGAAAAATAATCGAGTAGGCAGATTCAGAAACCATGAAAAAAAATTAAAAATAATGAACTTACAACTGATGTTAAACAAACTTAAGATACAGTAATAACAGGGATTTCAGGAGAGAGGAAAACCATAGATGACTAATGAGAATCTAAAGCTGGTATAATACAGTCTCTAAATTTTAAACACTCAATTGGCTGTGAAAAAGGTTTCACAAGATTCAATACCTACTTCTAATAACCTCTGATGTGAGTAGGTAGATACAGACAGACAGACAGACACACACACACACACACACACACACACACACACACACACACACCCTTCATTCATATTTAGGAAAAAATCATTAATAGTCTTACTAAGACCAAGAAAAAGGCAGGTAAATGTAATATACTTTAAATTCTGACACTGAGCTGAAGGTGTGACCAATGCAATTAGACATGAAAAAGAAATAAAAGTATGTTTGTAAATGATATGAGTATATATCCAAAGATGCCAAGAGAATCAATGATAAACTAATACAAGTAATGAAAGTAGTAGTCAATTATCAAATCTCACATACAAAAAAATAAATATTCTTTATATAATAAATAATTTATAAGAATAGTATATAGGAGAAAATGATTCAATATGACAATAAACATACTCAGGTATGACTATACACAATTAATTTACAAATATTCATGATATAAAATGATTTTTTATTTTACAAACCCTAAAGATAGAAATGGAGAGTAGATTTAACTAAAAGCATTTCTTGTTAATTTTTTAAAAGTCTCAAATATTGAAATCCCAGATTTCTCAAAATTATGGTTTAATATGATAACCATAAAAATCTTTTTTTCCAAAGTTAGATGAACAGATATCTGTACTCAAATGATAAAATAACTATACATAAATAATTTTTAAAAAGAGCACAAAAGAGCCCTGAGGAACATACAGCTCTCTATGGTATTGAAATATGATACAATGTCTCCTTTAACTTGAAGCAGTGTGGGTGCTGGTGTGTGACTACAGATGAAGCAGAATAAGGAGACCTAAAAATAGAACCAACAACTTCTGGGGATGTAGCATATGATCAAGGTGACATCTCAGAACTGCTAGGGCAAATATATACTCTTAAGTACAGTTTGAGTAATTGTTAAGCCATCTGGAAAAAGATAATAATAGATCTATTCTTCATAAAATATACTAGAACAAACTCAAACTTCATGAAAAATAAATTTTAAAATGAAGCTATCCAAGTAATAGAGGGGGAAGTGAGTGAATCATTCCAAAATCCATGTACCAGGTACTGCTTTCCAAATGCGATACAGAAATTCACATTCAAGAAAATTATCCATTATAATTTTGGTGAGCATATAAAAGAAACTTTATATGACAAAATTCCATAGTAAGGAAATTAAAAGACAGCCTGTAGACTAAGAGCAAATATTTGCAAATCTTATCTTTTACAATGAAAATACATTCAGAGTATATAAAGAATACTTAGCATAGAAACAGCCAAAAATGTTTACCCTTTATCTCCATTAGTGTGGAGAAAAAGAACCACCATGCCAGTGAAACGGTTGTACAAAGATGTGGGAGCAACTGCAACGTACAGGATGGGAAGGCCGGTCTGGAAGCAGTTTGACTTATAAACTATATGATACAATAAACCTATGATACAATGCAGCAACCTCTGGGTTAACCCCTAAGAAAAATGACAACGTATGTTCACGAAAGTATGCATATTAATATTTTGATGCCAGACAAACTGTGACAGAACAATATAGTGAAATATCATGCAAAAATACAATAAACTGTTGGTTCATATAATAACAAAGGCAAACTTTATCTTAGAATAACATATAAACAAAACATGAAAATGAATCTTTAGAACAAATGACAGGTAACTTTGAAAACTGTGTTTTGGCTAAACATGGTAAAGCAGAAGAGGTAAAGAATCACATACAATATTTCCGTTGTTAGGTTTGTTCCTCTTAAGAATTTGATTTAGTATTTCTGAAACTACATGCATGCTAGGTAATGTGTAAATGCATTGTAGTTAAAAGACTCCATGTTCACCCCTGAATGAGAAAGAAGTTCTCTGTAAAGACACAATAAAAGCTATAATAAACCTAGAGGTTCTTTAATGGTCATAGGCACCATCATGGACTATTATATACACATTTATAAAGAGAAAAACATGAATGTGAGGCATGGATCCATATACATATCTAAATGTCTTATGCCAGTAACAACACAGGGTATGAACGCCCTTGGCAAACAGACCTTTCACTGAAGGGAAGGAACAGCTTTATATTAGAGAAAGATGTCCATGATGATATACAGAAATATTTTTAAAAAATGACTATAGCAACACTACTGGCATAATTGCTATAGGTAAAAAACAAAGATGGATATTACATCACAGGCAGATATAGCTGAAAGAGAACATTTGCATAAGGCTTAATGCATCTTCCAACAAACATTTCCTATTTCTAAACAAGCAAACAGTAACTTTAAAGAAGCCTGTGAGCCATGACCTTAAGTAAATGATGAAAATTATAACTACAAATAATATGATGTTATCACCATGCCCCTCTGATATGACACTGAAGAGAACACGCCATTGCATTTCTTAAGACTTACAACCCCAATCCAGTCACTGGAAAATATCTAACAAATAGCACACTTCAAATTGCCAAGGTAATGAAAGACAAGGAAAGGTTGGAGAAGAGGGAGGCATTGTAACCAAATGCAGTGTACCAACCCAAACTGGATCCTAGAAAAGAAAACAGATGCTAGTTAAAAAAAAAAAAAGAAAGAAAAACAGCAATTTTTGGATAAAATACTGTTTAGTTTCAGGGTGTACCAATATTAATTTCTTAGGCTAGTATCTTAAATATACATAAATAAATTATCAAAACTAAGCAGAAGTTAAGAAAAAGGATCTATGAGAACATTCTGCATTGGTCTATGAGAATGCTTTTTGTATCTCTTCTTTATTAAAAAATAGATACCATAAACCAAGTCAAAGTACATTCTGAAACTTGATAAAAATATTTATAAGGTACTCATATGTAGGTGAGTACTTAATATATTATATAAATATTAAAGAGAGGAAGTCACAGAAGAATCTTCTGAGATTGGCATGAAATGAATTTACTTCTTTTAAATAATTTTGGAAAGAAATTTCATAAAGATAAAGGCTAGTATAAATTCATATTCAGCTTCAATCCAGTAAAGAAAAGCATTCAATTAACGCTATCCCTGTAGCAATGAGCATTCTCAATATTCAGAAGTATTTTCTCAAAACATTTCTCTTCGGAATGAAACAAGGACCCAAGGGCCTTAGAAGGAATAGATGAGCACAGCAGATATAAAGTTTAATATGAGCTTGATCCATCTCAGGAAGCCATAAAGTACAGAAGTTATTTTTTTAATGATTAGACTATTTTAAAAGTAATAAATATGTAGTTTCAAAGGGTACCCACTGAGCATATCTGGGACAATCCAAAAATCAAATAAAAGAAAGCAATTTATTATAAGCCATCTAATAAACATACTAACCAGGTAGATGGTAGATGAAATGATAGATGATAGATTGATAAACTGTGGAAAGAGAATCTTCTAAAGTATAACAACAACCAATGAACGAGGTAGAGTAGGAAATCTACCACTATTAAAGCATCATCAAAAATTAATGGTGTAAGAAATGTCAATAGATATTAAATCTAGCAGGGAAAATTTGGTGAAATGGGATATTTTATTGACCTTATGATTTTTTCCATAAGTTGCCAAAACATTGCAAGGATTAAAATCAGTGTCTACTTTGGAGAAATATGAAAGCCATGTTCTAAAACCTTTAGAAGAAAACAGTAGTATTACATGACAGGGCTGACAGACTTCTTCATTCAGATTCAAAACACTAACTTGTAATTACAAACTATACTTTATTGAATGTGTCTATCTAATTATTAAAAAAATTAAAATGAAGAATTGGAAGCAAATGCTCAAAATAAATATGTGTACAATTGATGTAAACAGAATATAAAAAGAATTCCTATGGTTAAATAATGAGGAAAACATCCAACTCAAGTTTTAAAAATGACAAAAGATTTTGAGTAGACAATTCACAAGAGACATGAATTTTTAGTAGCAACACAAAATATTTTCAAGGTTATTAATCATCAGAGAATAGGAAATTAAAACCACAGTTACATCACATACTTCCAGGAATGCCTTACACTGAAAAGCGGACAGTTCAGAGAATTGGCAAGGATGGGAAGCAACTAGAATGGTATGTGCTTGGCACAATTATCTTAAGATGTTTATTAAAAGTCTTAGGAGTTGGTAAAATTGCTCAGTGTGAAAAGGTACTGGCCCCCAAGTATGGTGACCTGAATTTGATTCTCTGAGCCTGCATGGTAGGAGAGAAGCAACACCTGCAGGTTGTCCTATGGTTTTCATAGACATGTCCTGACACATATGCTCACACACACACACGCATGCACACATGAGAGACAAAAATGAAATAATATAATAAGAAACTTAAAGGCAGTAATTGCACCATTAAGTATGTTTTCATATATATATATATATATATATATATATATATATATATATATATACATATATATATGTATATATATATGTATATGTATGTATAATTTAAACAAATTAGACAGAAATATTCACAGCATTTTCAAAAAAATTCTGAGCTTGGAAACAATATCTACCTCTATATATAGTATTAAATCACATTATATAATTCATATAAAGGAATCCTACTTATCACTTACATGGAATAATCTCTTACATAAAGCAAGACTGAATCTCCAAAATACCAAATGGTGTAGTTAAATCTGTTCACTTTAGTGCATGTTATTAAACGTTCATTTTAAAAATTTAAAACTGGAAAATCTTGGGTCTTACTACTAGGTCTAGTTTTATTTTATATAGCTGTACAAAGAGACACATAGTTAATACTTTGTATCTCTGTGTCTCCTGATCTATAAGCCTTCACCAGTAACTGAACCAGTCTTTAAGAGTTTATTAGTTTTTTTCTACATATTCAGGAGTATACTTTAAGGATATTAATAAAATAAGCAAATATAAGCTTTGACACAGGACTAGTTAACCTCCACCAACTTCACAGTAAACCCAACACAAGAAACAAACAAGAAGCTCAAAATCTTTAAAATTATTCAATGCTAATATTGGTTGTTGAAAACTAGATAATTACTAGGAAAAACATACTAAGAAATGTCTTATCGAACCATATCAATGACCGTCATAGCATGATAATGTGGTGATATTTTATTTGTACACTCCAATAACACTTATCTGGTGATCAGAGAACAGAGCCAGCCACCAAATTAGACATAGAGGTCAGGCGTGATGACACACACCTTTAATCCTATCACTCGAGAGGCAGAGATCCATCTGGATCTCTGTGAGATCAAGGCTTCACTGGGAACAGAGCCAGGTGTGGTGGCACAAGCCTTTAATTCCAACACTAGTTAACCATAGGGGTCTCGAGGTCTGTAGAAACAGACAGGAAATGACAGAGCTGGGCAGAATGAAGAAGTGATGTAGCTGGGCGTAAAGAGGAAGTAAGATAACGGCACAAAACGGTATATAGGCATGCGTATACAGGAAATAGCTCTCTCTTGGGCTGAGGATTTCCTAGCAATAAGAACATGGCTGGCTTCTTTCTGCTTCTCTGATCTTTCAGCATCCACCCCAATTATCTGTCTCCATTTTTTTTAATTAATAAGACCATTTAACAATTCATCTTACATGATAACCCTACAGGTACAGTGGTGGAACACATGTTATTATGGCAACCAATAGCTCCCTAAATGAACTTAAGGCCCACTTAATAAGAGGGATACCATCCCTAGCACTGGAAACCTAGATAACTAGTCAGTACTAGTGAAATAATGGTTACTGGAGGAAAATCTATAATCACTTATTTACTAAAACAGCATAATTCCTAACAATAATCTATAAACATTTGTTCTTATACCCATAGATAAATGTAGTCTTTATCCCTTATCAAGGCAACCTCTCTTTGAAACAGATGGAGATCACTGAAGAAAACCACAATCAATATGCAGAACTGTGGAGCCCAGTCATAATGGATACATATGCAAAACATCCTTGCACCTGGTCACAGGAAATACTGTGGAAGAGGGGACAGAAAGATTGTAAGAACATAATAGACAGAGGATCAGGGACCTTGCTGGGAGACTACGTCTCGTAGTGACATAAGAATCTGTATCTGTACAGTCTCCTGAACATGACCACTTAAATGTGAGCTGATCAAGGAGGATGCCAAGGAACATGCCAAAATGGACAGGGAAAACCCTTAAACAAAGTACAGACAACTGAGTAAAGCTGGGGGTAGAAGAGGAGGCCCTGCCCAGGGAAGAGCACGTCAATTGATTGTCCAGTGCCAAATGATCATCCCTGAAAACATACATATCAGTAACATTATATAGACTCAATGGGTTATATTGGGGCATATATATGCATATAACACACATATGTATTTGCAAAAACATTTGATAAAGAAGGTCATGAATTTGAAGGAGAATGGGGAGGGTTTGATGGGAGGATAAAAAAAGAAATGTAATAAAAATACAATCTAAAAACTTTTATGAAAAGTAAGGAAAAAAACGAGGAAGAGGAGGGAGAGTAAGAGAAAGACAGACAGACAGGAAGAAAGGTAGAAAGAAAATGAGGAAGGAAGGAAGGAAGGAAGAAAGGAAGGAAGGAAGGAAGGAAGGAAGGAAAAAAGGAAGAAAGAAAGAAAAAAGGAAAGAAGAAGGAAAGAAGGGAGAGAAAGAAAAAATATTTTCTGAAAATGGAGGAAGTGATGGCATATATGTGTGTATATATATGTACATATAACACATATAGTGCTTGCAATAACATTTGATGAAAGAAGCCATGAATTTGAAGGAGAGTAGGGAAGGGTATATGGGAGTGTTTAGAAGGAGAAGGAAAAAAAGGAGAAATGTAATTAAAATACAGTCTAAAATTTAAAAAGAAAAGTAAGGAAAGAAAACCAAAAAGGAGGGAGAGGAAAAGAAAGACAAACAGACGGACAGGAAGGAAGGAAGGAAGGAAGGAAGGGAGGGAGGGAGGGAGGAGGGAGGGAGGGAGGGAGGGAGGAAGGAAGGAAGGAAGGAAGGAAGGAAGGAAGGAAGGAAGGAAGGAAGGAAGGAAGGAAGGAAGGAAGGAGAAGAAAAATATTTTCTGAGAATGGAGGAAGTGATGGCATTGAGCCAATGAAACTGGAGGAGGTTGAGGAAAAAAGAAGGCGTGCCTTCAAGACAAACAACAGCAACAGATCTAAACCTTATGGTGAAAGGGTTCAGGAGTCTCCACCCTGGTATCTGGAGTTTAAAAGGAACACAAAAACGCAGCCACCAGCAATAAGCATATGCGACATGAGTGGCACATCTATGCACACACACACACACACACACACACACACAATGCACATAGTGGTGTGCAGAAGGCATGAGAGAGGCATGGGGGTGTCTGTCTGCTTTAGGGGACTGTTCTGATGGGTTGCTGGCAAGATCCAGATTCCTTTATCATTTTCTGGGTATGAATGGTTAGAGTATAATATTTTTTTCATCACTTGGAAAAAACATGTGGCCAAAGCATGAGTGAACTCTATCAAAGCACAACATACTAGTTCTTTTGGAGCTAGGAGAAAGACTAGGAGCTTGCATCAAGCTGCTATTACAATATCTCCAGAAATGGTGCAGCCCTGGGGGATAAAAGAACTCTGAAATAAATGCATTTCTGACTACTTCATTAGCAAATCTGTGACAGTGTGGTTGGGGTGTGGAGGATCATAATCCTCTGATGAGCACTCACACTCCTTCACACAGGACAGTGTGGATGTGCTCCATTTGTTCCGGCATCACACCCTTTTTAGCATTTTAGCTGCTGAAAGGCATTCTCCTTTGAACAGTAAGTTGCCTGGCCACTCAAGCATGGTGTTCTAAGAGGATTTAACATGATGAAGGCAGACTTGCCTAACCCAGGGTCAGCATTCAGTTCATGTCACACCTTCCTATGACTCCCTTTGGTATTTGACATCCTGTAAGCATCTACAGTATTTCTTTGAGAGAATAAATTTTCTACTTTTAAAAAAATATTTTAATTTTATAATTAATTTAATTTTACATATCAGCCACGGATTCCCCTGTCGTCCCTCCTCCCACCCCCAGCCTTCCCCCCTGGGCAGTGGATTTGGGGAGAATTAAATTTTCTTGTTTGGTTTTTTTGCCTAGATACCAAGAAGACATTTGTCCATTGACTTTTCCCAAGTTTGTTCACTTTTTTATGTTACTTGAGTTACCTTTGTTGAAATGCACTATTTCATGCATGGACGAGAACTGTTGACTTTTTAAATATTTGAGTGGTTTTTATAGGTATACTGCATTTAAATAGTCTTAAGTTTTAAATTATATTTTGAATTAAACAATCTAAAAATATGCCCACTGGACAAAAAGTTTCTAATCTATAACACAACTTGACTTTGAGAAAAAAATTATCTGATGAAAATAAAGTAAAGTGTTAGATTCTTAGCAGGTAATGCCTAAAGATCATATTATAATTGCTTATTTCTTGAGAAATTGAAAAGGCAATTTTGTAGTCAAAAATTTTCTCCTGTCTCACCCAGCCCCGTGGTCCCACAGCCGCTTATAAAATATTCACTCAGAGGCTTCATATTATTTAGTAACTGTATGGACTATGGCAAGCCTCTTGCTAGCTAGATCTTATATCTTAAATTGATCCATTTCTATTAGTCTGTGTTTTGCCATGTGTTCTGTGGCTGTACCAGTCTGCTGGCATCTTGCTGTTCCTTCTGCAGCAGCTGGCATCTCTCTAGACTCTGCTTTTCTCCTTCCTTTCTCTCTCCTTGGATTTCCCACCTGTCTCTAAGCTGCCTTGCCATAGACCAAAGAAGCTTATTTTATTAACCAATGGGAACAACATATATTCACAGCATACAAAAAGACATTCCCCAGCACAATTGATATTTCCTGAACAGAGTAAATATATGTCTATTTCCCAAGGAGTTCTCTGTTCCCTTCGGATGACAAAAACATCTAAATGAATGACCCTCAGAATCTTGGGGCATAGTCTCTGTTCAATTAAAGGGTCCAATGACATTGAGAACTAAACCACAAAAGAACTGGTTTCTGGCAATGATTATTAAAGGAAGTGAATAGTTTAAATCTCATTAAAAGAAAGATTACCTTCAAAATGTCTGCTCTAATAATAAGAATTTAAAACTTATACATGCACCTTTTAGTGAACAATGACAACAGTGATGCAGGTGAATATTAACAATTATTCAGAAATGTTCCAGAAAAAAAAATGTGGAGTTTAATTACATCATTGCCACATGCTACTGACAGTTCTGTCTGCTAGACAAAGAAATATCTTTTGTGTTCATGTTTTTTTCTGATCCAGTATTTCAAAGGAAAGTTCTGTTGTTTCCCTACATTATAGGTAGTTGTTACTGCCCTAAGCAACTTTACCCATGTGTAATTAATTTTATTCTCTAAATTATCAAAGAAAAGCATTGCCTTCCCCAGGTTCACAGACAGGGACAGTGTTGAAAATTCTGCAGGTCAGGTAGTCACTCAGATCCTCTGTTTTATGTTATTCCTGGAATGGCCACTGAACATGCATTTATGATGTGCTCTAAATAGAATGATTGGAGAATAGTTAAGTCATCAAAGTACAAAATCAAAACCAGCTAAAATATCTTATACTGAAATCCACCTTCTGGGAACTTAGGAGTATTATACACTTCTAAGAAGTACATCATTTCTTAACAGCCTCTCCCAACAGTCCTTCACATTACAAAGACAGCCAGAGGCAAATCCATAAAGACATCTTATTCCAATGTTAGGGTGGCTCTAAAATTACTTTCCTATTGTTTAATGATGCAATTTCACACCAGAATTGAGAAAAATTATAAAACTCTGTTTTTAGTTATCAAAACCTTAAATTCTTCCAGAAGCTCAACAGATACAGAGTTGTGCAGTAGACAAAGATGGAATGCCTACCCCAAACACAATATAGATACACTTTACCAATGCTGAGAAACCAAGATCCATAAATTCACCATCTAGAAAAATCAGAAAAGAAATTATACTATGAATTATACTATGAGGGGTGTCAGCATAGCATTTAGTAAATTTTTCCTTTAGCAGAGACTAGCTAACTTTACCCATCTCTATAACATTTTGACTTTGTAAATTTGCCCAAAACAACATTAACATTAAAAGAGGAGATAAAAAGATTGTAGAAGCCAGAGCAGTCAGGGACACTACAAGAAAACTCACAGAAGCACCTAACCTGGGCTCATAGGGGCTAATAGAGACTTAACCAACAACCAGGGAGCCTGCATGGGACTGACCTAGGCATGTTACAGATGTGTAGCATGGTCCTCTTGTGGAACTCCTAACAGTGGAAACAGGGGCTGTCTCCAACTGTTTTATAGGCCTCTGGGACCCTACTCCTCATATTGGGACACCTTGCTCAGTCGTAATACATGGGGAGGTGCTATGTCTTACTGCAACTTGATATGCCATGTTTTGTTGATATTTATGGAATACCTGCCCTTTCCTAAACAGAAACGGAGGAGGAGTGGATTGGGGTATAGGAACAGAGGGGGGATGAAAGAGAGTGACTAGGAGGAAAGGAAGAAGGGGAAACTGTGGCTGGGATGTAAAATAAATAAATAAGCAAATAAATAAATTTGTTTTTTTAAGTTCTCTGTTGGTTCATTTAAACATGATTACCATCAGGTACTTAAATGTCTTTTCTTTGGATCAGTGTGAATATGTTTGTAGGGAGTCTGTGCAGTGGAGTCTCTCTCACCACACAGTTCTTGTACTGCTAGATAATCAAGGCAGTTTCCCAAGGGGAAACACTGCATGCTTCTGCTCCTGCTGTCTCTGATAAGACAGAGGAAGAACGTAACAGCATGGACACCCATGTTTCATCACCACACCCCCAAGAATTCACATTACAGCACACATATGGACTTCAAAATCAACTTGCATAAAATCAAAGGACCTAAGTTTACTAACACTAAGATGATCCACTCTCACCCACAGATGGCAGATTTTAAACTGTCTATGTATGATTTGTCCCATTTGGAAAAACTGTAATGAGATATATTCACAAATAAGTCAGAAGATTGCTTATACAATGTATGAGAAGGCACAATTCGTACCATTTCAATTTTGTTCAATGCATTCCATGCCAAACACTGACCATTCATGACACCAAGATTATGAGTAATTATAGCTAAATTAATCTTCCAAAAGTTCTTCAGTGACAGCAATTCCAAACCTTTCAGTAGTAGGGTCAGTTTCCTGGTTCTCAACAGCATTGCTGATGCTAGAACTCTAAACAAATCTGTCATTTTGACTTATCCATGCATGCATGTTACCACTTACTGTGTGACTTCCTGTATGTGAAGTCACACCTATCAATGCATCCTTCTTGGGTTCATTGCCTAAGTTGCACAGTAATAATGACCTATTGATGGGATGCACATGAAGCTAATCATCCACAATCTTCACAATTCCTCACATGAGAGTTTGCCAAGTTGACCTTGCCCAGTGCCTTTTCACTGATTTTTAAATTCTTTTCTTTCTAGTTCAAGTCATTTTGTTTATTTTGGATTCTTTCATCTTCATTCCATGAACTTAGCAACTCTGTCATCCAACTTCAAGAAATTTGCAAGCTTTATAGCATTCCAAATCTAATAAGTACTCTTTGTAGTCAGAAGGAAAGCTGCATCTTCTAGTAAAGGACACTCAAGACATCAATGGTAACTCATCTAGAAGATATTTGGGAAATGGATATCTACTCTGGTGATGAGGCTACAATGATGATGCCCTCCATGCTCACAAAGAAGTTATCTCTAAGCATACTGGAAGTCAGAAACTACAGAAAACAATTTAATTCAGAATTCAGGGCTAAAAAGGCAAAGACTATGACATGATGTAATTGGGTGACCTTGCCTTACCAAAAAAAAAAAAAAAAAAAAAAAAAAAAAAAAAAACAAACAAAAAAACCCTAACTTTTTTAAAGGAGAATCTGCTGAGCAGACTTGAAAATGCTAATGTGAAGACATTTGTTCCTGTAGATAGCAACCAAAGTATTTGGTCTCTTTAATAAACTCAGTAGCGCTAAGGCACACTGGGTTATATAACATGACCCAAACTTCAGAGCTATCCTGAGAAACCACCTGCTCTCCATTCAGAAAGGAGTTTGTAGTTCAGGTTGGAAAGCTGTGTATGGTGCTTGTGTTGTCACAGTATTCATAGGAGTAAATTTAGTTATGTAAATTTATCCATCCATTTATCATCTATCTATTTATCTTTCAATGTCTTTTACCATATTGTCATCCTTTAATCATTTTTCTGAGAAAAATAGTTCTTTAACAATAGTTATAGGAATAAATGGAGACAACTATAAATTGCAAAGATTAAATGACTAACTGTACCTATAATCAGGGAAATGTAATTTAGGTGGTTTCCAACTAAATTGTCTATAATAGAAGAATGGCTATGCATGAACCCTGATCTGTTTAGATAATGAAATAGTATAAAGCAACAAACATCAATGCAGTACTGGTGCATGCATGTATATTTTAAACATAATCATAGTCAAGAAAAAAGTTGTGGAAAGATTTATATAAGAAGCCATTATTTAGACAACTTAAAATGTCAAAATTACTCTTTATTTTTATATTACCTAGATACTTTCAATGTCTTGGGTAACAAACTCTAAGATCAATCATAATAGTTATAAGAAGATGAAATTATAGAGAAATAAAGATAGGGAGATGGCATTCAGATCTTTAAAGTGAGTGGTATACATACAGACACTCATATAGTTTTTATTTTATTCTTTTGGGTATTGCAAGAGCCACAACATAGAAAACACATCCTACAAATTTTAAAGGTCACATGAACTAATTTCTCATACATATGCCAAGAACAACTCAGTTGGATTATAATTCAGACACTCACCATTTTGAAGTGTGAACTTGCTTCTCCTAAAAGAACAGCATAGAGCTGTGGTTCTCAAACTGTGGGTTGAGAATGACCCTTTCACAGGGGCCCTGTATCAGATATCCTGCATATCAGATATTTACATTATGATTCATTGCAGTAGCAAAATTACAGTTATGAATTAGCAATGAAATAAATTTATGGTTTGGGAGTCATCATAACATGAGGAACGTATTAAAGGATCTCAACCTTAGGCAGGTTGAGAACCACTGGCATAGAGTTATCACTGAGACAAGTGAAAATGATGGTTTCCTCCTTATATTCCTTGTAGGGTTATTCTCTGACTTTAAAAAGCTATGATATGCTACCCCAGCATTTGACCTTTGAAGTTGATCCAAAGTACTTTAGTGATAAAATTACAATGCTGGCCTGCCTGGTCATGGGTTTTGTGTGTGAAGGAAGACACATAAGTGAGCATTACCATCCCTGGCTGAGTGACTATCAGGCCCATTGAGAATCAAGCATTACCTCAAAATATATTCTCTTCCAAGGAAGGCACTAGATCCTCATCAGAGCATTTCCTCCAATACTCTTCCCTGACTAAACTGTGTCCTCCAGACTGCTCTCAGAACAGCTGGACTCTATCAATCTCTGTGCCCAAATCCACACAGCATCAGAAGCTCCCTTGAATGTCACCATCCTCTAGATATAACTATGTTGTTTTTTCCAGTTCCCTCCCAACATTACCGATAACTTCCAGTTTTTTGGTCCTCAGAATCACTTGCCTCCTGATGAGTCTCCAAGAGTCAAGTCAGCCAAAACTCAGGGTTCATAAGCCTGGCATCTTCCCCAATTTTCTAATAGTATAAATACACAGGCCTCCATCTCATAAGCACAAATCAGAATATCAATCAGTGTTTAAGCACTCAGATGAACATTGGCCCAGAGTGAAATGTCTGGCCTTATGATCTCACCACTGTCTTCCTCTACTCAATAGCCTCTCCCTTCTTCATTCAGTCACTTCACATTCTTCATTACAGCTTAATGCTACCTGCTTTAGTCTGCTGGCAATCTGTCCCTGACCATCTCAGCATTTCTGACACTGTCACAGTACCTCTTAACTCCCTGATCCCTCAACTAAAGAGTACACACAAAGAAGACAGGACCTCGGCTTTTCTCGCCCACTTAAGTTTTTAGTGTCTGGAATTGCGTGGCACTGGCTAAGTGCACAGCAACTGTTAGTTAAATGAATGAACACGGAAGCTTGAGAGGTCCAAAGTCATCACTGTACCCTGGCTCTCCTTTTCTACGCACTGTCTATGTATTTACCCAAGGTGTGCCTTATAAATCAGGGGTCATGAACATAGGATTACAGTTAGGTTTATATACCTTTAGGTTGCAAAGTACCTCAACTTCCCTAGTTGCTTTCTTCTCTAGGGTTGTATGAACACTAAACTCATATAAAACAACTTGCAACAGTGTGTGAACAGGATGTTTTCATTATTACACCACAGATTCATATTACTTTTGTTATCCTTGTATCAATTCTAAGATATTTGTTTCTAAACAAAGTTTTATGAATACTAAAACAAAAATGAGATTACATTTACTTTTAAAGATAAATATCTAAAGTTAGTGACACAGTTTGGCCTTCTGTCCAACTTCTGTCCTAGTTTTTCTGTCTCATTGTCTCTTATATCAACCAACTTCTGACATGCCCTGCCTATAACTGTCCCTTAATTTCCACATGGTTTACTCTCTCCACATAAGAAACACCTTTTCACTTTTAGCTGACGTTTGAGATGGTGGTACATGCAATGTCCCATCAACAGTGTCCCTGACTTTCCAAAACATTCAACCACATACATTGTATAACTTTCTGCCATTTTGATATAATTATTCTGTAAGAGTAGTAAGCAATCTTAAAGACGGAAGCATCTCTCCAGTGCCCCCAAAACAGAACATTAGACAGCAATTTTATTTCAAACAATATATAAGAATTAGCCAAAGATACAGCTTGCGAAGTTTTTAATCCTTATTTTCTGTCATCACTGCAGCCAAATGATTCTTGGTGCTTTATCATAAATAAATACTGAGTAAGCCCTGGTGTTGAAATATCTTACCCTACTCATTTCTAAGATGTCTTGTCACAATCAGTGCTAGGAAGACACTTATAACCCATGCAAAAAGTTCCAGTTAGGTAAATTTGGTTTGTATGTTGGCACCTGTGAACACAAAATCCCTCCTTAATATTGCCACAGGGGGGAAGAAATAAGTGGGAACAAGGTATTGAGAGCATCAGAATCCTTGCAGCCCTTCCCCGATGGTATCTTTATTGTTAAAATATTATTAGCTTGTCAGCCCAAGTGGTTTATAGCCACCATCTCCCATGTCTTGCTTTACTAAGATTTAGCCTTTCTTAATCTCCAAGTAAACTTCAGATGTGTAACACTTATTAGACTTCAAAATGAATGCGGAACTCACTGGCATCTTTTACCATCTCTTTCTATGTCTCCCTTTGAATCCTCCGGCCAAACTTCACTTCCATGGTCCTACTGCTGGTTTCATTTTGTTTTCCCAAGCACTATGAAAAACTTCCAACAAAGGGTCATTGAAGCTATTAAAAGAATTACAGCCAACTATGATTACCAACTCCTATACCACAGCCCTTTGGAGGCTTACACAGGAGGACAGTCATGAGTACGAGGTAGGTCTGGGTTACTTAGTGAGTTCCAAGACAACCAGGCCTAACAAAGACAGACTCTGCCTTAAAAAAAATGGTAAAAAATAAAATAAGATGAAATAAGCCTAAACAATGCCAATTAAGGTGGACATCAATTTCCTTAAAAGTGGAAAATTTGGACACTGCCCCCGACAAAGAACAAACAGCACATACAAATAGAGGCAGAGATTGGAGTGACATTTCCATAGGACATTATTATCAGTAAACACCAAAAAACAAAACAGGGATCAAGGTGTGGAATAAATGTTCACCCAGGCTTCAGAAGACCTTAACCTACCAACACCTAGATGCCAGGTGTACAGAAAACACCTATGAAATGACAATTTCTGTTACTTTATGTTTCCTACTTTGTGTTTGCCATAGTAGCCCTAGGGAACTGATGTGACCTCAGTTCTAAGATAGTCTATTGGAGCCCAGTGATTATTCGCTCCCCACAGCAAAAAATGAATCCATGTATTATCTACAATCAAAAGCCATTAATCACACATAATTCTAAAATCCCCTTCCCTTTGACGAGGCTCTCTAACATTCTACAGTGAACACAGGTGTGTAGTGTGAGTTGGAGCAAAGCCTTGTCATTACAAGCCACTGACAGACACTTTTACATTGGTAAAACACAGACTGTTTAGTATTTCTATGGGGCTATATGGTTATTTTATTCCTTAAAAGGGTAAAACATGCCTAACAAGCAGGAGATATTTTAATGGACAACTAAAACATGCATTAACATCCACATTAAATGACCTGTCCCACTTAGAAAACCTTCAGCCCAGGAGTCCCAGTTGCCAGCTGATGACTAATTAGCCTTAACAGTGTTTCATTCTTAAAGAAAGTCCCTGAACATGGCATTCCAGGCAACTGCAGGTGGTGAGATCACGGTAACAAGGGACCATGCTAACCTTTTAGCTACTGGAAGTAGCTTTACAGACTGTGGCCTGTGCTTTTAACCGAAACTTTATCTCAGATGGTGAATCAGAGAAGTGAGCAGGATGAGTTTGGAATTCAGATTACAGCCCCTTCACAAGGATAAGCATATATGCAGTATTAAAAAAAAAAAAACAACAAACAAACAAACCAAAACCCTCCACAGCAATCCTCTCACTTGCATATCAAGAGGACTTGTCATTCCCTCTGGTTTGTATGAATTTGCATCCATCAACTTCTATCTGGTCCAGCATCTAATTAACAGCAGTGTGCATCTGGCCGATGTTTTTTTCAGGAACTGAGAACACTGTCTGCAGTCAGGTCACATGCCAAAGTTAGCTGGCCTTCTCTGTACAAATCACAGTTCTGCTCATGGGGACTGTGCTGGAGCGGGCCCCACTGCTTCACATTCAAATGATGCTCTTATCTTTATCGCTCCTGTTCTCTTTCTTAATAATTATACAGAAAATCTGAGATCCAAGTAACTGCTCAGCTCACAGCTTTCCCATAAATCTGTCATAAAGGACAATGGCTCCAAAAGCAATTGCAAAGCAATATGGAAAATAATATTCCACTTTGCAAACAAATTTCTGTCTGTTGAAATGGGCTAAATTACTCATCAGACTTTTCTGTCCCTGGCCTTAATGGAACTGTGGGGCCTTAGGGAGCAGGAAAAGGGAAGAAATGAGTGGGTAATATAGAAGCAATAATTTTGCTGCAATTTAAAAGAATGCAGTGTTTCCCCCAACAGAACCTCTGCCCTGACCAGGAGTCAGCAGTCATCATTATCTTCAACAAATTTGATCAGCATAAATTCAAATCTCACTTTGAGCAAAACAGCCTAAAAGTTTATTAATCACTATAATATCAGATTTCTTTGTTTAAAAAAAAATATCATTCTAAAACATATTTTTGCTTTTGTCAATCCCGATCCCTTTGGGCTTTTTCTGTCAATAATGTACTCATTGGTAGATTTTTAATAAGTCCAAGGTTATAGGCTCAATTGCCACATGGATATGTTCACACAACATCAATCTCAAAATCACAGACTTAGAGCCTGTCTTAGTGAGGGCTTCTATTGCTGTGATGAAACATCTTGACCAAAAAGCAAGTTTGTGGGGAAAGGGCTTATTTGATTTGCACTTCCATATTGCTGTTCATCATCAAAGGTAGTCAGGACAGGAACTCCAACAGGGCAGGAACCTGGAAGCAGGAGTTGATGCAGAGGCCATGGAGGGGTGCTGCTTACAGGCTAGCTCATCCTGCTCTTACAGAACCCAGAAACACCATCCAAGGAATGGCACTACTCACAATGGGCTGGGCCCTCCCTCACAAATCACTAATTAAGGAGATACCTTACAGCTGGCTCTTACAGAGACATTTTTCTCATTTGAAGTTCCCTTCTTTCAGATAACTCTGGCTTGAGTAAAGTTGACATAAAACTAGCCAGGACAGTCTCTAGATAAGATGCTGAAGTGTTGGCAGAGACAAGTCAGACATGTCACTGTGCAGTCAGTACTGGAGGACCAACTGAATGAAGCCCTCCTCACAGACTGACTGGGATGCAAACTTCAAAACCAAGAGCGGCACAGGAATTTGTTTGCTCAAGCCTGCTTTCTTGCCTTCAGATCCCATGACCCTTGAGTTTAAAGGCTTTGTAATCCATGGGAAAACCTTTAAAAAGATGTTGCAAATGCAAATCCTAAACATAAAGTTGCTAGGAAATGATATGAAATACGCTGTAGCCAGAGAATCAAGTGAAGTTTGTAAGCATGAAACAGAAGGAGGAGAGAGAAGTTCAAAGCTGGGATGTGTATCTCTTACCACCAAGTACATGATCATGACAAATATTAAAAATGGACTCTTTCAAGTACATTGCTTTTACTTCATTTGTATGTGTTGATGTTAATAAAGACAGTGCCCCAACTAAATATCTTACGCTACCAAGTAAAACCTCCAGTGCTAGAAATGGGTTATATTTCATTGAGTCACTGGCAAAAAGGGTTCCATAGACCACGCCCCAATATCATAGCCTATTGGTTATTCTCCACGACCTGATGATAAAGCCCTATTGCTGAAGATCCAATATATTTAGGTCATTTAAAATTATAGTCATGAGCCGGGTGACAGTGGTGCATGCCTTTAATCCCAGCTCTCGGGAGGCAGAGGAAGGTGAATCTCTGTGAGTTCGAGGCCAGCCTGGTCTACAGAGCGAGATCCAGGACAGGCGCCAAAACTACGCAAAGAAACCCTGTCTCGAAAAAAAAATTATAGTCATGTCATTTTTCACAGCATCAAAAAAGTAACTAATATACAGCTACCCATCAAAATTTGAAGGCAAGACCTTATTGCTGAAGACACCACACACTGGTAATAGGATGTAGAGAAATCAAGCTAGTATTGACCAGGGAGATTTCTCTTTTGTGGTCTTTCACGGTATTTAAAATCATTATACAGGATGGTGCAGGAAAATTTCAGCAAGTCTTTCCAAGATGTGAACCTTGTCTACTATGATAATGACCAGCACGGCAAGATATGCTACAGATACAATAGTGGCATGAATGTTATGGGAGTAGCACATAACATTTTCTGCTTGGGTTTAAGGTTTGTTACATAGGAAACACATGCCTGGTACCTTAAAGTTACCCAGTAATCCATTGCAGGGGATCTCATAGCCTCCATGGGTGAACCTACTATGATTTTGCTCAAGTACTGGGTTCTCTCTAAATTTATATCAGTAGATTAGTGCAGCTTCCATCAAAGATATTTCTTTGTGGACTGGACTGCAGATTTGCTGAAACTCACCACTGGTTAAAGTACAAAGAATCAGTGCATTTGGGATGCTTAGACACAAATGGAGCATCCATAGCACCTCCATTCCCCCGAAAGTGTGAAGAACAGCCAGAAAGATTTAAGAGACAGAGGTTGGGGAATGACTGGAGAAAACCAGTGTCTTCAGACATGATGACTCCACACCTATCAGTATATAGTCAACACAAACTGGACTTGGTAGGTACAAAGAAAGAAAGAAAGAAAGAAAAAGAGAGAGAGAGAGAGAGAGAAAGGAAGAAAGAAAGAAAGAAAGAAAGAAAGAAAGAAAGAGAGAGAAAGGGAGAGAGAAAGAAAGGAAGGAAGGAAGAAAGGAAGGAAGGAAGGAAGGAAGGAAGGAAGGAAGGAAGGAAGGAAGGAAGGAAGGAAGGAAGGAAGGAAGGAAGGAAGGAAGGAAGAAGGAAGGAAGGAAGGAAGGAAGGAAGGAAGGAAGGAAGGAAGGAAGGAAGGAAGGAAGGGAGGAAGAAAGGAAGGAAGGAAGAAAAGAAGTTAGAAGGGAATTGGAGGCAGGGAGTGGCCTTTAGAGGAATTCAGTAGGAGTGGGTAGTGGATGTGATCAAAACATATTTTATGCATGGATGAAATTCTCCAAGAATGAGAGTATTATATACTTTTAAACATTTAAAAAATGATGTCCAGATACTACTGGTAAATTGGGGGAATGCATATATCCTGTTGTTAGTAAACTCCCTGAAAACTTTCATCATTTCATACTCTATGCTTTTTCCTCATATAAAACTAAATTTGTATGCACTATGGCTAATGCAAATAAACTTTCTTTTTAAAAATGTGGTCATCCTTCTTTTGATGATCTGGTGCCTCACATGGTTCTTGAAGCCAAGTGTCAATGTCATTTATCTAAGCATGAAGCATAAGGATTCAGGAAAGACCATAGCAACCATTCTACTCTACATAAAGAGTGAGAATTTGGCAATAGGAACCAACACATAAAAGGAAGGAGAAGCACCTGTCTCCAGAGGAGGCAATGAATCTTTTGGAATTGGGAAGAGTCGAGTAATAAAGTAAAGGGGGAAATAAATTTGTTTTTATGTTCTGTATCTGAATCATAAGACAAAGCCACATCCATAAAGAAGAGAAACTTCCCTTGACATACTGTCCTCCAGGTTCACCCACAACTCTGCAAATGACAGGAATCATTATTTGGGTCTGGTATAGGGGAGACATGCCATAGGATCTCATATACATGTCTTATTTCAAAAGTTGATCCGAAGAAACAAATCATGGAATGGTGGCAGGGTGAGAAGTTGATCAAAAAGTAACAAGTCCCAGGGGGAGTGAGTTCTGATATCTGTCATGGGTATGGTGATTGTAGCCAACTAATGCAATGTGTACTTAAAAATAGCTTGAAGAAATAATCAAAGGTCATCATCATTCAGACAAAGCAACAGATTGCAGAAGTGGAAAAGATTTGTACTACCTCCACATTTGATAGAGGACTAATATCCAAAATATATAAAGAACTCAAGAAACTAAATATCAAAAATGAATAACACAGCCAGGTGGTGGTGGTGGTACATGCTTTTAATCTCAGCACTCGGGAGACAGAGGCAGGTGGATCTCTGTGAGTTCAAGGCCAGCCTGGGCTACAGAGTGAGTTCCAGGAAAAGGTGCAAAGCTACACAGAGAAACCCTGTCTCAAAAAAACCAAAAAAAAAAAAAAAAGTAAATAATACGATTTAAAAATGGGAGAAAGATCTAAACAGAGAATTTTCACTAAGAGGAAACTCAAATGGCTGAAAAACACTTGAAACATTCAACTTCCTTAGTGATCCAGGAAAATGTAAATCAAAACTACCTTGAGACTCTATCTTATACCTGTGAAGATGGCTAAGATCAATAACACAAGTGACAGCTCATGCTAGTGAGGATGTGGAACAAGGAAAACACTCCTGCACTGCTGGTGGGAGTGTAAACTTGTACGGCCACTCAATGGAAATCAATGTGGTGGTTCCTTGGGAAGTTGGGAATCAATGTACCTCAAGAATCAGCTATATCACTCTTGGGCATATACCCAAAGGATGCTCCATCCTACCACAAGGATACTTGCTCAACCATGTTTAATGCTGCTTTAGTTATAATAGCCAGAAACTGGAAACAACCAGTTGTTGTTTCCAGATGTTCCTCAACTGAAGAATGGATAAAGAAAATGTGGTACTGTAGTTAAAAGGATATTTATTTAATGGCGTAACTCACAAATTAAGTAATGGGTAGGTCGCAGGGTCTGGGGAAGGTGTAATGCAGTCCAGCGGTGTTCTCCGGAGCTCTGCACAGTCAATCTCCACCGGTCAGCGTTCCGGCACCGAGAGAGCGCCCAGCGAGAGCGCTGACCCATCCAGCTCTCGGGTCCCCCGGCGCCTCCCCTCGCCCCGCCTCGTAGGTGTGACAGTTGCCAGAGTCTCAATGGGGGTTGGAACTTCCAGAACCAAGCTGGAATGGCTACCCACTACATGGTACATTTACACAATGGAGTATTACTCAGCTCTTTTAACATTGTTTCTTTTTTAAGTTAATTTATTCATTTTATTCATGTGTGTTTTGCTTACATGTATGTACGTGCAACACATGTGTGGTTGGTGCTGGCAGAGATCAGAAGAGGCCACGGGATCTCCTGGAACTGTAGTTACAATTGGTTGTGAACCACCATGTGGGTGCTGGGAATCAAACCTAGGTCCTCAGCAAGTGTTCTTATCTACTGATCCATCCTTCTAGTTCTTATTTTTTTCTCCTTTTTCCTTTTTTTTAATTTTATTTTACAATATCATTCAGTTTTACATATCAGCCACGGGTTCCCCTATTCTCCCCCCTCCCACTCCCTCCCCTTACCCCCAGCCCACCCCCCATTCCCACCTCCTCCAGGGCAGATCCTCCCCACGAGGACTGCCATTAACCAGGTAGACTCAGTCCAGGCAGGTCCAGTCCTTCCTCCCAGACTGAGCCAAGTGTCCCTGCATAAGCTCCAGGTTTCAAACAGCCAATTCATGCAATGAGCACAGGACTTGGTCCCACTGCCTAGTTGCCTCCCAAACTGATCAAGCCAATCAACTGTCTCACCTATTCAGAGGGCCTGATCCAGCTGGGGGCCCCTCAACCTTTGGTTCATAGTTCATGTGTTTCCATTCATTTGGCTATTTTTTTTTCAATAATTGAGTAAAACCGAAATTTATTATAAGCCACAGTCTTCCTAGGGACCTCCATGCTATATATATAGCCTCCATAGTTCTATGGGTTGTGGTCTGATTGTTCTTTATTTTATATCTAGAATCCACTTATAAGTGAGTACATACCATGACTGTCTTTCTGGGTTTGGGTTACCTCACTCAGGATGATTTTTTCTAGTTCCATCCATTTGTCTGCAAATTTCATGCTTTCATTGTTTTTTCTCTGCTGAGTAGTACTCCATTGTGTATATGTACCACATTTTTTTCATCCATTCTTCTGTTGACGGGCATCTAGGTTGTTTCCAGGTTCTGGCTATTACAAATAGTGCTGCTATGAACATAGCTGAGCATGTATCTTTATGGTATGAATCAGCATTCCTTGGGTATATGCCCAAGAGTGGGATGGCTGGGTCTTGAGGTAGTTCGACTCCTAATTTTCTGAGAAACCGCCATACTGATTTCCACAGTGGTTGTACAAGTTTACATTCCCACCAACAGTGGAGGAGTGTTCCCTTTGCTCCACATCCTCTCCAACATTGACTGTCACTGGTGTTTTTGTTAACATTGTTTTAACAGCTCTTTTAACAATGTTTTAACAATGGCATGATGAAATTTGCAAGCAAATGGCTGGAACTAGGAAAAAAATCAAACTGAGTGAGGTAACCCAGACCAAGAAAGAGAAATATGGTCTGTATTCACTTATAAGTGTATATCAGCAATCAAATAAATGATAGCCAACCTATAATCCATAGACCCGGAGAGGTTAGGTAAAGAGGAGTAGTCTAGGAAGGATGCATGGGTCTCCCAGGGAGAGGGAAATAGAATAGTTCTTATGGGCAGACTCAGGGAAGGTGAGAAGAGGAGCAGAAGGATCAGGTGGGGTGAGGGAGGAGAGATCAGGTAGAGGGAGAGAATGTGAGGAGAGACAGCTGGAATTGAGGGGTATTTGATGGATGAAGTGGAAACCTAGTACAGTGGAAACTTTCTAAAATATATGAAGGTGATCCTTATGAGGTCTTCTAATAATGGAGAATATGGATTCTCAACTGGCCATCTCTTGTCACCAAATGAGGCTTCCAGTAGTGGGACTGGATTGCATTCAGTTGAATTGGTGATCCAAAGAGTTCCATGGAAATCCCCCAAACACCCACCATGTTGTTAAAGCAAATGGTTGCTCTCTACAAACTGACAGTTTGGGCCCTATTGCTGAGGACAACACCCACACAACTCACTGAATGTGGAGAAGTCGAGCTGGTGCCTACATGGAGCCTTCACCCTTACCTTCTAGTGTCTTTGGTGAAGGGAGGTACTCTGGAAGCTACCAAAAAAAAAAAAAAGAAAAAGAAAAAGAAAGAAAGAAAGAAATGTAAACACAAACCCAGTCACAAAACCTTTGACCTACAATCTGCCTACAAATATGCCGGGACAATGGTGGTCCAGAATTTGTAGTAGTAGCCAACCAATGTCTAACTTGACTTAGGCCCACTCCATGAGATGGAACCCTTACCTGACACTACTAGGGTAACTGAGAACCAGAGACTAGATAACCCAGAGACCTAGGGTAAAACCAAACACCTCTGGTATAAAAAAAAAAAGAAGAAGAACAGAAAAAATGGAAGGAAGGAAGGAAGGAAGGAAGGAAGGAAGGAAGGAAGGAAGGAAGGAAGGAAGGAAGGAAGGAAGGGAGGAAGGGAGGAAGGAAGGAAGAGAGGGGAGTAAAGAAAGAATATCCAAAAATGACTCCTAATGATATTCTACAATACTCAAAGATCTGTGCCTTATTCAGTCAGCATCAGAAGCATCCTCCAGCTACAGAAGGGAACAGATGTAGGGACCCAGAGTCAGATATTACATGGAGAGATAGTCTAAATGGGATGTCTCCATCAAATCTCTCCCCTCAGAGCTTAGGGAACCCCTAGGAAGAGAAGTCAGAAAGACTGTAAGAGACAGAGAGGATGAAGGACACCAGGACAACAAGGCCCTTTGAATCAACCAAGCAAGGTGCTTATGAACTCACAGACACTGAAGCATCAAGCATAGAACCTACACAGATCACAAATCTGGAACAGGTCCTTTGCACATGCACATGTGCACACAGACACAGACACACACACACACACACACACACACTATAGATAGATAGATAGATAGATAGATAGATAGATAGATAGATAGATAGATAGATAGATTAGATTAGATTAGTAATTTTATGGGACTTGTGAACATGAGAATGTTTGGGTCTCCGTTTCTTGTGTCTGCTCTTGGGACTCTTCCTCCTTTTGGGTTGCTGTGTCCAACTTCAATATGATGGCTTTTTATTTATTGTGTTCTATTTTACCATGTTTGGTTGTTTAAGAAAAGAAAGAATTCCAAATGTTCTTGTCACATGAAATGGTAAAAGTCTGAAGTAGTCAAAATGCTAATTACTCTGACTTAATCATTATATCCTGATACAACATGAACACGTTTCCAAAATTCACATCTACCACTTAAATATGTATAATTATATGTTCATTAAAAATAAATATTTTAACTTAGGAAAAAGCTACTTGTGGGGAAAAGGAAATTTTGACCAGAAGTCACTGAAATATTGACAAAACAATTCTAATTGTGTCTTAAACTGACTTAATATATCTCACACTAAATCTATATTAAATTAAACCAACATAATTTAAACCCATACATTACTGAAGATTCATGATAAATTAGTGCTCTGTTTATTCTAAAATACAGTCAAATTTATATCCATTTCACGATTTTTTTCTTCACTAGTGGCTAGTGATAAATATTGTGGTTAATCTCCCATGGTTCTCATTGTATTCACTTCTTAATAGTTTACCCTTGAGCTCATATTTCCATCCAAGGTCTTAAGATGTTCTTCAAGCTGCACAAGAAGGAGAACCGTCCGTTGTGCTCAGAATACAGGCTGATGAGAGGACTGCACAGGGGATGTGTCTCACGTCTCAAGTAATGGTGACAAAATGGCTCCTAAGTAAAAACTCACACATCTAATCAAGCATCACCTCCACTTTCTTCACAAATGCCTACAATGTGTTACTGGCTTCCTTTCAGAGGTCTGCCCTGTAGTTTATATTCATTAATTCTTCCTTAGAAGACTTTGCAATTTAGGGTCTCTGAGATCTGATTTTACAATATCCTTCACAATCGTATTTAATAGTTCTCACTAAGACAGGGGCATATGCTTAAGAATGAAGCCTCTGAAAGAGAAGCAAGCTGCCTCCAGGTGCTGACTAACTGTTTCACCTTTGGAAGTCAAACATCTGACCAGTTGGTGTATTCTCTATGCAAGGATAAAGAACAGCCCTGTTTTAAAAAAGCAGTATCGTGATTTCCATATTGTTGGTTTCTCACAGCTTCAGCCCTGTTGCGTGGATGGTACTCACACACCTTGCATCCCAATGTGCTCAATTAATAAAAGGATTGTTCAAATTTTACTCGGCTTCCTCACCTTCCCTACCCTATAAAGCGTTTTCACTTTTTAATTAAAATGAGTGCTTATGTGTGTGGGGTTTAAAAAGCCATCTTTCTCAACCCAGAATCCAGTTTGATATTGCCTTGTCTCAGGGCACATCAATTGCACAGCTCAAGGGATAAGTGCCAGGAACAAAATGCCCCCATGTTGGCACTAGCCACATCCTGTCTCACACACACCCAAGAGATCACTATCACATCAAGGATCTTTGCTAATATACCAATGACTGGCTAGAGACCAGAAATGCTCCTCTACTCTCCATCTGAGGGTTTCTGGAAATGGGCTACAATATGTGGTACAGACCTGCTTTGTACTGTGTGGTTTCACCTTAATAACAAAGCCAAGAAACTGAAGTGGAGCATAAAAATGTGGCTATAACACAAGCTGTGGTGTTTGATTTGGCTGGTTTGTTGACGATGGATGGTTCATGAAGCCAGTCCACCTGAGTTCAAATGCCAAATGTCACATCCTACCCACATGTCCCTTGGCTTTGGAGACTTTGGCTCTCTGTGACTCAATATTCTCATCTATAATAAAAAAATAAAATTGTATAAATGCAAAGAATGGGGTGACTTTTATCAACCACTAGTAAAAGATGCACAAGAGCAGGAATTTGGGGGTCACTTGTTGCTCCATCCTAGCCTCAAGAAGAGTGTCTGATATGCACATAGTAGGATTCCTTTACACAAAGAAGGAAGAGTGAACAGCCCTAGTGAGGAAATGGCTGTGACACAGCCATAACCATAGCTGCTGATTATTCTTTTGTCATTATGAGTTATAAGATCATTTTGTTCTAATTTCTCCTTCTCAGATGTAAGACCTCAGGATAACTATTACCTCATTTTCTCTTAGAGACTTCAGAAAAGCACTGTGAGATAGAAGAAAATGCCCTAGCCTGAATGAGCAGTTCCATTCTAACACAATTATCCCGTTTTGGACATTTTCTTTACCATTTTGATAATTCATGAACAGAAAAGGTGGTACTATCAATATCACAAGTTTGTTATTAACAATGCAGAGTACTGTCCAACAGATGAAAGTATTAATACACCAAAAGGGAATGTTAATGTCACCAAGATCAGAAAAATAAAATCAATTAGGTGTTTAACTATTAAGCATGGTATTGGATACTACAGTTGGGAACAAAAGAACAATAAAGACCCATTGAGATTCTGAACCCTAAATGTAAAGTAGTAAAATAACTAAAAGGTGCTGCTCCTATAAGCTCACCATGGAAGAGCCAATGTTTAAGACAGCCACACATGATCTCTTCATGGCTGCCTCAGGTTCTGTGTAGTCATCTTTTGGCATCAGGTCAGACATTGTATTAATACTTCTGTGTAAGTGAACTAAAGTTTTCTAAAAGAAAATTAATAGAGCTATCGATGATCCTCTAATCAAGATAACAGTTTTTATTAATTAAAATAATGGAGTTTCAATTAAAATATTTCAGGAAAACAGTGGAAAGAGAGGACAGTAAAAACATTAATTTATGTGCATTGAATACATAATAGATATATATGGTAGTCTACACTGTTTTCTTATTTTGTATATATTAGGATTTTTCAGAGTAAAAATTTAAATATAGATACCAACAAATCTTGACAGATACCAACAAATCTTAATTATCTTCCTCAGTTGCTGTTTTAACTGCAAAACTATCATTATCCAGATGTCCCTGTGATATGTTTAGAGTCCATGGAATGAAAAGAAAAATTGAACTCTCAATTAAAATCCATTGAAAGCTTAAAAGGTTATAAGTATTGGAAAATAGTCGGAAGAAACAGAGACTCTAACACTTTATCCCAATTTTGCAATTATTTTATGGCATTGACTGGTTTATACCTTGTCCTTGTGGCCAGTAGGAAAAATTGTTGGTTGACTGCAGCAGCAGTAGGAAGGAAGAGAGCTCTCTCTCATCAGAGAGCTTCAGACATAGTGTACTATCTAGGAGGTAGAACAGAGGGGTGGGCTGCCATCTTGCATCTAATCATGGCCAAGGCCCTGTTGAGACCAGACTACTCACTTGTTGGCAATACCACCATGGCATTGTCACAGCACTGGAGAAACTTCTGCATGTATCTTGCATTCGTGGTTCCTAGTTTCTATGATTTATTCTCTATGCAATTCCTCTTGCCTTTTCAGAATCTAGACTATACAACTTGCGTCAAAGAGCTGACACTGGTTTAATGAATCTCTATTTATGACAGAATTTGGGGGCTAATGATTTCTCTCTGGTTACTTTCAAATATATTTGAAAAATAAAACCTTGTCATTTTTAATTTACAGCCCAATAGAAGAAAGTATGCAAACAGAGATCAAAGAAATTATAGAATCACAGAGTTCACAGTAAAGCCCCTTCATTCTGCAGCAACCGAACCAAGATTCAGCTAGAAGAGCTGAGCTTTAAGATCATACACTGCTCAATGCTACAATGCATAGAATGTCAGACTGTAAACTCCCAGCTAGTTCTTGCTCTGCCACATTTGTCAAGTCTACAGATGGGGCCTCTGGAGGCTGGCTTTGAATATGTATAGATAACTGAACCAGTGCCAGACACTGTTCTTCTATCTCTCACCAAAGTCTCTTTATAGAACACCTCTCATTGTAGAAATTTTTAAAGGTTTCTTTTCAGGAACAATTATCAAACCAGTTCTCCAAGCACAAGATGCATCTGTAGCTATCAGTAGCTCAGAACTAAAGGTACTGCCCATGGGGAAAGAAAGGTCTACAAGGAGTCAGAGATGCTCACATCAAAGTACCCTTAAGACAAGTCAATAGGATTGTGATACCAGAGAATAGTAAAGATAAACTCTGCCTCCTTGGCTGTTTCCTACACAGCCCAGAAAGGCAGCACTCTACTTGGCTAAGACAAACTCCAACAGGGCACTGCTTATATTCAGCTCTCTAAAAAATAGGACTAAAATCTACTACTCATTAGAATTCAATCTACTACTCATTAGAATGATTCTTCCTATTTAACATTATTGTCTGTCTCTATGACTACAGGTACATTTCTGAACATAATAGTTAAAAAGCCATAATTGAAATTAAATACATTTTCTTTACTGACTTAGAGCTAATGTTTCTAATTGAATAACATTTGTAACTATGAAATTTAAGGCAGCACATATCATGTCTATAGGTAATGGCTGCTTATAAATTAGTCCCAAATTTTTTAAATAAAAATAATGATCATTCTAAGAACCAACCTTAATGAACATGAGTCTGGGAAATCCTAGCATTATTTCACTGGGATTTCTAAAGAGGATAGGGAATGGTTAATTCATTAAGGCAAGTAAACAAGCTGAAAAATGATAAAGGTATCTTTAGAGCCATTCTTGGAAGACAAGAACCCTTGCTGATGCAATGACTGATGTTAATTGTATGCATTTTACTACCCGCAAAACTCTGAGGGGACCAGATTATTATCTTCAAATAGTAAAGATTTTTACACATGGTTCTTATTGAAACCAAAAATTTACTGCTGAGGAGTCAAGATATAGAGAGATACCCAGTGAAGTAGGAATATACCTGTGACTACTTCCAGGTTTCTACCAGCTGGCCTACCATTTCTTGGTATAGCAGTAGAATTGTCAGCCTCAAGTCTTCCTTATGCTAGTCAAGGAAGCAATCCACCTGGCAACAATTTAGTGTTTTGCTTTTTTCCAAGTCCAATTGACCAGTTCCATTAGTTAGTCATTGTTCTATTCTTAGCATGGAATATTCTTTATGTTCAATTATCCTAATTAACCCTAAAGTCACTGTCATGTGGAAACAGAGGCTTGGAGACATTAAGTTACCCAAGTTATTTTATGGCAAAACCAGGACACACACTGGATCTTAGTTTTTTGCCTATCCAGTAACTGCTTTCCATGCTATACTGTGTAAGGCTTCCCATGAATGGCTTTCCTGAAACAAAGACTAAAACATTGTTAAAGAAATCCCATTCATCTTTTAAATAAAGAAAAAACAGAATTGAAATATGTACTCTAGAAAACCACAGAGTGATGAAGCATTCCACAAAAGTCAGCTGGCAAAAACTACAGGAAACTAAAGACTGCTGGGAACAAGAGAAACAGTCTTCACCAGGATGAGTCTCTAAATGGTATCCAATGCCAACTGGTCAGTTTTGAAATTATATACATACAAGTAATGCTAAATGGACTGAGTAGGCTGTATTTATGTGTGTGTGTGTGTGTGTGTGTGTGTGTGTGTGTGTGTGTGTGTGTGTGTGTGTGTGTAAAAGAAAAAGAGGCCATGATTTCTAGAGGGAGCAATGTGGGTCCATGGGAATGACTGGATGGAGGAAAGGGAAATATTATGTAATTATATTTTAATTTTAAATGGTTTTGATTTTTAAACAGTCAGCATAGGTTCTTAAGACCAGAGAGAATAAGTAATATTCATATCATCTATCATACTCAAATAATTTGGAGCTACTGTGAACAGCAATGAAGTTGTAATGATCACCACTGTCTTTTCTCTGCAGGTTAATTTGATCTTGCTAAAGGTGCCAATGTCATGTTATGTACTCGAGATCAAAGTTTATCACTCAGTTTAAATGTCTTTCAGTAGGATAACTTACTTACTGGATTGCAAATGCGTAATGAGATGGATAGCTTTCAGATTCCTCTTAAAAATCCTGAATAAGTAACATAGTAAGGCCACCTAAACTTTATTATGTCACTAATAAATGAAAATTTAGTAGAAAAGAAGAAAGCAATGCTCAACTAATGTGTCCAAGGACCCACAACTATTAAATAGCAGGAATGAGATTCAAATTCAAGCAGCCACCATTCCATCAACGTGCCATTGTATGAACCCTTATGGTTGAAATTATACATTAAATTTCATGTTAACCTGAAAGACCTGGTTTTTTGTTTGAAATGAATTTGTCCTGAGATCTCTATATAAAATACATTCACCAGAAGTGGAAGTCCAATAACCTAAAGGAGTAAAGAGTAAGCTTTTAAAAATTCATTTTCTAAGCTAACTCACTCTTGCTCATCAGATCTCAGTTTAATTTGAACTTCCTCCAGGAATTCTTCCTGCCCCAACTCAACAATCCTGGCCTAGAGGCCCCTAGTACCTGTTCCCATAGGTACCATAACACAATCTTCTAAACTTAAGTGCTTGATGACTTAAGTTACCCTCAGATGCATAAGTTACATAAGAGCAGCTCCTGATTCTGGCTTAGAGTCTACTGTGTCCCTAAGTCTAGCATACAGTAACTGCACAAGAACATTTACACAATAAATAAATGACAGAATTACTGAATATGACATAATAAATTTCATTTGGCTTTTGAAATCTGTTAATTAATGCCAAAAAAGAAATAGAATTTGAAAAAGATAGGAGCTGTCTTGTAATAAGATGATGAAACATCCATGTTCTAAAAGGAAGAGAAGAGTTGGGGGAATAATAAAGCCTATGTACTTTGATAACATCAGAAAGCATGAGCTGGGCTCTCACAAAAAAGCCAAAGCAGGTTAGAATTCTCAGCTACCCTTAATATGTCTATCCACCATTGTTAGGATACATCATTTCCAAATCAATATTGAAAGTGAACATTCACAAATAATACCAGACACCTGCAGTGATGCTTTGTCTATGGCCAATTAAATAGAATATCCTCCTGGACATTTCTACCACTAATTGGTCAGGGTAAGATACACATGAGCTGGGGTGATTACCTTAACACATCTGCCTCCGGTGGTGTCAGAGAGAAAGCAAGAGTCGTTAGAAGAAGGGTGGCTAATTTGTTTGCTTATCTCAGAGCCCAACCAGTTAAGGATTATAAATCCTCTTGGAGTTTAATGTGAGGCTCAGAGCGAAACTGGGACAAGGAAATGATTTTAAAACCTTCAGCCCTAGGAGGCAAAAGTGGTAAGGATCCCGAAGAAAAGACAATAAAAGAGTATTATACCTAACAGTGTGAAAGTAGTATGTCTCATTAAATAAACCATTTTTATTATCCTGAGGAATTACTGACCCATAATGACAGAAAAGTCCACAACTAAGCATAATTACTATGAATCACCAAAGACATAGAACACAACCCTTTCCTTTATAAGTGAATAATCCCATGGATGTTCACATCTACTCATCTGAGGGAAAAGAATGTTCTTTTTTCAGAAAGGATACAAAATAATGATACAATCTTGTTTCTCACTAGAATCTGTTCATTTTAACAGTGTAGACCTACGGATAAAAAGACAGATCTAATGTTAGCAACACCAGGTTAGGTGACAGGGGGAGAAAAAGAAATGCACAAAAGGAAATAAGCTAGCAAGGGACACATAACAGCAGAACTCATTTGTCATTTAGCTCAAGGCAGACAACAGGCAAACACACCACTTCAGAGCCTCCAACATCCTGGGTCCCTGGAACAGGCAACCTGTCAACATCCCTAGTCATAAAGAAATTTTCCTATTCAAATTGCATCATAGTATAGTTTTTGTTGAATTCTGTCTTCCTACCAAGAGATCCCAGGTTCCAAAAAAGATTATAATCAAGGATCATTTTTTGATCATATTTTTACAATTTTCTCATATCTGTTACAGGCTGAATTGACATACATGCCATTTCTCATCATGTAACAATGTTCCCTTTAACTTGATTACATTCAACATCTCTTTCTTAGATTGAGAAAGTATCCCACATAGGATATAACTGTTCTAACTGAACAAGTAGAAAAGAAGGCAAACTATAGCTTATGATTCTGATGTGTGCAAATTACCAAAATATATCCCTTGGAGAGTTGTACCACAAGCCATTTACCCATCTTTGTCATATTGGGAGCAGGGAGAGTTGCATCCGTCTAGAAGGGAACACAAACAAACAAGCCTGGATCCTCTTTTGCTTCCACCACTTTCTATGTAGGTGACTTGAAGTTCATCATTTAATGATTTATTTATGCATTTTATGTATATGGTGCTTTATCTGCATGTCCATCTGCACAACAAAAGAGGATCCCTTGGGACTAAAGTTACATACAGCTATGAGCTGCCATGTGAATGCAGGGAATTGAATTCAGGACCTCTGGAAGAATAGCCAATGCTCTTAACTGCTGGGCCATCTCTCCAGCCCCAAACTTATCATTTAACATGAGATATTTCTCTGACTGTCGAAATAGGAATAATACTCTATTTCATTAATCAGATAAGTATGTGTCACCTGTTGTATTAAGAAAGAGAGTGAGGAGACAGAGACGGGGGAAAAGCTTATGTTCCCACAAGGCTATCATTGAGGTTAATATAGAAGAAAATAAGTAAATATAAAATACTAGATACTATACTATTGTGATAATTGCTATGAGACAAATGAAAGGGGAGCAATTGGTTGTTCATAAAAGGGGATGGGTATCATGTTTAACAGGAAGGCAGAGCTAAGGTTCCATTTCAGCTAAACTTGAAGAAATTGAGGCAAAGTCCATTAGAAGAGCTTCTCAAAGGTTGAGACCAAGAAGATATTTATAAGTGTAGGTCCTAGGACTTCCTAACACATGTAAGCATCCTCAGATAGTGCTACAACTTCAAGGGTTGTATTCATTTCATTAATACCATAAAAGACAAGCTATTACTTGAAAAAGAGCCTCCCTCAAGTACCAACAGCTGCTTCCTGAGTAGACATGAGAGATGGACTAAGTGAGGATGAGGAATAGCGACGTAGAGTGTGGAAGGCCATGGCTGAGAAAGAGTCGGACCTTATGTAAGCACCAGAAGTCTTTGGGGTACAAATGTGAAGAAAAGTCAGCCATGATGTGGGGAAGAGGAAAGAGAAATAATGACATCTGTATCTAAAAACAGCCATACCAGTTCTCTGGTGGCACGACATGGCAGAGTTTTTATATCTGCTGTGTCAGTATATTAAAGATTCCTTCATTTGCTGTCTTAAAATATCTCCCCAAGATAGCATCCTCCTATTTTTCTTTCAGTGGAACTATAGGTCAAGAGCAGAAACGTTTCTCTTTAGATATGCACAATGTTTTTTTTTTCCCCCCTGGGGTAGGAGCCATAAGCTTCATATGCGCTAACTCCAGTGGGTTCCATGATTTCAATGCAGAGCACTATCCAATAGCAAAATTATGACCACAGCAAATCCATACTTTCATAAATTTAAAATGTCACACCAAGTTCAAATGATTTTTTAAATAGATGTGATTCCACCAACTGAAAGAAACTGAATCTTCATAAGGCAAGTGAGCCTATTTAATTGACTGCTTCAGAGTGTCAAGCAGATGGAGGCATCAACGTCTGTGTGATGAATAGAATTAATAAGGAGTCTTACAGTTTTGCTTTGTTGTTTTGGAGCTGTTTTATTCCAACAAGAAAATAAACACACAATATGATTCTGAGAAATGCACTCAACGCCATCCCCAAAATCCAATTTTTCTCCTTAAAACAATAGTTTAAAAAATATGAAGATAGTAGCAATGCTTTACCCCAGGCTGAGAGCAGAGTTTGCAAAGAACCAGTGATGTATGATCAGCAGCCTGTCACACACAAGCACTTGGGGACAGCTCATGCAGTGACAGCTGGCCAACCTGGAGTATCTGCTTCTATTCCAGATGCTTGGGACCAAGGCAAAAAAAACCCTCAGAACTTCATGAAAGTATTTGACCATTGGCTCCACTGTATAGTATATAGACAGGGAAGCAGATGTTAGCTGGAGTTCAGCAGGTTGCAATTCACTAGCAAAAGGCACATTTGTTGCGGTAACACTATGTACACTGTTCTCCCATCTTTTTACTTCCTTTAACTAGGGTAAAACTGTATATTACAAAAATAAGAGGAAATTATTACAGGAAAATAGTGTGGAGCTACAGCTGGAGATTATCTACTGCCAACCAATCTCTCCAGGCCTGTTTTCTCATCCAAATAGATCTAGGCCAGCTTCAAGTTTACCACCCCAGCCATCCAATAAGAGGATAAATGCAAAAATGCTTCAGAAACTAAAGAGAACGTGGTATGAGGAGTGAGCAATTTCCCCACGTTGCTAAGTTACCAGGAGAATTTCCCTGGAGAAGTGACTACCTCCTTTAGGAATATAAGCAGTCCATGTATTATCATAGCTCCTTGTGAGTGTTGTAAGTGTTCAGTTGCTCTTCAATATTCACATGTTCCTTTTGGCATTCTCCTAATAGATTTTTTTCCCTATTTCAAATGTTTGAAGTCATTGGTCTTCCAACTTGCCATCTTAGTATCTGCCTGGAGGAAATCCACCATATAGTCAAGTTTGTTGACTGAAGAAGGATCTTGATCACAGTTGCACCCTTCTGCATAATGATTTGAAGAAAATACTCCAATATCCAATATACCACAGTGACCCTAAGATAAATTCTTTCATTGGTAAAGTGTGATGAGCTACCCAAGGGTGCAATATCTGCTGATTGTGAGCACAGTTGTCGAAGCTGATTTGAACAGCCTGATTGCTTGTTTCACAGCTGCCAAGTGTATCCATTAGCTCTGGGGAGCTACTGTTACCCTGAATCTTTGGCTGATAAACAAAGTGATCAGAAAATCCTCTGGTAGCCAGCCAAATTTCCAGCCTGAACTTCCATGTGAATCCTAGTAATATCAAGGAAGCTTTTATCCCAAGGACTAACAGAAAAAAAAAATTCTACCAATGGATTTTATTTTTGTCCTGCAAAGGGAAGAACCAAGTGCCCTACCCAGGGCCTGGAAAGGAAGCTGACTTCAGAGATCACACTGATACCTTCCTATCCCATTTTCACAGCAGGGAGGAAAAGGGCTATCACAGAGCAGCATGCTGTTACAACCTTGAATTAATGGACTTACAATAAATCCAAAGCTCTGTTCTGTACAGAGGCCCTGTAACTTCATAAATGAAATGTGAGATAAGAAACAAAACCAAAAAAGCAGCAAAGAAGACAGGAAAAGTATATGGCTAATGTCCCACATTCACTGTGGGAGATTCAGAAGTAACTTACACATGAGTTTATCATTTTTTTATGCCATGATTTGATCCAGAGAACTTAGCAATACAAATCCCAGGATTTCCATCAACTTTCACACACTGTGTGTCCTGGAGTTTCCTGCTGAATAGCATCCATCAAATCAAGAACTATCAGTACCCTAATCAGAGGAGCAGTGTAGTTACATTAGAAGAGCAGGAAGGGGCTGCCTCTTCAGCAGCACGCAACATGTAAAGGAGGCCTGTGTTCTTCAGACTCCTATCATTTTATTGATTGAGAATTTCATAAACACACATAATGTATTTTGAGCAAACTACAGGTTAGTTTGTGTGTTTTTAAGAAGGTCTCATTATGTAGAGTTGGGCGGGCCTTCAACAAACCACCTGCTACTGATGCCTGAGTGCTGGGATTAAAGGTGTGCAACCCCACAACCAGCTCAAATTACACTTTGATCCAACCAGCTCACATTTTTCTCTGCCCTTTTTTCTTCTCTTTCTCTCTTTCTGTTTGAATGGGGGGAAAAAACTTAATTGAACACAAAGTGCTGTTTGACATTTTACCTTGCTAATTAATGGGTTAACTAGTCAGTGGTGGCCCACAATAGCCATTTAATTTGTTCTAGTAATTAATAGAGAACAATAATCCAATATCTATGGTGATATCCTTGCCTAAATAAAGGTTTTATTTTAATTTCACATTTGTAAACTTAGGTAGTATTCATCAGGAACCCATATACCTTCTAAACATGAAATGGCATGGCCAGCCCAGAATTCATTATTTTATCTTTCAATTCTTAGGATCATGGGGTGAGGGAGAACTAAAAGCCAAAAGAGACGTAAGAATAACAAGTTCAACTTGCTCAGTAGTAGAAGAAACCATCCCATCATGGTGCTGCAGAGTTAGTTAACAGCCGCTGGCCACAAGTGAGAAAGAGGTTGCCACACAAGAAGTAGAAAGGTATACCTACAGCATCACTGGAGATGTCCACTTCCCCTGCAGGTTTTCTCATCATTTCACATAACTCCATTCCTACCTGCTCTCTAGTGAATCAAAATGCATTGTATGCATGTATGATATACTCAAAGCATTAATGAAAATATTATAGCTTTATATATAAGCTATATGCAGTTATATATAATATATGTGTATATATACATATATGTAGTTTTAAAAGCTTGACCTGTAACTGCAGCTTGAGAGGCATACTCAAAAACTCCTTCAAAAATCTAACCAATAAATTTATATGTAAAACATCAAGCTGAAGAAATAGAATAGAAGCACAATTGTAACAAATTCTAAATGTGGATTACATTTGGTATTGTAGCACAAATAAATACTGATCATACATTTTAAAATAGGGAATTTCATTTGTTCAAATGGTAGCTTTAAAAGTGTCACATGTTCTTTGCTTAGAATGTTAGGGCATTGTTCTAAAAGCACTCAGGATTCCTCACAGATAAGGAAAAAATATTCAGTGTGTAGTTTTATGAAGCTTGTCCATATTTATTTTAAATGATTTTCTTTTACCTTGCAATAGGGAAACAATATTTTTCCTAGCAATGAAGCCATTCCTCATTACTTTATGTACACAATATATAATGACACCAATTTTTGAGTAAAAATTATGGATTATGATAATTATACCAGTAAGAAAGTTTCCTCTTGCCCTAAGATGCTATACATGTATATTTATCCTATTGCCTCTTAGAAGCTATAAAGTCACCCTTTGATGTGTATAAAGAGGATTATGACTCTCCAACTAATGACATTATTGTTTGTGTGATGCTCAATATAACATTCATCATTTTTGCCTTTTAATATTAAAAGTTTTGCATAAATAGCAATATTTAATCAGTTTTAATACTATAAGTCTACTAATTTTATTAGTTTTCCTTAACCTGAGAACATTGAAAGAACCCTTTCCTCTCCCCAATAAACTGTATTTGATTAGCACCCTGAGTAGACCTCCAAATGTAATTCAGATGCAGTGTCAGACCAAAATGAGCCTAACCTTGTATGACTTAGATATGCATAGCTAATAAATTAATGTTGGGTAATGATTAATAAATATAAGGCATATTTACAACATTAATATATAAATGTTTCTGACTTTAATACAGTTGCACGTAATTGTTTCAGTGGTACAGGTTCCGAAAAGTTTTTTCTTATAGCTAATCTTTGGTAATAAATCTGCCTTTGGAACATAGAAAAACAAATCTTTATGATATGTAATGGACAATTAGATAAATAACATTAAATAAACTAAACAATTAATAATAAAAAATTCTACAACTTCTAAAGAAAACATAGGCAGTACTCAGAAGACATCGGCACAGAAAAGGACTTTCTAAGAAGAACTTCCTGTGTTCAAGAATTAAAGCCAACAGTTGACAAGTGATGCCTCATAAAACTTAAAAGCCCCAGGACAGCTAAGGGAACAATCAACCAAGTGAATAGAAACCCCACAAAGTAGGAAAGAATGTATACATCTGATAGAGAATTAATATTCAGAATACATAAAGAACTCAAAAAAAGAAAGAATGAAGAGAACAAATGGTCCAATTTAACGTGGGCTACAGATCTGAACAGGCAGTTCTCAAAAGGAAAAATAAAGATGCTCAGCTGCAATCAGGAAAATGCAAATTAAAACTACTTTGAGATTTGATCTTTCCCTAACCAGAATAGATAAGATCTAGGAAACAACCAAAAGCAAATGATGGCCAGGGTGTGGGGAAAGGGAATTCTCGTGCTCTGTTGGTAGGATTATGGACAGGCACAGCCATTGTAAAAATCAGTATGGAGAGTTCTCAAAAAAGCTAAAACTAAGCCTATCATATGACCCAGCTATACTACTACTTGGTATATATCCTAAGGACTCAATGTCCTTCTTCACAGATATTTGCTCAGCCATGTTCACTGCCACTATACTCACAAATGCCGGGAAATGGAAGCCACCTAAGCAGTATTCAACCGATGAATGGATAATGAAAATGTGGTACATGTACACACTGAAATACTATTCAGCTGTAAAGAAAAATGAAATAATGAAATTTGCAGGTAAATGAATGGAACTGGAAAATACTATAGCGAGTGACTAACCCAGGCCTAGAAAGACAAATGCCACATGTTTTCTCTTATTTGTGGTTCCTAGCTCTAAATTTTTAGATATAAGTGTATAACCTGAACTAATTGCAGATATCAGAAAAGTAAAAGGAACCACCATAGGTTCTGGGGGGAGAAGAAGCTCTAGAGAGGTGGATAGTAAGACACAGGTGCTATGACGGGAGAAGTGGGTGGGGGTTAGCTGGGATAGAGGAGGAATAAAACATACTCACTAAGGACATTTGAAAAAGTCCTGGGAAAACATCATTTTCTGTTTACTTAAAAGTAAGTATATAACGTGCAGGCATGCATATGTGTGCTTGTGTGCATGCGTGCTTGTGTGCGTGCGTGTGTGTGTATGTGCGTGCGTGTGTGTGTGTGTGTGTGTGTGCGTGTGTGTGCGTGCGCGCGCGCGCGTGTGTGTGTGTGTGTGTGTGTGTGTGTGTGTGTGTGTGTGTATGAGTTTGAATGAAATTATACCTTTGGAATGATAATGCTGTCTGCAAGAGCCATAGACATCTAACAAAAACCCTGGTGCCAGGCATGCAGAACTTCCCTTCAAGCTGACAGTAAGTAGAGTCCAAGAGACACACAAAACGGAACAGGCTACTATTGTAGCCCTTCATTGCCTCCCAGAACTTAAACGTAAGAAACTATTGCTAACCACACCACACTCTTTAGGCATAGGTCTAATAGAGGTAGGGCTGACCTGGAAGCCTCCACCCTGAGGACTATCTCTCACAGTATCCAAAGCTGCTATGCAAGCTACCAAGGGAGACAAGCAATCAGTAGTCCTACACAGCTATAAAACCTATGGACCACAACACTGACCAGTGTAGCAAGATGTCCCCAAGGGTACAATAGTGACACTTATATCTTGAGGCTAACCAACCACCGTGCAATTGGATTAAAGGCCAGCACAATAGGAGGGAATTCATGACAGGCTCTGTAAATCCAGCCAGCTACCCGTAGTTGGTGAGGCCATGAACCCTAGAGAAAAACTAGTGTCATTTCCTGAAACTAGTATAATTTCTAACCACATTCTAAATACTTATCCTTATACCCACAGATAAGTGCAGGTCTCCTCACCCTTTATGAAGGACACCTCTGTTTGTAACAGACGGATACCATTAAAGAAAGCCACACTGGCCATAATGCAGAAAATGACTGTGGAGGGCCCAAGTCCAGTTAACACATCTACAACATAACCCCTACCCCTGAGGTTCAGAGAGCAAAATGGAAGAGGGCATTGAAATATTTTGAGAGCCAGAGGCAGTGAATGTCTACAAGAAAACTGTTCTCTACACCCAACAGAGAAATTGCTCATATGAACTTATAGTGTGGTAACAGCATACACAAAAGTTGTAAAGGCTGAAGTTATTAAAAAAAAAAAAATCTCAGCATAGAGTGAGAAGGTAAGCCTGAAGTTGTACCCTTAGCTTTGGAATGAATGATCGCTGATGGAAGGGAAAGAGTTTTCTTTAAGGGTGTGGACCCGGTAGACTGAGCTCATTCCAGTAGATGGCCATACACCAAAAATATACAGACAGCAGTAATTATCACATGGACTTTAAAAAATATGAGGATACAAAGTTGGGTAGGTACAGAATGGAGGAGTGGATTTGGATGAGCTGAGGGAGAAACATGAATATGATCAAATATAATATATGAAATTCTCAAAAGAATTAATAAAACACATTGCTAAACTATAAGGAAAATTTAGTATGGCATCTAAATATTTCTTGCAAGACTATAATTATATTATTGAGTGGTAAGGAGAGGGAGAACATTCCAAAAATCTACTGAATTAACCTAGAAGAAACTGAGAAGAAATATACCTTTATAGCAGCATCTTTATTTTAGATTAAGGAAGATGGTATTAAATATTTTAAAACCCACCATTGGAAGTTTAGAAAGTAATGTCTCCTTGAAGCTGATGAATGTGAAATCTCTTAATAAGATTTTAAATCTACATTACTGTGTTGATAATTATAAGCAAATGGATATATAACTGAAGTACTTTTATCCAATATGTATTTATAGCAAGTTTAAAATGATGTATTAACCTTTTCCTTTCCTAACTGGTATAATAAGTGTTTCATCTTTCCCAGTTATTGAGACTGAAGAGGGAAATGCATTTATACTAACAACATTGTCTGCTGTAAGAGGGTTTGACCTTCGCTGAGAATGGATGGATCACCAGCTTTCTTAGGCATTATTGGGATCATAATTCATAATCCAAATTAGATGTGTACATCTGAGTGCAAAATGGGCTGTGCAATTCACATTAAATTCTAATCGTATAACATATAAAGAGAACTGAAAATGTGGAGATTCTATTTCTACTCACAAAAGCAGTGACACTGAGATTAAAAGTTAAATATATCTACATTTCTGTGTAATATTTCACTTTAACTTAAACGTATTTTGCTTTTTCTCATGTTAAAAAATACAATTTAGTTTATAGCTCTGTCCCTGCAGTTTAGATTTACAGAACAGAATTCTGGAATTCTGGAATTCAAAGTGCATCAAAGTTTACAGTAGAATAGTCATCTTCCGTAACAATTATTATGTAACTACTAGGGGCTATGTTTTCCTGTGTTGGTTTACAAATGAAAAATATCTTTCAAAGTAACAAACTAAAGTAAATGCAAAAACTGTTAAGTGGTGGAGCTGAACAATTGACTCTATGGAACAACCAGATTGACTCTACCATGCTGCACTGAAATACCCTGAAAAAGATATTAAACACATCTGTGCTGGCTAGTTTTTGTCAACCTCATGCAAGTCAAAGTCGTTTGAGAGGAACAGAGCCTAACTGGAAAAAAAAAAAAAAAAAAAAAAAAAAAAAAAAGCCGTCATAAAATTGGCATGTAAGTATGTCCTTGGAATGTTTTCTTGATTGATGATTGATGAGGTTTGGAACAGTCCACCATGGGTAGTGCCATTCCTAGGCAAGAGGTCCTGGGATATATAAGAAAACAAACTGAGCAATCCAGGAGGGACAAGTCAGTAAGCAACATTTCTCGATAGCCTCTGCATCAGTTCCTGCCTCCTGGTTCCTGCCCCCAGTTCCTGACCTAACTTCCCTGGATGATGGACTGAATCCAAGCTGTAAAATGAAACATGACCCTCTGGCCCCACCAACTTGCTTTTGGTCATTGTGTTTTATCATAGCAGTAGAAACTCTAATTAAGGTATTAAAGAGATGGCTCAGAGGTTAAGAGCACTGGTTGTTCTTCCAGAGGACCTGATTTCAATTCCCAGCAACCACATAGTGGCTCACAACCATCTATAACAAGATCTGATGCCCTCTTCTGGCATGCAGGCATATATGCAGGCAAAACACTGTATATATAATAAAGAAATTTTTTTAAAAAAGGAAACTCTAAGACCATGGTCATGCAAGAACAAGACAGATTAACCAAAGATAGTTGGGAACAGATCACTATAACAAAGCTGGACTACATGGACATTTAAAGACTGTGAAGAATTTACTCTTTAGTTTCAGATGAGTATTTATCATCATTCAAAGACAAACAACTGAGTCATTTTACAAAAAAAAAAATCAGCCATATAGAACTTCACAATTAGGTTTCTTTAAACAAGATCTCGGGGTAAGCTTAAGGCTTACTAAACTGCTTGTATTCAATAACTCCGTGTTTGATATGGACTTTGCCCAGAACCAGCTCACCATGGAGTTCTATCACTGATGATCGATCATTTCCACTGCTTTCATCATTTCTCAGAGAGTTTATGGCTTTGAAATCTTATTCTACTCTTGTTTGGACTAGTCTCTGTATATTTTGCATGCAAAGTTTATATTGCATATAGAAACTTTTCTGCATGTAAGAAAAATACTAAAAATCATGTGTACAACTTCATGAGCTTTGCCCAGTAAACATAGTGATGTAAGCAGCTTCCATGTGAACAGCAGTCAGATCACAAAACAAAACATTCCTGCTTTCATAAGCTGCTTTTACCCATTTGCAAATATGCAAGAGTCATAGAGAATGTGCTATTTTTTAATCTGAGTATTTTCTTTTCTTTTCTTTTCTTTTCTTTTTCTTTTTTTTTTTTGAGGGGGGAGGGGTGGAGTGGAAGCTGAAAGATCAGAGAAGCAGGACAGTCAGCCACTAGCTTATCTCTATGAAATCCTCAGCCTCAAGAGAGCAAATTCCTGATTCCTCATGCCTTATATACCTTTTTATGGCCTGCCATATTTCTTCCTGGGATTAAAGGCATGTGTCACCACTGCCTGGTTCTGTTTTTCTCATGTAGCCCAGTGTGACCTTGAACTCACAGAGATCCAGACGGATATCTGCCTCTAAGATAATAGGATTAAAGGTATGTACCACCACTATCTGACCTCTAGGTCTAATTTAATGACTGGCTCTGTTCTCTGATCCCCAGACAAGCTTTATTGGAGTACACAATATATTACCACATTTCTCCTTTTTTTTCTAAAATAATAAAAGAAGGTTATAACTGCTATGGATATCACTCTGTATGCTGTGAATGTGTTGCTCTTGATTTGGTTGATAAATAATACACTGATTGGCCAGTAGTCAAGCAGGAAGTATAGTATAGGAAGGATAAGCAAAGAGGAGAATTCTGGGCACAGGAAGGCTGAGTCAGAAGCTGCCAACCAGACACAAAGGAAGCAAGATGTAAAAGTACCATGGCAAAAATTAATAGAAATGGGTTAATTTAAGATATAAGAACTAGAAAACAAGAATCCTGCCATGGCCATACAGTTTATAAGTAATATAAATCTCTGTGTGTTTATTTGGGTCTGAGTGGCTGTAGGCCCAGGCAGGACTGGAGAAAACTCCAGCTACATATAACTAATATAAGAAAAACTATATACAATAAGTACAATAAATATATACAATATATACAGGCAATAGATAACGTCGACAACGTCTAGTCCACGTATTTTCATTCAACAATATGCTTCAAGATTCATCTGCGTTGTTCATGTATGTGTAGTTTAGTTTTCTTACTGCTATATGGTATTATACTGCACAAATGTATCACAATTTATTTATAAATTATGTTTTGAATTATAAGATTATTTTGGGGGTAGTACCCAAGTAAATCCATCCTTTACCTTGGAAACTATTTCAACTTTATAATTTAATAAGTGCATGTATTATTTATATTCATCCTATATTAGTGAATGAAAATACAGAATTTATATAATGATAACCCAAACATACTGATATAATTTAACTTGTACCATCCTTTTTAGAAGTTTATCAATAGTGAAGTTAGAATTTCTATGTCCTTAAGTTTAAAGTTAATATTTAAAGATTTAAATATTAAGATAGGACAAAATCTTAAGTGGCAAAACTCAGTACCACCTATATTTTAGATAGTATATTCACTATAGTTTGTAATTATAAATAAACTGACTGGAAACAGGCTGAATTTGTTTCCTTGTTGAATACTTAAATAATTTGAATAAAAGTGTAGGTAAGCATAAAATAGTGGGTAGCAAATGCATAATGTTAGGAAAACATAGATGTCTAATTCTATTTTTAAGATCCATGAAAGAGTGGATTTACAGTGTTCAGGTTAGTCACAAGCAGGTAAAAAATACGAATAATATTACTTGCAATAATACTTTAAACTATGTTGGATTTCCTGTTTGTTCATGTTGGTGAAAGCATACATTCTTTTTCATCATCCTCAAAATCCTTCAAATAGTCAACCAATTAAAATGCATTCCTCTGCATCGATTTCTCTTATCCAAAACCATCACAATGGAAGTATTTAGTTTGAATATGCTTTTGGATATTTACAATCTGCTAAGTCTCCAACTGGAAAATGATACATGCTCACAAGGAAATTATAATCAAATTACATAAGCCAGAAGACAAAAGCTCTTGGGTTTTGTGACTGACTGGCTTCAAGATCCTGTTCCAGTCCTTTCCACAGAGAACACTCTATTCCTTCTGGAAATTGTTTTTTAAATTATTTTCTCACAAAATATAATTATTCAGAACCAGATATACATGAATCTTATCAGTATAACCACACTGAATAGCCACACAAGAATATAGCCACACAAGAATAGCCACACTGAACATAGCATAACTATTCTATTGACAAGGATTTCTAAGGACTGATAAATGTGAACTTTGGCCTAATTTTATTTTATAAAGCCAAAACCCAAGTTTCATCCATGTAAAAAGGTTAGACCTCAAGAGGCAATCACCCCAACCCATCCTGGGCAGAATGTATGGAGCGCAGACTGTGAGGTCACACAAGTAGTAACACACGGGGGAGAAAATTGTGGGCTAGACTTTCTAGTTATTGAGAAATCCTAATCCTAAAAGACAATCAAATAAATTAATTTGTTTACTTATCCTAAATTATTCTGTATACTTATGTATTCTTCAGAATCACTACAGCGTTCGATGAGTTAATGCAAATTATGTACATTTTAATGAGATACTCATGATACAAAGGGGTTTTCTAAATTTTCATTCCTCCACTTTCTTCCACCAATATAACATCACAGTTGTTTTCTGTAAATTTAATGTATTCAGGAGACAAATGTGACCAGATGTATCACCTACACAGCATCCTTTGCACACCACGCCCTCTCAATGTGTGGACTCGACACTGTTTTCCAAGGATCCCCTGCTGCCTGCCTCTCTCTCTAGCTCTACTCAGTAGTTACTAGGATCCTAGATGGTGCTTGCATCTTTGCAAATTTTACCAATCTGTTTTTCATTTATGGATTTCTACTTTCATTCTCTATGCAAATTCCAATCACGCACAAACAAACTCTAAGGAGTCCACCACTTGAAATCATTTATGCAGAAATTCCAGCTTTAGAAAGACAGATGTTCTTCTGTATATAAATTTACTCTCTCTCTCTCTCTCTCTCTCTCTCTCTCTCTCTCTCTCTCTCTCTCTCTCTCTCTCTCTCTCTCTCTCTCTCTCGTGTGTGTGTTGTATTGTGTGATGTTGTGTGTGCACGTGTGTAGGACATTAAAGCAAAGTGGGACTAAGAGAAGAGGTAGGAAGAGAATGAGCTGGAGGAGAAAGCTGGAAGCAGGAAAGGAACTAAAATATATGTGGCCAACAGGGGGTACATCTGGAAGGAGGAATGGGAGCAAGGAGGGAGAAGCAGGAAGGGCGAAGGGCAACACTTGGGGAGAACAAGAATAAAGTGTAATAATATATACGTGTAGAAATGTTACAATCAAACATATTATTGTGTATGCTAAAATTATTAATAACAAATTGAAATTTCTGTTAAGAAAAATCAATGGACATGCTAAAATGAAAGGCTGAAATTTTATGGGATCCCACCCCTAGACAAAGAACTACAGGCAATTAATGACTACTGAGAGAAGGAGTCTTAGTCTCTTTCAGGGATGAGTCTCCTTACAGATTATTCAGTGCAGAGTGGTCTGCACACAATATACACACAGACAATAAAAATTAATTCATCAGATTGTGTTTGTATATTAGTGCATATATATATATGTATATATACATGTGTGTATATATTTGCATATATATACACATATATGGTTCATATACATATATATGTAGCAATCAAAGAAAAGGCTATCTACTTGAGCATGGTGGTATATGAGGATTGGAAGAAGAGTGGCTGGGAGAAACTAGGGGAAGAAAGGGATGGGGAAATTGATATAATACTATTTCAATTAAAATATATTTTAAAATATTAAAAATTTTAAAATTAAGAAATTCTCTATCACCCACCTCCTCTTTCCTAACAATATCTTTCCCTTTCCAAATGTGCTATTAAGTTTTCCAAGAAGTAGATATTTTGTTTTCCTCTTCACCCCTCTCGACTTCATTTTTAGGAATTCAAATTGACTTAATTATAGATAGACTACATCAATCACAAAATCTTACCAACTCAAATCACCTTAATAAAAAAAACTTAAATGCAACCTTTTACAAACCACCTAGCATATCTCTCTACCATACCTTCCCATGGAAATGTGTTCTGCCAATTGTAGATGCAGCAAAAGGCAAATATATAAGGCAAGATAAATAGCATATCTAATTTGGGAAATAAGACCCTCCCTCAGAGTCTCATTGTTGGATGACGAGGTAGATCAGACAATCTTTCTGATTGTCAGTTTGGAATACACATATATTGTTTATAATAGATTTTGTTATAGTATATAAATGCTGAGCCATGGGAGTGGTTTTGAAATCTAGGTGCAGATGAGAATTGTGAAGATTTTTTTTTTTAATTCCTACAGTAATCAAACCTAATGAACTGATCTGGTTTAAGACCTGATGTTCATGGCTAAGAACCACTGGACTAAATTTTTTTTCTTTCATAGTTAGATTTGAATTGTTAAATCAAAAAAAAATATGCCGGGCGGTGGTGGTGCATGCCTGTAATCCCAGCACTCGGGAGGCAGAGCCAGGCGGATCTCTGTGAGTTCGAGGCCAGCCTGGGTTACCGAGTTAGTTCTAGGAAAAGGCGCAAAGCTACACAGGGAAACCCTGTCTCGAAAAAAAAAAAAAAAAAAAAAAAAAAAGCCTTGAACAAATGTTATTTATTGAATAAAATAAGCTTATATTCATTCATAAGTCAAATGTAGCTGTCCTCAAAGATGTCATATAACCCAGCAGGGAAGAAACCAACTCTCTAGTTGTTAGTGCTGGTTTTGTAGAATGTGGCAGGAGGATACAGAGGGTGCACGTCACTCACTGGATTGCAGTAACTCTAGAACTAGTGCTAGGACCTTCTGTTAACTACCAGGTATTTCCTTGGTTTTATTGTTTGAACTCTGGTTCCTTGTGCATCATGTTTTATGGAGGAGAGTCAAGGTGGTGTCTACAAATGCAATTCTGAGGGTTCATATGTGCACCTGCACACTAAGAAACACGATTCTAAACTAATAGCATCCAACCTCCAAATATAGGAAATGACCTTAGTTTTTTTTTTTTTTTTTTTTTCAATGTACAGTAGTCTTTTTGGCTGTTTGCTTTAGGATTTTTTTTCCTTCTAGAAAAAGAGAGGTTGATAAAGTATCATGGATGACTGATTTTTTTAAGCAAGTCTAGCCCATTCCAATCCATAAAGATTCTGTACATGCAGCACAAGAAGATGATACAAAGATATAGAACATTTTGTAAGAGCTTTGAATCTTTGCATATGTTCTAAGAAAAATGCATGCTTGAGAATTTGTGTTATTACTGGTCAGACAATAAGGTATCTCTCTCTCAAGTGCCACAATGAAGAAGGTAAAAGCTTCAATTTGTTGTCATGCTTGCCAATCATTTCATTGGCTAAGGGTGGCAGGTCATCTTGTTCCTGGGTAAGTAGTGACAAATTCAGATGGACAGAGCTGGGCCAGGATCTCATTAATCCCTTCCTCCTATGGTTCACAGGTCTCCATAGTAAAACAAAATTCATCAACAGAGGCTGAAAAACAGTACAATCAGCCTCTGGTTTAATTTGCTGTTGTCTTACGTAGTGAATGTGAGTTATTGTATTTAAAAGGTGTGTTTCTGTTGATCTTTGTTCTTGAGGCTCTGCATCTTTCCCTTACAACATTACACAGGAGGTCTCTTTAGTAACAGAGAATCTGTCTGAGAGAAAAGGCTCTGACCTTTAGCCAAGAGGATGCTTGGAGGATGCAGATCCTGACTCAGAACTGCTTAGAATTTTCTAGAGAAGTTATGTACCTTGGCCATAGGTAAAGAGGGAAGAATGCAAAAATAAAGAGCTGGGACTGCTATCATACTCAGTGAAAGAACGCTACACACACATAGGAGAGGAACAGAACCAAACCAGACATATATGAAAGCAATTATATAATAATTGCCCTAACCACAGACCATCTTGCAGCATAAGCCAGCGTTTGATGTCATGTCATAGAGCTGGCAACACTCAGGCAATGGTAAATGTTGGTGGACGGGGAGACTTTCTGGAAGAAGCATAATTGAAATTGAGTCATTCAAACCCAGTGACTCTCATCTAGCTAAAGATAAAGCTCAGTGGCAGAACACTGGCCTGTGATGTGCATGAACTTTTTGCCCATCCTCAGCACTGTGTATGTATACACAGAGGTAGAAAGATGAAAACATCAGTGATGTTAGATATAATCAAAATTGCAGATATAGAAGAAAGTAAGGTGTAGTCTGTCGACCCAAGAAGACAGGGGGCCAGAAGGCTCCTAGAGTATGGTCAAGTTAAAGTGTGGCCATTGCAAAGACCTGATACAGTCATCTGTGCCTTTCAGTACTATTGGTGATGAACAAAGCTGATGAACAATCTGAAGCTAGATTTATAATGCACTGAAGTGTTCCTATTACTAGATACCATGTGTTGAATGTCGATATTTGACAGTACTCGATTGCTCACAACAGTATAACACAGCAGCTATTAACCATAACCACTGGCCAGAAAACAGTATCAGGGAAGTTAGCCACTCAATAAACAAGCACACAATAAGTTGATCTTAGAACCCATAAATTCACTGCACTCTGCTGCTTTCTCTAGTGGTAGGGATGGTTTGTGTTTGCAATAAGGGAAACTTTAGTCTCTCCAGGTTTCCTGTATTTCTGAGAGGGGTCTGGATTCACGGACCCCTGAAGTATTCCAGTGTTGAAAGCCCCTCCTCTCTGCCTAGACCTGACTTTGTGGTGTGTGTAGCTCGATAGAAAGAGAGGGAAAGGGATAGACAGTTACAATAAACTGTGATGCACACCAGGGTTTATGATTAATAGATGGGTGAATAAACATTTAAAATGTGGTATTGACTAAGAATGTGTCTTTAGTGTGAGATGTTATTGAAGATCCCGCTTCTAGTATTATCCATTGTACACATGACTTGGCTTCTCAAATGGTGTCTGTTTTCTCATCCATTAAAATGAATTTTTTAATAAGCTTTTAAAATATTTACTTCTTAAAACAGTTTTTGAAAACTTACTCTAACTGGTTAATAACAGACAGGACCAAATTCATTTATCATATTCAGTGTGTACCACTGTGTGGGAAAAAAAAATCTCAATTCATCCAAACAGTTCACTGTTGTTTACAATCAAATAAACTAGGAAAAAGTAAATAAGGCAGGGTTAAAACACAAATCTAAAAGGCAGCAGTTTTCAACCTATGGGTCATAACCCCTTTGGGGGATCACATATCAGATATATGCATATCAAATATTTACATTATGATTCATAACAGTAGCAAAATTACAGTTATGAAGTAGCAACAAAATAATTTTGTGGTTGGGTCACCACAACATGAGGAACTGCAATAAAGGGTTGCAGCATTAGGAAAGTTGAAACTACTGCTATAAGAAGACAAAATAACAGGAAATTCTTGCCTGGCCTCTGTATAGGGCAACTCTCAAACGAGTGGCATTCTGACAATTTAAGAATAAAGAACTATTCAATTTAGAATCACAAAGACTTTTTTTTTTGCACCTTACCACATACCTCTTTTAATATTTATAGTCTCGTACATGGAGATTCTTTTTCTACTAAATCATTCATACTCTAAGACAAGGACAGTCTTTGGAGTTCTAACTTCAATCCTAACATCAAACATCAGCATGGTCATTGTACCTACTCAGTTTCTGTAACAGTTGGCCTGAAGGTAGACAGGAAACATTAAGACAATGTTCACTACTATTTTGATGACCATTTTCAAGACTTTGATCGTTTATCTTTAGAAGGGGGGACTGTAGTGACTATAGAGATGGCATAGTTGGTAAAGAGTTTATTCAACAAGCATAAGGAACTGAGTTTGATGCTCAACAGTCAGGTGGTGCTGCGTCATACATCTATAATCCCAGCCCTAGGGAGGCAGAGATGAGGAGCATCCTTGTGGCTTGCTAACCAGCTAATTTCAATGAATTGATGAGCCCTAGGTTCATTGAGAAACCATGTTTCAAATAATAATAATAAAGTGGATAGTGACCAAGATCAAAACCAAAGTGGGGCTCTGACCTCTGCACGTAGGCACACATATACATCTACAAATGTGTTCACACGTACATACACAAATATAAATAAAAATGTTTAACTTACTTAAGAAAATCCCCCTAAAATTGAATACTGTAAATGGATACTAGACATGTGGTTATCAATTATAAGAAAATACAATTCAGTTTTTTTTAAGACCTTAATAAATATTCCATATTAATGTTGTTCACATTTTAATATACTATAAAAGTAGTTATTTCTCTAAAATTTATACTTGTTCACACAAACCTACATACATGTACAGATGTATAAAGTTATTATTCTTGACACTGTGAGATCCGTGTCATTTCTGACATGCTACATATTTTTCTTTGCTTTTTCTCATCCATTCTCCTCCATCTTTCGCCCTTCCTCTTCTGAGACCAATCTGCATGGACTACACTACATCTATTGCTGTCTGTGAACCACAGCTCCTGCTGGTTCCCTGGTGAGATGCACCACTGGACACTGAGAAAGCCAAGCCAGGTGCTGGTAATTTTAGCAACTCCTCTGCAACTGATGCTAGTTTCTGGTTCTCTCAGTGAGAGGCAGCAGCTCCTGTCAGGTGGGCATCCCTGGTAATTTGCCTTTCCACTTTTTGGGGTGGACTCTTTACTCTTGTGCCTTCTGTCCAAGGTGTTCTGACTTCTCCCAGCCACTGCTCGTCTTTGGCCGGCCCTATGCTCCCCTTTATTTTCCTAAATCTTACAGGTTTATGACATTTGCACTTCCTCACTAGGACAAACAAATCTATTTTACCAAGATCCCCAATAAAATGCTTACATCTACCCAGAAATCCAAAACACATCGAGTCACAAAGCATCCTGAACCTTAAGCATATGCTAAGTGTCTGTTTCTGTGGTTGAGTTTGTCTTACACTAACACACAGTGTATGTGTTCTTAATTATAAAGCTGCATACTAAAGTCAGATCCATTTCCTTCTCTCAAGTAAGAGATTTCGGAACACAGCAGCAGGAACAATTCATCCAAATCTTCTATAAACTGAAGCAGGGGAATTGCTCAGGTGATAATTACACTGAGTATTTGTCTATCCCAGGACTGCTATACTAACTCTGGTCTCTTGAGGCACAGGCATATAGTTTTAATATGCTATACTTTTCTGGTAGTAGATTGTGTTCATAAGTACTAGAAAGTGTAAATAACTTTGTAATTCTTTTCATCCCTGGAAGAACTGTTCCCAGAGATAAATGTTGAAGTTGCAAAATAAATACATCTTTAAAAATGTATTCCCTGGGTTCTCTATTTTAGAAATGTTGCTAAAGAAGTTATTTCTAAATCAGTAACTTCTTTTATAATACAAATATTCAGAATATGACTTTCTCCAAAGTACTGTAACAAACAGAATTCCTTATTTTGACTATGCATTTTTTAGGTAAAACATAATAGAGAAGATATTGATTTGGCAAGGATTTTCTTCTAAAATAACCCAACAGGCCTTTAAAACAAAAATCTCACAAGCATACATTTCCCCATTCACACTGCTGTCGTCATGGAGACCAATCTCTGGCACATTTGATGGTGTAACCTACACATCTTTCTAGCCTGGAAAATTCCCTTGTTGTCATGGAAACTGCCAGTCACTACTAGCCTTTCTATTCTTTGATGCTCCCATAGATACCACTGAAATTTCAACTGTGATTTTCCCACTCTCTAACGATCTTTGGGTTTTCAGACAATGCTAGAAAGAAAACAAAATAAAATTTCTGGTACCTTTCAACTAAATATACAATTATTTCCACCCACAAACCCTGCAATAAATACAGCATTAGGACTAATTTGATTTACTGAAATCCTAGGTGATCCTTAAGGATGTTTGTTTAGGCACTCTGAAGAGTTTAATAAGAATGATTATTTCCCATATCACGTAAAAAGAATAAAGTCATCAGAGTTATTAATCTTGTAATGAATAAAAAAAAGCTGTCAAACAAAGAAAAAACTGACTTCACTGGACTTTAAAGTCTACTCCCTCTGGAAAAATATTACAAAGAAATTTCAAAATGTTAAGTCTCCTGAGAAAACTCAATGGAGACGTTACATCACATCCCACTTTGTGTATAAAAATAAACCCACCACTTAAAAAAAAGATGGATAGAAAAATGATGATGAAAATTTGGATCACCAACTTCTCATAGAACCGTGGGAGACCTGGGAACAGTAAGCCTGGATTTCCATGTGGCTACTCTCTGCTTTACCTTCATCCTGATGATCACCAGTCATGACAACACTCATTCGAAAGAAACAATTATCCCTCATATAAAATAAAAATGTTTGCCACTACCATGACAGCCACAGATACTTGTTACTTTTAAATTATGCTAAGAAGAGGATCTAGGCATAGAATTATGAAATAGTGATAGATTGGCTATTAATAAAATTAGTAATGATTCTTGGACTTCTGGATTCATGAAGAAAAAAACATGAAAGTGGTTGGGCTATTCTGTAAAACAGAGAATGTAAGGAAGACACACATTCAAAGGACTGAGGCAGGAGAATGCATCGGAGTAATTCTAGAAAAGGCTGGTCATCCATATAATAATATACCTGGTAGGATACTAGATATTATAGGTACAGATAATTAACTTGTTTTCCATATCACTAATAATGGTAATCCCTTATGAAATTAATGCTTTATAATATTGTTCATCATACAATGCCAAATCAGTCATTATATATTTGGCCTATGGATGAATCCATGGGTAGGCTCCAAAATGCTAATTTGTAGAAACAACTTTAACATTCCCAAACCAGAGAACACATGATAAAATTTTTCAAGAAAATGACAACATTCTATATGTCAGTTAGATTCTTACTTTACTATGTAGCTGACTGATAGCTGTACACAAATACTATTTCTTTGCCACATCAGTGTAATCTTCTATTAGCAAAGAACACATGCTGAGTGACAGTCTGGGTCATGGTCAGTATGTCTGGGTTTGTTCGACCTTCTCCATGAAAGCACCCACTCAGCTGATTACTTGAGCACTCTGTAGGATTACTGAGCATAGGAAAATGAGGTAGGCTGGAGCCTCTTGGAAAAGAAGTAGAGTACTGACAAATCAGTAACCTATGAGTGTATGCAGAGACAAATTTAACTCAGGTTGACCAACTTGCATGGCTTAGGAGAGCAGTGCTTCTTGTAAGCAAGTAAGAAACTTCAATGGCCTCTGGAACCTCTGGTTTAAAGAAAACAGAACACTAGCCCAGCCGGTGGGCAAACTATTTAAATGGGTAGTAGACATTATCTGTGGGCAAACCTTCAGAGAAAGAGCTATATGGACAGACCCACATATAGCTAAAGGGACCAGACCTTAAATGGCTCATCTTTATTGACATCATCATGGTATTTTATATCTCGAAGTTGAGTTTATGAAGAAGTCTGAAGAGCTAAAATATAGAAAAACAAGACTTCAGATCTGCATGAAAAGACTGCTGATGCCATTTTTTTCTCAAATTAAATACTTAGTACTTTGTGGTGGTAATCTAATTGTACTGAAATGTGATTTTGATTGTATGTTAATAAATAAAGTTGTCCGGGGGTCAGAGCTATTAGAGCCATAGACAGAGTGTGGCGGTGGTGGCACACGCCTTTAATCCCATAGATCTCTGTGTGTTCAGGGATACAGCCAGCATTGGAGACATATGCCTTTAAGACCTAGGGGGCTGTACATTCAGACAGTGACGAGGCAGTCATGTGTTTGGGTTTACAACCAATGAGAAGGCAGAATAACATACTATAAAAAAAACGAACAGACAGGAAGTAGCTTTCTTTTCAGGAAGCTAGGACACCGCAGGCAGAAGGGTGAGATTTTAGCTCTGAGCTCTGACCTCTCGGCTTTCTCTTTTACATTGTTTCTGTGTTTCTTATTTAATAAGACGGTTAGTTACATCAATAGTACTTACCACTTTACTTCTGGTATAAAAAGTATCATGTTTTAAAACATTCATATCCCTTGTTGTTTTAACTAAGCATTACTTTTTATTAAAATATATACACTTAAAACTATATAAGATGTGAAATGATTTTAAATTAGGCCTTAGCAATGCATCTCACCTCAGAAATACTCTGAGGTCACTTCCATTGTGATCTACTTTGGCCAGTTTTTCCCCTTAGCATAATCAACATCTAAAATCAAATATTGTCTCTAGAGATAACCAGTTTTATCATCAAAAGGCATATCCATCAAGATACATACTCACTTCACCATCTAGAAAGAAGGAACCTCAACTGAGAAAGTGATCCCATCAGACTGACCTGAAGACAAATCTGTAGGACATTTTCTTGATTAACGGGTGACTTAGAATGTCCCAGACAACTGTGGGTGGTGCCACCACTGTTTGGTGGCCCTGGGGTGTGTAAGGAAGCAGGTTAAGCAAACTACAGAGAGTAAGCTAGTAATCACCATTCCTCCATGGCCTCTGCTTCAGTTACTACCTCCATGTTCCTGCCTCCATGTTCTTATCTTGCCCTGATTTGCCTACATGGTGGACTATGACTAGGACATGTAGCCAATTAAGCCCTTTCCTCCCTGCCAAAAAAAAATTATACATACTCACTAGAGCATAGATAGATAGATAGATAGATAGATAGATAGATAGATAGGTAGGTAGATAGGCATGCATGCATAGACACACACACACACACACACACACACACACACACACACACACACACACATGGATATATATAAAATCCCCTGCCTCTGGATAAAGAACACATTTTACACATTATGTTCACTTGCTCTACTCAAGTGTACCTTATAAATGGGTATTTTCATCCCATTCTCCAATAACTTTTCCATTGCCAAATAATATTCTTTGGACAGCTCTGGTTCTAAAAAAATTGAAAGGTTCTTTGCCTGTCTTCAAAGAAACCACCATAATCAAAGACGTGGTCATCTGGGATTTCTGCAATGCAGGCAGGAAAATCTTGTCAACAACTAACCTATGTAGTTAGATAAGGAAGAGAAGAGTGAGCATTGGTTGCTGGGGTTGGGGTGGGAAAACATTGTAGTGCCTTGTCTTCTTGCTCACCTTTTATGCTTTTTATTTTTACAATCTCATATGGAAACATATGCTGCCATAACATACATAAGAGGAAAAGAAGCAAAGAGCGTTATTTTATTTTTCAAAAACAAAAAGTATAAAATCTGGCCACCTAATCACTTCTGCCTGAGGATCAAATAAAGCTTGCACTATGAGGAAAACAGAATATAAACATCTTTTAAAAACAAAAAGAAACTTTTACAATACATATTTCCCCATAAAGTTTCTGAAATAAAGCCAGCATGGAATTTTCTGTATTATCTCAGAATCATAATTTAAGATGCACAAAGAAAATTCAAGGCCAATAAGAAAAATCCCTTATACAACACAAGTCATCAGTGCTAAGGCAGAAGTTAATCCATGATCTTGTCATATATACCTATTTCAGCCTTTAGTGTCGATGATATAATATATTGGTACCTAAACACGTTTTATTGGCCTCTAAATTCATGACGGTTCTTAAAGATATCAGGCAAGGGAGACTTTAGTTTCAGAGTGAAGTCATTTAAAACTCAACAATGACAAAAGAGAATTTTTGTTTTCAATTTCCCTAATGTGGCTTCAGTGCCCCAGGAGAGATTACCCAAACTGTTTGGAGAAATGTACTTTTTGCAGTCAGAGCCCAGGGATCAACAGTCTACTCTTTTTCTGAGAAATCAAGATGAAAATCCCAGGGACTTACCTAATGTGAACAGATTGGACCACTTGAAAAGTATCAGTCCCCACTGTAAGAATTACAGCAAGTCAACAGCTCTTTACGGCAAAAGCAAGGAAAGAGGAAAACGATACGTGATTTAATGAGAGGTGACCTATTTGAGGAATGAGGCATTTTAATTTCTAGCCTGTGCTGTCTAGTACAGGCACAGCCACCCCATTACAGGCTAACTCTACTTGAACTCTTTTTATATTTGTTTAGGCACATACTTTAGGAAGATTCTACAGTAGCAGTTTTCCACATCACTCTTTTCAAAGGGTCTTTAGTGTTAGTAATGGTGTTGGCAGAAATCTCAAGACTATCTAGTATTGACTCTCATGGTGTTACTAGTAATCCACTCTTACTCTGATCTACAATGAAAAGGAGCAAGTTGGACAAAGAAAAATACAATGTTTACAGTTTGAGGAACAAAAGGACCACCAAAGAGTGGAAGTGTTTGAAAGGATTAGAAGGATAAGGAAGTGAGGCATTGTTGGAGGAAGTGTGTCATTGTGGGGTGTGGATTCGAGGTTTCAAAAGCCCACCCTAGACCCAGTTTCTGTGTGTATGTGTATTTTATGTGTCCTTTTTTCTGCTTTCTTCTGTGGATCAGGATGCAGCTCTCAGCTACTTCTCCAGCACCAAGCCTGTTTCCCACTTGTTTGCTCTCGGGCATGATAATGGACTAAGCCTCATTCTCTCCTTTATAAGTGCTGCATTGGTCATGGTATATCTTCACAGCATTAGAACAGTGGTTAAGAAAGTTAGTTACCCCTCTTCTGGCGTTGTTGGCCAGTGGGGTCCTATAGACTCACAAATTATAGGTTATTAACATTGTTTTTGGTTATCCCTCAGTAAGACCCCATTGCTGGAGACATCACACACTTTAGTTATCGAACATGAAAAAATAAAGCTGGTACTGACCTAATGTTGGGGAATAATTTTAAGGTGTGTTACTTTTGTTTATGGTGAATTTGTTTAACTTTGTGAAGCTGTGTTACTGTGTATAAAATACCTGATAGTCTAGTAAAGAGCTGAATGGCCAATGGCAAGACAGGAGAAAGGATAGATGGGGCTGACAGGCAGAAAGAATTAATAATAGAAGGAGAAATCAGGAGAGGAGAGATCTAGGAGTGAGAGGAGGAGGATGCAAGGGGCCATCCATCCAGCTACGCAGCAAGCAATGGAATAAAAAACAAAGAAAGATATATAGGATAAAGGCAAAAGCTCAAAGGAAAAAGGTAGACAGGATAATTTAAAGTTAAGGGAAGATGGCAAGAAACAAGCCAAGCTAAGGCCAGGCATTTATAAGTAAGAATAAGTCTCCATGTGTGATTTATTTGGGAAATGGATGGCAGGCCCCCCAAAAGAGTAAAAAAAAAAAAAAAAAAAAAAAACAGCCTTAAAGTTTTATTCCTACTAGCTAGCTTTTACAGTGCTGGAAGCTGCTATGCAAGTTATCATGAGGAAAACATCAATCTTATCAAGCCTTGTGACCTGTAAGCTATAATAACTCCTGGCCTGACAAAATATGCCCACTGGTGCAATGGTGGCATAAAAGTCATGGGAGTAATCAAACACTACTTATGGGATTCAAGGCCTGCTTCTCAAGATGGAACCCATAGTTTCCACTATTAACAGGGCCGGGAACCTGCAGGTGGACAGACCATAGACCCTAGGAAAGAGTCTACTACTATTATTCTGCTAAATGGACATTCTCAAACCAAGTCCTAATGACTTATCACTATATCCATAGATAATTATTATCTCTCAACTCTCATTACAGAAGCTTCATTTTGCAGTAGACCATGAATAACATAGAGACCCACAACTGGCCAAGGTGTAGAGAATAAAAGATTATGGAATACTCAGCCCTAAGTGGGACCTACACATCATATCTCCTCCCAACAAAGTTCAAGGCACTTTGAGAAGGATGTGTTGTAGCTGTAACCAACTGTCTTATTAAATAAGAAACACAGAAACAATGTAAAAGAGAAAGCCAAGAGGTCAGAACTCAGAGCTAAAATCTCACCCTTCCTCCTGCTGTCCCAGCTTCCCGAAGGAGAGCTATATCCTGTCTGTTCGTTTTTTTTATAGTATTTTGTTCTGCCTTCTCATTGGTTGTAAACCCAAACACGTGACTGCCTCATCACTGTCTGAATGTACAGCCCCCTAGGTCTTAAAGGCATATGTCTCCAATGCTGGCTGTATCCCTGAACACACAGAGATCTATGGGATTAAAGGCGTGTGCCACCACTGCCACACTCTTGCTATGGCTCTAATAGCTCTGACCCCCGGGTAACTTTATTTATTAACATACAATCAAAATCACATTTCAGTACAATTAGAATACCACCACAATGTGTGGAAAAGATTAAGAGAAAAAAGCAGTGGGCAACTACAATGAAACACTGTTTTCTGAACACAGTGGCACAGTTGCAGAGGTTGTAACATCATGCACAAGATCCTGACAAACTCAAATCAGACAGAATCCTAGCATAGAGAGGGAAAGTGGGACCCAAGTTCTACCCTTTGCTGATGAGTCATAGGCAATAGACAGCTACTAGGTAAGGAGGAGTCAGTTTTCCTTAAGGATGTAGCTCCTGGCAAGCAGACCACACTCCCAAAGAGAGTCCATACCCTAGAACGTTTAGAAAGCACAACTATAACGCAAATGTTTTTGTTTTTGTTTTCATTTTGTTTTTAAAAGAAGGCACATAGTCGGGAAGGTATGGAGGTACGGGGGAGTCTTGGAAGAGTTTGGAGAGGGGAATGAATAAGATCAAAGTAAATTATATAAAATTATAAAAGAATAAAAAGATTATCTTTGAAAAATATTTAAAAATAGGAGATGGCCTCATCACTATCACCACCTGAAGTTCAATACAAAGTAAATAAAATATTTTGAACGAAACATTAGTAAACTACCTACATATACATGTTCAAATATACATATGTATATACATATACACATATATACATATGTGTATTATATATACACAATTACACATGTTTGTATATGAATGTATGTAAAGGCATATATGAGATGTATGTAATGATATAGATAACAATATCAATAGAAAGATGTGTATTTATAGGCAAAGCAATAGATAATTCTCACTGAAACAGAAGAAAATCAATAGCAAAACCATAAAGTATCCATTTATTTAAGAAAATTTTTTTTAAAAATTAAAGAGGAGAGGAATAAACTACTTTTGTGACATTTATCCTTCCATAAACAACAATTTTTTTATAATAAACTTAACAGCTAATTCTGTAATTTCCCTCATCCAAATCCACTATCTCAGCTTGTAGAATCTAAAGTTGCCTTTTTGGGGGAGGGGGTGTATTTTTGTTTTTTGAGACAGAATTTCTCTGTGTAGCCCTGTCTATCCTGGAACTTGCTGTGTAGACCAGGCTGACCTCAAACTCACAGAGATCCACCTGCCCCTGCCTCTTGAGTGCTGAGATTAAAGGTGTGTACCATTGTGCCTAGCTTGAAGTTACCTTTATAAGAGGTCTCTAAATTTCAGCTTTCATCATTTGCAGAGCTTTCTCTTCAGATCATTCTGAACACAGAGCTCATATTCCATGTTTGGATAAAGACAAGATGCTCTTTCTTCCAATTCCTTAAATACAAAGCAACATCTCTCATCTGGACATAGTTTATAGCTACAGAATTCTCATGAAGAGATGATTCAGCAGATTCCTACTGCATCTTGACTATACGCTTACCACTCTTGGTCACCAGCTAGAAAATTCCTAAAATGTCAGTGAGTTGGTTTCATATCTTCAGACTCACATTAAACACTGCACTACTATAAACCATATACTAAGCTTAGACGTTTAGTGAGCAGTCTTGAGGAAAACCAGAATGATCATTGTATTGGAGCTCCAAATGCAGCAAAGGAGATATTAAATGCTAAGCTGCACATGATTGTTTCTTTTCAATTGCATTGCATTAAATGCTACAAAAGAGGGGAAAGCACACAGTGCCAAAAGACACTTCCTATTGAGTGCAGAGAAAATTACAGTTTGAGCAAAGATTAAAAGAAGATGTGGAATTGGCTAGAACAAAGGAAGCAACAAAAGAATGAAGAGACAAGGATGTTGAGCTACCAGGCTTGGTATATTTATTAGGCAGCATCAACTGAACAGATTATGAATTTAAAAAAGCAAACATTCTCTATAACCTTAATGATTACAAATTACCCTCATATGTCACTGTCATCCTCCTTAAGACCAGCCATCCCTGGACAAGAAAGGGGAAGGAAAGTAATATGAGCACCTTTTATACAGTAGGTCTCTGTATTTCTGTTAGCTGATTGATCCTCCCAATACACCTGGGATAAGACTCATGCTGATGTTAGTCCTGTGTCACAAAGGAAACTACCTAAACAAATGGGGTTTCTTGTCTAGAACCAGAATTCAAGCTTAGATACGTATTTCCACGGTGACACTTAAGCATCTGTGCTATCCCTTACATCTTGGGAAGAAATACCAGAAAAATGTATAATGAGTCTCATAAAATATCACCTTTTTTTCAAAAAGTACTTTCTTCATTAAATAATTTTACTGTTCACATACTCTGACTAAAATTTGTTTTAATTTTTTTAATGTATAGATGGAAGGATCAAGATTTATTAAGCAGTATTGGGACTTTTCTCTGAAGAATACTAAGAAGGTGAAATAAATACATTCTCAAGAAGCTTAATAGGTTTTCCAATTAAACATTCAAATTTTATTATTATGCTGAACCATTCGATATTGCTGGTATTATTTAGGCAAACAATATTATTTAGGCAAACGAAAGTAGTGTTTCTTATAACTCAGTCTAAAATTGTACTCATACTGAATATAAAGAATTCCTGTGGGCAATAAAAGAACATTAAACTTTTCTCTAAATCCTTCTCATTTTTAAAGAGACAAAGTGTAATTATTTAAATATTTAAGGAACATGTTAAAATTCCATACAATGGTATTTTCAAATGGTAAATTTTCCAACAGAAAGGCATCAAATAATGAAGTCTGATAAAGAGGAGAACATGAAGGCAGAAGTCATTGATACAGACAAGGGTGGCTTGGATGTGGACACTGAAGAACAATGCAGAAGGATGAGCTGAGCACTGGGAACCACAGGTACAAGGTCAACAAGACTTGATGGCAACTAAAATGAAAACAAGCTAATGAAGAGAGCATAACTCCAGAAGTTACACAGGCTGTGGTGAACTAGAGGGTGTAACTCAGACGCAAATACTGTACCACTTAAAAAAGAACCTTTAGAACTGACAATATACACGAACTCTGGTTAGAGTGGAAAGTATGTGAGTCTACTTTAAAGAAAAACAAAAAAATACAAGTAGAAAGGTAGACTGAGGCACCATTGGATGAGAAGGCCCAAACCCGTGTAGTCAGGAGCTGAAGTGGGAAAGTCTATAGTACAAGACTAACACATATGAAGTAGACAACTAAAGTTTCTCAAATGTGCCTTGGCTCAGGATTAGTGTTTGTTCACCTCAGCCTCTTAGCTTACAAAGCCTGGTGCCTGTATCACTCATTGTCTAAATTCTATTTCTGTGAGATGTGGCTTTAAATCATATCTCTAACAATCATTTTCCATGTGTTGTGAGATATTTGATCACACTGTATAAAGATGTGTCTTTGTCTTCCTCACCTATCTAAGGCACTTTCTGATTGGTTTAATAAAGAGCTGAACAGCCAATAGCTAGACAGGAGAGGATAAATTAGACTTTGCGGCAGAGATAAGAACTCTGGGAAGAATCTGAGGTGGGGGATTCACCAGTGAGATGTGGAGGAAGTTGGTCGTACAGTACTGAGAAGAGGTAATGAGCCATGTGATAGAATGCAGATTAACGTGAACAGGTTAGTTTAAGTTTTAAGAGCTAATTGAGAACAAGCCTAAGCTAAAGACAAACTTTTATACTTAATAAGAAGTCTCCATGTCATTATTTGGGAGCTGGTGCTTGAAAGAAGGACTAGCTACATTCATTTATCTTTTCCAGAAAAATATTACTATCACTTATCTCTAATTCAGCAGAACTTTCTTTATGTTTCCCAGGACATATCACCTCTATCCACACTATAGTTAACTCTGTGTATCTGAGTTTTCTGTGACTCTTAGCAGATCATGTCTAAATTACATTTGTACACTACACGGCATGAAGAAGAGAATTTAAGGTATGTTATTTGAGACTAACAAGATGAATTAGAGGTGGAGGCATTTGCTGATGTGCTTGATGACCTGAGGTCAATCTCCTCACCCCACAAGGTTCAGGAGAGAACTAGCTAACTCCTGACATTCCACAAGGTTCAGGTTCAGCAGAGAACTGACTCCTGAGAGTTGTCTTCTGGCATCCATAGAATATACTCCTGGAATATATGTGCCTGCACATACACACACATGCACACACACATTCATGCACACAAAAGTAAAATAGAATGTTAGCTAAAAGTTATTCAACTAACAATACAATTCATATCAAAGAAATGGAGAAATAATTAAATATCTTAGAGTACACGTTTAATGTAAACTACACATCAGTGTGGGAAGATAATTGGCCTGGAACAATATAAATTTAAATAGAGAATGAATAATTAAATATGTGTTTTCTAGGAAAAATTACATATCTGTTTCTAATTGGCCAGTGAGATGAATGTGTCAAAATCAACTGGGCAGTACTGAGTCCAGAAGACTGCGGTAAGGTAGAAGTAAGGGAGTGAGAAAAGGTAAATTGACTTTTTGATCTGTTGAAGCTTCTGAAACATTTAGCAGAGTATGCACAGATGTGAAGTATGAGTGGGATCCCATCTCAGTGTGTACTCACAGATTTGAACCAGCATAGTGAAGTGAGATGCATTGTATACTGAAAAAACAATAGCAAATTTTTTTTTTATTTTTATTTTTTTTTTGGTTTTTCAAGACAGGGTTTCTCTATGTAGCTTTGCGCCTTTCCTGGAACTCACTTTGGAGAACAGGCTGGCCTTGAACTCACAGAGATCCGCCTGCCTCTGTCTCCCAAGTGCTGGGATTAAAGGCGTGCACCACCACTGCCCAGCTAACAATAGCATTTTTTATTCTCATGTTGCAGAAGAGTGTCTGACCTGAGCTGGAAAAAAAATAATAATGAGGACTTCAAAGGACAAGGGACACTCTGGTAGTCCCATCTCAGAGTGTCTGGGAAAGGTTTTGGTAATGCTTCAGTTGAGGGCTGAGTATCAAACAGAAGGGTAAAAATACTTGAAAGGAAAAGTGTTAAACTTCTGTAAATCTGAGTCCTTCTAAATTGTGTGCCAAGCCAACCATGTCCACAAAAAGAGAAACTTATCTGCAGATGCTGAATGTCTAGACTGCACAGTTCTTTTCATGCACATGATCAGGAGGTTCTTAGTATCATTTCATCCCCAACTCCACATAGCAACTCCATCACTAACATGGTTCTGGTACAATGGCCTGGAATAAACAAATTCCAAATGGCCTTGGGTATTGAACAGTTGGCAACAATACACTATAGCACATTCAGATCATTAAGTTCCATGGAAACCAACATGCGACAGACATCTCAACACTACAATCAATTCTCTTTCCTCACACATGAGAGAACATTTGTACAAAAAACAAAAACAAAAAGCAAACAAAAAAAAAAAAACAGGAATTTATAATCCAGGATCCATATTCCCCTGAAGGATTCAAGGTAGCCCACAGGGGTCTGGGCCCTCTGCTTTGTAATCGTGAAAAAGTTTTCTGTGCATGTGCACATATACCTTTTTATGACAACAGACTCACTGGTTTCCTTCAACTTTTAAATACAGGTAGAAATTTAAGATATTAGAAACTACTGAACTTTAAAAAGGAAATCAAGACACCAGAGTTCACAGAACATAAGGTTTCTTACAGCTGGCAAATGAATAATGAATTTCAATGGACTTAACCTTTTATGTAAAATACTTGATTTTCAACATATAAGAAATATGTCTACAATGCATATGTAAAATACCTCTACAATTTTAAATGTAAAAAATCAGGAAACTAAATGGTATACAAAAACTACATAGCTATATGTAGTTTTTAGTATATATGTAGTTATTAGTTAAGTTATACTTAACTCCAACCATAAAAACATTTTAAAAAAATCATTCATTACTGAGATATTTTTAAATTTCAAAATACTTGCCATTCTCCAAATGTGCACAAAGTAAAACACATTGGGTAAATATTATGTGTAGTTTGTAAAGATACATAGAGATGACAAGGCTCCAAAATAATTATGAACTATTATTATTATTATTATTATTATTATTATTATTATTCCTTGTATGGATATATTAGTCAGCCAAAAATGGGCCCCTTTCAGATTTCTTTTGAAGATTCATCAGTTGGAGTTTAGTTTATAGGTTCCTATCTTAGAATTTCTGTTGATTTGAGGAGACACCATACCACAGCTACTCTTATATAGGAAAACATTTAATTGAGGTGGCAGCTCACAGTTTCAGAGGTTTGGTCCACTATCATCATAGTGGGGAGCATGGCAGTGTGCAGGTAGACATGGTGCTGGCTACATCTTGATCAGAAGGCAACAGGAAGTGGTCTCAATTTCGCACCAAGCAAAGCACATATGAGACCTCAAAGCCTGCCTCCACAGTGACACACTTCCTCAAGCACGGCCATACCTACTCCAGCAGGACCACACCTCCCAATAGCGCCACTCCCTTTGAAGGTCATTTTCTTACAAACCACCACAGTGCCTAAGATGTCCTCATATATCTTAGCCTTTTTAATGACACAGAATCTGATTATGCCACTGGCTTTTTTTTCCCCTCTAATTTGTTATAAAGGTTTCCCCTAAAATTTAGAAATAATTTTAAGAGAAAAATCAAATTTGTCCTTTGAAAACACTTAAGTTAATATACTCTCCCCCAGAAGGTTACAGTGTCAACAAAACCTTCACCTCCTCCCACTTGGCATCACGAACTCTGCCTGAGAAAGCCAAAATTAAGACAGCCAAGGAGGCTGGCACATGCCAGCAGTGACTTACAATTTTGACGAGATAAGAGTTGGCCAACATGCATGGCATTGGCATAACACAGCGTGGAGGGCACTGATGTCATCTAGTATTCAAGGACTGGGCCTGCTGTGCCTCCTGCATCCACCATATCACATACCACTCTGATTGGAGAGTTGTGCTGCCCCATTGCCCGCAGCATCTCTGCCAAGATGCAGACTTTTCCCAGTGATCTTCCCACCCCTTCCCACTCTCTTGCAGGGTTCCTTCCCAGATCCAGCATCTCCATGACCCTTCCCATGTTCCTCATCTGTATTTCCATCCCTTGATACAACTTGGCATTTAACTATAGGGCTTCCTATAAAAATATCTAGCAGCCTCAGATATAAATGCTTGTCTTTCCCAAGGAGTTGTGAGATCCTAAAGCATCTTGGAAAATGGGAAATTCTAAGGCCTCTGCATATGGTTGAGAATCAATTGTATACAAAAAGTGAGATATGAGAAAAAAAAAAACTTTTGACTTTCTTAAGAGAGAATTCTTATAAACAGATATCCCCATACTGAGCTGCCCCATGATGTCATTCAGTCCAGCTCACTGTCCCAAACAGCTATAGGATTTCACTCATGAAACACTGGTACCAAAGTAAAGGATAAATTTCATTGGCTATTTACCTTATGACTTTTCTAACCTAAAGAAATTAATGAAAGCTTACTCAAAGATCCTGAATAGACACCAAAATGCTGATTGAAAACTCTAGCTTAGATCATTCTGTAGCTAGAGTTTTTTCTGGTCCTGCCTGGCCCACAGTCAGGACAAATCTCTCTAACCCGCCAATCCCACAGCAGCTCAGATCCAACCAAGGAAACACACAGAGACTTATATTACTTATAGACTGTATGGCCATGGCTGGCTTCTTGCTAGCTGTTCTTATATCTTGTATTAATCCATTTCTATAAATCTATACCTTGCCATGTGGCTCGTGGCTTACCGGCATCTTCACATGCTGCTTGTTGTGGCAGCTCAGCCTTCTGCTTCCGAGAATTCTCTTCTCTGCTTGTCCTGCCTATACTTCCTGCCTGGCCACTGACCAATCAGTGTTTTACTTATACAGAACAATATCCACAGCATCATTCTTTATCATCAGCATCAGAAACTCTTCAGAGGTGCACAAAACTTTTGGACAAGCTCCCTGTCAATTAAAAATGACTTAAAGTTTGTTTGCCATTAGTTTCTCATCAAACTGAAAAAGAAAATAAAAATTGTGTCAAGTGTGTGAATAAAGGAGGGATGGTGAGATTGGTAGGGATGGGGGAGAAAGAGGAGCAGACTTGAAGCTAGAGAAACAACAAAGAGGAGCCCACATTCTTTGGACAACATAAAGCTGGAGGGGAAATGTCCCGGTTTCGTCTGTGACAAGAACATTTACTGCAGAGACTAAGTGACAGAATTAATCTGAACCTGAGCAGCCAGCAACTGGAAATTCCCCTTAGACATAGATTTGGGACTGTACAAGGAAGAATGGGGACAAATCATGTGACAACATGTCCAAGAAAATTACCTAGGACAGCCAAAGTAGAGAAACACGAGATGACAAACGAGTTAAGAGAACCTAGTATGCTGCTTTGAAGAAGACACATTGAAAATTATACTTAATGCCAGGATGGATAAAAAAAATATAGGACCATAAGAAGGAGTTAGGCAGATAGGTAAAAAACAATTCTGTCAACTGAGTTCAGCTCTGTTGAATGACAATGTCCCCATAGCCTCATATGTTCGAATACTTGGTCCCCAGTTAGTGGAACTATTCAGGAAGGGTTAAGAGGTATGGTCTTGTTGGAGGAAGTCTGTCACTGAGGGTGGGCTTTGAGATTTCAAAAGCCCACACCAAATGTGTCTGCCTGCAGATCAGAATGTAAAGATGTTATGGGAAATTTGTACACTGTGTGAAGATATATTGCTGTGATTGGTGTAATGAAAAGCTGAATGGCCAATAGCTAGGCAAGAGGTACAGGTGGGATTTCCAGGGAAAGAAAGAAAGAGGAGGAAGATCCAAGTGTGCAGGAGATGTCAGGAGACAGGGACAGGAAACAGGAGGTACAAGATGGAAGAAAGGTAATAACACATGATAGAACATAGATAAATGAGTTCATTTAAGTTATAAGAGCTAGTTAGAAACAAGCTTAAACTATAGGCTGAGCTTTCATAATTAATAAGACATCTCCATGCCATTATTTGGGAGCTGGCTAGCAGGACAAGAAAACTCTTTACATAAAGCACTCAGCTACTTCTTCAGAAACATACCTTCTTGTATGCTGCCACAGTGTCCACCATAATAATAATGAACTGACCCTCTGAAACTGTAAGCAAGCCACCAAATAAGTCTTTCTCCTATAAGTTGCCTTGTTGTGGTGTCTCTTCACAGCAATAGAACAGTGACTAAGACAAACCTTCTACATAACTGAAGGAAACCATGCATAGGTTTTCTCAGTATGGGGAGTAGCATTTATATTTATAAGTATAATAATTATGTGAATCAAAAGAGTCTTGTGTCATTAACAAAAATTATTTATAGCAGAATTTTATAGTAACAATAATATAGTGGGGAAAATAAGTAAAAATACTACACTGGGGCTGAGAAAATATGTCAGTCAATAAACGCACAATCAGTCTGACTCCTCACAATCCATACTCCAAACTGTCTAGGCATGGTGGTACATGAAGATACTCCTAGGAAGGCAGATCCTTCGATCTCATTGGCCTGCCACCCTATCCTACTTTGAAAGTCAATCAAATGAGAGGCCCTGAGAAATGACACCTAAGGTTCTCCTCTGCACTCCACATGCACAGGCATCTATAGACCCCCAAGCCCACCACACAAACATAAACATGCACACGCATAAACTCCCACACAAACAAACATGTGCATAAACACAGATACACAAAAACAGCACGTTCACCCATCAGGATAAAATCATGGCTTTCTAACAATGAAATACATCTCCAGGTAGACAACAATCATTTTCACAGCTTCTTTTACATTCCTTTATGGTCGGCACCATAGAGTCTTTATCTGGAGGGTATTGGCCAGGATTAACAGATTTTGTTCACAAAGCATATGCTTGCTAGTATTATTCCAATTCTTTTAAAAAAGCTCTAAATACAATCACACTTCTCAGTCTGTACCTTTTATTTTCATCCTAAAGAAAAGAACGTCTACTTGAAATCAAATAATCTTATGATTCTTGACACCCTATGGTCTGTAAATATTACATACAACATCACAGTGACACAAAGCAATCCTTGAATTAGCTACCTTTACCTCTTGGATTCTACACCCTCGCCCCCAGCAACACACCAGACTCTTGTTCCATACACTCTTCCCAAAACACACAGAATGAAGAACAATGGTGGCACTCACCCTCTGTCCACCTAAATTGAAAGAGCATGAAAGGAAATTTGAAGTGGAACTATGCATGTTACACTGGAGTGGTGTGAACTCCTGTGGCTTAAGTATTACAAGAATTGAAAGAGACTTGGGGAGTTTTGTTTTATTTCCATATTGAAACCTCTCCTGGGACCATGTTAGAGGCTACAGTTGGCACAAATTGCTTTCAAACATCTCTGTGAACCTTGCTTGAAGAGTGCAACAGAATCTTTTCCAGGGAAAACTCGTAGCCAAATATGTTTGGGATTTTAACCATAGCATGTACCTTCCTGAGCACTTCATCCAGTGTGGACTGTGTCTTGTGCTGATGCAGCAGCCATGTCCTGAGCACTGAGTCTGTGTTAGTGTAAGAACTGCTGTGGTACCCAGTATGGCCCCAAAGATTCTTATGCTGCAATGTTGGTCTCCAGGATGGATGTCCAGGCCAGGTGGTAAACTCATTAAAATGCTGGACTAAGCGAACTGTGCTTAAGTCACCGAGGAGAAACCACTCAAAAGGACCGATGAGGTTCTTGTGAGACTCTGAGTCATTCTGTCAAGAACAATGTACTGTAACTAAAGTGAGTAGGGTCCCTGAACCACTCTTAATTCTATTGTCATCACTTCCATTCATGCTCCCACCATTGTGATGTCACCTGTCATGGGGACCCTATCTGAGGCTGAACACAAAAGCCTGCCAGTTTTCTGTTTCAAGCCTCCCAAACTGTGCACTAAACAACCCCACCCCCATCCCAGATATTTCATTGTAGCAGCAGACTAATTACAAACATTGATAATCTGATTAACTTGGTCTGTAATAAGGTTGACATAGCTTCAATTTAATTTGCTGATACTGTACTGTAGCTTCCAAAGATTTCTCCTTTAGATTTTATGATATAGGTAGTTAAATTATTTACTATAGCTAGAAGATTATGAAGAAAAAGCCTTTAGATTGATAGTAAAAAGCCCAGTTTTCTCCCCTCTATCTTTGTCAGGCCATTTCCAGAAGCAAGGAATGGCTTCTGAAGTTTCTCATCATAAGCAAAGAGTGCATGCACTAATTCTCCCACATGTTTATCACAATGAGTGAGCTGGGAGCTATGTGTATTTTGAATCTATAAATCACTTTAAAGAATGTAATCTTGTGTCCATCAATAGTCAGGCATGGTTAGAAGATGGGCTCAGGGGACCCTAGCCATGTCACTGCTGAACAATTTGCTACTGATGAATTCTGGAGAAGAGAAATAATAGCCCTCAGCTGTGTGCCCATTAGTGACCCCACCAGGATCTAATAGATAATTCCAATTCAATGGCCACACAGATAGCCCTAGTGAAACTAAGTCAGTCAGAAAACAAATCAAAAGTCATCTTGGAAAGGCACTGGGAGGGACTTAATAGAGATGAAAGAGAGAATTAGGGTAGGGTGGGGAAGGCTGATCAGAATAAATTATATAAGTGTATGAAACCATCAAATAACAGAATTCATCCAAAATGTTTTAAATTTTTAAAAAGGTAAACAATATTGACAATGTAATTTGCCTTAATTATTCTAAATAAACATATGTGTCTTTCTAAAACTAAATTCTAACATTTGCTGGAAGATCTGTGTTCAGGAATGTTGGGGGTGGGAGGTCTGAAGAAATGGCTCAGGAGTAAGAGTACTAGTTACTCTTCCAAGGGACCCAGGTTCCTTTCCCAGTACCCCATACAGCTGATAGCTGACAGCAATCTGTACTCCAGTTCCAAAGAATACAACACCCTCTTTTGGCCTCCAAGGGCATTGCAAACATGTGGTACACCAACATAACATTCAGGCAAAATACCCACACACATAAAGGAAAATGAAGGAATTTTTTTTTTTTTAAGAATATACTTTTCTAAGCTTTTTTGTTGTTGTTGTTGTTGTTGTTGTTGCTTGTTTTCCAAGTCAGGGTTTCTCTGTGTAGCTTTGTGCCTTTCCTGGAGCTCACTTGGTAGTCCAGGCTGGCCTCGAACTCACAGAGATCTGCCTGCCTCTGCCTCCCAAGTGCTGGGATTAAAGGCATGCGCCACCACCGCCCAGCAAGGATTTACTTTTAAAAAAAAAAAAAGAAAAAGAATGTTCATGGGAGCATTGTTCAGGGGAAAACAGGGAAGCAACCTAAGGGTACAAAATTAGAAGGGTTTCAACTAAGGCAATATACCTATGTAAGTTGAGATATAAAGAAGTACATAAAGTCATTACCTAGAAAACCAATAAGGAAGAAACATACACTATGGTTCATGTCACTGCCCCACACAAGACTGTGAATGTGTTCAAGGCACTAGGAACAAAGTGGAGAGTCCACAGACAAACCCTGTGCTTCCCAGAGCTAGAGCCTACCCAGAAATATCTACCTAGAAAACCAGAGTTGATATGGTCAACTTGCAGCCACCCTGCAATCTGTGCTAAATATATATTCAAATAAAAACCTAAGACCAAGTCTTAGAATTCGTTCTGTAAAAATGAGAACAATTATCTTAGAATAATTACATGATGACAATGTTACATTTGCTCTATATGCTTTTATTTTCTATCTCTTTATACTGAACAAAATTTAGTCTTTTTCTTGGATATGAGGTTAAAAAAAAATCAGAGTCAGAGTCAGAAGATGAGTTCTGCTGCTCTCAGTACCCTCGACCAAGTCACTCAACTTTTCTGCTCTGTTTCCTTGGGTGGAAACATCATGTTGGATAATGGCTGGTCCTTCCACAGCCATAAGAGCAGCATCCATTGCCTAGGGCTTCTTAGTCACCATTATGGGAGTAGAGTATAAAAATAATCCTGGCTTTGGGTTTTTCTGGTGCTTGCCTTATGGTAACTAGAAGTGCTTTTAGCACATCCTGGAGTCAATTGTAAGTATTTGGATCTCTCACAGGAGAGGGCTGCAGAGATGGTTCATTAGTTAAGAACACTGCTTCCAGGGAGCCCAGGTTAGATTTCCCACCACCCACATAGTGGCTCACCACCATCTGTAATTATAGTCCTGAGGTATCCAATACCTTCTTCTGGTCTCTGTGAAATCTGCACATACATGTGGATCATAGAAATACCCACAAACAAAACACCCATACACATAAAATAAAGTAAAATTTAAATTAAAAAAAAAAAGGACAGTAGAATACTTTGCATTCTTCAGATAGTTTACATTGTTGGCCATGGGATGGGGATGGTCAGGAGAAATGTCCTTATTTGACACTCTGAGTTTTGAAGTCTTTTCTCAACTGAGTGGTGAAAGAGTAACATGGGGATATAAGAAGAATCTGTTACTGTTTGTTAAGATAAGGAGTACATGTACTTCGGATTATTCAAGTTTTTTTTACATTTTTAGTTTTAATATTAACTGCTAACATTAATATTTAATGTTAATATCAAAATGATTTTTAAATCACTGCAAATCCTTAAAACTAAGGTTATGTCGTAGTTTATAATTACAGGTAAAGGATTATAATTTATTGCCAAAATATTAATATTTCCCCCCAAGGAAAACAGGATTTGATCATATTTTTGAGTACAAAGACATTTTACTAGTTGTGGCTTTCATTATTTCATAACACAAAAGTTTAAATAAGATACAAAAACTTTATAAAAGTATACTCAAAGGATGCATTCTAATGTCCACCCAGTGGAGCATACATTCATCAAGAGTTGGTGATGCAGACTTCCTCCCCATTAGGACCCTCCTATGGCATGAAGATGCAGCTTAATGCATCCTTCAGCCATCATTAAAGAAGCTTCTATTTGCAGTGGTTGGTGATTAACCGGGAGTCCCCCAGTTGGCCAAAGGGCAGAGAGTGAGAGACTAGGGAGTGCTCAGCCTTAAATGATACATCGATATCATAGTCCCTCCTCCCACACCTCTTGATCATTTCAGAAGATGGAATAGACAGATTTACAGTGGGAGTATATAAAGACAAGGCAACAGTTTCCTCTGGACACATCAGGATAGCTTCACGTGTAACCCACAATTGTTGTGACAGCACATATGAGCCGGAGGCAGGCTCAAGGGAGACCAAATCCGAGCCATCAAGAAGGAAGTTGGACACAAAGTCCCACCCAAGGAGCTATTGGCAACCAACAGCTCCTGAAATAGGGAGCCAGTTGTCTTTAAGAGTGGAGCCCCTGGTGAATTGATCATACTCTAGTAGAAGGCCATGCAGGCCAAGAATATACGGGTAGCACAAAGTAGACTCCATGATTGAAAACAAATATTTAAAAAGGAGACAAAATTAGGTGAATAGGGAAAGAGGGTGGACTTGAAAGGAGCCGAGGTGAATAAGACCAAGCACTTTGTATGAAATTCTCAATGAACTATTAAAAATCTGTATTTTGAAAAGAAAAAAAAGAAATCATTGAAGGCGCCTGTATGGGACCAACCTAGGCCCTCTACATATATCTTACAGTGTGTAGCTTGGTCTTCTTTTTGGATGCCTAACAGTGGGAGCAGGGCCTGTCTCTGACTCTTTTGCCTGCTTTGAAACCCTTTTCCTCATACTAGGTTGCCTCAGCCAGCCTTAATAAGAGGGGAGGTGTCTAGGCTTACTGCAACTTGAAATGCCATGTTTGGTTGATATCCATAGGAAGACTGTCCTTTTCTGGAGAGAAATGGAGGGGGAGTGGATTCAGGGGGTGTAGGGAGAAGAGGGAGGAGAACAGCAGTCAGGATGTAGTGTGTGTGTGTGTGTGTGTGTGTGTGTGAGTGTGTGTGTGTGTGTGTGTGTGTGTGTGTGTGTGTATGAAATCAATGATATAGCCTATAACCACTTCTTTCATGGAACTGGAGCTCCTTTTATCTGACATAACCACACATGGTATGGAAAGAAGATGAAAAGGTGGTCAGAGTCAAGAGTGCTGGTGTTGTAGGAGGTCCAGGGATCTAGAGGATCTGAAAGGTTGACCAGGACTCATTTGGGCAGCCCATGGACAATGTTATATAAATGAGGGACACAGGATTCATAGGTCTCATTGGGCAGAAAATGCATTCAACTGTTTGAAGTCGTATTTCAGTTAGGTAAAACTAAACAGAATTATATAGTTGGGAAGATATAAAAGAACTGAACATGACAGACAAAGGAAAAAAGGCAAAATGTCTGCTTGCCTTTCCAAGGTCCAACCTAGGAGGTTTCTAAGGCTGCGGCAAAACAGGTCTACACTCAAACATGATGATGGCCTGCTAAATAATTGTGGAATTTGGTCAATATGAATGATTTATTGAGCTGAACGGCTTTCAAACAGAAGCAAAAAGTGAAATTCTAGAAGTTAACGTTGTTAATATTATTTCCTCAAATTATTAAATCATTCTTGTGAGTTAATGGGGGAAGACAGTTCTAAAAGAAAAGAAAAAATCACATGAGACAAGTGTGGAAGCCATAGAGGAGTGACTATTCTTCATGTTCCAACTCTTCCAACCAACCTGAAGGGAAAAATGAGCACCCAAACAAAGTGTCAACAGTGACTTTCCCACTCTGGGGTCAGCTTGCAAGTCCCTAGCACATTGCTGCTTAATTAAGTCAAAATAAATTGAAATCCAAAGCTGTTTTACATATCTGAGTCATTTTTATGAAGATAATTTAGTGAATACAAATGTGGGGGAAATGGCATAGAACTTTGCTGCATTAATAGTTTATATTAAAAAATTCAAAAACTAGCAGTCTGAAATTAGAGAAAACTTTTTAAATGTGATTGCTTCGATCGTTTCCATTACCCATTCCGCCACTCTGCAGATGGGTGGTGGGGTTATTTAACCCTTATACTGAATCTCCTCATTAATCAGCCCATGTTGAGGCCACAATAAGGGTTTGTTGTACAGATATCAAACATCTATGCATTTCTTCTAGGTGTTTCAGTAAGTTAATGATGAATATTCCAAAGCCTACAAAAAGTACCACTTTCCCATCTAACTTCTCCCCAGCACACCACTGTACATTTAACAAGTCCCTACTTCTAAGAAACAAAAGACTAAGTTTATATTGAATTGCTTCACTTTAAAGGCAACATTAAAAATTGTATTCCATGCTAATGAAAATAATTACTTTGAACCAAACTTAAAAGAGTTGTATGTGCCTTTATCCTTGAGGCAGGGAGGCCTAGCCTTGGTATGAACTTAAACTAATCTTATCAGTTTAAAACAGATTTTGCAAAGAACAATTGAATCACACAACCAGGACACAGTGTTGTGCTAATGAAATTCATCCATCCACTCAGGAAACTTTAATGAGCCTTCTCTATCCTTGGAAAAGTAATGAAGATAAGATGATAAGAATCCCTATTCTCAAAGTTCTCAGACTTCGGCAAGAAAGACCAGCATTGTTTCCCAGATGGAGAACGCTCATTCCAGGAAAACCAGTAAGCAAAGACTCTACAGAGATGTGGACTTTGAGAAAACTTTCCAGAAAGAGTGCTGGAAAACTGAACTGACACATCCCATGTAGCCTGACATTTGTCTCTATAAATAAAGTTTTCCTGAAATACAAGACAACAGTATCTGGAAGCACCAACTACAGCTGCCCTCAGGCTGAGAAATATTATAGGTGTTGCATGGACCTCAAGACAGACAACAGTGACTCTCTGGCTCTTTGCAGGAAAATCTGATCAAGGAAAAGAGGTGGTTGGGGCCTGAGTGGTAGTTTGTTCCTTCCGGCTTGGGAAGTATATGCTGAGGCACCAAGTTAAAAAGAAAGGTCATTTCTTCGAGCTGTATGTGACCAAATATGGGAAGGAATGTGGCTAGAGGAACAACCGTGGTGATATATTGTGTACCCTAATAAACTTGCCTGAGGATCAGATGACAGAGCCAGCCACTAGATTAGACATAGAGGTCAGGCAGTGATGGCACATGCCCTTAATCCTATCACTTGGGAAGCAGAGATCCATCTGCATCTTTGTCAGTTCAAGGGCACTCTGGAAACTGAGACAGGCAATGGTGGCACACAACTTTAATCCCAGTACTGGGAAGCACACATGCCTTTAACCCCAGGAAGTGATGTCTGGGCAGAGAAATATATATAAGGTGTAAGGAAATGGGAACTCACTTTCTTTAGGCTGAGGATTTCCTAAAGGTAAGAACTAGTGAGTGGTTGCTCTGCTACCCTGATCTTTCAGCTCTCAGCCCAGTGTCCAGTTCTAGGTTTTTTATTATAAGACCATCTAAGATTCAAACAAGGAGCAACCATGGACTAGACCACAAAGTGCTTTGGCCTTAGACAATTGAAAACAATGGGCTATAATGCAGGCACCTTGACTTCAAGGCTCCAGGACATGCTTTAGGCAAGTATGAAACTACTGTGTCAACAAAGTCTTCAGATATATCTAAAGATCCATGAAACCTTACAGACCTGTGTGGAACAGAGAGCATGAGCTTCTTCTGTCTGCAGAGAGTTAAGAACACACAAGAACCAAATGTAAACTAAAGTAATTCATGGGTTTTGTCAGCAAGATGTGTCTTTCTAGTGGCCAGTAAGGAATCCTCCTTTCAAAATCCTGAATACAGGGTCTAAAACCTTGAGACATACAGAGGAAGAATATGCTAGTATGGAAAAAAACACCAGAGTTTTAGAAATTAAAAAAATCCCAATTTGTCCTGCTAATGAAACACACATGAAGTTCAGCAAGTTACATGCAAAATGAATTGCTCTGAGCCTGGGCATCATCTTCTATAAAACAAGGGCTCTAAAGTACATATCATTGGGCACTTACAAGGATGATAAAAATATTTTAAGTCTTTAGCCCGTTGCCTGACACAAAGTAATGGCTCAATAATGTTAGCTATAGTTGTAAGGATTATGTCCTTAATTACGTCACCAGCCTGTGACAGTATCCCAGCCTAAAAAGCGGGCATGCCCTCTGTGTGCTCTCTTTCTGTATCCTCCCTCCTCCACAAAGTCTCTCTCTCTCTCTCTCTCTCTCTCTCTCTCTCTCTCTCTCTCTCTCTCTCTCTCTCTCTCTCTCTGTCTCTCTCTCCCAATAAAGCTCTAGAAAGGTAACCATGGCTCGTGACTCTTCCGTCACCAATACATCCAGCACTCTCCTCCGTCCGCACGGCGGCCAGCCACGAGCACTGCAGCATAATCAACAATAGTCACTGGCTTTTTAAGTGCCTACCACATAAGAAGAAGAATCAGATAGTTGGTAACTTATTATATTAACATTTCATTAGGGAATAAATTTAGCTAAGACCAATGTTAATCAGATGTATTTCCACTTAAGCAGCGTACATACCATCCAAAATGCCTTCATCTCCCCTTCTTCAATTCTATTACTCACCAAATTCTTGCAAATGTACATTATAAAATCCTAACCCCCGCCCCACCTCACCTCCCTCAGCTTGACCCAGAGCCAGCTATCTCTTGATAGATGATGCTGTTAAGTATGTGGTACCTTCAGATGCTACTGCACATCTGCTATCTACCTCCAGTGGTCACCGTTGCATAATCACATCTGAATCTGATTTCTTCTGCTTCTCCAGAAGCTGGTCTCTTTGTATTTCTGTGGCCTTGCACAACTATTTTTTCTGTCTTGTCTTGCTCAGTACCTAGAAAACTCTTTCCAAACATAAACCAAACACTACCATGCTCTGTACAGTTCTCTTCAATTTATTCAGAAAATTCTGGTCCAAGTCCTATAGTGCTTTTAACTAGGCATATTTGTCACATTCCTGCATTGTTCTGTGACTAACACACATATCTGTCTCACCTAAACCATGGGTGCCTCCAAGTCATGCATCTTGCCTCACTCGACCTCACACCCTCAAAACCTTCTGTATTTCTTGTCTCATAGTCATTATCAGTAAATATTTGCCAAGTGGTAAATGAAGCAATAATTACTCCCTTGCCTGTTTTCACAGATTATAAACAACTGTATTCTAAGTCAACTAGAATTTTGTTATTGCATGCCATGTGTTCTGCAGCATATGCAAAGCCAGAGGAGGACAAGACCACTCCTCCAGGAACTGGGGTGGGGGTGGGGCCACAAATGATCATTAGATATTGGTGTCAATCAGATGGAGACACAAACCAGCTGCCCACATGCTTCCAGAACTCCCCCAAAGGTGTTCTTGCAACACTAACAGGTTGCGGGTAATTGCTAGCTTCTCATTGCCTATAAACAAGATCTTTCCCTGAAACTAAAAGAACATGCACAGATTTTTTTCCTTTTCTTTAAAAATTGCACAAATTTTTGTACATATTCTCCTTTAAGAATTTGAGAAGACAAAACTAATCTTAAAATCCCCTTTTCCCTATGAGTTCACAGAGTCCTGATGGAACACCTTTTATTTTTTCACATGCTGAATTCTAATTCTAATTATAACACAATGCATTTATAAATTTTTGTTTCCTGGTGGTTCTCTTTTTTCAGAGTGCTGTGTGAAATTATCAATTCTATTTTTCTTTACTCTCTGCACCAGGGATGCTTCAAAGAACAGTAATTAATATTTGGCAGATGACAACTAATACATATTCAAGATTAAAAATATATTTTAAAGTATGTCAGAGGCTAAGAAAGTATCTATGTACCGATTCCATGCTTTTCCACATCTCAGTGCAGAAATGGTCAAAGATAATGGAACAAAGACAAAAAAAGATAAAGGCCTTTCATCATCTTTTTCACTATAAAAAGTTGACAAATGAAGAGATTCAATTCTGTAGTCTTTGTTGTTTTATCCCACTGTCTAGCATGTCACTTATCTATAGAGAATATTTAATAAATGTGTTGAATGGAAAAAGAAAGAGATGAATAAAGAACAAAATGAAAAAGAATGCAACACGGTGTCTTGGGAAATATAATCTACAGAAAGACAAACATTTACCAAAGTATCTTGAAAGAATAAAAGAGCTGTGAGGTAAGTCAGAAAAAAACCAACAAGTGACCCAGAAGACACACAGCTGACAGCTAAGTTCAATATGAAATTTCTACAACTTCAGTCACTTGCTAGTGTCTGCCTTATGAAATAAAAAAAAAAACTATTTGGATTGCTTTACCAAGAAAAAAACTACAGCCTTAATATAGATACATGCACAATAAGAAACAATGAAAATTTTCGTTGACAATGGAAACTCTATCCATGAACAAGGCAAAGATTTTAAGAACCCAAAACAATGCAATAGTATGACAGCTTTATTCAGTCCCTTTGTTATAATGTCTCCTGTGTGAACCATATCAAGCCAACTCACCTGGGTTAGGGCACTTTCTTTGAGGTTATTGAGTATGCCTAGAAAAAGAAAATTGTGCTGTTGATTAGGAATCAAGGATTAAACCCTAGATTCTGGACTTGAAGTTCAGTAACCAGGTTCAGAGTAATAATGAAGATTAAAGTGAGGACATCAAGAATATCCCATCCACACTGATAGAAAAAACTGTTGTTGAGTTTTTTCACTGAATGTGACCTGTTTGCAGATGTAAATGGGTCTGCATCTTAAATGTGTTAAACTAGCTACTGGTTTTCCTGTTTTGTATGTACTTCCGAACCTGAAAATTGGTAATTCAGATGCACTGAGGATTGAGAATGCACATCCTCAGTACTCCATATATTTCATCTACTTTCATCTCCAAGATTATGGGACAGCTTCCATCACTATACTTTTTTTTTTTTTTTAGTAGCTAAGAAGTAAACTGATTTTTCTAGTTGAAAATAACTTTCCCAAGGCAATACGATTTGTGTATATTGTCAACGGGATTCATGTTTATTAAATATCATACACTATACAATCACTGCTCAGTACAGTGGGATCAGGGCTTGCTAAATGCTATGGTCAGGTGCATCCTCCAAAGTCCAACTGATGGAAACTTAATCCCACTGCATAAGGTATGGAAGGTGTGGTTGGGGAGATTTAAGCTTCCAGGGAGCCACGCCCACACATATCCTCATAGAAGGACTTGCAGGATTGTATTTACTCCACTGGAAGTAAGGAACAAGTGTCTCTTCCCCTAGAACTCTAATGTAATCATAGATGCAGGCAGACAGGGCCCAAGCCTGCTAATGTCATTACCCTGGACATTGCCCTTCTAGGACTGTGACAAATACACTTCTGTTCTTTACAAATTATGCCTCTCAGATACTTTCTTCTAGCAACACATAATAGACTGAAACACAGAGCATGTTTGCCTCCTGACTGGTTCACACTACATCTGTTGACATTAATCTAAAATTGGTTCCCAAGCATGACCTTTTCCTTTGTAATATTCACAAAACTAAAACAAACCATAACCTTTTAACTGTACCATGTGAAAATGAAATTAAACCTCATCTATTACACTGCACTTATGGTAGGTCATTTTCATGTGTTTGTGAAGCTGCCTTCACACTCAAGCTGTAGACTCTGTGGTCTGTGAGGCTGAAAGAGACCTCTTCCCTTTCCCCCTCCCCCTACCTCTCTATACATCCTTAAGTTTGTTTCTCAGCTTCACAGCTCCCTTCTTCTTTCAAGATACTTGGGTAAATGTTTGCCTTTCTGGAGATTATATGACAAAGCTATACCATTGAGAGCAGAAGCTAGCATCTAAGTGAGACCATGAAGATGAAACTTTAATATGACAGATCTTATTTCTGCTACATTGATGCCTTATTACAAGAGTCAAACCATCATAGCAATAAAATGTTGTAATCATTTGATGTTACAAAACAGACTTGATATCACCGCTCTCTTAGCAGCTTACCCATCGATTACCTCCTTATTTCCTTTCACAAAGGGAAAAAGAAAAGTGAGATGAGAGATAATAAACCAGCTTGGAAAAAAATGAAATTCCCTTATGATCTTGAACAGATACAGCTAAAAGGTTGCCTCTGTCTCAAGCTCACTATGTGGCAATCACATTTTCTGAGTAAAAAAAAAAAAATGTAACATGTAATGGAAGTATTGGTTAACAATAGGCCTGGAGATTTTAAATTGCTGCTATCAGGATAATTCTAGGTTTCATAAGGTAATGGTATAGCACATAAGCTTGTGTTCAAAGCTTACTGGAGAGATGAGATGCTGGTTCACAGGTCAGAGCTAACTCAAGATTCTCATGGTTATTAACAATGGTATTAGCCACTGGCTTATGCAACATACTTCATCCTTTTAAAATAAGAAATAAATTAAAAACCAAAATTGTGTAAGAAATATTGCTTTGGAGTGACAGAGAAAGAGAAGTATGACGAGAACAGTGAGCTTCACTTTTTAGGTCATTGTAATTACCTAAATAAGAACCTGGAAAGATGTGAGTTCCTCATCCTTGGACCCTGCACATCATGTGTCATTTGAGGGAAAGGATATCAGCAGGGAGGCTCACATAAAGGATCTTGCGACCAGAGACTGTCTTAGATTATGTGGATGAGGCAAAAATGCAGTGACAATGCCGTCACTAAAGACAGGCAGAAGAGGAAAGGAGTCCATGCAGAAGGGAAGGCTATGGCCATTGAGACAGAGAGTAGAGAGGCATGACTGTAAGCCAAGCAATGTTGACAGTCTACCAGAATCCAGGAGACAAAGCTGCAGTGTCTGTGCTAGGGCCGTGGGTCAGTTGCTTTCCTGATACCTTGATTTCTGCCTCTAATACTAATGTCAGCCTTGTGGGGTCTAAATCTATGAAAGAATATAACTTCTGTTGTCTTAACCCACCCAGTCTGTGGTTCTTTCTTACATTAACCACAGGAAAATGATACAGTTCTCAATAATTTTAACTATGGTATAACTGTTATTCAATCACATTTTCCCATTTATTTAGATCCAGTAAAAATAGTCTTCAAAGGCTCTCTTTTTCATATGCCATAAATAGAAACAGTACAAAACATCAACTCCTGTGTATGGTCATCAAATTCTTCATATGGAAAATGTATTAACTCTCCAGTCTACTGTTGGGCATCCATTGGAGAGTTTATCCCCACCCCAGCCTGCCAGGGTGGGTATTTAAGACTTCTTGAATTATCTATGTGAACAGTCTCAGTAGATTTGTGGTGCAAGTGTTTTTAACCAAACTTAAAACCATATTGGGAAAAAATATGAAGGAGATGTGAAAAGTATTTCCAACAAAACTTACTCTGAGGGGAAAAAAAATCATAGAAAACGTTGAGTTTCTATTATTGCCTGGTATGTTGGGAAAACACATTTTAAAAGTAATTGTAAGGTATTAAGCCAAAGTTTTTTTTTAATTGCTATCTACTAGTAGATAGTAAGAGTGAGAGTTTACTTTAATTTTTTTCCAGCACTGGTAATTGACAGCAGGGGCTTGTGCATTCAGGGAAAGGGCTTTGCACTGAGATAGACTCCCAGCTCCAAATATTTTTACTTCACAAATGAAAAGAAAATATCTGGATGCTTTTCCTACAGAATCAAAAGTTATTTGGGATTTTTTTTTTTTGGTGCCTATTAGAAACTGTAAGTTAATGGAAAAATTTTAATAATAAGATTCAGAACAGGTACTTACAAAAGCAGAAGAAAAGTTAATTTATTGGTGCCCTGAAAAGGAACTTATATAAGAAGGAATTTACTTTAAAAATGATAGAAGTTATAAGATTCATAATCAAGTTAAGGAAATATTTAAAATTACGATTATTTTCATTATTGATAAACCACTTTGAATTAGTTGGTGATTTTCTATCATGTAAGATAGCTTTTTCTTCCTATTTTTAAACCTGGAAAGAATAAAGTGAATAAAAGTCAATAAAATGTAGAGTATTGGAACCTTCACAGGGTTTGCTCACTCTGATTACAGCAGCTACTTCCTAGAGCATTTTTGCTTCTAACATAAGCCAAAGCCCATGTAAACAAACAAAGAGGTTGAAGGGTTGGGAGCTGACGCTTCATGACAGTGATCATGGGAATGTGCGGATTTTCCTGAGGTTCCTTCTTTTGGCATAAACAAGTTTTTTTTTTCTCTGAAGGAACAGGAAAACAAATTACTGTTCACACGTTTTAAGAAGGAGAAATTTCATTAACTATTTCAAAGGCACCATATTTTCTAGTAACATTTTTGCCGACTTGTTAATTTGCAAATTAATAAGCAGCCCTTTGCTAAAGGTGAGAATTTTAGGCAAGCTGAAGCAGTGCAGTCCAACAACTAGTTAGTTAAAGCAGTGCAGTCCAACAACTAGTTAGTTACTTTCTTTGGGCCATAATTCTCTTAACTGTCAGTTAGAGTTAAGAGTTAGTAGAACAGAAGACATAAATAAAACTTGGTAAAAGAAAAAAAAAGAAATATCAAAAACCATTTCTCGAGATGTTCTCCTCTAATATCAATGAAAATGTACTTACTAAGATTGAATTGTGCATTTAAATGCATAAAATGATAAATTGTGTTGTATTAAGTCACAATAAAAAGTTCTCACCTTTAGCAAAGGGCTGCCTATTAATTTGCAAATTAACAAGTCGGCAAAAATGTTACTAGAAAATATGGTGCCTTTGAAATAGTTAATGAAATTTCTCCTTCTTAAAACGTGTGAACAATAATTTGTTCTCCTGTTCCTTCAGAAAAAAAAAAAAAGCTTATTTATGCCAAAAGAAGGAACTTCAGGAAAATCCACACATTCCCATGATCACTGTCATGAAGCATCAATGAATCTGTGTTCCATAAACTTCACCTTCTTTTAGGAAGATGTTCATGGAAAAATACATAAATCTCCAAAGAAAATTCTGTTGTGAAGGGTAGAATATGTCACTCTAAAATATGCCACATTGGCACAAGGATTATTTTGAGCTGACAGTCAGGAAGTGCTCCCTCCCCACTCTCAACCAGGAAGGTGAGAAAACACTCTATGAAGGACACTTCACAGATCCTCATTAGTCTAGAGACTGACTGTAGAATTCATGTAGCCAACAGGACTAGGCAACCTCTGTCTTCCATCATTTTCCTACAATTTACCACACTAGAGATCAATATACTTTTTCTATTTTTGTTGTGTTATCTACATTAAAAAAAATTATGTCTTTATTGAGGCCATATACAAGACAGAACTCTGACTTGTTCTTTGAAATTTCAATATTTTCCAGTTTTCCTCCAATAGACATATGGGCTAAACATGTCAATAAACTTCTTTTTCTTTTCTTTCTTATATTTTTCCTTTCTCTCTCTCTTTTTCTTCCTTTCTTTCGTTTCTTTCTTTCTTCTTCTTCCTCTTTCTTTCTTCCTTCCTTCCTTCCTTCCTTCCTTCCTTCCTTCCTTCCTTCCTTCCTTTCTTTCTTTCTTTCTTTCTTTCTTTCTTTCTTTCTTATTAATTCACTTTGCTGCATCCCAGATAAGAGCTTAGAGAAGCAGATAAAAAAGTACGGAAAAGTAGAAAATTATTTTTACTCCAATGTGATAACAAATATCACACAAATGATAAAATTACTACCAACTCATGTAAAAGTATGACTATACTAACACACTCAAGGTAAGATATAAAAAAAAAACCATGACCATGATGAAAAAAATAGGACAGATATCTATACAGCTAATAAATATAGAAAGAAATGTCATCTGCATGTATTATTTAGGATAACGGTTTCTCCTTTGACTTGAAGGACCCTTAGCTAGAGACTGTTCAATCTTTATCTACTGCTGGGTTAGGGCCAAATAAAAACAAGTGATGTCCCTTTGTGCATATGCCAAGTAAAAATTAATGAAGCTTGGAATGTTACCAATTTTAATTTGAAAACCCCTACCTTCTTATACTTTCAACATAACATAATTCGATGTATTTTATGTAGAATAAATCTGAATTCTTCCAAATAAGCAAAAAAAAAAAAATCGCAAAATCACTGAGATTTAAAAAGGACTCCAGATGAGATATATCTAGCTGGACCTACGTAACAGTACATTTGGATTCATAGAGCTGGCCTTTGAAAATTACTCAGCTAATACTTAAAATAAACACATTATTTGATATTTCCCAGTATCTCTAGATCTTTAAGACAACTCTATTATAGCAACTGAAGATGTTTTTTGCTCGGTGGATTTTAAAAATAATTTCTAAACCTTCCCTTCCTTGTCTCACCACACTTCTCTGAGAGATAGGTGAACTTTAAGAATCCCACACTCAGCCGGGCGGTAGTGGTGCACGCCTTTAATCCCAGCACTTGGGAGGCAGAGGCAGGAGAATTTCTGTGAGTTCGAGGCCAGTTTCATCTACAAAGTGAGTTTTGGGAAAGGCGCAAAGCTACACAAAGAAACCCTGTCTTGAAAAGCCAAAAAAAAAAAAAAAAAAAAAAAAAAAAGAATCCCACCCTCTTGTATCAACCCATCAAAATACAATATCTACAGGGTAAAACCCACTCCCTCTGAACTTCAACCCATAACCTGACAAGTGCATTGCACGCCAGTCCTCCGCAGGACTGAGCATTAAGAGCTCTGCTCAGTGTCCAGCAATTTCACACTGCCCATTTCTTGGGGGCAGAGAACCTACAATGACTCCATTTCTGCTCTAAGTAAGTTGCTTTGCTTGCCTTACCACTAAATTCACTCCCTAGGCCTGGAATGTGGTGATATTTTGTTTGTGATTTAACAAATAAAGTTTGCCTGCAGATCCAAGTTCAGAGCTAACCCACTAGTTAACCATAGAGGACAGGCAGTGGTGGCATGTACCTTTAATGCCAGCGCTAGGAGGCAGAGGCAGAAGGATCTCTGTGAGTTCAAGGCCAACCTGGGCGACACAAGATTAATCCAGTTTAAAAGAGAAACAGTGGTGGCACACACCTTTGATCCCAGCACTTGGGATCTCACGCCTTTAATCCCAGCACTGGGAAGGTGGGGACAGGAACTGATATGGCTGGGTGGAGAGAGAAATATAAGGTGGTAGGAAACAAACTCATTCCCTTTCAGCTGAGGATTTCACAGAGGTAAGAACTAGTGGCTGGCTGCTCTGCTTCTCTGATTTTTCAGCATTTACCCAGATTTCAGCATTTACCCAGACTCTGGCTTTTTATTATTAAGACCAATTAGGATTCATGCTATACTGGAGACAACTTTAAACTGAAACAGTCTAAGAAATGGATAAAGAGGGAAAATCCATCAAAGATCAGAAAATTCAGAAATAGAATTTCGTGCTCATGAACCACTCTAAGAAACAATCAAGTTTTATCATTTTTGAGATTATTTTTAATGTGACCTGTCTACAGAAGCATCACCCCATCTAAACAAGGAAGAAAACTGGCATTTGCCAAGGAACCGTTCCCTTAGACTCTAAGAATAGTTTTCTGTTGTTATTGTCTTCATAACAGTCTTCTGGAATTATAGCCTGGCATCATGAAAGAAGTTTGTTTGTCTCCCCCAGTATTTTATGCTCATTAGGGAAACTTGTGGGTAGGAAACATTATGTATATTATTCTAGAAATTAAAACAAGACAACATAGATAAACTTAAGAGGTATGTTCATTCCAAAGGAACTTGAAAAGACAACTGAGGGTGTTACCACAATGGGGAGCTGGCAGCTCTCTCTCACCAGCTTAAGAAAGTCTCTCTGCCTTTTCTGGCAGTTTGCTTCTCCCTGCCTCACGGCACAAACCCCAGTGTCACAGCATAGGGAAGAGGTATGTTCTTTTTTTTTAATTAATTAAAATTTTTAATTTATTTTACATCTCAACCACAGTTTCCCCTTCCCCTCCTCTGTCCCCTCCCATCCACTCCTCCTGTGTTTCTGTTCAGAAAGGGCAGACCTCCCATGGGTGTCAACAAAGCATGGCATATCAAGTTGAGGTACGATTAAGCTCCTCTCTTTGTATTAAGGCTGGGCAAGGCAACCCAGTTTGGATAATAGGTTCCCAAACACCCAGCTCAAGCATTAGGGACAGGCCCTGATCCCACTGCTAAAAGTCCCACAAATAGACCAAGCTACACAACAGTCACACATATGTAGGAGGTCTACATCAGTCCCATGCAGGCTCCCTAGTTGTTGGTCCAGATTCTGTGAGCTCCTTTGAGCCCAGGTTAGTTGTTTCTGTGGGTTCCCTTACGATGACCTTGACCCCCCGGCTGGTACAATCCTTCCTCCCTCTCTTGGACAGGATTCCCAGAGCTCAGCCCAGTGCTTGTCTGAGGATCTCCGCATTTGTTTTCACCAGTTACTGGATAACGTTCTATGATGACAATTAAAGTGGACACCAATCTGACAACAGGAGATGGCCAGTTCAGGCACCCTCTCCACTATTGCTAGGAATCCTAGCTGGGGTCATCCTTGTGCATTCCTGGGAGCATTCCTGGCACCAGGTTTCTCCCTGAAATGGCCTCCCCATCAAGAAATCTTTCATTACTCCCCCCTCCATCCTATCCCCAACACACCCAACCAGCTCCCTCATGTTCCCACTCCCCACCCCACCCCTAATTTACCTAGGAGATATCTTCTATTTCCCCTTCCTAGGAAAATCCATTCACCCCCTTTGGACCTTCCTTGATACCTAGCCTCTCCGGGGCTGTGGATTGTAGCAGGTCTCTCATTAGCTGGCTGGTTGGTGGGGACTGCCAAGAGGTATGCTCTTAATGAAGCTAACATTATTAAAACATCAACCAAGACATGGTATGCATAACCTACTTCCAAGTTCAGTATGGCTCTGCATTATCAGGAAGAAGTGATAAAGGGACTGATTGAGATCAGGCCAGCTTAGTTTCTAGACCTTCACTGCACTTGACCTTGACAACAGCATGCACTGTTTAACAGTTTTCCAACATTCTATGATCTGATTTTCGTTTCTCCCCTAAGTTCACATTGTTTAGGTTTTCAAGAATGCCTTAGACTCCCCACAGCAGTGTGAAGCCCTAAGTTCCTTTATACCATGTTCAGCAACAGGTTTTGATTTTTATTTATTCCTGAATTCATCAGAAACTGGCCTTTGGGTGCCCTATGACATGTAGTCATGTAGTATTTTCCTAACCTACTTTTTAAGAGATTTGAGACCTCTGTGCAATTAATACTGCAATTAAACTCATATTAAATATATAGGTGACCCAAGACACATACTGAATATACACGTGACCTAAGTGATACTTGCAGGTAAAACATCCCTGTTCTTCTCTGACAAACCAAATAGAAAAATAAAGAAACAATCATCAATCAAGTTAAATAATGGGAATAAGGCAACATTACAATAGAGGGAGTGAACGGAAAATGTTACGCATAGCGCTTGTTTACCCTGATTCCCTCTTGTCCTTAGTGAGTTACTTTGCTTTTTTGTAGAATATTTTACAGAGGACTCAGCCCCTCTGGTCTTCTCCATGAATTTATGTTTTCCAAGCATCCCTCACTCTTCCATTATCATTTTCTTCATCTCTATGGCATCAATGTTTTCAGCACATCAACTCTGATATTCTTTATTTTCAAACATCACCTTGCTGTACAGACCTTCCCAGTTTCCCAGTCAGTTTTCTCAGTTCTCTGTTATATCCGCAATAGTCAACTCAGTCACAGCTTCTACTTCCTCCACTCCCCAGCCACTTTCAGCCTGGCTCCTGGCCGCATCACTGTAGAGACACTGCTCTTAACAAAGAATCTAGACTGACAAATCAGTGAGCATTCTACTCTCTCCATCACCTTTCCTTTCCTGAAAGTCTCCCCAGATTATCTCTAACTCTGACATCTCCCTGAGGCTCCAGTCACAGATTCAATTAGTCAACCTAATACCACTATCACAGTTTCTTACTGTGGGAAGTAGGAAATGTAGCCATCACTCACTTGTAACCTATGACCAAAAGGCAGCATCTTGGCTAAGGGCCAGTATTAAAAACATCGATTCCTGTGTGAGTTAATGAAGATACTAAAGGCTCAAGTTATTTGCCTGATTCTGTTTTAACCTCGGGACAAATGAGGGTAACTGCTGTATTAAAGTCTCTTATTTCATCTGTCACTTTTAATTATGTGTGTGTGCATCCTATGTGTGCAGCTGTCAGAGGCATTGTGTACCCTAGAACTGGTGTCATAGGTGGTGGTGAGCTGCCTGTCATGATGCTGGGAACCAAACTGAGGTCTTTTGGAAGAGATGTAAGTGCTCTTAACAACTGACACAGCTCTCCAGCCTCTCTTTGTCTCATATTATTAATAGTAGCTACTATACATAACACATGTATACATACATACATGCATACATACATACATATATACATGCATAGAGAGAAAGAGAAGGGGGAGGGAGGAAAGAGGGGAACATGAGGGAGGGAAACAGCCAAAAAAGGTTCTATATTGTTTCATTGATAAATTTAGAGTTTTCTAGATCTTGTTTTGATTGACATGATAGAAAAAAAAGTTTATTTAAAACTTGGTAATGATTCAATAAATTAAAAACAGTAAGAGGAACATAATCTAAAAGTTAAGATCACAGAAGCACAATTTGATGCCCTGTTTTCACTCGGTGGTGATGATGAAGTATTTTCCAGTAACAAATTAGTAGTTCTTCATTTGATATTTTTTTGTCTGAAAATAAGCTTGTCCATAAGACTGCTAACTGCATAGTTTCATTGCCTTCATTAACATGGACCTGGTTTGACCTCACCATCTCTATCAAAAACAAAACATCTTGTTGAGGGCAGAGGTAAACTGTGTTTTTCACTCATCTCACTCCTGATTCACAAGTTAGCCAAGTACTGCAGGCAAAGGGTGGATCTGGCTCCCTGTGAGTGACATCACTCTCATCTCCCAGCTGACTGTGGTTACAAATTACTCCACTGCTCTGAAATTTAGTTTATTCATCTATAATTTGAACAACCAAATAAGACCTACTCAGAGTGACACTGGGTTTATGTAAGTCTTGTCCGAGGTCATCTAAAGAACTGAGTATTTAGATATTCAGAAATTGGACCTATTCTCCTCCCTTCTTTCCTTCTCCCTATCTAGATGTGAAGCATCTATGTCTGGGTGTCTTCATTGTGCTCTGTCACTTACCTTCATCTATGATCACATGTTCCCAGAACATGCCAGGTAGAAGCAAGATAGGAGGGATGTCCTGAAGCAGAGTGCTAATGGAGGACCAGATGATACTTGGGGCAGACTGAAGGTGATTCTTGCTAGTCAGATGTTTTCCCCGGGAAGAAGGAACACCAGCTTTCTATAACATGAGATTCTCAAGCTGTGCAGTAATACAATATGCTGTGAATTACCTCACCATTCACATCAGCACAGGGCTGTGATATTATCCTACCAGCCCAGTAGTCTGTCTCCATCAGTAGATCCAAAGGCACCAGTTTTAAAGATTCAGTGCTCCTGCAAACTGTTTTTCCTCTCCCCCCTGTATGTAATGGGTCAGGGACAAACAGAGAGCTTAACTGTTACTTATCTCTGGTCCCTTCCGCATTTGTTTAATTATAGCATCAGGTCTTGATAACGTGGATTAAGCTCTTGCTTTAGTTACAGTTGCCACTGCGTCCTATAGTGGCATTTAATAATTTGACCACACTTTGAAATCATAAACTATTTTTGTATCTGTAACCCAAATCATTCTTGCTATGACAGTAATTACTACTATTTATCTTCTAAGGAAAGCTAACTTCACTTATTGATGGCATATCAAATCCTTTTAAATGATTAAAAACTCGTATTTATTACAATGACTTGCCAGTCCTTTCACATGAAGGAAAGTAATTTTCAAGCTCATCTCTTTTAGTTTGCAATCTGTCTGTATGTGGAGAGATGACTTGTGACATGAAGCCAAAGAAAATGGGAATTTCTCTTTTTCTGAAAGTGGCTCTCACTCTCTGTGTTTACAAAAAATAGCGGCCACAAATTTCAGGCCCCATTCTGCTGCACCCTCTCAGTAAATCTGGAAGCTCTGTTTGTGGTGCTGGGGACCAAACCCAGGACCTTCTATGTGACAAGCGAGCACTCAGCCACTGAACTCTGTCCCCTTACCCTGCAGGAAGGCTGATTTTATGAAAGTCATATAAAGACAACAAAGAAATATAATGGATAGAGTTGACTGCCTCATTACCCTCATATGTCTGTAAGTTGTGACACAGTCCATCACGGTTCTTCCTGATGAGTGCCATCAACCCAGGAGCAGCAGAGGGAAATGTTTCCCTCTCAGGTCAGAGTCCTGCATCTTTGGTGCTTGCCTTGGGTTTCACAGCCCTCTACAAATTCTGTTCCTGTGGCATGCTTCATAGTCCCTTTATTGTAGTCTGTATTGACTAGCTGCAGAATTTCTGAGCCTCCAAAGCCAATCACCTGCTTGGTGAGTATTGTCTGCATATTGGTGGATGCATCTGTTCATTTTCCCATAATTCTAAACAAGTGCTGGGACTTCAGGTTCCAAACACAGCCCAGATGTGCACAGGTTTGATGTTGAGGCCCAATCCACAATGGCCTTCTTTAACTACTACACGGGTGGACTTCTGCCCCCATCATAGCTGCTCTAGGCCATCATGCCTTTCAGACCCTAGCTCTCTGCCCTTCAAATTTGGGGGCCTTGTGTACCTTGGAAATTTTCTGAAGTTTTCTATAGAAGGTCATTCTACAATAGAATAAAAATGCCATACCTTGCCATGATGAAATCTAACCCCAACATAAGCATATTTGGAGATATGTTTCTGGGAGGTGCTTAGGTCATGACTGTTAAGCCCTCATAAATAGGGTAATAGTATTACAAAGAACCCAAGGAGACCCTGTCCCTTCTAATGTTGGTAAAATACAGCACAAGCACTGTTATCTAGGAAAACCCCACCGGACAGTAAATTCAGTTTGACTTTCTAACCTGCAGAAATGTAAAGAGTAAATCCTTATCATTAATAAGCCTCCAGCCTGTGGCATTTTGTTATAGTAACCTAAACAAACTGAAATACAGCCTCATCCCCCTTGACAGACACTATAAGGAAAATAATCTATTTGCTGATTCCTGGAAGATTTATGTTTTAAGTACTATTCACTGCTACTGTAGAAAATTATCTACTATTGTTTCTAAATGTAATATATTCCTGGGGGCAAACATTTCTTTAGTTGTATTTCTAGTCATTTTTTTCAGGGTAGAATTTCCTAGATTTTGTAACAAAACCATGTTTTCTTGAAATGTTACTTTTTTTTAGAAAAGAAAGGCAAAGAGTACTGACTGCTCTTCTAGAGAACCAGCTACTAACCTTTGTTAACCACCAGATTCCAGAGGATCTGAATCTTTTTCTGGCCTCTGTGGGCACTGCATGCACATGGCACACAGACATGCATACAGGCAAAACATCCATACACATCAAATTAAAAAAAAATCTCAAAAAAATATTGTAAAGAAAAGGAGACTCTACTTCCTGTTGTGTTTGATCTGTACATTTTAAGACAATCTGTTGGTCTGTCCTCAACTACTGTTAATGCTTCTCCATTTATGGTTTGCTGCAAGCAATGACCAAGTAATTACCTATTATTACAACAACTCATTATTTATGAGCAAAGGAGACAAGTGCTCCTATGTAACATGAGATATTTTCAGATTACTGGAAACATGGCGAGAGTTCTCTTTGGAGAGTACCTGTGACTCAAAATTTAAAATTAAGGGTTTGTCTTAGGTCTCTGTTGTGATAAACACCATGACCAAAAGCAACCTGGGTGGGGTGACAGGGACAGTTTATTTCGGCTTACACTTCCAGTTGTTAACAGTCTATTAATGGAGGGAAGTCAGGACAGAAACTCAAGTACAGCCATGGACGGGTACTGCTCACTGCCTTGCCCCACGAGCTTCTCATCTTACTTATAACACTTCAGTACTATACGCCCAGGGGTGGCACTGCCCATAGTTAGCTGGGCCCTCTCACAGTCAACAGTAATCAAGAAAATGCACCACCAACTTGCCTACAGGCAAATCTTATTATGGTATTTTCTCAGTTGAGGTTTCCCCTTCCCAAATGACTCTAGCTTGTGTCAAGTTGATTCAAACTAGCCCAGACAGGGTTATTTTTCTTCATTAATAAAACAGTCAATAAAACTTACAAACTGGCAAAATTGCACTTTGTATCATCTGTTTAAAAGATATTGAATGAACTAAAAGAAAAATGAGCAGTAGTGGTGAACTCCTTTAATCCCAGCACTTGGGAAGCAGAGGCAGGCAGATCTCTGAGTTCGAGGCCAGCCTGATTTGTAGAGTCAGTTCCAGGAGAACCAGGGCTACACAGGGAAACCCTGTCTCAAGACAAAAAACAAATATACATTTCCATGCATATATACATGGAAAGTGTGATCTAAGGTGATGGATCAGTAGGTAAAGGGCTTACTATGCAAGCATTGGGGCTTGAGTTCAGATTCTACAGCAGGTGACTGTAATCATAGTACTCCTAGTAGCCCTACTGCCAGGTAAGAGCCAGAGACAGGAACTCCTGGAAACTACAGGCCAGCTAGCTTAGCATCATTCACAGCAATGAGCAAGATAACCTGTCTCAAACAAGGTAGAAGGCAATGACCAACACTTGAGATTGTCCTCTGACATATACACACACTGTGGCATGTGTACAACCCTCACACAAGCACACACACACACACACACAAGCACACATAATACACACACACACACACACACACGCGCGCGCGCGCGCACACGCACGTGCGCGCGCGTGCATGCGCACATACACAATCATATATATTCATCACATACAAACACATAAAATGATAATGTGTGTGTATTACGTGTATGGTTTCAATTTGATGAGCTAAAAACTGAAAATTACAACATTTGTTGTCCAACTGGTTTGTTGTTGTTCCCTCACTGGTTTGACCACTTTTACCAAACAATGCTGTGGGATGTTCTGTATGGCAAATGTGTTGCTCTGATTGGTCAATAAATAAAACACTGATTGGCCAGTGGTTAGGCAGGAAGTAAAGGCGGGACTAACAGAGAGAAGAAAAGAAAGAACAGGAAGGCAGAAGGAGTCACTGCCAGCTGCCGCCAGGACAAGCAGCATGTGAAGATGCAGGTAAGCCACAAGCCGCATGGCAGGGCATAGATTTGTGGAAATCGTTTAATTTAAGCTATAAGAACAGTTAGCAAGAGGCCTGCCACGGCCATACAGTTTGTAAGCATATAAGTCTCTGTGTTTACTTGGTTGGGTCTGAGCAGCTGTGGGACTGGCAGGTGACAAAGATTTGTCCTGACTGTGGGCAAGGCAGAAAAACTCTATCTACAAAACAATATTTTTTTGGTTTTTTATTCATTCAAATATTTAAACCTTTAACTGACATCTGACATTTGGACTTGGGCATTATAAAGTCTTACAATGTTATTAAATTTGAGATTTTTCTATATATAAAGAAGATAAAATAGCTCATGTGTTCATATAGATATTTGGGGTTCAAAGCCAGGGCTTTGAATATTGAATTCATGGTTCTCAGGGACAAAAGTGATAATAATATCATAATATTAATATCTTTAGTTCTTAGGCATAGCATATGCATATAGTAACAAAGACAAGGTAAAATATAAACAATATGTGCTGTATATCTAATGAAATTAGTATTGTGTTGTAAAATGATGTAAGATCATATATGTGTAAATAAATTAGTATCCACACCAATGTCTTTGATTCATCCTTGATTAAAATCAGAATCAATGTCAAGAGGAGGCCATACTGTTTCAAACAGGACTTAAAGGGGAATGTTAGGAAGTTGGTGATCCAAGTGCCTTGTGAACTGAAAGAATGGTACTGCCATTCAGCCTTGATCTAGATGGGAAAGAAAGATCTTGAGTAAATATTTACAGTGCCATTTATCACACAGTATAACTCGAATCCATTATTCTTCCTTTTGGCATATTCTTGCATCTAAACTATTCCTACAGTGAGCAAGTGCTTCCTCTAATATTTGTCATTGTTATTAATAGTTTCACAACTACTCAAGAATGGATTCTTGACAATGCCTTTTGGAATGAGTGCTGTAGGGAACTGGGTTTGTTCATAGAGAGCTGTATACTATGTTTGCCATCTGAGGCTGTTCTTGCCATGGATGTATTTTGCCTAGATAACTGACTGCCTCTGATCTCACTGATCAGGCATTTTCAAATCAAGTTAAAAGATGACTTTAATATGTACTCATAACAATTACATTTTGCTATGTGGTGTGAGTTGATGTTTTGCAGGTAGCCATGGCAGCAGTGAGCTTGTGGGTGTGATGGCCATGGCATGTCCTGAAGACAGTATTTCATAGCACTCCTCTCCATCATCCTCCAGGTCTCTTGCTTTCTTTTCATCCCTCTTCCACAGCTTCTCTTCCACATTGTTTGATGTGGGGTCCCTTTATTGACCTAGAGTTTTCCATTTTAACTAGGCAGTCTGGCCAGCAAGCCTTGGGGATTCTTTATCTCTGCCCTCCCTTCTCCCCAGCCCCACTACTGGGGTTACAGATACATGCTGCTATGACCAACCTTTTCATGGACATTGGGAACCATAGCTGCTCAGGTCCTCATGCTTGCACAGCAAGTACTTTATCCACAGGAGCCAAGTTCTCTCCTATTCTATTTTTAAAGTTATAATGGAGGAGTTGGGGATTTAGCTCAGTGGTAGAGCACTTGCCTAGCAAGTGCAAGGCCCTGAGTTCGGTCCTCAGCTCCAGAAAAAATAAAAATAAATTAATTAATTAATAAAGTTATAATGGAATCCCTTCCTTTGTATCAAGTCCGTCTTTCAGAAGGCTTTCCCACATTCCCTTCTCTTTTGTTCTGTGAGGCTTCACCTATACAGAAAGGTGCTATAAAAACCAGTCCCTAGTGCATGAGCTGGCTCTTTGGAGCCTAGTGTCTATGGTGAGACACTTTGCGCAGCCTTGGTGCAGGGAGGAAGAGCTTGGACCTGCCTCAACTGAATGTACCAGGCTCTGCTGACTCCCTAGGGGAGACCTTGCCTTGGAGGAGGTGAGAATGGGGAGTGGGTTAGGGAGGAAGGCTGGGGGTGGGTGGGAGGAGGGAGAACAGGGGAATCTGTGGCTGGTATGTAAAATGAATAGAAAAATCTCTTAATAAAAAAAGAAAGAAAAAAAATGGATAAAAAGCATTCCTATTTCCAAATCTATTGAGGTCATTTCTACCTGTACAGTTTTCAGTCTGAATCCCATACTCCAAAAAGAAAAGGGCACATTAAGTAATATAGCAATGCCCATAGAAACAGAATAATAATGGCCTCCTACACTCTACTATTCACCACCTGGGACATGTAAGTTTGCAAGCCAGACAGGGATTAAGGTTGCAGATGAACCAAAGTTGCTAATAATCTGGCTTTACAATAAGGTCTCTGGATTGTGTAGGTGGGTCCAACATAATCTTAAATATGAGAGGCAGAAAAAGCTGTGTTAATGAAGTGGGAAGAGATTCAACTTTCCTACCTTCAAATACAGAAGAAGCAGCCATGAGCTATGGGATGTAGGTAACTTCTGCAAGCTGGAGACATCAAGTCAATAATTTTTCCCTAGATACCACAGAGGGAAAGCAGTCCTGCTATTCTGTACAGTGAATTCAGTCCATGTTAGACTTCTGAACTACAGAACTATAATACATCTGTGTAGCACTAACCCACTAAGTTTATGCTAATTACATTGCAAGTGTGAATAGAAGAAAATGCCCCACATTTTTTTAATCCTAAAAGCAAAATCTTTAATTCAGAAACAGTTTGACAAATTATTTTTGCATATCCCACATCTTAACAACACTTTAATTGGCCTCCACAATTAAAAGGCCAACTATTCTCTGCCAGTTAACCAAACACATGACCCAATTAAAGCCCAAGGCCTGACAGTATAGTAACACATGGATTACTCTCTCTACTTAAAAAAAATCTCTCTCAAGAATTCATCTTGACTTATGGATTATGACAAAATGTAAGCCTAGTAAGGTATATCAGTCAGTGGGGGGAGATTTGCTTTAAACATACTTCAACTAACAACTGAGAAAGGAAGGACAAAATTCCATCATCATGTTGCAGTCCTCAGTAATAACAAGAAGTGGGGAGGGGACAGCTCCTTGACAGGAATCAGCAGACTTCAACTAAGGGTAGATCCAGATGATGGCTGGTGCTCTTTCCCTGGAAGCTAATGGCTACTTGTTTTACTCTTTAAAGATCTAAAAAACATAAAAAAAAGAAACTAATGTTTCATAGCACACAAAAGTGATGCAAAATTCAGATTTGAGTATTTACATATAATATTTTCTTAGGCACAGTGGTGCCCACGCATTACTAGTGTGTGTGCTGCATTTGTCCTGTACCAGCAGAACGGAGCAGCTGCAGGAGGCTCCCATGGCATTGCAGAATCCAAAACATTTGCTTTCTTCGAAGGAATGATTTCCTGGCTCTTTCTTTAGGCAATGGGCATCAGTTCCATCTACAGCACAAAACAGGAAGCATGCAGAACGCTCATGAAATATTCTCACCAATAAATCAGATTTAAACTGATTCAGGGTCCTTATCACGCAGACAATTTGTGGGGAATAACAGTGGACAGTGGGGTATGTATAAGAGCACTGTCAGGACCCACTCAGCAGGGGAGTATGTGGGAAACTCCATGGGAGAAGTTTGTTTTCTAAGACAAAATCATTCTCTAGTGGAAAAAATAGTCCAGGAGGGAAAATCTACAGGCTAAAGGGATAATTGCAATATGTCAATTCCATTTGGAGTCTCATAGAAACACATTAAAACACTGAATTATGAAGGGTCCCAGGAAATGTGACAGTAAGTTCATAGCTGAGGGTATTGATAAATTGCTAATACATCTACACAGTGTCTTAATTTTTTTCTTCTAAGTCTCTAGAGCAGTGGTTCTCAATCTTCCTGATGCTGTGACCCTTGAGTACAGTTCTTCATGTTGTAGCGACCCCCAACCATAAAGGTATTTCATTGCTACTTCAAAACTTTAATTTTGCTGCTGTTATGAATCATAATGTAAATATCTGATGTTCAGGCTATCTAATATGTGACCCCCAAAGGGGTTGAAACTCACAGGTCGAGAACCACTGAACCAGAGTGTTCAGGGGTGTAACTCAATAGCAGAGCACAGGTTTCATATGCACAAGACTCTGGGTTGAATGCCCCACATCCAATCAAGTAAATGAATACACTCTCTCTTTCATACAACATTTAGATGAAGTAACATAATAGCTGAGATTTACTTGTAAATTTTCTAGTAGGGAGGGAAGAAATGAAAAATAGGATATTGGCTGAAATTAAGTTATAGGATTATTATAAAGTCTTTCTATACTGTTGAAATTTCCCATATTTTAAAAAGGCATTATTTCCCAAAGGCCTTGAGCTTCATGAAGAGAATAATTTTATTATAACAATTTTCCTCAAAGTATAAAGAAACCAATAAAAAAATCAAAAGCAAAGAGTGTCCTATACTCCAATATTGCCTAAGTTTCCTATTTTAACTCCAAAAGTGCCAATAAAATCCACTTTGACAAAGATATAGAATGATGTTTCAGTGATTGAGATCTGCTGTGGATGACCACCAATTTGGACCTGCTCTGAAGCACTTTGCAAACTACTACTCCAGCACAATAGTTAGTCTCATATTACATCTTAGCTACACTCACCAACATTCTAACTTCTGAAGCATTAGAGACCATACACAGCACCTCCTACAAAACAAGGGCCCAGTGCTTCTCCTATCTCCTAATAAGGGAGTTAGGAGACCGTCCCCATGTGGTGAATGTGACTACCAAAGGCTCCATATCAATGCATGTGTCATTCACACTCCTCCAGGGAGCAGGAACTGCCATTTTCCTTCCTGATAAGAAGTGAGAAACAGAACTCTGAAGTTACAAAGGTAGTAAAGAGACTGAGCCAGGCTGAATGCTATTAGGGTGAATTTCAATGATAAACCAAGGCCTGTGCCACCCACCTTCAGCTGCTGGCAAAGTTTTAATTCAATGAAGAGGTTGAGATCTAGATTAGTTTAAACATCCTGTGGCAGGGCGCTGTATCTTCCTAAGAGCAACACATGTCAAGACCCAATGAAAAAGAGTTTCACTGAATAGTTTAAAATGGTGAAGTTAATTAGCTAGCAAATTAATTAGCATAATGTCCCCAATAAGAAATGAAAGAAATAAAAATATATAGTTTCAAGATGTACCAGAAAAATAAAAATATAAGCATACACTATGAAATACCTGCACAGAATGGCATAATATATCTCAAAAAACAATGTTGAGTGAACAAGGCAAATGGTAAATGAAAATCTGCTGCACAGCACAGTCCCCAAGAAATGCCAAGCAGATAAAGCCATAGCATCCATATACCTCTATAACAAATGTGTACTAGAGGTATCTTTAATTTAGACAAAGGAACAAATGCTGATTTGGGGAAGTCTCTTTCTGAGGGGATGGAATCAAGAAAATAGGAGATGAGTGTTTTATCTATATCTGTAATATTTTGTTCTTTTAAAGATAGACATTTTTACTTTTTCTTGAGTGTATGTTGGGATGATCAGGGTGCCTCAGCATTTTCTATTGTTTACATATGGAGATTGTTTATGTTTTCATTTAAAAGTATAATAAATGGATAGTGAGAGTCAAAGAGACTTGTAAAAGAATTTTCACTGAATAGTGTTCCTTTAAGAAAACAGAACACTTGTGTAACTCATAAACCAGTAAGAAAGGAAGAGGAAGTTGCAGTTGCTTTAATAACTGCTAAGAAAAGCCAGCTATAGGACAATTTCTTCAGACTGCACAGCTAACAACCAGCAGAGAGGAAGGAGTCTAGCCTCGGCTAGCTCCATTCCAAAGCTACCACAATGTTTGCTAAAGTACATGCAGACTTACTGCCCAAGTTGAGACAACCTGTTTGAGATCAGACCTTTTGGGCAATGTTCTTATTCAATACAGCTCTCAATCCATAATGTCACCATTATAAAGTTCATTTCCAATAAAGCCCAGAAAAATAAACTTTCCAGAAGGGGGGAAAGATCTAGGCAGGTATTAGCATGAATGCTTTCCCTTTTTTGGATTTACTTTGTGGTTGAAACTCAGGTAGGGAGAGGGTTTTCATGAATATGCAGCCCTGACACAGAAAGCTTGTCTTGTCATACACAAATTGTCATGTCAATTATCGATTGTAGACATCCATCTTCAGAACATCCAGAACAGTTCTCACTTTATTAAAGCTTGGGCAATTCCTGACATCCTTTAAGCCTATTTCAGGAGGTCAGAGAAAGACATGAACTGATACTTTGGTGATCTTTGAATTATTCATAAAAGCTTCCAGGGGCATACATTCCACTACATGACAACTTGTGAACTCATTCATCAATGTTCCAGAATAAATACCTTCTAAGTAAAACCTACACAAGAATCAGCCCTACAGTCTCATTCTACCAGGCGAGTCCATAAGCATGAAAGAATCAGAGCTAGACCCATCACAAGAAAAAGTAAATTTGTAATGTAAATTGAAGTGCAAATGCAAAAAGCAAATTGAAAATAATCCTTTCTACCCCACACTGTGGAGTAGTAGCATAGTTATCTGTCTCCTACTTACACTATTCTTCCCTACCCAAAAAGAAAATAATAAGATAAAAATAAATAAAACATTTTGTTTCTTTTTTCTTTTGAGATCAAAAATCAAGTAACTAATCTCTCTCACATTAATTAAAAACTATTACTTTTTTATGTTACTAATTGATTAATTCATTCCTGGAGCAAATATGTGACTAACTACTCTGTGCCAGGCACTGTTCAGGGATCTTTGCTGTATCATTGAATAATACAAGACTCTACACTCAGGGGAGCTAATACTCCAGCTGTAATAAGTAAAGAACGTCATTTAGTGGGAAGTAAAAAGACAGACAGTAGCACCTGCAGTCTGCTTATGAGAGCCTCCACACAGCCAGGGCCACAGTATGACTGGTCTTGGTGTTATTTCACAACATTTAGCATCTATCTCCATGACTCAATTAAAATTAGCATTGGGAAGATGGACTTACTTTTTTCCTGACAACTCCAAGAAAGCTTTTCTTTCTCATGAAGTCTGGTCACTATGTCAAGGAAGCTTTTGGTCCTGATTTTCTAACCCCACCCTTAAGGAGGTATGAACTGTTTAACCTTGCTCCAGCAGGCTCTGATTGTAAAGATAGACTGCACCCTCTGGTAGTTGCTCTGCATATCTCTTTTGTGCAGATTAAACTCTTAGTGCTCTTAGAGAAGCTGTCCAGGACCTACCACTGTGCCTGTCTTACTTAAGTTTCTGTTGCTGTGATAAACACCATCCAAAAAGCAACTTGAGAAGGAAAGTTTGTTTCATCTTACAGCTGGCAGTCCATCTTGAAGGGAAGTCAGAACAGGAACTAAACAGGAATCCAGAGGCAGGAACTAAAGCAGAGGCCATGGAGGAACCCAGCTCACTAGCTTGCTCCCCATGGTTCACTCAGCTTTATTTTTTGTACATTTCAGGACCACCTGCCCTGCTCATGTGTGACACTACCCACAGTGGGTTGGGCCCACTGAGCCCATCAATCACTGGTCAAGGAAACACCCCCAGAGACTTGCATACAGATCAATCTGTTGGAGGCAATTCCTCAGTTGAGCCTACCACATCCCTGACAACTCCAGTTTATGATAAATTGACAAAAAAACAAACTAACTAACTAACTAACTAACTAACTAACATAGTGCCTAAAACTTCTGTGCTTGACAAATGTTAAAAATCATCTGGTGTGTGTGTGGGGGGGGGGGCACAGAATCCAGAAGAGGATGTTCAGTTCCTTGGGGCTAGAAGTACTGGCCTGAGCAATCAAACCTGGGTGCTGGGAACTGAACTCAGGTCTTCTAGAAGAGCAGCAAGTTCTCCTAACTGCCAAGTCATCTGTTAAACCCTAGAGTAAGTTTCTTAAAAACATGTATTCGCTAGAATCCTTTCATTTTTGTCCTTCCAGCCCTCCTTTGCCTTTGCAAATAAAACTGAAAAAGTCAATACATCCAGCTGGTCTAGCCAAATGATTATAATGGTTCTTTTACTATTTATAAGTAATTTTTAATGACTAAATTGTTTTTTAAAAAATCTCAGTAAATGATGGCAGGAGAAACTGTTCTGATATATTTTAGAATTGAAAACAAATTTAAAATTATCATCATGCAGGGATATTTTCCCCTAAAACTTGTTTGAATTACTTTTTTCCTAATATGTTTGTAGCCCTCAAAGATACAACTAAATTCCCATGCACTGTAATGATGATGGAGAAAAGTATATTTATTGTTTTGCTAATTAGTCAATAGTATTTGCAAAATGCTTAAACAAGATGGGCCATTGTTATTAAATGGATTTTTCTTCACCCAAAAAGAAAAAAAAATCATACTAATATGAAAATGCAACTGTATTCCCAAGCAATACTGCTCTTTTCCCTTTTTAAGTTTTAACACAGTGAGCAAAAGGCAGGACACAAACATCAACCTGTCAAGAAATGGTTTACTCAGTGGTGGACCAGCGCTGCAGGAGATCCCTTCCACTTCCACCAAGAGAGCTCTTTGCAGAACAAGAACAAACCATTAAGGGCTTAATGACACTGTGATGGCATATTGGTTGTTAAAAGGGAAACAAGAATATTCTGTTTATCCAGTTGCCACTGTTTCTACCACAACCACCATGGACTCACCGTCTACATGGTCCTCAAGTACTTGCAAAAAGAGTTTTTCTGACTTTAACCCTGCCTACTCAGCCTTTTTCATTTTAAGACATTGACAAATCTAGCTGTTAGGAAATTTTATCTTTTAGGCATGACATGGTGACATGTCTTGATACCTTGACATCAGAGCAGTTTAGATTACCCACAGAGACACTAACAAAGACACAAAATAATCAAGTCTGTTAACATTTCCCTGGAAGAGATTCGAGATGGCTCATGGGGCATAAGAAGATCCCTGCTTCCCTTAGAACATATAAGCAAGTTAAAAATTGCTGAAGAGGGGGCAGGTCTTCTTTGTTCATGTAGCTACCTATAAGTTGTCCATGCATCTATAAATAACTCCACAATTAAATTTCTTACCTTACCAAGCTAGACTTTCTTTCATTTTTTTTTTCATCTTTTGTAGGTACCATATCTGGGATGGATAGACATTTGTTTATATCTTGAGACACAGGAAAAATCAAGTAATATTTGCGTTGGGTAACAAAAGCTAGAAGCCACCTCCTAGGCCCCAAATGAGGACATGAGTCTCAGAAGTGGAGCCACATTTGTACAAGGATTCTTCCTGTATACACAGCATCTCAAGCCTAAGCCATAGCAAGAAGAATGCATTTGGTACCCAGCTGAAATGCACTTGCCTGCTCTGGAGCATTGCTGTTTCCTGTGCTCCCTGCTCTTTCTGTACACTCTCAATTGCCCACTTATCTGCATAAGGTGTGATACTCTGTGTTTGGCACCTGCTGATAAGGGTAATTATAGCATTAGTGGAAGCAAATACGCCATCCGAGGTTGAAAAACAACTCTAATTACAACTGCTCCATCCTTTTACTCTCTCAAACTGTTCTTGTCCCTTTAACACAGAGTTTACTCAGAGATTCAATTAAATCTACATCTATTTGAAAACAAGCCTTTAAATAGTTATGGGACTAGAGGAAATCACCTCTTTAAATTAATAATGCATGCATGCTGAGGTGAGTATTTGATATTCGCAACACCAGGCTGCACCTCCTAGATTATATTTTAAATGCTTTCCATGCATTTCTGTGCAAATACAAAAACAATGGGAAGAGCAAACATACTACTTCAAGGAAAATGCAGTCTAGATCTTATACAATGACCATGAGGAAGTTCTTAAATTATCTTTATACTGTAGACCACTTTGACAGAAATACTATTTAAAAAGCTAATACTCAGAAACTTAATTTGATACCCCAAGTGCAAACATATAATTTCACACTAATCAATAATAAAACAAAACTGGAATGAAATTTATCTGTCTCTATTTTATTTTCCAGATTTTAAAAAAAAATCTAAGACTTTATCTCAGAGGAAAATAATTTCTAAAGGATGCATATTATTAAATATTACTTCACTACATCAGAATTATATGAGTTAAGTATTTGAATATCAAAGGATCATGAATTCATAAACCTTCTATTGAAAACTATGAAGCTGAAAAATAAGGAGAGAAAGGAACATCTCTTGAATGATATAAGAACCAACGAAGATTGACTTGTTGGGCATGCTCACTGCTGTGGCCCAGAATCTCAGAGCATGGCTATAGAGTGCCACCATGAAGCCTCAGAACAGCTGCCCCTTTCTCCAGCTTTTGCAAAGACAATGCCATTTCTGCCTGGCACTGGAGTCAAAGGTTCTCTATGGCTGAGGTCAGGAATGAGTGGGACACGCCCACTCTCCTACCCCTGGCTTCCCATACCTCATAAGCACTTTCTCATTACCAAAGCAACTGCCAGAAATGTAACGTTTTACTTCTATTCTAGTATCATGACTGTGCAGGTACTCAACTTCTGAGAAAAATCTTTACAGGTTTGGTGGTAAATCAATAGGAAATCTAACCAAAATCAATTCAAGCAAATCTCCCGTAACACACAAAATACTGTGATTTGGCTCATAAAGAAAAGTTTCTCTTGGTATCCCTAGAACAGTGGTTCTCAACCTGTGGGTCAAGACCCCTTTGAGGGTCACATATCAGATATTACATTATGATTCTTAACAGTAGCAAAATTACAGTTATGAAGTAACAATAAAATAATTTTGTGGTTTGGGGTCCCACAACATGAGGAACTGTATTAAAGGGTCACAGCATTAGGAAGGTTGAAAACCACTATCCTAGAATGTGACAGAAGTTTCCTTGTTGTAGTAAATAATTTCCATGTCTAGGAAATATGTCTGTGCCTCCAAAGCAAAAGCCAAAAATAACAACACAACCTTTCTTACTCGGGTGGAGGTCCTTACATCCCCTGAGTAACTTTAACCAGATTGGACATAAAGCATCATTGTTTACTTTAACAAAACCACTACATGATCATTTCATGGTCTCAAAAGAGTCAAGAATGGCAATGAAGCTCCATGCTTAATAATTAACCAATTTCTTCCACATTCATCTACTCTGTTTTCAAAAGAAAGAGTAAAATCTTGACATGATTTATTATTAGGCTGAGTGCCACATTGTCTCTGAATATAGACCACAGTGGATAAGACCCACAGCTATGTCAAAGAACACGTTAATGACTCATAAGAACAACAAAAAGCAACGTTGTTCAAGTTAGCTGTGATCTACAAGCTATTTTTCCGAGATAAAATATGACAAAAGTTGAAAACAGCACCAGATCACATTAAATTACAAGAAAAGCATCTTACCTTGAATTAAGGACTTTGGTAAGCATACACCCTGAAAGCATTACCATTCTCTTGTTCCTGAGCTTGCATGAATGTGTCGAGTGTCTTAGTTACTAATGAAGTCAAAAGTCTTTAATCAACAACTAATGAGGTCAAACCAGGAATGAAAACTAAGATTGCAGACCTAAGAATGACAAAAGCTCATTATCTCTGGGGATTTTTAATCTGATAATTAAAAGCATAGCTAGGAGACTTATTTTTGGAGTTTTAGAATAAAATCAATATTGAACTTGCCATGCAATGTGAGAAAAAAAAAACAAACACAAATTGCTAAGGTTTCAATTAACAAGTACCACAGAGAAATACTGCACCATCGCCTGCCCTTAGCAAACAGGAGGACATGGCTACTTTTCCAGATGTTTCTGGTTGTCATGGTACCTAGTATGCCTCACATACAATTTTATTCAAGGCAATAACCTCCAAGGCATTTATTCTCACAAGAGCATTAAATGAAGATGTCATATGGCCCTGATAAAGGCTGTTCACACACCTGTTGAGCAAAATAAAAAATACAGTATAAGAAGCCCCATAGAATAATATTTAGATGTTTTCTAAGGAAATTAACTTAATTCTTAGTTTATGTAAGTGGTAATAGGTCATTTATCTTTTTTTGCAGAATATATTTCCAGAAGTCTGTCTTCAGATTAAAATTCTGTTTTAAAGATATTTTCAAGACTGCATTTCTAAGAGAATATTTCTGTATTTGAAATAAAATTAATTGCATATATATGGACTATTATCCATATTTAAATGAAAAACTTGCCAATAAAATACACCAAACATTTGACTGAAATTCTCAAATTTATTGATGTTTTCTGCCTCAATTTTTGTAAACAAGAAAATAAAATAAATGGGCTAAAATTTCATTCTGTGGAACTGCTGTTTACACATGCTACTTTTATGTGTGAATTTTAACCTTTAGTGCAACCCATGGAAACCCATAGAGTGAGTTAACACTTTTCATACTGGAGTTCATAGTATGAGCTATATTTTAATTAATTCAAATTCTCTTCATTATGTAAAATCTGCATGATACCTCTGAAAACATAGGAAAACACATGCTTTGGAAGTTAAAGGCTGTGCGTCCTCCTTGCCTGTGAGCAACAGGAGGCCAATGGAACTGTCTTCTAGAACAGAGCTCTCTCCTGACATGATGGAAAACCTAATATTTAAATACTAGAAATGCAAATGCAGCAGAAGTTTTCATCAACTGTATTTCTCTACACACACAGTGCCTGTGTTAATTTCACATGAGTGCTTTTATCGCACTAATCAGACATTGAAGAGGCGCTAACACATGGGAAAACTGCTTTCTGAATGTCGTACATGTTAAACCAGAGGCGTATAAGCACCTGGGATATTCTTGCTATTCTTCACATGCAAATGACATTCTGCAAACAATTAAACCCACCCATTAAAACAGTGGGGGAGTGAGATGGAAAGAGCAAGTGTTAAGAGAGTGAAATTATGGCATGCCCTTCCTATCATACCCCCATTCAGCTAATGTTAAGCGAGTTCGATCGCGGGACATAGGCAGACCAGAGCGATAGACTTGAGTCACAGGATGTAGGACAACTCACACACTTCGTTAATTACAAAACTCTATTGATCTGACCGCCAGCCCCTCGCCCATCCAACACTCTCCCCATTCCTGTACAGACAGATAGCAGACACGTCAAAAGACCCTCTTCTGGCTAAAGAGAGGGGAGACGTCCCCTATGGGGCCCTTCCTCACAAGGACTTTCCCTGTAAGTGGCTCCACAAGTTCCCCAGGCTCCAGCGCCAGGAGGGCAAGTTCAGCACCACGGACAAGGCTCCCGGAGCCTTGGGGGAGGAACGATGCTGAGCCTCCCAGCTCTCGCCACTCACCGGTGTCTGCTGCGAGGGCAGTCCCGAGCGCTTGGTGGACCCCTGCTTGGAACTTAACCTTTTCCACGACTCGGCAAACCTGCCCCGGCTGGCGCTGCGGCTGCGCCTGCGGCTCTCCGCGCTGTCCTCGCGGTCGGAGCAGCCTCGCTCCATCTCACCTGCGTCCCTCCACTTCTTGCCCATGCTTAGAGCAAGGAGGTGGCCCGCGCCCCTGGCAGTGCTGGCTGCAGCCGGCGCTCAGCTCTCCACGGCGCCGCCTTCGCCTGGTCGGCTCCCGCCGAGCCCGGCGCTCTGTATCGCCGCCCGCAGGCTGCGCTTGCGCCCGCGATTGGCTCAACTGGGGCTGGGGCTGCGAGCGCCACCTGCGCCCCAGCCCGCTTCCTTATGCACCCCAAACTGCTTTCTACCCGCAGCTACCGCCTTCCCGTGGTGGGGGAGAGGGGGGCGCACAGCCCACGCCTGGAGCTGTGGAAGCGCTGCTCTGGGAGTTTCTTGTAGTCACCACACCCCGCCCAAGTCTCAAGGCCCTTGGGGACTTGGGAGCAGAAGCCTAGGTCATCTACTGATGGGTGGGTGGAGACTCCAGTTGGATTAGACAAAGAGGGGAAGCTTGGAACTTTGTCTGCCTTCCTTTCTCTTTCTTCCGTTTCATCTCTTCGCAACAACTGTCTTCAAGAACCCTTGGGAGAATTCAGCTTCATCTGCCTGTCAGGTGCTAGGCTACTTACTCCCTCTGCTTGTCAGGCTACCCCGCTGGGCCCCAGACTAGGCTGCACATTGAAGTTTTCTGAATAGATTTTCATTTGCACACACACACACACACACACACACACACACACACACAAATACGTATATGTTAAATGTAACGTGTTAAATGCTGATATTCCTCGGCTGTGGCCTGGGAATCAGGATACTACAAGCTCTACTAGGGACTGGGGCATAGCTCAATGGTAGAGCGAGCACTTGCTGGTATGTGCAAGGCCCCAGGTTTGATCTCCAGCTTCCTAGAACTGAGGGGTGGTGGAGAAAATTCCCCGGTCAATTGATTCTCTTCTCCATCTACAATTAAGCCCAAGGGTCTGAATTACGGAGCAGTGCTGAAGAGGATTCTGGGAGGAGAAGGGATTGGAACTCTTTCAAGGGACTTGTTTTTCTCTCTCTGGTGGGAACAGGTATGGAGTTTACCCTTTCAGTCCTGAAGAAAGTGTGGTGGTTAGGCTGAGGACAGTGTGAGGTGGGTTCTTCAACGTGTCACATGTCCCTTGTCGCCTCCTCCTTACGGTGCAGGCCCTCCCCTCTGCTCTCATGAGCCTCAAGTCAGTAGTTGTCTTAATCTGTGCTATCCTCACGTTTAGTAATGCCTTAAACAGATGAAAGAGGGCCACTGAGGCATCACAGATGAACAGAATCTAAGACAATGCCTTCAATTATCAAGGAAAGGAGGGAGTTAAAATAGTCCCAGGTGAAAAGAATCACCTGGCTGCTCATGCTTTGCAACCTCAGATACCTTTTAGCTTCTTAATCAAACAAGGGGAAACTATGAAAATCACACAAGGAAGGAAAGAGGGTGGGAAACACTGCCGGGGACATGGTGCTTTGGTCCTGGCTGTGAAAAATGTCACAGTTGAGTTGGCAGTGACCAGTGTGCTCTTGCAGGGCCTTGGAATCTACTTGTTAGCAGGGATGGCAGGCAGAGCTCTAACACCTGTCCCGCAGATGTGCCCCTGTGTTTATAGCTTGTGAACCTATCCATGTAAACAAAGGGGCTTTTTAAAGCAGCACTCTATGTCTGGGAATCACGTATCCATATTAAAGAAAATGAAACTCTAAACAATGTTTGTGACATCCCAGGGCATTTAATGAGAAAAACCACAGGCTCCATTTTGCATTTATTTGTTTTATATCTAAGGTTCATGGATTTGAAATTATTAGGGACATTTCATGAACTTGCAAATATTCAGACAATATTCCTCCCACTTATGAAAAGAAAACAAAACAATCATGCATAGTTTACAAAGTGCACAGGTATACAAAACACTAATTGAGAGGTATGAAAGTCAAGAAATTAAGACAGAGTAAATATTTATCTTTTCCTTGAGCCATTTAAAAAGAGACACATGGGCATGGCTCCCTAAGAAATGAAAACCCTGTGTGCCACCCTGGACACTTTGAAAGCAAGTTCCCTCTGTTAATATCAATGACGACATCCCCGAAAAGAAGCTGAGGGACCTTCACTAAGATATCCAGGCACATCATCCAATAGCATTCACCTCACAAGAGTTCCAAGTCACCCACATCAGCCCATTAAGGAGAAAATGGCCCTGCCATCAAGGATAGCTGTCACAGATGACCATATCAGCATGTCAATGAGCACTCCAAGTGTCTGGAAGGGTTGTTTTTTTAATGTACTTAGAAAAATTTAATGATGAATCGTGATTGCATATGGCATTATTTTAGCCCTTTGCTCTGAAAAAAAAAAAAATGAGCTTTCAAATGCCCTTATCATAGAGTACTGTTTTAAATCCTTGTTTGAAGATGATCTCTGCAGTTCTTCTTGCACTTGACAAGTACCAAAAGATATCTGAGAACTGTTCAAGAGCTGGGTTCCATGTGATGGTGGTAAGCAAGCAGAAAAGCATTCTTTTCACCTGATCCTCTTTCCAAATTTCCCAACAGCCAGGAAGTGGAAATGTATTATGTCCCCCATGAAGTTAGCAGAGAATAGCACATTAAAACTAGGAAAATGCTGAAAGGTACTAGCATTAGGGTTAGAAGCCACTGCCGGAGTACCTTAGCTTTCTTGGGAAGGTCACTGTCACAAAGGGAATGATAGCACATTTTAAGAGATGGTACCCTACAGAGACCAGCACCTAGGACAGATGGCTCACAGCAGTTCTAGCCTCTAGCACTGATAAGCACAAAGCATATATGACACATAAAAAGTTTTTTGAAAAATAAATTTTTTAAAATATTTTATTATTATTAATTATGTGTATGTGTCTGTATGTGAGTTTATAGACCAGAGGCACTGTATCTCCCTTCGAGCTAGAATTACAGGGAGTTATGAACTACCTGACATTGACACCAGGAACAAAACTTCAGTCTTCTGGAAGAGCAGTATATGTTCTCAACTGCTGAGATAATAATAATAATAATAATAATAATAATAATAATAATACGATAATCCTTTCAAAGCAAATGGAAAGTATAGAATAAACTTTTTCCTGTAGTTTCAAACACTTACAGAATATGCAAATCAATAGGCTAGTAGTAAGACTAAAATCATTTATATTGTTTAATGATATAGTCCAATAAAATTAAATGTAAATGTTTAAATTGTCTCGGATAAAATGTAACATTGTGCAATAATCTGGAAAATGAACTTTAAATAGTATTAAAAACAATATTCAGGGGCTGGTGAAATGGAGTGGTTACGAACAGGCACTGCTCTTCCAGAAGACATGGGTTTGGATCCCATAACCCATGTTAGGTGTCATAACCACCTGTCCCTCCAATTCCAGGTAATCCAACATCCTCTTCTGGTCTCTCCAGGCACCTGCACATACATGGTGCCCATATGTGAACTCAGGCACACATACATCCACATAAAGTAACTAAGTAACTCTTTTTCTTTTAATTCCAAAAGGCGCTATCAAGTAGCAACAGTTCTCCACAGTTCCACAGCCTCCTTCAATCCGAGGCTTATGCTGCTATTGAGTCTGTGCAACAAGAAGAAACTCTTTTCAAAACCCATTTGCTACAGGTCACATGGTGGTGCACTTTGTTGCAAAAAAAAAAGTTAATAGAAAATATCTTTCATTTGGTTATTTCCAAGCCTTATTAACCCACAGGCACACCCCGGAACTAGCAAGCATACATAAAATGTAAGAGGGGAGGGCAAACAGAGAAAATGAGGAAAATTATCAAGCTACATTTGGTTCCCAAATCATCACTACAAGAGATTATTAGTTCAGCAGTTTTAATACCCTCAATTTTCCACATTTTAACCTCTCTGAAATCAGGATGCTCTTTATACTAGATGACATCTCAGATTCAATGGCGTACAGCGTATTGATTCACAGCATCTTGAAGGGAGACAGACGCTAAGTACTCTGACTCTGAAGATCTGACGAGCTATCCTTCACCCTCTGCCTCAACACTCAGCCTTCACACCAAATGTCTCTCTTCTCATTAGCACAGCATTTCTTTAATAAAAAGCTTTAAGTTCTATGAAGCCTAGCTTTATAAACTAAGCTGAAATCCCCCTTTTCTAGTCTTTAATTCCAGAACCACACTTATTTAACAAATGTCCTTTTCCTGTGAGAATCACCAAGTATTTGAAGATGGCCTAAGCATATCCCCTGTAATTTCTCTTCTTTGTAAACAGTGTTTGCCTCCTTCTGCCACATCCTTCCACACACTATAGAACAAAGGCCAACTCAGCACACTCACATCAGAGGGAAACCTAAGAATAGTGTTAAATGAACTTGGAGCAACTACTTTGTGAGTCCACTGGAAGCTTAATCTCTATGACTAGGCTCTCGGTGAAGTGGGATTAGTCAGTGCCCATGAAGCAAGAGACAGGATGTAGCATTTCTGTTTAGTCATGATTAGATTTCCTTTACAGACCTGAGGGCTAAGTCTCACACAAGCCAGACAAGCATGAGAGGTGAAGCAATTATCCCTGTAACTCAAGCAAGAAATCCCCAAAGCCCATGACTATTAATCAAGAAAGGAACAGTAGGGCTATCCTGGTTTATGTAAATTGGCCATCTATATGGCTGAAATTCTCTGAGAGAAAGATCCTAAAAAATTACCCTCCTTCAAAGAGGAAATAGTCTCTATATCCCCTGCAATAATAACTACAGAGAAGCCAGACAGTGACTACATACCTACAAGTCTTCCCAGTTACCTTGTTCCACCTCACTTTCCTTCTTTTCTCTCAACATGGAAAGAACTAAGTCCTTCAATCTTTTTACTCTTTAAATGACATTACATTTAATGATCCTACTAAAAACTTCCCTTTTTTTCCATTGGTGCAGTTTCATAAATTTGCATGTATTTAGACAGAATTTTTCATACTTACAATTCTATTGGCAAATAGTTCTCTAAATTTTTACTTTAGGATTAAAAGATAATAGCTCAAGTTATCAGTATAAGAACTATTAATGTAAATAATAATAGAATTAGAAATACTACTATAGACATTTTAATTGGAGAGACAGAGGAGAGAGTATAGGAGAGGGAAGTAAGGAGGTTATGAGCAAAATGTCCCTTAATTTTGAAATAAAATATACAATAAATGAGTAATATAATACTCCTATTGAAATGATAAAAATTATGTGGACAGGAAATTTAAGTGAACAAAAACTATAAGTGATGTTGAGGATGAGTAACAAGTGGAATCTCCACACAGTGCTGGAGGGAATACGTAATGGAGCTGATTTGGGGGGATACCCTGTGACCCAATCATTCTGCATTAAGGTAGATGCACAAGAGACATATTGCCTTTAAAGTCTTGGATGGAACAGCAACAGGGAGCAAAAGAAGACAGGCACAAAGAACACACGGTGTGGAATTCCATTAACATAGGTTGACATTAGACAAAAATAATCTAAATTCTTAGAAGTCATCGGGAGGGTGCTTATCATGGCAAAGGGACATGCCATGGAGACTGGAAAACAGATGAGCAGGGCTGGTGGAGAGCCAAAGATGTGCTGCTTGTCAATCAAGATGAGAGCAACAAGGGCAATCTATTTTGAAAACTGTTTAGAGGCACAGCGTAGTAAATATTGTGCCTTTTTGTAAGTCTGTTTACCTCAATAATAGCTCACCAAAAAAGTAGAAGAAGAAATGCCTGCCTAATGTGTTCTCTAGTGATTGTGTCATCATACATAAATTGCTGTTTGTATTTTATACAACCTAGTGAGTATCATCATGCATTTATCCCTACGTAACCATGGCATTTGAAATGCTAAAATAATTTCATATACTGTCTTTTCAAGGAAAGATGACAGCCTGCCTGCCTCCTCAGAAGAGAAAACTGAGTGAAGTCACCTGACTTTTTGACATTATCCCAAGTAAGGTTTACAAGTGTGAGCCTTGAGCCTGAGACTTTAAACCTCCAACTCCAAGTTCTCTTTTTGCTTCTCCTATATCATCTCTGTACATTATATATATAGCATATAATCTACATATAATGTTTGAATATAAGTGATATAACACATATTTGTAATCAAATAACCAAACACATTATCACTACAAAATATCAACTCCACAGTAGAGAAAAATAAGTCATTCAAACCAAAAAGCATATACCTACATAGAATATACTCGTTTTTCTTCTTCCTACAATTTAAAAACATTTAGGGAAAACTCAGAAATATCAGAGAAACATCCTCTGAGGTTTTAGGCAAAGAGCGCATTTGTTTGGAAAACTGCCATAGAAGACTCCATCATTAGAATCCTGGGGAGCTGAGCCAAGGCTTTGACAGGAAGAGGAAGGCCTCCTCACCAACCTCTGCCTAGCTGCTGTTAAATCTCTCTCCTTAGCTCCCTGCTCTGAACACTAGCCACTCAACAGCTGTTGTCTACAGCTGTTGGCTCCTCCCTGCTGAACCATATATTTTCCAGGTATCTTGTCCATTTCATCCCAAGTACAGTTATTTACATCATTTGCCACACATACTCAATTTAATTAATATCAAAGAAAACAATTCAAAGTGAGAACAGTGGGGAGGTATAATTTCCATGAAAACCAAAGAAAATGCTTCAGGAAAAAAAAAGACATCCTTCTCAGTTCCTTGCATTTTTATTTTTAATTTTAAAATGTTACATTTGTTTCTTTGTTTGAGGTGTGTATGTGATTACACCCTGGGGCGGGGGTGGGGGGGTGGGGGTGGGTGAGAGGACAAGTTTCAGGAGAGGTGCATTCTTTCCTTTCACGGTGTGGATTCTGGGAATGGAACTCAAGTGTCAGGTTTGATTTCTTTCTTTCTTTCTTTCTTTCTTTCTTTCTTTCTTTCTTTCTTTCTTTCTTTCTTTCTTTCTTCCTTTCTTTCTTTCTTTCTTTTTCGAAACAGGGTTTCTCTGTGTAGTTTTGGTGCCTGTCCTGGAACTCACTCTGTAGACCAGGCTGGGCTCAAACTCACAGAGATCTGCCTGGCTCTGCCTCCCGAGTGCTGGGATTAAAGGCGTGAGCCACCACCACCCGGCAAAAGGTTTTTTTCATTTTTTTTTATTTGTTTCCTTGCTAGCCCACTAGTCTCACTTTTTAAAGAATGCCTTGACATGAACTGATGTGAGCAAGATGATCCCAGACAGAAGGAAAAAGATCAAGTGAAGGAAGTGGTTGCATTACAAAGAGTAAGCCCTCAGAATCCTCTGTGGTTATTATTAAGGTGCCTCTTCATTAAAAACAAAGAACAAAAACAAAAAACTGGAAATTATAGGGTGTGGTGGTTTGAATGAGAATGCTAAGTCACCAGGGAGTGGTACTATTTGAAAGGATTAGAAGGATGAAGAGGTATGGTCTTGTTGGAGGAGGTGTCTCACTAGGGGTGGGCTTTGAGGTTTTAAAAGCCCATGCCAAACCCCCACCTCTCTCTCTGCCTGCTGATCAGGATGTAGCTCTCAACTACTTCTCCAGCACCATGCCTACCATACCTGCTGCCCACGCTTTCCACCATAATGGACTAACCTCTATAACTGTATGGACTAACCTATGAACTGTAATCAGGCCCCCCATTAAATGCTTTCTTTAATAAGAGATGCCTTTGTCATGGTGCTTCTTCACAGAATTCCAACATAACAGGAATGGTTTATACAAAAAGATAAAACAGAGGCTTAATTACTATAAAATGATCAAAGGAAAGTCTTTCCTTAGATTCCAAAATAATAAATAAATATAATCTCTTTTAAGTCAAAGAAGGTGTTTCCACATAACCAGATTTTCAACCCATACAGGCCTTTGCTATCCCCAGGAGGATCTGGTATGAAATTATTACCAGCCAAGGCAGTGGCTTCCTCACCTCTAGAAAATCGAAATTTTCTCCTCAAACTGCTTTTTCAGATATCAAAGGTATCCGAACATCCCACTTTGCACTTTCACTTCCTAAACAATGCAACTGCCTCTCCAATGAATAATATTTGAATTTTGTCAATCACCATGTGTGCGGTCCAGATTTTCAGTGTGTAATAAAAACTGTAAGAACTGAATAGAGAAGAACACCCAGCATGGGTGTGTGTGCCAAGCAGGGTGCTGTATCCAGAGCCTGGAGTTTCTGATAAACACCTGCCTCTTCCTTGCCCTCACGTTTTAACACTAGACATGAGACAATCACCTGAGCTGAAGTCCAATTACTTTGCTTTCACAGAATAGCATCAGAAAACATCAAGGGTCATCCGAAGACAAACACACTGTCTTACAGACATTAGGGAAGTCATTATTTCTCTTCTTTTTATTTTTTGAGGAAGTATGACTTTACCAAGGTTCTACACAGGTCATGGTGATTATGCAAAGCCTGGTACAATGCTCAGGCACATTTAGTTTCCAAACATAATTGCCTTCCATGAGCTTGGGAAATTAAAATTTTAAACGGTCTATCTACACACTTCCTTTTAACAGAGGGATGAGTAGTCATGCCATTTGGAGCATTGTGAACAACATGAAAAGGAAATGTAGAAGTTACCATGCAAAACTCCAATCTGCTTAAAGTCACAATTACTGCTCACTCATTAAAAAAAAGTGCATGTGAACCCAAGCATAATAATTAGGATTCTTTCAAATTTGTGCATTTTCTCTTACAAAACACAAAGGTGAAAGAAGTAAAATCAATTCGTTAAACAAGAAGGAACATCCCTGTTATCTTTGCATCATCAGTGTACTTTAAATTCATTTCCCCAACTCTTATCAAGTCATTATTGGAGCCTAAAGGAGTCAGAGAAGAGGCTTATGGACAAAGTAAAATGCCCAGTGCTTTACATGTGTCCTTTGATTTCCACAAAAGAAACAAAGCCAGCAATACACTAACAAAAAAGGGTAAACAGCACTTTATGTGTAGTGGTGCTCTCACTTAATGTGTTGCACCAGATTCTGTTCAGTTCCATCTATTATTTAGATCAAAAAAGGCTCAATTTCTTTAAAAAGTGTCTGATCTACTTCATGTTAACAAGGGAGATTGGCAACATTTTATATTCATATTTGTCACAGGGAAACAAAACTTATCACAGTGCTGAAATGAAGAGATGAAACGTGACACCAAGCTGGTTAAAACCGAAACTTATGGAAAATGACAAATGTAAAGGCCATAGTCCTCCTGACCTTTCTCCCGCATGGTGTTAGGAGGTCAGGTGACTTTCTATGAAGCACAGCAGGGGTGAAGAGTAATTCATGGGTTTTTATGCCAGAAGAAATACACAGCTGTTTATACCTCACAGATTTTTAAATATCAGTTTTGAAAGTTCACAATATCAGGTGGCAAGAACTGGCTTTACACTGGGAGATCATTTGCAGCTGAACCGCCTCTAGAAAATGATAAAGATTCTCTCACATCCTGTGAAGTTCCTGTCTTTGCAGTGTCATTTGGAACAGGGGCAGAAACAGTCCTTGTACCCAGTTAGAACAAGGAATCAACCCAGTTTGGGAGAATGAGAAGATTCTCTGGAGAAGCCTACAGCACTGTTGTGACAAGCATTTACAAGGAAAGCCTGAAAGACTTGGGAACTTTCTACACTACATCCCTACAGCAAGCCAAATGGACCAACAACAGGTGCAGCATTCCTCTCCACTCAAACTCTTTTTTTCCTGTTAGCATCCTCTGCAAACAGGAGAAAGTTTATTTTACTTATTTTTTTTGTGTGTGTGTGTGTATACATGCACACATATGCACACATGTGCTTGTGCATGTGCATGCATGTATATGTGTGGTATATGCATGCAGATATATTCAAGTACAGTTGTGTGGGGAATGTGCATACATGTTTGTGCACAGGTGTGTGGAAGAGAGTGGTTGACGTCAAGTGTCTCCCTCCATTGCTCTCCACTTTATTTTTGGATGCAAGGTCTCTTATGAATCTGGAGCTCAGCTATTTATTGAATCTAGCTAGCCGCAAACTTCGGGGATCCTATTTCCTCCAATTTTCTCAAGGTCTCTGCTTCCCCAGATTTCTCATAGGCACCTGTCGGTACTGGCTTTAGGCTTACAGGGCAAGCATTTTTCCACCCAAGCCATCTCTCTACCCAGCCCACTTCTTCTTCTTTTAAGTTTCAGGGGCCTAGATCAGAGTTTTAACCCTAACGCTTTCTAAATTCTCCCCAAGCACCAAGTAAGTTTATATATGGCCTGACTACACAGCCAAACAGGATTTTTTGCAAACTTTTATGCAGAAATGATAGAATCTGTCCTCAATTTTATACCCCTATCCTTAATCTTCCTTCCTTTTCATTCCTGCATCATTGGGTGTCATTTGTTACTTTTGTACTGAAATAATTAAAAAACATAAATATTCTGAATCCTTATTATATACACCTACTTTAAAAGATGGGTACAAAGGGTATTATTAAATTTTATTTTCCAAAGTAGATAACAAATATTTACTTATTCTTTCTCAGTAACATCTGTCTTTCATCAGTTTCTCATTAATTTGACAGAGTAAATGATTATCTCTAAGTGCAGAAGCACCTCGGAGACTTCCCCTGGGTAGAAAGGACTTTGGATTAGTTGTGGTGATGCATTTTTCAGATATTTAATGAGAAGAAAACTCACATCTGAGGTGAAAAATAAAATTATTTATACCTCCTAGGTTATTCCTTTCTACTTTAGCTTATTAAACTCTCCTCTCTTTGTGTCTCTGTCTGTCTCTCTGTCTCTGTCTCTCTCTCTTTCTCTCTCTCTCTCTCTCTCTCTCTCTCTCTCTCTCTTTGTGTGTGTGTGTGTGTGTGTGTGTGTGTGTGTGTGTGTGTGTGTGCTTTCTAACCTCAAGCATGATGAATACATGATAAAACCATTAGATGTTTCCTTCAATGTGGTCTTAATGCCTTATGTTTCAAGATAAAGCATAAGATATTTAAGACCAGATCATAGCAACACACAGGGAAGCCAAAGCCAAGGAAGCCTGGGAAATCATCAGTCTCTTATATGTGTTCTTGGGTTTTACAGAAAAGATTCATCACCTTGATCTCTACTCTGAACCAGCTCAGAAATTAGAGACCTTTGAGTTCTACTGTGTTTGAGTCTATCACTGTCTGACTGCTGTACATCCACATTCCAGGCCCTCCCAGGTACAACTGAATGGCCACACATGGTTACAAGAAGCTGGCCAGCTCTTCCTTTAGTACACCAACTTCTAAGACCCCCACTCCATCAGAACTAGGCCCCTACCTAGTGACAGTCTCACGATAGCAAAGAGGTCCTCACTTCTTCCCATAACATGTACACATGGTGCTCAGAATTCCTCCATAGGTTTTGGGGATATGTCTTTGGTGGGTAAAAGGACATACTGTTGTTTTAGGGGACTCAAGTTCAGTTCCCAGCACAAGGTAGGCAGAGTCAGCTTACATAAAGAATTTTCTATCATAACCACTGATATCGGGCAGCTCACAACTGCTCATAACTCTAGTTCCTGGAGATCCAATTCCCTCCAAGTGCTTCTATCAGCATTTACACACACACACACACACACACACACACACACACACACACACACACACACACAAATTTTAAAAATAAAGTAACTCTTAAAAAAAAAAAAAGCAAACATTCTTACCTCAATACAATGCCTGGCACCATAAAGCTGTTTGACTCACTACCAAAGACTATGCTATTCTTTACGCTATATTCACATTTTTCTCTTAAATTCAAGAAGTTTCCTGGGAAGGTAGTCCCACCATGAGATGAGAGCCTGGGGAGATGTAGCACTTTTTCTTACATGCTTACCTTTTAGAAATGACCAATGGTTCCTACAGAATTGCTCTTTGGTCTATCACATTTTTCTCAAGATATATATCCTTTGCTTGTAGCAAAAGTTTGCACTCATGGGAGATAAAAGAACTTCCTGACCATTTTATATTGAAAAGAAAAAGAAATTTAACATCTAGGATAGCTGGAAATAAAAGATGAGTGGAGAGTCTGGGAATCAGTCAGACCTGGATTCAAACTCTATTCCTTGGTAGTTAAGTGACTGTGGTATTTAATTATGAATCTGAACAAGAGTGTCCTGGCAGATGGCACAAAGTAGGCAGAGTCAGCCTATCACAAGGGATTTTCTGTCATTATGGGGCACAGGGTGCCATGCCTAGAGGGTAAAAGGCCACTAAGTGACAACTGTCCTTTCATTTTATATTATGTATAATGTTTCCAAAGATGCATGTGTTGCTCTGTTTTGTTTGAAACTGACTTTTAACAGTTTTATTGTGTCACTCTCCACATTCCAGAAACAAATAAACCTCTTTAAAGCAATTCCTCTATTTCAGTATGTAATATATTCATTCATTATTTGTAGTCAGTAAAGTTTATAGGATCAGAACACATACAATCTAGATCATTTTCTAAGTTAATAAGCCACAGTACAATAGATTCCACAATAGCTTGACAGTCATAAAATTTTTCATTGCATCATGCTTCTACTTTATAGGATAAACCTTCTCAGATCATAATACTGTAGTTTAAATGAAGTTTAAGAAATAATACAGATAAGAGCCACAGCGAGCATGCACACGCGCGCGCGCACACACACACACACACACACACACACACACACACACACACACACACACACCACACACACCAATAATAGCAAATGGGAAAAAAAAAAGGTTCAAGCACTTTAGAAAAATAACCACAGAAATTCAAAACACCAAAGACCTAGAATATAAACTCTGGAAATCAAGAAAAAATATCATTAGGTACTTGTTATACAATTTCAAACATGATAAGAAAAATAGTGGTATTTATAGATATAACTTGGTGGATTGGATGAAAGTGTTTTTGTTATACCTAGTTACTTTTTTATTTTATTATAATTATAAATTTTGTTGGGGGAATTTAATTTGGATCCCTTTCCTTTCCTTCCTTGAAGCCCTCCTGATACTCTCCCACATGCTCTCCCTCAAATTCATGGCCTCTCTCCTTCACTAGTTTTTATTGCATGCATATATGTCTATGTCTACACATATATGGTTTTAAACAATCTGTACTTGGAGATGCTATCAAAGAAAAAGATTTGCTACTTGTATATTATTTTTAAAGGTGATAAAGTGTTGACAGAGTGTGACTGAAGCCTGAGAGAGCTGCCCAGTGCTGCCCATCAGAAGCTCCAAGCCATAATCTACAAAATCACTCCCTCTGTCATCTCTGCCCAGCATTTCCTACCTCACAGATCAGAACATTCAGGCCCTGACTGTGCCCGGAACATTCACAAATAAAGATGGGAAAACCGGGTCCCATGTTCTTCCCTAGAAGAACCAAAGCTCCACATGCAGGGCCTGCTGCCTCCTATTCCAGGGAAGAGAACACAGAGGAATCATATTGACACTGTTGAATGCCAGCTTCCATGGTCTCCAGGACTAGCAATTCAGCTACTTCTTATTTTCAATAACAAAATGTCACCTTTTAGGGATAGGTTCCATTTCATGCAAGACCTCCCCCTGGCCCCAGTTTATTCTGTGATACTTTGTTTTGTTCACCAGAGATTTGTGAGGCGAACTGCTCTGTTTAGCACTGACTTCATTTTAGTATGTCCTTAAGTCTGTGAACAGTGTTCTTATCTGCAACAAACACAGGGTAAGCCTGGTGCCAACCAAAGGACAGCAACTTGCCAATACCTTCCTCCAACAAAGCACCTTGAAGCCTGTATTTTTATACATGCTTTTAATCAGAGGAGATACTGTTGGTCCAAATGATGTATACTTTGTAACAATGTATACTGTGTAACAAATGATGATATATACTTGGGAGTTATTGCAGATTGCAAGCAATCCAGAAGCCTTTAATGACTATCCCATGCAAATAATATTAAGGACAGATAAATCAGTAACTACTACTTTAAGACTGTACCAGCCACTACTGCAAATGTGGCCTCTATTGGCTCATTTAAGCCTCAGAGCCCTATGATGTAGGTACAATAGTTCTCATACTACAGAGGAGGAAACTAAAGCACAAGAGGCCATGTGACTCACTTCAGTCATACCTCAAGGAAATGTCAGATTACAAGATATAAAACCTGGTGCTGGCATAACTGGATATCAACGTGTAGGAGGCTGCAAATAGATCCATATCTGTCACTGTGCACAAAACTTAAGTCCAAGTGAATCAAGGACCTCAACATAAATCCAGCTACTCTGAACCTGCTAGAAGAGAAAGTAGGAAGTAGTCTTGAACGCATTGGCATAGGAGATCACTACCTAAATATAACACCAGTAGCACAGACACTGAGAGAAACAATCAATCAATGGGACCTCTTGAAACTGAGAAGCTTTGTAGAGCAAAGGATGCAGTCAACAAGGCAAAGCGACAGCCTACAGAATGGGAAAAGGTCTTCACCAACCCCACATCTGATAGAGTACTGATATCCAGAATATATAAGGAACTCAAAAAATTAGACATCAAAATGACCAACAGTCCAATAAAGAAATGGGCTATAGAACTAAACAGAGAATTCTCAACAGAGGAAACTCAAATGGCTGAAAGACATTTAAGGAATTGCTCAACATCCCTAATCATCAGGGAAATGCAAATCAAAACAACTCTGAGATACCACCTTATGCCTGTTAGAATGGCTAAGATCAAAAACACTGAAGACACCTTATGCTGGAGAGGATGTGGAACTTGGGGAACTCTCCTCCACTGCTGGTGGGAATGCAAGCTTGTACAGCCACTTTGGAAATCAATATGGCGCTTTCTTAGAAAACTGGGAATCAATCTCCCCCAAGATCCAGCTATACCACTCTTGGGCATATACCCAAGTAATGCTCAATCATACCACAAGAGCACTTGCTCAGCTATGTTCATATCAGCATTGTTTGTAATAGCCAAAACCTGGAAACAACCTAGATGCCCTTCAACTGAAGAATGGATAAATAAATTGTGGCACATATACACAATGGAATACTACCCAGCAGAGAAAAACAATGACATCATGAGGTTTGCAGGCAAATGGATGGATCTAGAAAAAATCATCCTGAGTGAGGTAACCCACACTCAGAAAGACAAATATGGTATGTACTCACTCATAGGAGAATACTAGAGGTGGAACAATGATGACTGGACTGCTACTCACATCACCAGGGAGGCTACCTGGAAAACAGGACCCCAAGAAAGACACGAGGATCACCCAATGACAGAGAAATGGCTGAGATCTACATGAACAACCTGGACATGAGTGGGAGTAATGAAGGGCGAGGGTCGAGGGAAAGAGAGCCTATGGGAGTGGGAGATCCCAGCTGGATCAAGAACAGAGAGGGAGAACAAGGAATTGGAGACCATGGTAAATGAAGACCACATGAGAAAAGGAAGAAACAAAGTGCTAGAGAGGCCCACAGAAATCCACAAAGATACCCCCACAATAGACTACTATCAATGGTTGAGAGACAGCCCGAACTGACCTACTCTGGTGATGGGATGGCCAAACACCCTAATAGTTGTGCCAGAAACCCCATCCAAGGACTGAGGAATCTGGATGCAGACATCCATGGCTAGGCCCCGGATGGTGCGCTGAGAGTCTAATTAGCGAGAAAGAGGGGGGTTTATATGAGCGAGAATTGTTGAAACCAAGGTTGGATAAAGCACAGGGACAAATAGCCAAACGAATGGAAACATATGAACTATGAACCAAAGGCTGAGGGGCCCCCAACTGGATCAGGCCCTCTGAATAGGTGAGACAGTTGATTGGCTTGTTCTGTTTTAGAGGCATCTAGGCAGTGGTACTGGATCCTGTGCCCATTGCATGAGTTGGCTGTTTGAAACCTGGGGCTTATGCAGGGACGCTTGGCTCAATCTGGGAGGAGGGGACTGGACCTGCCTGGACTGAGTCTACCAGGTCAATCTCAGTCCCCGAGGGAGGCTTTGCCCTGAAGGAGGTGGGAATGGGGGGTGGGGTGGGGGGAAGGGGAGAGGGGCAGGAAGGGGGAGAACAAGGGAATCCGTGGCTGATATGTAGACCTGAGTGGTATTGTAAAATAAAAGGGAAAAAAAAAAAAAAAAAAAAAAACAAGATCTAAACCCATCTGGTTTTATTCCAGAGACCCCACTTTAAACCACCATCCACATTACCTCTCTATGTAATGAACACGAACTTTCACTGTTTCAAAGAGTCACTTCATCTTTCCTGTAGATAGAGTACGGCACAAAGATCAGAGTTAAGTAGCAGATGGATGGAAAACTCAGACTGTGACCTCCATGAGAAGGACTTTCTCTGTCATAGTCATCATTACTTCTCCAGTAGCTACTGAAATATTAGCCCCACTTGGAAACAGAGCATAGTAGAAAAAGTCTATTTAGTGGGGTTGGGCTTCTATACTCCTTTAGAAATAGGATACCAATTCTTTTCAAACAAAACTAGAGTCTCAGCTGACCCTGAGCTTTACTTTAATGGAATGCCAAATGTTATCTATCTAGGGACTTTTTAGTATGTGGAATTCTCTTTATAAACTAAGGTTTCTTAAAAAGTTGGGCTCAATAATTGCAAAGTAGTTAATATACACAAGGGGTGGTTCCAAATGATTATTTCCTTTATGTAGTCTTCTGGCTCAGGTTCCACAGTCATTCCACAAACAGGCATGCTTCTGGGTATTAAGAAGGGGAGACAGCATGTCCATGCTTAGGTTGATGCCTCACAGAGACTCAAAAAGAGAGCAGAAAGCAACTGCTCCCCAAGATGAAATTGGGTGTCAATATAAAGACGCCAGTGGACAAATAAGAGTGTTTTCATTTTTCTAAAGTTAACATCACCAAATGCTAAACAGCTACCTTCTGGAAATTCTGTCGGGATATCCTGTGCTTCTTTGGGTTGCACTAAAATCCAGAGGTGCCATCCCTTGAGGTGGTTTCTGCTTGGTTGTACTCCCATGAGCCCTGCTCTCCATGCAGGTGTGGAGTGCTGTATAATTCACTTGGTGATTTCACTTCCTTGAAATGTGGCTCCTCGCTGAGGCTCTACCATGGTTTCATGTCCCCGCTGTTGTTTGAGAATCCTTGCCCTTCAGGTAACCCCTCCTACTGTCATGGCTCTCCTCCATCTCTGGGACACATGGGACCTTCTCTGCTGTGAGCTTTGACTTATCCAGCGATGTGCAAAAAAGCTGTTGACTAACAAGTAGTTTCTGCACGACACCCTCTTGAATTTCACAAAGAGAAGAAATTTCAAGATTCCAGGCTTCTCTTTGAAATGGAGATTATAGATTAAAAAATTATATCCTGCAAAAAGGAATTATCCTGTTTCCTCAAAAAGAACTGTGTAATAAGTTCTCTGAGATAGTGGAGGTATAAGGAATCTGGGTAGAAACATCACCAAAGGAAAAATACCTGGGTTTATTCAGACTTAGAGGTAGTCTCTTAGGGATCTTTAATGTCTTAGAGTGTTTTATAACTGCCTAATAAGGGGAATTTGCAAAGTTGTAAGACCAGAACATGCAATCGCCTTTTTATCTTTAGTAGGAATTCTGTGTATGATCACTTTGATTCTTCTTACATGTGGGGGCTTCTGTTCCATTAATTTATTATGGCTTTATATACTTCCACATTACCTACATCGATAGATACCAAAGCAAACATATATTTTATCCCTAGCATCATTCCAACATGACAATTCAACATATAGATGCTTTCAAGAGAAAAACTGGGGGGCAATGATGTTTTCATTTATCTCAACTTTTTGTTTGTTTGAGACAGGTTTTCTCTGTATATAGCTCCAACTGTCCTGGAACTCACTCTGTAGACCAGGCTGGCCTCAAACTCACAAAGATCTGCCTGCCTCTGCCTCCCAAGTGCTGGGATTAAAGGCATGCACCACCACCACCTAGCCTTATCTCAGTTTTCAAATACATTATGTGTTTATTTCTAGGTATATATCATTGACAGTGGTAATTTGTAGAACAAATTGAAAAAATATGACAAATACACATGGAAAATAATAAAAATGTCCGACCTTTGTATGTTATTTCCTTCCTGCATATGTATATGTATGTATACGCAAATATGTGCGCAGCTGCACATATGTACAAGTACACTTGTCTGTGTGTGTGTGTGTGTGTGTGTGTGTGTGTGTGTGTGTGTGTGCATATGGAGGTCAGAGGTCAACCTCAGATACTGTCCTCCAGGAGCTGTCCACCGAGGTTTTGATGCATTGTATCTCACTGGAAGCTGAGGTTCACTGACTGACTAGACAAGGTGAACAAGAACACTGAATCTACTTGCTTTCTCCTCCACAGGGCTGCGATTACGGGCATGTGCCACCATGCTTGGCTTTCTTACTTGGGTGCTGGAGACTGAACACAGGACCCTATGTTTGTGTGTGCCAAGCACTCCACTGACGGTGCCACCTCCCCAGCCCGTTTCTCTTTTTATTTATACAACTTTGGATGCTCCCTGTACCCTTGTTGAGAGGGGGAGGATAATGCTAGACACAAGTACAGCGAAGTTAGAAATTTGGAGGCCTTTAGTGGAGAAAAGCCACCCAGTTCTTGATTTCTGATCTCCGGTATGGCGTGGTGAAAGCACCGGTGATTACGAACAATGGCAATGATATACCAATTTACATAAATTCCCATCACTTACAAAGTGTTTAACACAGCTTCTACACTGTTGCTTTCCATTTAATCCAGAACAATGCCCTCTCGAATTCTAATGCTACTGGAAATACTTCCCACCAGCCAGATTTTCAGCCAAGCTTTTCAGCTAACAATTGAATACAACATAAGGTCTTTCACCCAGCCACCCCCATACCTGCTCCCCAGGGTTGACAGAGAACGGGCAGTGAGTCACAGAGGCAGTTGGTAGGGAGGTGGCAATTCTATTCAATAATGTTAAAACACATTCTCTCTCTCTCTCTCTCTCTCTCTCTCTCTCTCTCTCTCTCTCTCTCTCTCTCTCTCTTTCTTTCCCTCTCTCTATTTCTATCTCTCCCCCACCCTCCCTCCCTCTCTTCCTTCTTCCCTCTCCCCCCCACCCTGTGTGTGTGTGTGTGTGTGTGTGTGTGTGTGTGTGTGTGTGGTATATGTGTATGTGCACTTGTGGGTGAGTGTGTACATTTGTGGAGGCCAGTCATCAATGTTGGTATCACCTTTGATCCATATTTTTATCTCTCACTAAGCATGAAGCTCATAGACCGGGTACACTAGCAAGCTCACAAGCTCTAGGATCCACCTTTCTCTGCAACCTCCCTGTACACAATACCAAGGCTTCAGGCCTGCCACCACATCTGGGTTTTATATGTGTACTGAGGATCCAAACTCAGGTCCTTATGCTTGTGTGGCAGGTACTTTACCAACTGAACCATTGACCCAGCTAGGATTTTTTTTTAAATAATCAAGGGCTCTGATTATGCCTTTAAGCCTTTAGAAGAGAGGATATATGAGAAACAATAACCTGTAAAGTTCATTATCCTCAATAAATATCTATCTGCTGTGATGAATGGCAGGCTTCTCAAAGCTGTGCACCTTTGAACACATGTGCAAATATATCTGCAGGGGAGGAGGGTTGTTTGTTGCCCACAAAAACAAATCAACATGGTAGGGATCCATCAATGATTTTACTTTGCTTCTTTTCATTCTATAATTTATTTTAGTTGCAGTCTTTGCTAAATTCTAATATTATTGTGGAGGGAAAGGGAAAATGCAGAAGATAGTTGGTCCTGGTTCCTCATCTCCCTAAAAAATGCCAGCAGCCCTAAACTTACTTTCTTCTCTCATAATCCTAAAGCAGCTAATTATGTTCTGCTCAATGGCTGGGCCCTCCAGCAAACATTGTTTATATGCTACAGAAGTTTGATTCCAAGGTTCAGCAGTGAGCATTGAGCCTGTCTTCAGTAAATGGATAGAGGGATGTTAGGTCTTTTCCTAGTTGTCTTCTTGGGGTTCAGAACATTAGTAAGTACCTCCTATATTTATTCATGAAGTTCTTGATAGACAAATCATTTAATCTGCTAGGATGTTCTCTGCCTCAACATAGGAGTTTTACCTACTTATTAAAGAAATGCAATGCAAATCCATGGCACTTGCTATTTTTTAATCTTCACACCCACTAGCTCCCTCTCAGATGTATCAATCTGCCACTTTGTTCAGAGGTGCGGAACTCCAGAGCTTCTGTCATCTGTCCTAACAGTTGTACATTTACTGCATGTAATGGCTTTGCTCTTATTATTTCTTCCAGATCCTGTCTTCTAAGATAATAAAAATTAAACTTGTACCAGTGTTTTGAGAGGGAGGGGCTATGACTCTTCCCTCTATCCTAATCCTTTTTACCTTTCCTTTATGTCACTAAGAGATGCCATCTCTTGCTGGTTTAACTATAGTAAGTTTCTCTGATTGGTGGGGTTATTGTATTATACTTTAATCTCTCCTAATTGTCTAGAATTGCTACAACCAAAGCATTAGCATCCTTGGCTTCACCCTTCTTTCAAACACGCCATTTAGTCATTTTTCTTCTAAGTTTACTGTGCTTTACACAAAAATTTTACATGCTGATGTTTTTTAGTCTGTCCTTTGGTAAATAAAGTCATAAAGCTTGAAAGAAAACATGAAAAACACAAGTGGAAAACAAAGTCACAAGGCATGGCGGGAGAATGGGTGGAAGGACAGCCCTTGACATAGAACAACTGTTAGCAAATGTTTTGATTTTACTTTGAGCTGTGTTGGCTGTAAAAGCCACCTGTAGGAGTTTTGGGGAAATGGTAACAAAATGGGAGAAATTAATTGTGGGAAGATAATATCCCACACGGGAAAAGTGAATACTTCTGTAAGTCGGGCTGAGAAATGGGTTAAATGTACCTTCTGAGTCTGCATACTTTTCTATTTAACACACACACATATGCACAGGCTTTGTGACTTGAAATGGTAGTCTAGTGTGGACATACTGTGTTTTACCTTATCTTAGTGGGTGGAGGGAAGTATCCAGTGTTTTAGCATTAAGCATGATGTTTCTTATGGAGTCTTCACACTCAGGAATTCTTATCTGTTCCTAGTGCCTTGACCTAATCATAAAAAGGTCTTGGATTTTATCAAATAACCTTTTCTACATCTACTAACATGATCCTGTGAGTTTAAACTTTATCCTCCTTCCTCTGGTCTCTCGCTGCCTATGGCAGGTGGGAGAATTGTCCTGAGGTCATAGGAGCGGGAGAGCTACTAACCGACCCAGTGTTTTGGGCATGAGAGAGCTGGCTCCTGTTGACTAGGGTGTGAGTGAGCCAGCCCCAAGAATATAAGCTTGGAAGATCTGGCCACATGGTGGTGTGGACAAGAGAGAGATGCCCTTCCCCACCCCTTGCCCCCTGTGGCATTTGGGTGAACTGGCCCTGAGATCATAAAGAGGGGGAAAGCTGTCCCTGACTCTCACCAGCTGCAGCACTTGGGAGAGAGGCCCCTGCACCTCACCTGGGCAACACAGTAGAGCTGGCCCTGATGTTGTAGGCGTGAGTGACTTCACCCTGAGGGCATGAAAGCAAGAGAACCAGCCCAACACCTTGCTCATTGCTGTATAGGGTGAACTAGCCAGGGCAATGCGAGAGAGCTCACCCTGGTGGTGAGGATGGGGGAGAACTGGAGGACTGACCAACCCAGGCCCAGAACCAGGGTTATGAGTTGGCCTACCCCAATATCCACCCCATTTATGATCTCCTGGGCCCAAAGCTGTGGGATCTTTATGACACAGGGCAACAACAGAATATCCAAGAGAGGCCCAGTGAAGGCCCAGTATTGATGGTGTAGCAGAAACCAGAGGCCTCGAACCAGACCAATGACTCATTGTAATGAACACTTGCAAGTAAAGATATATAAATAAACTCACTTTGTCACATTACATTTTCCATGACAAGTTTTTCTTTCTTTCTTTTTTTTCTTCTCTTAAATTTTATTTCATTTTATTTTGGCAGGAAGGGTGCAAGGGCAGAGGGTGGATATGAAGGGAAAGGGAGATGAATGGGATCGCGATGCATGATGTGAAAGACACAAATAATAAATTTCTAAAACGTTTAAAAAACTTTATTCTGCTGATTTTGTGTATTGAATTAGTAAATTTCCAAATGTTGAGCCAATCTTGCATTCCAAAGGTAAATTCCAATTGGATACAGTAGATAATCCTCTGTAATAAGGTTTCTCAATACAGTTTGCTAATATTTTGTTGAAGACTTTTACATCTATATTCATATAAAATGATGGTTTGTAGATCTGGTTTTATGCCTGGGCCTTATATCAGACGAACACTGACTTTACAGAATGATCTAGAAAAGATTTGTTCATCTTATACTTTTTGGATCAGTTTCTTTTAAAATTAGTATGTTCTTTTACATGTGTGGCAGAACTCAGCAGTGATGCTATTTGGACCTAGGCCTCTCTTTGTGGTAAATTTTTAAATCACTAATGTAATATCTTTTCTTGCACATAGATTCAGACTCTGTTTCTGCTTAAATCTGTTTCCATTGTTATCATTGTGGGCACTTCATTTTAAGTCATTGCATTTTAGAATGTGCTTATAATACTTTTGTATCTATAAAGTCAGTAGTTATCTCCTTTTGTTTATTCATTATTTTAGTACTTTGGGTCTTTTTTTATTTTGTTGGTATTTCTAAAGAATGAATTTGGAGCCATTTTTCTATTGTTTTTTTAATTTCATTAATCTCTCCCAATATTCATATTTTTCCCTTCTGTTTCTTTTGGGTGAATATTTACTTATGATTTTTGCTCCAGTGTCTTTAAGGGGCTGTTCATATGTGGCCTTAATTATTTAACTATAGACATTTTTAGTCATAAAATTTCCTTGAAGTATTGTTTTATCTGGATCCCATTTTTTTTATTTAGTGTGTGTGTTTATTTTCATGCATGTCAAAGTCACATCTATTTTTGTGTAATTTTTTCTTGGCTTTGCAGTTGCTTGTGAATATGCTATTATACTCCAAACATTTGTGGATTTTCAAAATGTCTGTTATTAATGTCTAATTTTCATTCATAGAAAATATTTATATTATCTGACTCTTTTCAAGTTCATTAACTTTTACTTTGTAGCCAAGCATATGGCCTATCTTGGAGAATGTCATGTATACATTGAAGTGCAGCTTAAGTTATGGGTCACAACCCCATATGGGATCACATAACTAAATGTGAAGGTTGCCAAAAAATTTGACAAAACTGAGTATGATTCTGATCATGAAATGACCAAAAATTAATTCAAAGCCAAATGCATAACAAATCTGAAATGTTTGGGGCGCTGTCACCCATATTTCATTATATAACTTCATTATACCCTTGGTTCTCAACACACCATGTGTGAACTTTGCACTGTGCCGGTCATCACACCACATACTGCCAATGAATACTGTTTAAAACACCTCAGCTCAAAATCAAGACATCTAGAGGTTATTAGCTGCAATGTTTTTACTATACATTCACAGCTTTCTGCTCTTATGGAAATATATGGTTTAATTAAAGAAAACAAAGATTCCTAATATTGTCTACCATCATTCCTCAGAAGATAGGAATTAAACAGGTACATATTTGTATTGTGCTAGAATGTTATAGTTTAAACAATGGTCATTGACTTAATGACTTGACTTTCATAAAATAAAAATCATTGAATGAATTTGGCTTGGGATTAGGGCCGATTTCCAGCAATTTCTGAAATATCCCTAGACATAATTCTGCCATTTTGAACTGTGTGTTTATGGAAAGCAGCATTCTAAGCATAGATTATCAAATCAAACCTGGATCAATTCTGGAAACTCCTGAGTATGCTCTGCATCATACCCTATCAAATTAGCCAAGATTTGCTCACATTTTTAAAAAGCACACCCATCTCATTAGTATGCAAATGTGCTTTCACTTATAAGATTAAAATTATGTATATACCAAAGAATTGTTTTAAAATAAACATCTCCATGATTTCTCATCAAATAAATACTTGATTTGTATAGCCCTTTTATATGCCTCTACATTCAGGGCTGTGTAAAATTTTCTCAGGTGAAGAGAGATGACAAGGAGAAAAAAATTTAAGTAGCCATGCACTGCTGATGTTGCACTAGAAGGTTCCACAGAGATCCTTAGGAGACAACAGGTATTGTGCGAGTGTTCCTTGTTCCTGAAGAGATCTGCCTACTTTTTCTACCCATCATTTAAAGTATTGGAACTCTCACTTGCTGTTGTACTTTTACTAATACTTTCTGTCTTGTTTTATGCATTTGAATTACTGTCCAGTGCAATTGCTCGCATCTGGAGAACTTCCTTTATTGTGTCTTCTAAGGCATGTTTGGTGGCAATAAATTCTCTCACTGCAGTTGACGGGGAGTGTCTACATTCATTTTGGAAAGACAGTTCTGGACCTAGATTTCTTAGCTAATCTTTTTGTGTCTTTCTTCTGAGCTTTTGCTCTGTTACTCTACTGTCCTCCCTGTTACCCCACTGTCCTCTCTGTTACCCCACTGTCCTCTCTGTTACCCCACTGTCCTCACTGTTACCCCACTGTCTTCCCTGTTACCCCACTGTCCTCACTGTTACCCCACTGTTACCCCACTGTCTTCACTGTTACCCCACTGTCCTCACTGTTACCCCACTGTCTTCTGTTACCCCACTGTTACCCCACTGTTACCCCACTGTCCTCCCTGTTACCCCACTGTCTTCTGTTACCCCACTGTCCTCTCTGTTACCCCACTGTCCTCTCTGTTACCCCACTGTCTTCTGTTACCCCACTGTCCTCCCTGTTACCCCACTGTCCTCTCTGTTACCCCACTGTCTTCTGTTACCCCACTGTCCTCCCTGTTACCCCACTGTCCTCACTGTTACCCCACTGTCCTCACTGTTACCCCACTGTCCTCACTGTTACCCCACTGTCCTCACTATTACCCCACTGTCCTCCCTGTTACCCCACTGTCTTCACTGTTACCCCACTGTCTTCACTGTTACCCCACTGTCTTCACTGTTACCCCACTGTCCTCACTATTACCCCACTGTCCTCCCTGTTACCCCACTGTCCTCACTATTACCCCACTGTCCTCACTGTTACCCCACTGTCTTCTGTTACCCCACTGTCCTCACTGTTACCCCACTGTCCTCTCTGTTACCCCACTGTCTTCTGTTACCCCACTGTCCTCACTGTTACCCCACTGTCTTCTGTTACCCCACTGTCCTCACTGTTACCCCACTGTCTTCTGTTACCCCACTGTCCTCACTGTTACCCCACTGTCCTCACTGTTACCCCACTGTCCTCACTGTTACCCCACTGTCCTCACTATTACCCCACTGTCCTCCCTGTTACCCCACTGTCCTCACTGTTACCCCACTGTCCTCACTGTTACCCCACTGTCTTCACTGTTACCCCCACTGTTACCCCACTGCCCACCAGCCTGCATCTTTACCAATGAGAACTATCAACCTTAACTGTTTTTTTCTTAATCTGCATATGAATAATCATTCTTCTCTTGCTCCTTCCAAGATCTTTTCTTTGTAAATTATGCTTCTGTGTGCTGTGGATATCACTCTATATAAATAAAACGCTGATGGCCAATGACCAGGCAGGAAGTATAGGCAGGACAAAGAGAGAGGAGAATTGGGGAAACAGGAAGAAGGAAGAGAGAGACTGCAGCCACCGCCAGGAGAAGAGCATGTAGAGACGCCGGTAAGCCACCAGCCATGTGGCAAGCTATAGATTTATAAAAATGGGTTAATTTAAGATAAAAGAACAGTTAGCAAGAAGCCTGCCATGGCCATACAGTTTATAAGTGATATAAGCGTCTGAGTGATTATTTTATAAATGGATTGTGGGACTGCGGGGCTTGGGGAACCTGGAGAGAAGCCCTCCAGCAACAAATGGCGCCCAATGGCTCGAGTTTCCACCTTAAACCTGAGAATATTTAATAACCAATTCTAAACAGAGCCAAAACCAGGTTCCTGCTTCTTGTCTCATACGGGCAGCTAGATGCGGCAAAACGCAAGTTTGGACACTGGCGGGTTCCTGGCGGGTGCGTTTGACCGGCAGTATGGCGGAAATGAGGCATCTGCCAGCGGCAAATTAAGCTGTGTGGTAGATTTAGTCTTTACTAATATTTAAAAAAAAAAAAAAAAAAAAAAAAAGAGGTTTCTGGGCTACACGCTGCTTTGATAAAAGCTTAGACCCACTATTTCTGAGACTTGATGACTCCCAGAGCTGGCGGAAAACGTACCACTGCCATGTTGGGAAGCTGAAGTGGGCGGAGCCAGCAGCCACAGCACCGTTTCAGGCTTACAATGGTACAGTTTAAAGCAATAGGCTCAAGGCTCAAGGTAATATAAAACATAAGCCACATAAAGATGGCTACCACACAAAGAATCTGGATTATGTTCTCTTTGATATTCATAACTAAAGAAAAACATTTGATTACAAAACCTGTTGAGTTATGCCAAAATGTATATTTTAAAGGTACCTTGACTTCAAAATTTGGATATAAGGATATGTTACTTTGGAAAAGAGGTTCTGCTTTTGTTTCCACAGAAAGCCAGAGGTTGTGGACTTGTTCCAGATTAAGATACATCAGGTTTCACCAGCCAAGACCCCTGAAAGGACTCCGATGACACCATGGCCCAGATGATCCAACATCCAGATCGGTTTCAAGGCAACTGGTTCACACAATACAGCCTCACGGACTACCCCATAGGTCTAAAATTTTCTTTGCATCCCCATAAGATACAGCGCCCCCCTCCAACAGGAAGTAGTAAGAGATGCTACGCCCAAATTCCCAAATATACCAAGCTGGCTTTAGAGGTGGAATTGGCTCACTCCCCCTCTAAACCCAGACATATTGCTTTAAAAAAAAAAAAAATGGTTAACTGATTCTTGTGTCCCAAATCAGAAGAGCCCTCTGGTGTGGGACAGAGAAAAACCAATATTTTTATTTAAAACAGGTTGATTATAAATGTGATCTCTTTCTAAAAAAGAAAAGGGGATATGATATGGATATATAGGATATGGAGATGATAAGATTAAAGGGTAGATTAATGAACCTACTTTTAAAGAATAACTTGTTTAAAATGTTTTACATTGGTATAAATTTTGGTTCATTGATACAAACTTGAAGTTAATTTTGTTATACTCTCTCTATATATGTATATATTTCTATTCTTGTTTGAGGTGTTGTGTTTATATAACTCATTTAAAGTTGTAATGGATAATTAAAAAATAGATTAATAATTAGTCATCTATGATAATCATATTTGTAGCCATGTTAGTTAAGTCTTCTAGGTATACATAGATATATTTCAGATAGATAGGTAATCTTCAAACACTTCATAGACCTAGAGAATATGGCATTTAAATAACTTAGAATTCTGTTGACGTGAGACACAATTGCTCCTGGCTGCACCAATTGATCCCGAGAGAATGTTGGGCTTCTAAGACATTTCCATTTGGAAGTTTGTCTTTTGGCACAAAATGGCCTACTGGGCAAAGAACTGCCCTTGCCTTGATGGCTGACAGTACAAATGCAATGCTGCCCTTTCTGGACAAGTGGGACACAAGGAAAGCGACCACTGTACTCTGCCAAGACAGGGTAAGATGGTCTCTTAAAATTCCTGCTTCTAAAAATGGTCTGTCAGATATTCTAGGCCTGTAGCCAATTTGAATGCACCAACAATGCTGAAAAACATTAGGTGACTGTCCAGGCTGCCAGCTGTCTTGGTCTACTTTTGCAAGATTCCTGAAAGTTGCTTGCATCCATCTACCATTTCTCAGGTACCATTATGTTCCTTCTCAGGTCTTTGATGTGGTTGAAGACTAGATAGTCGTAATTTCCTCAGTTATGATAAAAGATAAGTTAGCTATAAAACCTTAAACTCACAAATATAAGATAGATAGGACATCTTCTTTAATATTGTAACTATAATTCTTGCTCGGTAATTGTTTTGTTATATGTAATTTTACCATGTTAAAGTTAAAACCTTCCTTTTTAAAAAAAAGAAGAAAGGGGAAGTGCTGTGGATATCACTCTATATAAATAAAACGCTGATGGCCAATGACCAGGCAGGAAGTATAGGCGGGACAAAGAGAGAGGAGAATTGGGGAAACAGGAAGAAGGAAGAGAGAGACTGCAGCCACCGCCAGGAGAAGAGCATGTAGAGACGCCGGTAAGTCACCAGCCATGTGGCAAGCTATAGATTTATAAAAATGGGTTAATTTAAGATAAAAGAACAGTTAGCAAGAAGCCTGCCATGGCCATACAGTTTATAAGTGATATAAGCGTCTGAGTGATTATTTTATAAATGGATTGTGGGACTGCGGGGCTTGGGGAACCTGGAGAGAAGCCCTCCAGCAACATCTGTGTCCTTTGAAACCTTGTTTTTCAACAAAGTTTTCATTATTTTTCAGTCATTAGTTCTTCATTTTTCCCTACCTTTCCTTGCCTACTGAAATTACCATTATGCCTTACTGGCATGTTTAATGTGACCCACATTTCTTCTTTTATTTTCCTTTTTCCCCTCTTTGTCTTTCAAACTGGATAACCACTGTTTATGTATCCTCGGCCTCTCTGATTCAAATGCATTATAGAGCTCTGCAGATGAGTTTTCCATTTACATTAATATGTCTTCAACTCCAGGATTGTCATCCAGGTGTGTGTACACTCTTACTCTGGGGGAGATAGTACACCAAGTCAGCTTCTTTGTGCTCTTCCAGCACCATCAGTAACAGCCCATTGTCAACAGTCTGCTACTACCAGGAGGTTCCTGTTGCCTTTGTTTTGGTGTGTGTGTGTGTGTGTGTGTGTGTGTGTGTGTGTGTGTGGTATGCCACAATTACTCTTTGTTTACATGTTTTTTTTTCTTTTTCTTCAAAGGGAACAATTTTAGCAACATATTCTTACCAGATTTAATACTTCTCTCCAGATATTATTTTGTTTCTTTGTTTCATGACTTGGCCAGACTACCAGTGAAATTATTTCCTTTGCACTCAGTAGTTCCTGACATTACTGCCAAAGGGTACAGTCTTAGGCATGCACACACTAGGGCTTTTAGCCCTGGCTTTTTATGCTTGAGATATCACACCTTCCTTAGTCCTCACTAATCATTTTCCCAGTTCCCTGGAGGATACATTGCTGTACTGTCTGGCTTAATTAAATCTGTACCCCTGTGTTATACTGTAATCTTTTAGTGCTGGCTCAAGAGTTTTGTTGACTGCGGGGGATTCTTAAGGGGGACACCCCTCTCTGGTTCTGTCAGGTTTACTAAAAGGCCTCCTTGTAGTTATTCACTATTATTTTCTCTCCCCTGCCCCCTGCCCTTTCTCTTTCTCTCTTCAAATTCACGCTTAGGCTTAAACTTCTCCATTCTCTGTTCCAAAGTCAGTTTGCTTGCTCTTTAAGCTCTCTATGCTTATGACTAAGTTCTCACCTAGGCAAAATCCCTAGATCACTGTCCCAGACCCCAGGGAGCAGTCAGTGGTCTGTCAGAGCAATGCCCCTGCTTCTGGAACAGGGTGTAGAGCTCAAAGCTAGTCTCTGGGCTCTCATGGGTTGCCTCTCTCATGATGAATTCTCTGCCATTTGATTAATCTTAACTCTCTAGTACATCATCTGTCCAATTTGCTAATTTTCAGTTACTGTATATTTGACTATCTTTTTGCCCACCCTCCTCCTTCCTTCTCACTGCGACTCTGGTGATATGAGTATTCCAAGACCCTTGATGATTTCCAGTGTCTTCTCTGTCATGGATTCCTTCCTCTGTCCTCTCCATCTGCTGCCGAGTGTTCCCGGTGAGACTTTAATCTTGACTAACATCTTCCTGAGTGCTAAAATTCCCACTTTCTCCTTGCTTTGAGCTGCATGTATTGGCTGGGGTCCCCTGCACTTTTGTGTCAAGCATATTCCTAATGGCTACTTTAAAACTCCTTGTCAGATCATTGCAGCATCTAGTTCGTATTAAAGCTGCTGACTATGAGTTGCCTCTTTTTATCTAATGTGAGGTATTTCGGTGGCGTCATGGAAATCCGTTTCCACTCTCTTATAGACAGTCTCATTGCTGCCACGCGGCAGGGAAGTTCAAGGGCTTCACTCGGGTCCTCTAAGAGGCAAATGTCCTAATTCCCAGCTAACCTTCTATGGGGGAAGAGAGGAAGGACGTCTCGTTACAACTGGCCAGGCTGGAGTCCAAATGCCACACTCTGCCTTTGCTAATGTTAGTGGAAGCAGGGTTACTATAGGTCTTTATTTTTCCATGGTATGTGGGGGAAGGAAACAGGTCATTGTCTGAGAGTTTTCAGCCTTGCTCTGCTGCTCCTTTCTTGGCCCTTTGGTTAGGGACATTGGAATTTTTCTTGAGACTTTTGTCTGTTCACATTAGGGTTGCTATGTCACCTGCCTCTTCATCATCTTAAGTTGGATAGATGAGACAAAAAGAAAACACCCATTGCCATGTTGTTTTTCAGTTATCTTGAGCTCCAAAGCCAACTCTTCTTCCTATTCTGATTTCTATTTAGCAAGAGAGATAGGCCAAAGTCTATTCCATCTTGGTCCAGAACAGGAAGTCCATTGTTACTACTTAAGTTTACAATCAGCTAACTACCTCCTAACATTAAAAATTGTTTTCATTTGGACCACTTAGTTCCTGGGTTCTATTAGCCAGACATAAAACAGTGGTTTCTAATGTTCGCTACTTGGGAATGGACTGTCAAAGCCTGAGAATAAGACACTAACTACCCACATGAATTCTTTCTGTAAAGGTAATTTTAGTTGATCTCTTCAGCCATTGGAGGACAGAACTAGTTCACACTTGACAGGCATCCACCATTGCAGCTTGTTACAAATGAGAACCTAGCATTTACAAACTCAAATACAGTCTCAGGAACTGGCTGATGCAGGTGTGGTTTCGGTGTTTATAGTTAGGTTACAGAAAGCTTCTGACCACAGAGATGGAAAAACAACTGTAACTGGTTGATTGTCTTGCCAAGTTTGTCACTTTGGTTGTTCCTATAGCCAGGGGAAAATGGAAATACTCAGTTTGCATCTTCCTGAACCATCTTTACCCCAAAGACCTCTTTCATCTTTGTCAACGATGACAGTGCCTGCCAGAAAATGGTGAGGATGTCTGCCGTGTCTTCAGGGGACCGCAGCTGACTCCTGACTCAGTGCTTATGAGCAGGCGTTTTTTGCTCCCAGGACAAGGACGTAAGTGGAGTGCTATGAAGGAGGACAGTATGGTCGCCAACCTAATTAAAATGAAGACAAGTGGCTTACTGGATGAGCTTACTCCAAAGGAAACAAATAAAGGAAATTTCATTTTTGTGCGGGCTCCAAGGACATAACCAACTTTATGAGGTAAAATGTAATGTAATGTATTCCCAACCTCATAAGCATGAATGCACTGCCTTAGCTGCCTGCAACACAAGCCTGCCCTTCCTCAGTGTGAAAGAAAATGAGAGAAGTATGAAGGAAAATGAAAGGACATAAATACATTCACTGAAAAAGATTAATTACAAATAAAGTCTTTCTTAATTTAAAAAAAAACAGTCTGGTTTAAATATTCTCTTATTCTTTCTCATCTATGTGTGTGTGTGTGTGTTAGTTTTTCTGAAAAGAGATGGGTATCTTTTAATTCCAGAAGTGCATCATGTGAAGTCTACAGATAATTGTTACCATGGTGCTGTAAGTATCCCACAGCAGACTAATATGTTCTTGGGGCTAGCGCTGCTTTGGCATTTAATGTGCTGCTGCTGCTGCTGCTGCAGTACAGAGGCCTGGAAGGAGAGAACTTGCAACTATTCTCCACTCTCCCCCCTTAAACACTCCAGCATTCCTGCTTGTTCTGAAAACCTGCCTCTTTGAGGTTCCTAAATGAGGAAAGTGAAGAAATAATTCCTTTGAGGGGCTCTTGTTTAGCTATAAGATGGCCGGTTCTGAGTGTGGGAAAATAAGAGGGGTTTAACTAAGGAGCTGACGAGGAAGGGTAAAGCACTTTCCATTGTGGTTTGTTGCTGAACATCTCAAGAAAAGAGAAACGGTGCAGGAGAACAGGCTGTTACTAAATGGTTGCTCACACCTTCTCTCTGGAGCTTGAGAGTGTGTTATAAATGTGTCTTATCCCACAAATAATCACCGGTGGGAGGAGGAAAAAGAAAAAAATAGATGCAGATCCTAGACATCTGCCCTTCTTCAATATTATTATTTCTTGGCTGATACAGCAATAATAATGCAGCAATAATCTGATCAGACCTGGGAGGAAAAAAATATTGTCATGTTAAAGACCCAGAGATATGTATGACTCCTTCATAATGAGAACTTGAGAGCTGACACATGGTTTTTAAAGGAATTATCAAAAAATGAAGGTCCACAAATCTTTCTATATTTTTATTTTTCTTATTGTTTTAGACGGGTATTTTAAATATCTATACTTTGCTCCCAAGATCAAAAAGGATATTCATAAATTTTTTACTTAGTCTTAAGAAGAATTTTCTATGGCATCTAGGTAGGTATTATTTTCTCAGAAATATGGAATAACTGGCATTTAAAGAGGTTACATTCTTGGATATTGGGGCTCACATTTATAATCCCCACACTTGGGAGACAGATACAGAACTGCTGAGTTTGTACCCAGCCTGGATTATGAAGTGAATTTCAGGACACTTGTCTGAGCTACAGAATGAGGTCCCACCTCAGAACAAACAAATAACACCAACAACACACACAAAAAACAAACAAAAAAACCCCAGAAGTTGTAGTACTAGTTAGGATATCTAACTGATAGGAAGGATGAACATTAGAACAAGAAGTTTGAAGCCAGCTATCTGGGTTCAAGTAGACAAGTTACCTCATATTCTTTGTGTATAAATTGAGGATAATGATGCTCTCTAGGCCACTGACTGCTACAAAAGTTAGATAAATAAAGATGTATAGAGTACTGTGTAGTTCATGACAGATACCTGGAAACATACTTCTTGTGTTCCACAATCACTTTAGTGGTCTGGATTCTGTCTTGATATCTGCAAAGTCCTCCATCTCTTAGACAGGAAAGAACCATATCCTTGTACCAACTCTCAGTGGCTATTTGTGACTGATGATTAGACTGAGATCTAGGCACCTTCCATAAATTTAGCCAATCACAGCAAACAAATAGGACACACTTCTTCTCAGGAAATTTGTATTTCAGAAGTAGGGAACTAAAAAGAGAATGTGCAGATAGGCCAAAACTGAGACTATGTCATAAGGAGAAGAGAACACAAGATATGAGAGACCCAAATAAGAATGTGCAGCTGGGGGAAAAGACAATTGGGTGATTTGAATAAAAAATGGCCACCATAGGTCCATAGGGAGTAGCACTCTAAGGAGGTATGGTCTTGGTAGAGTAGGTGTTGCTTGATTGGAGGAAATGTGTCACCAGGGGATGGGCTTTGAGGTCTCAGTGTGTCTCAGTTCTCTTCCTGCTGCCTGCAGATCCAGATGTGGAACTCTCAGCTACCTCTCCAGCACTGTGTCTGCCTGCATGCTGCCATGCTTTCTGCTGTAATGATAATGGATTAAATCTCTATCCTGTCAACTGTTTTCAGCCAGCCCCAGTTAACTGTTTTCCTTTGAAAGAATTGCTGTGGTCATGGTGTCTCTTCACAGTAATAGAAACCCTAACTAAGACAGGCAACAATGATAAGACAGATTGAAGTGGGATCATAATTATATCCCACTACACACTACAATCCATCCTCCATTAGCAGTCAAATCCAGGCGATTTCATCTGTAATTTGAGTGATAAAATATTTAACCTCTGTGAGCGTTAAGTTGGTGGTGTTTAAATAATCATGTGTACTGCAAAGATTAAAGATAATGTGTTTTCTAGGGAAAATCCTTCCCCCAAGTATTCCATTGCACCTGGAGAGTGGAACTCTCATCTACAGAAAGTCTCTAGAGGGAAGCAAGGAAGTCAAGTTGTCAGGCAGGCTGGGACTGAACCCAGAGCCTCAGAGCAGCCGGCAGAGCACTCTACTACTGAGCTATGTCTCCAGCCCTGAACTGTTCATATATTATTCATTTTCCCATAATTTATTTATTGAATATTTACTATAAGCACATCAACATTCTAGTAGTCTAGTTACCCGGAGTGACATCAGTGAAACATCTTTTGTGGCCAGGGTCTATAACTTGTAGTCCTAGCCCCTAAAGTTCAGTGTCTTGGGGGAAGAGTTGGAATTCTGTATCTATTTACTATAGATCACATCTGTGGGAAGGGACAGAAAGAGCCCAACTCACCTGTTTATTTAAATGGTGGCAGAAATATCTTACCAAGGCTATTTGTTGAGGATCTAATTTCTTGTGAGTGGAAAGTCTGCGTCAGGGTGGGCACAAGTAGCTCTGGCTGCCTGTCATTCTTAGCTCAGTGTGGCTGCCCTCAGTTCAATTATTGCCTGGCAGGGTAGTTTGAAGTCTTGATTTCTATACTGGCACTTTCAAAAGTTGCATTTAAGTTGATTTTTTTTAAAGAACACTGCTTGCAAGTCCAGAATGGGGTTTTGTCTGTAGATATAGTGAGCAATACAGATGGCTAACATATAAGGTATAAACTAGGCTAAGAGTTTGAGAAAAGTCATTCCATGAAAAATCAAGCTGGATTCAAGCTTCCTTCATACTTCCTGACATGAGACACACTTGGCCTTCCTTGTCTCTGCTTACTTTTTAAGGCTTTACAGGGAACACTTCCCAGACTGTCCTTTCTGAAAAAGGAATTCTCAGGCTGGGCATGGTAGCATTCCTCCCCTAGATCCCAGAACTTGAGAACAGAGGCAGGAAGATCTCTCAGCTGCAGGCTAGCCTGCTCTACAGAGTGGGTTCCAGGACAGCCAGGGATATACAGAGAAACTCTGTCTCAAATAATAAAATAAAAAGAAATTCTCAGAGGTAAGCAGTAGCTCACACTGGGTTGTGATTGATAAACACTACATTTCAATTGAATACTCACAATTTATATCAAAGAATTGATACAGCAAAGTCACAATGTTTAAGGGATTTTTTGATAACACACTTCCTAAGATACAGTTTATATGATGATGAAAATTTCTCTCCAAGCCCTGCCTGTATGTTATGAAAGGTTCAAATGGTTCCCCTTATGTAAGCCTTGACTAAACAAATGAGGTATCAACTCAACAGCTCAGCATATTATCAGTTAATGATCTAGAAAACTACAGACTGATTATGAAGTATGTGCCATCATCACTACTGGTGTGGCTTCTTGCCAGTAATGGTATAATGATCATAAATTTGATGAAAAAGTAATGGCTTGTCCCTCCATCGTTACTATTATTGTGTCTTTATCCCATCTATTGCAACAGCTGCTCAGTTCACACTCACACCCACACACTTGTGTTCCTGCAGCATATGCCGTTTCTGTCCAGTCCCAAGTCAGTAATTGGCTCTCCTAGGACCCATTTGTACAAGCTACCTGAGATCCATTTTGATCCACTTCTGTTTGCCATCCAAATGCATCCCCACATTCCCCAAGTCTTAAATAATCTTGCCAATCCCATCAGTCCATCCACGCCTGCCTGGATTATCTCAGAGACTCCTGAACAGATCTCCATTCTTCCTGTCTGTCTCTTCCAAACTATACTATCGGATGCAGTAAGATAAGGCTTCTAACATGCAAACTCGAACATACAATGACAATTGTTTTCTCACGAAACTGAAGCTCCTGTTGGTTAAGAACTTCCGTGTCTGCGCTGTCATTCTTCATCAGATTTTCAGCTCCACTGCACTTCTGGCTTCTGGAGAACTCTGGGTTTAGGCACCTGCCGTTCTCTTGCCTACAACACTCTTCATCCTCTTGTTGGCCTCGATGTGTTTGCCATTCCGTTCCGTTCCATTCCACGAGTCTTACCTTGAATGGCACTTCCCCGCAATCCTTTTCTGATACCTAAACCCAGACTATGTTTCTCTCTTTTGCTGTGGGCTCTCTGTCTTCTTCATTGCCAATTGTCCACTGCCCTGGACTGTACCTGTTTCTCACTGGCCAACATCCCTGCCAGTTACCAGCTGCAAAAAGTAGAGGCTTCCTTCATCACTCTTTCAATTTCAGCCCTTTCTACTCACACATAGCAAGCACATAGTACATAGTTTTAGTGTGAAAATATATAGTTTTAATGTGAAAAAAAATTGAATACTTGTGTAACAAGTCTTTCTCTGTCTCTCCAGCCAGCTCTCAAACAATGGCACAGAGAATTCTTATTAATTATAAAAGCTCAGCCCCAGCTTATGCTTGTCTCACTAGCTCTTATAACTCAAATTAACCCATTTATATTAATCTATGTTCTATCATGTGGCATTATCTCTCTTCCATCTTGCACTTCCTGTTTCCCTGTGTCTCCTGGCATCTCCTCTGTGCCTCAATTATCTCCTCCTTCTTCCTCTCTCTGCCCAGAAGTCCCTCCTATACCTCCTCCTAGCTATTGGCCATTCAGCTTTTTATTACACCAATCACAGCAGCACATCTTCACACAGTGTACAAATATCCCACAATACACTTGTCCATCAAAATGATTCTTGTAATGCACAGCTTTCCCATTATCAGAAGTTTCAATGGATTCAAAACAAAAACCCAATAAAGTTACCCAGACTACTGTCTTTATACTCTTGTCTCTAGAAAATGCCATGTTCCCCAAACCTAATCCCCACTTTCCTGGTCCTCACAAAATCTACCTTTCCTAAACTATCCAACACTCAGTAACTAGCCAAGGCCCCCTCATATTTCCAGCATTACTTTATGGTAGCCACTGTCACCATAAACCAATCTACCCTCCTGGAAACTTACCAGATACATGTGCCTATTCTGCTTTGGAATAGATTCATCTAAGCATTTGCTATGATAAACAATGGCAGAAACCTTCTAGACTAGTTGAAGTTTTCTAATTATTTCTCTGTACATCTGTCTTTTCTAACAAATGGAAAACAGAACAGAAACCAAGCCTCTCCCCTTTGTACACTGTAAATAGGATAGTGCTTGAGACATGGTGTGTTAAGTAGTGAAAGCATTTTAGAATCAGGTAAATTTAGACTACGACCCACAGTTTCCATTAAATGTTTAATGTTGCCTGTGTTACTTACTATTTGTCACCTGGGTTAATGCTTTGTTTTATTTTGGTTAGTTTTACTTTTCATTTTTAAATATAAGGTGAAAGGGCTGCTATGAATTAATGTTTCAAAATGTTGTCTCATTGGAAAGTATTGAGAAGTGCTGAACATCAAGCCTTAATCTACAAACACTAGCAGAGCATCAGCCATGTGTCAGACACTGCTGTGGTGCTTGTGGCAATGGGATAAAAGCAGTTAGTCACTGGACAGTGGTGGTACACACCTTTAATCACAAGAGGCAGGCAGAGTGAGCTCCAAGACAGTCCAGGCTACACAGAGAAACCCTGCCTCAAAAAAAAAAAGAAGTAGCTAGTGGCCTCCACACCTTTGATGCTTGCATTCAGGTGACAGACAGGAGACATTAAACAAAGGATGCTAAGTTTCACTGTATGTTTGACAGCAACAAAATAAAAAAGATACAGGAAATAGCACAGAATTGAGAAAGGGAAGAGGTTCAGAAGAAGTAGTGGTAGTTGGAAGACATGGTCATACATTGCAATGTCAGATAGGGCAGCTAAGACAGACATCACAGAGAAGGAACCGTTTCCATAAAAACCCAGATTGGTTAAGATGACACCGTAAACACGAGACTGTGTAGCATAAGAATATTCCAGGCAAAGCAGCAAAGGACCTAAAGAAAAACATGACAAGGGTCTTGCAGGAGGAACCAGCAGCCCCATGGGATGTGACAAAAGAATCAGGGAGGACCACAGCAAAGACAAGATTATTAGACAGTCTAGAGTCGTTTCTTATAAGGTTTTATAATCCAGTGTACGTATTCTGGCCTTTGTTCTGGACAAAATAGAGAAACATGGAGTATCACCAAGGAAAGTCCCCCATCCTCTGATGCTTATTTTAACAGGCTCTCTCTGGCTGCTGTCCTGAAAATAGACTGTAGTGGGAGTGGAGAGTATTCGTGAAGGCCAATTAGTAAGCCACTGGGTATAGACCAAGGGAGATGATAGAGGCTTTGAATTGGCTTTGGCCCAATTCTGGATAAAGTTAAAAGCTGCAGGCTACAGGATTTCCTAACATATTAGTTGGCTGGTATGAAAGAAAGAAAGAACTCAAAGATTTCCCCAAGATTTACTTGGATAACTGGAAAAATGCAATAACATGGGCAACTGCATGTAGAATAGGTTTAAAAGGACTGCAAAAGCCCAGCTTTAGCATGCGGATGCCAAGATATCTCATAGACAAGAGCCTGGAAGTACTGAGGAGGTATGTGCTTCAGGAGTTGGAGAAGGGGTCTAGGTTCCAGATCTAGGTTCTAGATAGGTGGTCTAGGTTCTGGAGTTTGGAGCATATGGACAGCATTATAGTAATAAGTCTAAATTATCTGGGGTAAGTGAAGCACTTTGGAGTTTCTTCTAGCAGCAAGGTAATAGGACAGGAAGAGGATATGTACCAGCTCTCAGACTGTGTCCTTTTCTTGAAACACTGTAACTCGCTGTATGCTCTGCAGCACTGACATTTGCATCATTTGGAGATAACTGTTAAAATATAGATGGCTTGGCTTCTTCCTAATGTTGTTATTAGAAATTCTAGAAATAATATCTAGAATCTTCATTTTTAATAAGCCATTCAGGAGATTGTTCCATTTGACATTTGAGATCACCTTTAATAAGAGCTTAATAAATATTTGTTGAACTCATTCACATTTTTTAGGTTCTAATTTTTATTCAGTAACAATGTGACACTCAGAGGTTCAACTTGGTTTCTGTTCTGATGGTAATTGTGAGGCTGAATTGCAATCCATACCTGGCCGATTAGGGTTAATACTTGCAAGCTGTTCAGTAGCACACTGTGTCAGCTAGAATGACAGAGCGCAGAGGAGAAATTGACTCTGATCCTCACTTCCACTGTGACAGGACAGAAGACTTGAAATTACACAGTGCGACATCAAGACAAAAGTGAGTCAAGGCTTGGGGATTATTTCTTGTTTTCTCTGTCCTAGGTTCTCCACATGGGGTTTAGTCCAAATGATTTCTCAGAGGAATTCTTGGTTATGTTATTCTACAATTCTGCCCTGATGTTTCTACAAGGAACACACCAGAAAGCATCACCCTTGACTACAGCGTGGCCTGCACCTTAGCACATTTCCAGTCCAGTGTTCCTAGACACGTTCTATGGATGACAAGGTTATCTCCCCCAGGACGTTACTCAACTACCACCAGACACAACAAATACATGGCCACAGCCCATTGCTAGCCAAAAAAAAAAGCTTTAGCAAAGCAGGCCATGTCTTTGCACAATGCTTGTAAATTTGTCAGGCAGAGCACCCAGCACCATGCAGAGCAGAGAATCAGAAATGTTTAAAACTAAGTTGGTGTCCTTTCTAAGGGATTTGTGTTAAAATGGGCGTAATGGTTCGTGCCTTTAATCTTAGCACTTGAGAGGCAGAGGCAAGCAGATCCTTGTGAGTTTGGAACCAACCTGGTCTACCAAGAGAGTTCCAGAACAGCTAGGGTTGCACAGAGGCACCCTATCTCACACACATACACAAAAAGTTGTGTTAGTATAGGCAGTGCCTACACTCAGCCCCTCCCATCTGAACTCATTAACCTGGAACAATGGAGACTTTTCATCTCTAGCATCAGTTCCAATCAGTTCCTGCAGCCATGCATACCTGGTCAAGGTACATCTGGCTCCCCCAGGAAGTGAACCCTGGTTGCATATATGCCCACAGAATTTCCCTCACCCTCTGCCCAAATGTATAACAAAGTTTAAGTTGATTAGCCTCCTACTCCTAGGAGGAGCATGTGGCTTCTCCCCAGTGCCACTTGGCTTAGCCAAGATGGAGAAAAGAAAGATGAACTAGAGCCTGCCACAGGGCTAGTAGAGATACCAGTTTCCTTTCTTGAAAGCTGGACCACATACCTGGTACTACACTGATAAGTGGAACCTACACTGTGTTTGCTGAACCATGGAACCAGAGTGCAATCACTCATTGGCTTTGAGCATCACTTCTTTGCTGACAAAGACTCTGTTCTGGCCCCTAAAGCAAGGGATCCTCTTCCTAAGTGTACAAAAGAGTCAGCCAAAGGATTTGTGTAATCACAAAACCTTGGGTCTGGCTGCCACAGAAGGAGGCCTGCCTGTACCTTGTATTTGAGAAGGGGCAACAGAGAGAAGGAGAGAGGAGGAGGAGAGAGTCGGTGAAAAGGGGGAGAAAGGGAGAGAGAGTATAATTTCACAACCTTCTAATTCATATAGTATCCATATCTGTGGTGGTTTGAATGATAATAGTCCCTATAGGTTTACAGGCTTCAATACTTGGTCCCCAATTGGTGGAGCTGCTTGGCAAGAATCAGGAGGTGTGGCTTGTTGGAGGAGGTGTGTCACTGAGAGTCAGCTTTGAGGTTTTAAAAGATTCACACCATTCCCAATGTGTTCTCTCTCTCTCTCTCTCTCTCTCTCTCTCTCTCTCACACACACACACACACACACACACACACACACACACACACACACACACAAACACACATACACACATTCTCTGTCTGTCTCCTGTTTGTGGATCAAGATGTGAGCTCTCAGACATTGCTGCCATCATGGATTCTAACCGTCTAAAACCATAAGCCCAACTAAACACTCTTATGAATTACACTGGTCATGGTGTTTTATCACAGCAATAAAAAAACTAATACAATTTCCTCACATTATTATTTGAATTTTGGCCTAATAGCTCTACACAAGTAGGATGGAGCTGATTCTAACCCTGCAGACATTGATTTTTATAGCAACAACAACTATGTTTCTTTATTCACTGTACTTTATCACAGTCATTAATCAAGGAAGGTCCCCAAGACCTGCCATTTTGTATCTTCCTTCTTTATTCAACCATCCATATAGTCAGGGTCTCAGGATGTCTCAAAGACACATCCATGACTAGGATAACACCTGACCTACAAGACTTCCAGAAGAAGAAAATGGCCAGTATGTTTATAAAGTAAACCACTTAATGTTATGACAATACATTTAACATGAAATAATCCAGTCTAGTTTAGGATTAGCCACAAATGTAAGTCATAGATACTTCCTATTATTTGGGTCACATGTTATCCTTAGATAGCTGGAATGGTAAAGACTCTATCATAAACACTCAGGTGCTGTAAGTGTTAAATACCTAACCCTACTCAATATGAACTGCACATGTTCAAATCTACAGCCACAATCAACAGTGGCCAATCAAATCAAAGACAAAGGCTACTGGAGAGGATGATTCAATGTGGGATGAAAGATGAAAAGGCAGGGTAAGGTTAGCATGCAGTCACCTCTTTGCAACCATGAGGGGTTGATGTCAGATTACCTTATCCACTGAAGACACCAAAACTCCATAATACTCAAGTGCTTTATGGAGAATGAATGCATGTAACATCCTCCCCCACAGCATAAACTATCTCTATATTCACCATTATACCTAGCACAATGTCAATACGAACACCATGAAAGTAGCTACTATGCTACACTTTTCAGAGAACAATGGAAAATATCTATACATCCAGAACAGATGAAATTTTTAAAGATACGTTCTGATTGTAGGTTATTTGAATTCAGAGATGTGGAACCTGCTCAGTGTGGAAGGATGATTGTAGTTTGAGCACAGTTGGGTTTAAACATGGCAACATTGTCAAACCTATGCTTTCCTAAAGACAAGGTCTATGTCTGAGCCATCCCCCTCCTTCCTGGTTGCATTTGAATGTTATTTCTACATATTATAGCCAAATAAGTGGGTCATGAATAATGTAAAGGAAAGGAAGTGGGGAAATAAAGTAGAAAGAGGAAGAAACCTGCCATGGCCCTTGGCAAGATTTTCATTAGCTCCTGGAACATATGACCTCTCCCAAATGATTGCACCTCCTTCTTGTCTAGGCTGGTGGTTATGTTCCTCTTTTTCAAGATTTTTTAATTATAAAACTGTTTTTCTCCCTTTTTTGGTACTTCTAGAAAGTTCCTGTTTCAGTCAATCCGACTAACATGTACATGCAGAACCTTTGTTATTTTTAATAGAGAAAAATAGCTGATTCCTCTAGATGTATTGTAAATCACTTCTTTAACCTTGCCATGATTCTGTAAGCAGCCCTTGCTCCCATCCATCTACGACTTCTCTCTCCTGAAAATGTTCATTGCACAGAGGTCAGGGTAGTTCTCTGGGAAGAGAAGCAAAGAAAAAGAAACTATGCTTCTTATTAAGGGCCTGTTCGTATGAAAACACAATAGATTTTTTTTTTTTTTTTATGAAACCAGCCTTCAGGTCTGGTCAGCCCACGTTGGATGTGAATTTCTTTTCTGACCAAATAATGAGTCATTCTAAATAAGAGTATTAATTTATTTGCACCATTAAGAGTGAGAGGGTGGCAATAGAGGGTGTATTACCCAGTAGCAATGACTGGAAAAACTGCATGACAAGGTTAATACAGGCGGCCCTGCCATAAAACTTTGACCAAGATAAAAACTCAGGAGTTGTGAGTCACACAAAAAAGGGGAGAAGCATATTGTCCTGTGGCTTTCTTCTTGTTTTATTTATATCTAGCATACCAGTAGCCTCTTCTATGGTCATAGACCAGGGCAATAGCATCATCTAGGAATGCATTTGCTGACCATCTCAGACCTCCTGGATCAGATCTCTGAAGGGGCTCCTGATGCATGCTAATGTCCTGAAGGAGGCGGCGAGCTTTCCAAATACTCCTCATGCATGCTAATGTCAAAGAACCACTGCCAGATTTCCATGTCCATAATGCACCTCTTTATGAGTATGTGAGGAGTGTACACCCTGTGTAACTGGTAGAGTAGAGATAAACATGCCAGGACATGGCCCAGCCAGAAGCTCTAATAGAGCCCCAGCCACTGAGTTTAGGACTCACAAGGTCACCTGATGACTGTTTAGCCTTTGCACACTCAAGGCTACCATGGCCCATGACAGGGAATCTAAGGATGTTCACATGTGGGATGCCTGCCAGACACCTGGTTTAGATCTTGTTGTGAAATAAAGATGAAGCAATTAGCTTCCTGTTGCTAAATGGACTTCTCCTGGTGCCGCTTGTACATGCTTTGTCCCCCTGCTGAGCCTCGCTGGGATGAATTAGGGGCTTTATTGTCCCACCCCACATTCCACACTCTGAGTAAATACAAAGACGGCTCAGTTGGAGGGATCTGAAGCTACAAACACCACACACACTCCCAGTTCTGGCCAACACTGGACTGCCCACCGCGACTCACATCACAGCTAGCACAGGCCTGAGAAATGATTATTCTGGTACTCTCGGGTTTCTTTCCACTTGTTCACGCAGCTACTTCTCCCAAACAGAAATTCCTTCTTATCTGTCTGTATTATTTAAGTTATGATAAACAAATCTGCTCTGCTGGAGAGATGATGGCTATTTACTTCTTCTAAGTAGGAGAGATGGGTTAGAGTAGGAAGTCAGGAGAATGTGGACAGGAATGGTTCTCATCTTTTCATGCAGATGTGCAGATGTTTTCTACGTATCATTCTGGAAACAGCTGGTGAAAATATTAAGTCCACAAAATATCACCACTGATCCTCAAATATGCATTAATTTAATCCATCTCTGGGGTATATATATAATATCTGCTATATAATATTATATAATCATATAATATAATGTTTGTGTGTGTATATATATTTCTCTCTTCCCCCCAGCATTTCACTCTTTCTCAGGTGCTTGCTCTTACTACTTTTACTGCATATTTCTGTACAAAACCATAACTCTAAGGTGATGAGCATAACTTCCCTGTTTAACTGCAAGATTAGCCTCATTCCGCAAGGTTGCAAATCCTATACACAAACATTTATGTTTTCATGTGGCAACTTAAGAGGATTTCTACTGGTCTAGCTCTATGAGTAGTCTCCCCTTCTTCATCCTCCTCCTCTTCCACCTTCTCCTCCACCTCCTCCTTCTCCTCTTCCTTCTCTTTCTCCTCTTCTTCCCTCTTCCCCCACCACTCTCCATTTCTTTCTCTGTGACACTAGATGTGACCAAGGAGACCTTGGATGTCCACGGTACAATTACTTTTATATTACTGAAAGTAATGCACTGCAGACAAATCTCTCTACTCTTAGAGAAGGCAGATCATGGGTACATTCCTGTATAAGGGAAATTCTTTTCTAAGAATGCTGGTCAGTTAACTACCCATGAATCCAGTGCTAAGCATTATCAGCAATTGATCATGAATGTTTCTTTGCATCAACAAAATACTAAATGAATAATTCAAGGTTCTAGGAATGAAAACTTGCAACACTGGCTGCTGAACATGTTCCTATGACTAGAAGCTTCTCTCAACAGTATCTTGAAGCATTATTTCCTTGAACTTCTAATAGTTAATTCTTGCCTTATGATACCCACTCAGGAGGATCCCAGGGATGGTAGGTTAGGCTCTGCTTCCTTCATAGCCCCAAGTCCTCTGAAATCAGGGTCTTTCCATGCCAGCTTTTCTAGTAAATTCAAGTGTCGGGTGATGCAGGAAGCCAAAGCATTGTATGGAAGCTAAGTCAGGAGCAAACTTGACCCCCTCTCTGAGCTGTGGGGTGCGAAGGACAAACCAGGCATAAAGGCTCTGTTTTCTATGGCATTCATAAAACTAGTACTTACAAAGAAATATTTCCCTTTGACTTGGGTAACAGGAATAAGATGTAAAAAGGGTTGAGAGGACATTAAAGCAGGGAAGAAAGCTGCCTTCATTCTGCCATGGAACAAAGATTATAAGGAGGAAAAAAAAACACTTGAAAATAAATTATTTACCTTGGAGTCCCATAAGAAGAGGATGACAGGAAAAATACTCAGAGTGAAGCTACAGAAAACCAAACAAAGCAACATTAAAATAAATTCCAATAAGGTATCTTCCAGTCTCATTGTGTTCCTGGTGTAAAAACCAATCCTTACATGTTACACTAATGCCTGTGTTTAAAGGTCCAAAATTAAGAGTTCTAAATAACCAGTGTCACAAAGTGGAAGAAACCGTTACCTTGCAGGTTTAAAACATTACAGTAAAATTCTAGAACTCACCAGAGATCTCCTACTGATATCCAACATCATGTTACTGAAACACTCAGCTAGGCATGTTGTTTCATGTGAAATTGTTCCAAGGTAACAAAGAAGCTAAGAGAAAAATTGAAAGGAAACAATCTAGTTCCAAAGTGGTATAGACAATATTCTTGATGGTGGTAACTTTTGAGGCCAAGAGATAGAGATGAAATCCATTACCTTTATCCCCATACTCAGCATCAGTGAAGGCAGTGAGCAGAGCGACGATGTCTAAAAACTCTAGGAACAAGCTACCTCTGTCTGGAGCCCTCCATAGATTTTGGCCACTCAGCTCACTCCACTTAAAGTTAACACAGACCAAGTGGTCCCAAGAAAACAGGCTTTGGACAAGCTGTGACTTTTAAAATTAATCCACTTTGAGGTAAAGTTGCCCTTGGAAAAATAGTGCTATTTTCCATTTCTCCCTCTACAGAAAATAATGCAAGTTAGGGATCTCTTGTCTCCATACCTGAGAAAAGCATAAGACACAGGAACTTGTGCATGTTCTAAACATTTCCATATGTTGTATTTTCAGTGTATAAAGGTAAAGAGAACATTGTTGGAGGCAGAGATGCTAAGTTTGTTGGATGCCAATTCAGATGCTGTGTACCAGAGATATTTGCCTGAGCTCTATGGGCTTTGGTTTTATTTATAAGAATATTTCCCTCCCCACTTCACTTGACAGCTGCAATACTTTAATAGTTAAAAGAGAGTGTGAAAGTGCTTCTATATCCTGTAGAGAGTTGGAAATCGCCGTATTGTCATAGCTCTTGGTTGATGCTTTATTAACTTAAGAGTATCAGCTTTTGTTAAAGTGCATGTGTCTTTGTTATGTCTTTGTTTCTCATTTAAAAATAGCTCAGAGCCTTGGGTTAAAAAGTATATGGATTAAATCCTTTATAGATGGGTTTTAAATGTTCATTTTATTTATTCGTTAACTGTGCTGGGGATGAAACCCTGGACCTTCTGCATGATGCCACACCACTCATCCAATACGCCAAGCCTTTTCCATTTTTTTTCTTCCTCTTGAAGTAGGATCTTTGTAAGTTTCCCAGTCTAGCTTTGATTTTCTTCACTTGCTATGTAACTCAGGCATCCTTTGAATTTGAAATCTTCCTGCCTCAGCTTCCCAAGTACATGGAATTACAAGTTTCCATCACCAAGCCCTGGGGTAAAGCCTTGTGAATCAGTCTCCACACATAGAATTTCATGTATTCTGTTGGCTTAATGGAGGACACTGCTAGATTTGTTGAGCTTCCTCGGCTAGCAGTTGACATTTAGGCATGGTAATTTGGTGTTTTGCAGAATCCTCTACAAACTGTCAGTTACAGCTCCCAAACCAACTGTGAGAACCAAAAGACTTCCCCCAGACATTGCCAGAAAGGTCAGAAAGGGTATGGGAGGGAAAACATGAACACTAATATCAGAAGCACTCAGTTAAAATGTAAGTAGTCATGTATAGGAGACAAAGAAGCCATGACTATATAAAAACCTGGACGCTGCAACATTTGTGGCTCTAGCTTTTATACAATAGTGCACTAGAAGCCTGGTGGTATAGTAAACTCTCGTAAAAGGAGGATTGCAGTCTCCCATGTCTTGGACTTGCTGTGGGATAACCCCTTTGGATGCCGTAAATATGTTTTATTACCATTGGTTAATAAAGAAGCTGTTTTGGTCTATAGCAAGGCAGTATAGAGCCAGATGGGAAATCCAAGCAGAGATACAGGGAGAAGAAGGGCCAAGTCAGGAGAGATGCCAGGGAGTTGCTGGAGCAACAAGATGTACTAGAGAACAGGCAACACCATGAAGCCACGTGTTAAAATATAGATAAATAGAAATAGGTTAATTTAAGTTGTAAGAGCTAATTAGTAATAAGCCTGAGCAAATGATGTATAATTAATATTAAGTCTCTGAATGGTTATTTTAAAAGTGACTGTGGAACCAGGTGTTTACATGGACTAGCAAACCTGCGGTGTGTGTATGTGTGTGTGAGAGTGTGTGTGTGTGTGTGTGTGTGTGTGTGTGTGTGTGTGTGTGTGTGTGTGAAGCACACCTTCAGACTCACTTGCACATGACAGGTAATTTTTGTTTCAGTTTTAGAAACCTTTGGAACCTAGAGTCTAGTCCAACCCCAGTGCCACATCTAACTGCAAGCTTGTCCACATCTGCAATGTCTCTAGGCTTGCCTATATCTCTAGGTATTTGAACAGAGAAGTTTTAAGGGACCTCCAAGCTCTAATGTTAAGTTGATTTGCTTGCCAGTTTCTTTCATGAATTAGATTTGTCTTTGGAGACGTTATGTCCTTTGTCTTGCAAGAATAGTTTCAGAGAATTTGATGAAGTCTCCTCATTTGATTGGTATGATGCTTTCACAACTGGGCTCCACATTTCCTATAGCTGGCTCTTCATGTAATCTTATAACCCACTGCACTTATAAGAAAACATAACTGACATAGGTGGGCTTGGAAGTGGTCACCTAGGAAACGGTGTATTTTTTGCCTTGTTATTAACCACACTCTCTTTTATCTATAACATCCATTTGCTGTTGGCTGTGAATCAAACTTCTAAAAGAAAGATTATATTCTCCAATCATAATTTTTCCCCAGTTTGACACACTATTAGAAGAAAATATTTTTTTAAATCAACTTTTGGATGTTTTCAGGGGCAATGTGAAGGATCTAACAACTTTTCTCCCACTCAGTTAAAGACTGCTCAAAATTAAGGAGGGCCAAGAAGTGTCCCCTCCTAATGATTAGACAGCTGTGTGCTGCTCACAGCGGTCCTCTTCTGATGACCACAGAGTCCTCCCCCAATTCTGACATCAGAATCTGTTCCTGGTGTCTCAGGCCTTCCTTATCTCCTCCTGTTCAAACATACCCCTCACTGTGCATCCCTGTTCTCTCCAGCAGTGCTGTTTAGCTCAGGGAAGTCAGGAAGAGCAGAGTGGAGAGGGTAGGAGTCTAGGGAATGTAGAGAATCCAGGAAAAGGGCAGGAGGTACCCAGGGAACCATGTGCTGGGACACTCAAACCTAAATGGTAATAACAAATTGCTAGAGGTTGGACAGAGATAGCCTAAAAGCTAAAAATCCTTACAGACACAGTCACAGTTGGAAGGAACAGTTCCTGTTGTGAGTTGTAAGTCCAGGAGCTTATCCAGGTTGCCATGGTAAATATGGGTGGTCGGGGGGAATGCTTCCAGAAGGAGAAAGGGGAAAGGACCCCAGTTGAAACAAAGAGCTTTAGAAACATTTTTTAAAGCCTTAATGGTGATCTTGAAAAAAAAAGTTTAGATGATTTGTAACAATGTGTCTCAAAAAAACAAGTCAAATCATAAGAAAAACATGCAAAGCTAAAGCAAGGTAGATATGGAGGCACAGACCTATAATCTCAGCTCTCTAGAGGCTGAGGCAGGAGGACAGTCATAAGTTCAAAGCAGGCCTACAAAAGGAGACCCTATTCTCACAAACAAAACTAACAACAACAAGAAGAAAGGAAAAACAACAAATAAAAATGCATATCTAGCCTTTATTATTGTACTGTAAGGCTAATATTATTATGGCCTATCACATCATTAAACTACTGGAAAAGTTTAAAAGGCAGTATTGCCATAAGGTATCGTAGCACACTTTCTAATGCAAATCAGTACGGACTTCAGTATTTTAATTTCCAAAATGTAATATTAATGTGGGGCTGGAGAGATGGTTGCCCTGGCTAGGAGCATGTGTTGCTTTTGTAGAAGACCCAGGTTCAGTTCCCAGAACCCACATGGTGGCTGATAACCATTTATTATTCCCATTCCAGAGGAAGTGGTGACCTCTTCTGGCTTCTACAGGCATAGCATTCACACAGAACACATAAAATACCCATACAAATAAATGTAAATTTTTGTTTTGTTTTTGGGGTTTGGTTTTTGGTTTTTCAAGACAGGGTTTCTCTGTGCAACAGCCTTGGCTGTCCTGGAACTCGAACTGTGGACCAGGCTGTCCTCAAACTTACAGAGATTCACCTGCCTCTGCCTCCCTCGAGCTGGGATTAAAGGCATTCAAAGTAAATCACTTTAAAAAGGAATATTAATGTAATAAAAATCAGAATGCCCAGTTACAACAAACTAAAAATTAGTAATGTAGTTCAGTGGTAGAGTACATATATAGTATTTGCATAGCATGTGTGGAAGTCTTGTGTGGTGCTGAAAAAGAATATCCTTGCCACCACACAGAAAAACACAAGAACAAAACAAAGGTAATACAGAGAGGTGATTTCTTTTTGCTAAGAGTGCTCCAAGACCCAAACTGGGCTAGCAGGTAGGACATATGACCATATAACCTCTCTTTTTTATTCTGACCACAACCGGGAAGCTTGGCCGTTCCTCATCTCATAGTCAACACCCAACTGGCTAATTTGGAAAGCCAAGCAAAGGAAAAGAGGGGAGATAACTAACCTGCAGGCCATCTGGAAATGCAGCAAGGCCCTCATGTAAACAAAAGTTTTACCAAACTGGGGGGTGGGATAAAAAATTTTAATTCCTTTTCATAAACATTTTACAAAATGAGATTTATAGAATCTTGTCCTTTGTGAGCTAGCTACCTCTGATAGAAAAAAAGAACCATTTCTCCTAGTGATGGAAATGCCAAGAAAATATTGTTTTGTCAATTAGCCCATGTATTTTGTGCTAATATACTAGAAGAGACCAAAATGAAAGAAAGCACAGATGAAAGAAAAAATACACAAAATAAATTTAAAAAACCAATAATCTAAAAAACTAGAAAACAAATTAAATCTAAAGTAAGCAGAATAAACTAAGTAAAGCATAAATCAGAAAAATTATATTGAAAGCAGAAACTAAGGAAAAATCTCAAACTCTTTTCTTGAGAACATCAATAAGATTGATAAGACTTTAATGATGTTAATAAGAAAAAAGTGGGGGCAGTGATACAAATAACCAATGCAAGAAATAGAAGAGGGTTTTACTAAGAGATTTAAATGCTAAGGAAGGAATACTATGTACAAGTTTAGATTCACCAACTTGATAAATTAAATGGGCCAATTTAAAGACAGATTTGATCTGCTAAAATTTACACAAATAATAGACTTTCTGAGTAGACCTCTATTGAGATTTAAAAAAAAAAAAAGACATAGGTCTCAGGTGGGCCCACTTCCTAATTAGTTTTATTATGAAGCCAACATTATCAAAATTTTAAAATTAGACATCATAAAGAAATGATAGAACACTATTATAAGCATATCTACCAAAAATCATTAGAAAGTACTCATAAGTAAAAATCCAACTATGTATAAAGAGAAACACAGGGAAACAAAGACACAGCTCAGTGGGTAAGGGTACTAGCTGCTCCTTCACAGGACCCATATTCTGTTTCCAGCACCCACATTGTGGCTAACAACTATCAGTAACTCCAGTTCCACGGGATCAGTAACAACTCCATGAGCCAGAAGATAAATACATAGATAAATACAAGCAAAACACTCATACACATAAAATGTTAATAAATAGATAAATCTCCAGAAAAATAAATAAACACCATGATGAAGAGATAGTATCTCGTGGTATGGAGGTCTAGTAAAACATCTGAGGTCAGTTCATACAATACACTTCATCAAAACGTTGAAGAAGTAAAATCACAGAATTCTATCAACAGATCCAAAGCCACTATATACTAACATTGTACTAGTGGGGAAAAATTTAAAGTCCTCCCACTAAAGCCAGAAACAAAGGCAAGAAAATTATTATTATTATTTCAACATTCTGTATACAATCCTAGGCTAGCAATTACATTATAAAAGAGAATGGGTTTCTTCCATTTTTCCCAATTCCTGGGCTAAGACATGCTTGTTTTCTGTAAGCCTTGGGTATTTCTATTCATTGGGCAATAAAAGCTAACACAAGAATGGACTGTTTCTTCCTACTATTTGGAAAGTCTGGAAAGTTGATCAGAACTTAATTGTTACAACTATTCAATGATTTACAGCATACATATTCATTCTGTATGCCCCTTCATTTACTTGAATTACATGTTTAAAAATATTTTCTTATCTTTTTGTCATTTTCTGACTATGTATGTTACTTCAAAGACTCCTGTATCAAGATTTTTGTGTGATGAAGAAGAAGAGGTGATGAAGGAAACATCTAGATATTATGAGGCTAAGACACATCCCCTTTTACCTCTGAGACAGCTCTGATAGCACAAAGATCCAGAGAAGTGTAGAACAAAGTGCATGCTCATGACTACCTTCAAAATGTCTCTTGAACTGTGAAGGGATGGGACAACATCTAAGAGGAAGAAACTGATATCCCAAACATTCCAATCACCAAGTAAGATTAGATAAGATCGACAGGTGCTAGGTGGAAAAGAGGGGTGTCAAGGGAAAAAGGTGAATAGCCAGGATCAATGTGCAATGTATGCAAGTAAAGAAATACCGCAGTGAACCCCCATTTATCTGTGACTCATATGTTTTAAAATTATCTTTCAAATTGTCTCCTGAATTAATTATTAAAAATTCAGATTTTTAGGCTTATTCAAGGTGTACTGAAAGAGAAAGTTGGAGGTGGCTTCCATAAATAATCAAATTTCAACAAGTAACCCTGATCATATTTATTAACATTCAAAGTAGAGATCCAATGGTCTAGGGAAGACACAAAAAAAGTTAAGGCAACAGTATCTCAGAACTTGAGTTTGAACTTGACTGGGTTGTTATACCTTCCTCAAGCATGCTAATATCACAAATTCCTCAATTTGAACTTAATTAGAACCCTAGTTGATGTTTCTGCAAGTGTTAGGTTATTAAAAAGAGTACAACAGTTAGCTCCAAATCAACTCATAAAAATGAAGTGACCCATTGATGAACCTGTCGGTGAAGAGTACCTGTGTGCTTACCAAAAGAAATTCAAGAGATATAAATGTTCCTGGCAGATTATCACCTTGTCCATTATTGGGAGGCCTGGATCGTCTGTCCAAGCTCTGCTGATGTCCAAAAGTATTGACTCTAGGGAACCATGGCCATGTTTCATTTATATGATGCTACATTGAATTAGTTACAAGGATGTTCATGGTTTCATGAAATTATATACAGACCAAGTGGCTTTGCCTCACATCTTTTGTAAGGACAATGAATTTCTGAGATTAAAATTAATGGACTGGGACACCAAAAATCTCAATATTCACATTAATTATGCATTCATTTTCCTTTGGCATTTACAAGGTAATACAAGTGAGAAAAATGTTTATTATTTCCAAATGGAAACACAAACATTAAAAAGGAACAGTGAAATGTTACTCCAGTTATAGGTTGATTTGGTCAACTATTATATTCAGAGCATTTGTGACTAATGGAAATATCTGGTGCAAAAAGGATGTTATTAGCATTTTAAAGCCATATGGTACTCTATTTTCTAACTGCTTTGTAACCCTATTGGAAGACCACTGGACCTGGATCTTGTGTGCTTTGCTAGTAAAAATATTATACACCACAATAGTAGATTAACTCTCATACTTCTAGACGATCAGTCTGTTGAAAGACAATCCTTAAGTCAATTGAAAGATGATGGTTCCTGTGGGGGACCCAAAACAGCTTAACCACACAGCTGCCATGACAGGCTTACTGGCAGGCAAAACCCAGATCCAGAAAAAGCCATAAGCTGACACCACCCAGGGATCCACCCAGGAATGGGACAACATCTAAGAGGAAGAACCTGAAATCCCAAACATTCCAATCATCAGGTAAGATTAGATAAGATTGCCAGATGTTCCTGAGCCTAACACACACCTATTTCCCTTTTACAGATACCCCTAGAGAAATGTCAGCCAATCAAGGTCCTAAACCCTGGAAATCCCCTCCCTCACCCCAACCTCTGCTATGATAAAAAACCCTGCTCCTACTGGGCTCAGGGCTCTTTGCTCTCACCACTGCATAGGGCAGACAGAGACACCTAGCTTGAGCTTGAAATAAAGGCTCTTTACTTTTACATATGGGATTCAGACTCCGTGTGGTCTTTTGCAAGGTCCCTGAGATTAGAGCATAACAGTTCCCAGTCTGCAATTATTCTTTAGAAGTGACAAAGTCCTTTTTAGGCTGTTCTTAAGCAACAACATGCAATGCAGTTGCTCTAAGTGCAATTTTATGAGCTAAGTCCAGTATTCCAACCCTAATTTATCTAAGATTATTTAAGTTAATGTGTCACAGATTGGTTAGTGAGGCATAACTGTCACATATCATAAATGTATCCTACCTAAAAGAAATTGGCTAGGTTCCCCTCTGCTACTCATTATACATTCTTCATTCTACTATATTAGTACTTACACTATGTACCTAGCAAGTTTACACTAGAAAATTGAGAATGCAAATTGACCTAATATAAAGTCATTACAATAAATAATATTTGTGCTCCATAGTAAAGACAGATAGAATTGACATGGTCCCAAACACAGGAAATAGCTGAGCTCAGACAGACCTGCATCCTGAAATAGAACTGTCCAATAAGATGCAGTCTAGATCATCTGGGCCTCAGCAATCATATTCCACATGCATGTGCAATGAGAATAAGTGAGTTACCACATATTCTCAGTGGTTTCTTACATATAAATTGCTGATTGATACATAGATCTTCTGTCAAGTAAGATAATTTGCCAATAGCGGACTTTATAATATCAATTCTGGAAGCAACATTACTAAAATAGTACTTTCTATGTGCTGAGTTAAAGTTAATAGTCTACTAAGAAGTCTACCAAACAACTATTTATCAATGTTTAGTTGAACCAATATACATATATGTGTGTGTGTGTGCGCTTACATATGTATATATTTACAATCAACAAACATCAAAAAACAAAACAAACAAAAAATAGGAAGAAATCATATCTCCAGAAGGAAATTCTGAAATGAAAGTATGGTGACCATGCTCCTTCCCCGTACAGCTCAAGGACTGTTGCCGAAGAGGACAGGAAAAGCTTTTTAAGAGCATGAGATAAGGAAGGACTGCAGCAACGTGGTGTCTTCTGAACACACCAGAGAAACTGCACTCACATACCCACAGCTTCTGTGGACAAAATCAAGCCAGTCAAAATTCCTGCACAGCTTTCTTCAGGAAGCAGTATCTACTGGAAGGACCCCATTTTAGTGGAAGGTCCCACACCTATGCACACAAGGACAGAAAGAACTGGACTCAGCAGGTTATAGAAAGAGGACATGACCGTGAAAGGAGAGTATGTCCAGGGAGAAGGTCTGAGAGGAAACAGATGGGGTTTATATGATCAAAATACCTTAAATACATGTATGAAACCCTCAAAGAATGAATAAAAAAAGGATGACTATAGTCTCAAAAGAAGAAAAAGAGGTGAGCAAAGAGACTAAGAAATATATAGCTACATTTAAATCAATATGGTTAGAAAGTAATTATGCTAATGAGTGTTTTGTTGTTATTAAAAGAAGGGGATTAAAGAACTAAGCAATATCTTGGTAAGAGTAAAGTCTACGACATTATTTTACTTTTAGATTAAGACAAATACTATAAATTCTGTAAAGTCAAAAGTATATAGTGAGATTTCAAAAGCAACCAGCAAAAATCAGAACTAAAATATGTATGATGGTTTGAATAAGAAATGTTCCCCATAGACTCTCACATTTGAACCCATGATACTATTATTGGCACTCTTTAGAGAGGTTAGGAGGAAGTGCAGCCTTAGAGGAAGTTTGTCACTGGGAAATAGCCTTTGAGAGCTTTAAACATTGTACCATTTTCGGTTCATTCTCCCTATTTCATGCATGTGGTAGAAGATGTGATCTCTTAGCAGCCTGTTCATGCCACTGACCATTGCTTGCTGACCTGCCTCTCTGACTTGACGGATTCTTAGTCTTCTGTAACCATAAGCCAGGATAAATTCCTTTTTTCTATATGTCACATTTTTGTTTTGTTTTGATTTTTTATTTTTTGAGACAGAGTTTCTCTACATAGCCCTGGCTTTCCTGGGACTCACAGAGATGCCCCTGCTTCTCCCTCCCAAATGCTGGGACTAAATCTGTGTGCCACCATGCCCAGCACTTTACAAGTCACTATTTTTTATGGTGTTTTACCACAACAACAGAAAAGTAACTAATACAAAAAGGTTAGAAAGCGAATAAAGAAAATAATTTATTAAAGGCAAGAGATTAACAGAAAATAAGAGTAAAGAACTCCACAAAAAGATCCATGCATCCCAGAAATCCAACATGGAATACAATAATCTACAGTTGTCGATAAGGAAAAATAAAATAAATACATAAAAACAAAGCCCTGATGTTGATGGCTAGCTCAGATAAGTCACAAAAATTAATGCTAACATATGTAATATATATTTTAGAAGCAAAGTATGCAGACATTCTTACAGTGCTTGAACTTAAAAGTATCTTAAACAAACAGAAACAATACCCAAAAAACCTGAAAAGCTCAATGACACTGAAAAAATTTCTTAAAACTATTAATGCGTATTTAAAAATTCACAAGTAGGGAAAATATTTGCAGCAAATATATATATGTGTGTATATATATGTATATATATATACAAAAAGAATAAATACTAAAATAAATAACTCTCAAAAATACCTTCAATAAAAAAGAAAAGAATTAACCACTAAGTAAATAAAATATGATTTCTGGAAAACCCAACTTGCAACTGCTGAAAAGAATAAATGTAGTTAAAAATATAAGCTGTTGCCCAAACTTATTTGTGACCAGAGTATGAAAAAGTAATTTTATAGCCACTATGCAAGCAAAACATATTAGTAAAGTTTTTTTACATTAATTTATTTGTGAGTGGAAGTGAGGTACATGTCATGGCACCTATATGGAGGTCAGAGGACAAGTTGAGAAATTCAGTTCTCTCCATCCACCATGTAGGTTCTTGGGATCAAACTCAGGCTGTCACGGTTGGCTACAAGCACCTTACTCATGGAAGCATCCCACCAGCCACTTAATAAAGATTGTTTTAGACAATTCTTTGAAGCTGCTAGTAGGAATGTAACTCAGTCAATGTCTTCAGGACTCTGTGGGACATTCATACATCCAGCTACCCACAGGTCAGATTCCAAAGACCCAGACACTCTCTCATACTGTGCAGCAGAAAACCTGTATGAGAATATTTATAGCATATCAATTGTGATAAAGGAACATCATGAAACAATGAAAGATAAATGAAATAAAGCTACATATAACACTGATGAATCTGAGAAATAATCTTAAATGACAAAGGCAATTTAAAATGATTATAAATCATGTGACTTTTTAAAGCTTAGAAGCAATTAAGCTGCACAGTTAAGCTACACAATTCAATATATAAGGAGATATATATAAAATAAAACTATTATTTTAAAGGCAAAAGAATAAAAATATAAAAATTTGAACACATTTTAACCCCTGGTATGGGGCAGTTAAGAAAGACTCTCAGAGATGAATGTTATTAGTAAGGTTCTAGCTGTTAAGTAGCATGTTCATTCGTCATATGTGTGTGTGTTATACATACAAAATATATATAGTAGCTACTACATATATGTTATACATGTGTATATATACATATATTATCCATAATAAATGTATACTTCATAGAATCTTTGGTTCAATAAGGCAAAATTCTTTTTATGGACTCTAGTTCAGATGTACAGCAAATAACAGAAAAGAAGTAGATATATGGGGCTGAAAACTGCCTAGCATGTTATTAATAATTATATAGACCAAATAAAATTCATGCTGAGATATAAAGTGCATCCTAGGAAAGAGTCAGGAAATGTCTACATTCTTTGAAATTATACAAGCAACACAGAATTTTAATAATGTAATGGTATGTGAAAACCAGGCTGGGGGAATATCTCAGTCCATAAACTGCTTGCATTACATATATGATAAGCCAAGTTCAATTCCCCAAAACCATGTAAAAAACTAGGTGTGATGCTTTTCCCTGGAGAGGCTAACACAGGTCTATCCCTGAGAGTTGATAACTAGCCAGCCTTGCCTTAGCTGGGGAGTTCCAGGCCAGGGAGAGACAATGAATCATAAACCCAAGGTGGACAGTGTTTGGGGAAGGCATAAAGGGTTGACTTCTAACCTCCACACACAGGCATGTGAAATCACACACACACACACACACACACACACACACACACATACACACACACACATGCACACACATGCACACACACAAACACCCTGTAAATGTATGGAAATAGGCTTTTGCCTGATTCACCATCACAGTGGAAGTTGGTTTCACTAAATTTCCTCTGTTAATTACAACTTGTGATCTCAGAGAGAAAGGGAATTTGCTAAATGAATAAATGAAATCTACATTTCTCAGGAACTTTCCTAGAAACTCTTTGAACAGCCTGTCCTTGCATCTATATGCCATTGCTTAGGGAAGATATGGGTCTTCTGCCTTTTAGACCATTCAAACTCTGCTCATTGGCTGACCCTGGCTATCATCACTGTGGTAGTGTTGAGGTTCTGGCAAATATGGCTCACTGTGTCCAGAAGAAACTATTGGAAATGCTGAGTTGACAGCACACAACACAGGACACACTGACGAGTCCGAGGAGTATCTTCAGCTACAACCACTGCACCGGTCTCACCCTCTGCCACTGGAGGCTCATTGCCCTGGCTGCTTGAATGGATTTGGTCAACTGCAAATACTGTAAGCAGCAGAAAGATGATGAAGTCAGGAGACTTCTACCCAGGATCCTTCCCTGCTTGGTTAGCACAGGTTAAACATGTCCCTCTAGCAGATTTCACAGCTCCTGCCCTGTCAAAATAGCTACTTGGTCTGAGTAGCAAATGACTATTCCCTTCAATTCTAGGGAACACACCTAGGGAGCCATATTTTCCAGAACCTCACCACTACAATGATGCTAGCCAGCGTCAGCCAATGAGCACCACTTGAATGGCATAAAAGGCAGAAGATCATGTGACCTAAGCAATGCCATGTAGGTGCAAGGACAGGTTGTTTAAAGAGTTTCTAGGAAAATTTTTGAGAAATGTATATCTCACATATCGATTTAGCAAATTTCCCCTGGCCATGGAGTTTCCTTTCAATAAATACTAATTACTCAGTTTTACCCTTCCATATGTTTCCTGCTAAATCTCTAACTCACGGATTAATAGCTTTAAAAATAACAGGGAAGAAGGAAGGAAAAGATAGAAGGAATGAAAGGGTCACTTCCAGTAGGAGCAATTTCAGAGGAGGAACACTAAAACACACATTCCATCAGAGATAGAGCCATCTGGATTGAGCATGCCAAATATTATATACAGCAATAGATGTGTTTGTTGCTTCTCATTGTTTTGGTTTCCCATTTTGTTTAATAAGGAAAGCCCACAGTGATTGAAAAAGGAAGCAAAGTGTGAGTTAGGTTCTCAAATTTCAGCAGCTGTGCTTATATTGCCATGCCTGTCAGATCCTGAGAGTTAAAAACCCATGTGTTTCTCAGCCCGGACATTGTGAGACCAGAAGAACATTAGAATCTGGATAATGCAGAATCTTGTTCAAAGTGCTATCAATTATTAATCTTACATCAGTCGATTGACTGACACTGTTAAATGGTATTCTATGCCAATATCTGACCTTACTATGCACATTGCAAGCACTCAGCAAATTGGTCACAGAAAATGAATATGCAAGAGAATGTTTAAACAGAAGAACACTCTTCACCATGCAATGTCATCAAACATCTGGATTCTAAGTGATCTTCTAAATCATCAAAGGAAAGACAAACATACCTATATTCCAGGAATCATGGTATTTGGTTAACAGACACTGCAATTTACAGAGAAGTTGCCCTATTAATTAATAAAATTTATTTGGAGGGACATAAAAATGAGGAAATAATACTGTTGACAAATAGCAAAAAAATATGCTTCATTTTCACAAAGCACTTTTGTTTTTTGTTGTTCTGGATCGTCATCTTAGTTACAGGAAGTAGAACAGATTCAGACACAAGCCAGTGCTGAAAAATCCCTCTACTCGCAAATTCTGCAGAACAATCTCCACCTCCAACTCCTGAGCACAGGAGTCATCCGCTCTGGTGTCCCAGATCATTAGAAGCCAACAGCAGCGTCTCCAGAGCTGAATCCTTTTCATTCATTATTCAATATTGATGTTTTGGTATAAAGGATTGCCTGCATTCAAAAACACTCTTTGAAATAAAAAATTCTTGGTTTCCACAAATGCTCAGCCATCTCTTATTCAAATATGTGCTCCACTTAGGAGATGTGAAAAGCCAGCATGTGTTAATGGAAAATATGTTTACAGGTTTTTTTCCCTCTTTGGATTATATTTTATTAGTAAGATCTCTGAATACTGGATCCGTGGCTGGTCTTTAATATACCTCATTTCAACTGCTTAGATGACTCAGAACTTCTTTCAACAAAAAGAAACAAACTAGTAAGCTTGATCATAGAAGTGACAGAATCTAAAAGAAGAATTGCTAGTATATTTTAATACATTAAAACAAGGCAAATTGGGTCTGTTAGTCATTTAACATCAAGTTCTCACATATAAATTCTGTGGTGTGGGTCAAAATGAAAAAGCAGTGACTTAATGTTGCCATCAACACATACTTGTTTCCATAAAAATCAGATTTGCTTTTAAAATATTACACACACTGGCAATGAATTTGATTGATTCTCTACTGATAAGCTATGTCCTGGTAAGAAAGTTCAAAATTAGATAATTTTATAAATCAAACTATTATTTTGAATGCAAGTACAAGGAAAATAACTTGGAAAATCTGAAGATATAAAACTAGATTTTTTTTCCTCTTGACATTAAAATTTGTAAACCAGAATAAAAGCTTATATAATAAACCCTTCCTCAGGACAAGATGATTATCACAAGAACAAGGATGGACCCTCAATGATCAATAAATTTACAGTTCATTAGACCCTGCTGACCAGAGCTGAGTCAATGATGGGCCCATGACAACCTGGACTGTAACTTGACCAGGAGAGTTTAATTATGGATTCTGAGGTATCCTCTGTTTGAATCTCAACCCCCTACCCTGAAGACAGACTTGGGGTTACTGGACCTTTTCATTTGTTACCCTTCTCAATATGGCTTTATTTGAATAAATGTCCTATCTTTGCTTCTTCCAAAATCAGACCAAAAGAACTATAAGCCAGGCATAATAGCACATACCTGTAATGCCAGAACTTGAGAGACTGTACAGAAGAACCCACAGTTTCAGAAATAAATAACAAGAAAGAAATGCCCTCAAAAGAAGAAAGCAGCTGCTCCAAATACTGTATGTAAAAACTACCCATATCCCTGGGTAACCTGTAAAACACACACAAGCTGGGCAGACTCACAGTTCAGCTAAGGCTAATCAGATTGAACTGTTAGTATAGCTTCTGCCACAGGGGATAGGTTCAAATGAAGTTTGAGTCCAGTGCATCTAACTATGTGCTAGAATAAAATGGAGTCGGGGGAAGCCCGCAGAAGGCAGTGTCAACAACTTACAATCACAGCATGTCAGCTGTGGTTTATAATTACTATACCACATACAAGAACCTGAAAAAGTAAGCACTGGAGACTGGTCCCAAATACCTCAGGTATTCATTTTTTAACTGAATTTTAAAGCAGCTCTTGAAACTATCTTTGAAGATCAACAGTTTAGAAGCTATAGGGCAAGTCAGTAAGGTGCTCTAAGATAGTTTTTGAAGCTATTGAAAATGTTATTGTTTCTCTGCTTTATTTTTCTATGAAACTTCATGTTTATCTCCCACCCTGCACAAAACTCAACTCCAAATAGGTCAAGGGCCTCAACATAAGACCTGACCAGATACTCCAAATCTGATAAAAGAAAAAGTAAGAAATAGAAATATGCTTGAGCTCACTGACACAAAAAAGGATTTTCTAAATAAGACCCCAACAGCACAAGCATTATGACTAATAAGAACTAAATGGTATCTCATGAAGCTAAAAGGCTTCTGTACAGCAAAGGACACAGAATTTGAGTAAAGAGGCAGCCTACAGAATAGGAAAATACCATAACCAGCTATAAATCTGGAAAAGGGCTAGTACTTAAAAATTTATAAAGACCTCAAAATTAAACGTTAAGAAAACAGACATCCCAATTTAAAATGGTGCATGAAATTAAATAGTTTTCAAAAGATTAAACACAAAATAGCTGGAAAAGTTTTTTTTTTTAATGTTCAACATCTTTAGCCATCAGTGAGATTAAAATAAAAACTACTTTAAGATTTCATCTTATCCTAGTCAGAATGGTCAAGATCAAAGAACAAATAAAGACAAATGTTGGTGAGAATATGCCAAAAAGGGAATACTTAATGCTTCTGGTGGGAGTACAAACTGGTACAGTCACCACGGTAATCAGCACGAAGGTTCCTCAAAAACTAGAAACAGTCCTACCATATGACCCAGCTATACCACTCTTGGGAATACCCAAAGGATTTTTGTATCCTACTGCAGAGATATCTGCTCATTCATGTTCATTGCTGCTATATTCACAATAGCCAGAAAATGGAAATGGCCTAGATGTCCAGCAACTAATGATAGCTAATGAAAAGTGGTTCATTTATGCAGTGGAATATTATTCAGCTATTAAGAAAAATGAGCCAGGTCATAGTGGCACGTGCCTTTAATCCCAGCACTCGGGAGGCAGAGGCAGGCAGATCTCTGTGAGTTTGAGGCCAGCCTGATCTACAGAGACAGCTCCAGGACAGCCAAAGCTACACAGAGAAACTCTGCCTCAAAAAAAAAAAAGAAAGAAAGAAAGAAGGAAAGAAAGGAAGAAAGTAAGGAAGGGAGGAAGGAAGGAAGGAAGGAAGGAAGGAAGGAAGGAAGGAAGGAAGGAAGGAAGGAAGGAAGGGAGAGGGAGGGAGGGAGGGAGGGAGGGAGGAAGGAAGGAAGGAAGGAAGGAAGGAAGGAAGGAAGGAAGGAAGGAAGGAAGGAAGGAAGGAAGGAAGGAAGAAGTTGAGGATAAGTGGATAGAGCAAGAAACAATCATTCTGAGTAAGGTAACCCAGACCCAGAAAGATGAAGGTTGCATGTTTTTTTTTTCTCATTTGTTGGGTATTAGCTTGAAATCTTCAGATAAATATGTTTAATTTGGAATGCTCATAAAGGCCAGAAAATTAATAAGAGGCCATAAGGGGTGGTTTTCAAAGGAGGAGAGATAGAAAGCAGTGATCTAAACACTTAAATGGGATTAATGAAACAAGAAGAGTCAAACTGGAGAGGGGAATAGAAGAGGGAATATGGTTAAGTGTAAATAACTCTAAAGACCTTTGTGGAAAAGTAGGAAACATATCTACTACTGTGGATGATCCAGATATAAAGAGGGAATGTGGTCTACCCTGTAATGAGACCACAAAGCCATAATCTAACAAATAAAAATCCTGGTGCTAGGAATAAGTTTCTTCTTCTGGAGTTGTTGGCCAGTGAGGTTCCATAGACCCTCAAATAATGCTGATCATTGCTAAATCTGTTATTTGCTCTCCAGAATTTGACAGTAAATTCATATTACTGAAGATACTACATCCCTACCTGAGTCACAGAACATTGAAATAGTGAGCTGGTATTGACCTAGAAGCTTCATTCTTACTGGCTTGCTTTTATAGCGCTGGAAGGTGCTATATACACTACTGGAGAAAAAAAAATGTTGTCATTGAGCTTACACAGTTATGAACTCTTCAAGTTACAATAACGACTAGTCGGACAAGACATGCCCACTGGTGCAAAAGTGGCTTAAACATCATGGGAGTAACCAATCACTCTCTACTTAGATTTAAGTGCTTCTCCAGAACATGACATTCATACCTGGCACCATTGTTGAGCCACAAACCTGTGACAAGACAGCTCATAGACCATAGAAGCAAATCTGCTACTACTCTTCTACTGAGTAGACTTAGTATTAAACTGACTCTTAATGGCATATACTATTCCCATAGATTACTGGATCTCTCAACCCTCATCAAATAAGCTTGTATTTGCCGTAGTTAGTGATTAACACAGAGACCCACAACTGGCCAAGGGACAACGAATAAGAAACTACAGAATGGCTATCTCTAAATGAAATATCTATACTCCACCCTTTCCTCCCAAGGCTCAGGGATTGTTTCAGAAGGGTGGAAAGACTACAGATCCGGTGAATGAAAGCAAGGAAACAGTGTTCTCTAGACACAAGAGGGCAGCTACACATTCAAACTCATAGAAGTTACGACAGCATGCACAGGCCCCATACAACCTCAAGCCAGACCCAATCCCAGCAAGGAGAAGGGAGGAAGACATGAAGTCCCATCCCTAAGCAAGAATCTACTGGTAACGGATAGCTGCTGGGAGAAGGGAAGGTGGTTTTCTTGAAGATAGTTGCCCCTATAAGGTCAACCACGCTCCAGTGGAGCATCACGCATCCATGAATATATGAATAGCACAAATTGGTCTTGATAGATGAAAATATGCATAGAACACAATGTTGGGTTGGTAGGGAAGGAAGGTAGATTTGGTAAGAGTTGGATGAGTGGTAAGTATGGTCATATTTTGTGTGAAATTCTCAAAAAAAATAAAATTACAAACTTTTAAAAGGGTAACAATAAAGACATTAGAATCTGACTTCAGAATTCTTTAAAGAACACACACACACACACACACACACACACACACACACACACACACACTGGGATGTCAGTTAAGGCAGCTATTGTAGAAAACAATACAGAGCTTCCAAAACACTTATTTTAAAAAAACTGCCATATGATCTAACAATCACATTATATAGCATGTACATATAAAACAAGTAAAATAGAAACCCCTATAGGGTGTGTGTGTGTGTGTGTGTGTACACATGTGTGCGTGCGTGCACATGCACGCGCACGCGCACACACTTTGAGGGGGACTGAACTTTTGATAATGCTGAGGACATTGAATCAAACTAAGTGTCCATCACATATAAAAAAGAATCAATAAAATGTGGAATACTACTCAGCCTTAAAAAGGAGGAAATTCTACCATGTGCAAAAGGGTGGATGAAATTGGGGAAATTTACATTAAGTGAAGTCAGGCATAGAAAAAGAAACACTCTATAATGTCACTTACACGTGAGACCTTTAAAAGTTAAACTCATAGAAGCAGACAGTAGAAGAGTGCCCACTGGAGGCTAACCATCATGCAGAAGGGACTTCAGTGATGCAATGGTGGAAATTTCAGGGTACACTAAGGCCCACATAAGCCAGTTGTGATCCAGGAGTCACATGCTCTGAGCAAGTTTGTTCGCTTGACTCCTCACCACAGCCTTATGGGAGAAGATAGTCAGACGTGGGTCAGAATAAAGCCTTTAATTACGAGAGGTGTGGGGGGTGGTCCCTTAGGGGGCAAGCATAGAACGGAATGTCTTATAAAAGAACTTGGGCTTTGGATTCTGGTGGAAGCATTCAGCCCCAAATCTCCTACTTATCATTTATGTGACTTTGGATGATTCACTTGACCTCTCTGTATGCCAGGGTCCACATCCATGAAATGCAGCTGAACTAGATTATGGCAATTATAAAGATTAAATATGATCCTTCTCTGTACACAAAATGAGTCACTTGAGTTTAGCTATTGCTATTATTGCTCTGTTGTTATCTTTCCACTGGTCTGGAGGTTTACACCTCTGAATGGTTTTAAAGCATAATCTGTTAACTTTCAAAACCCATACAGCAGCCTTAAGAAAAAAAAAAAAGGCATGCTGTGGTTTTGTGAGAGTGAAAATGAACCTTTCAAATTCCTCTTCACTTCCAGATACTGAATAATGCACAAGTTCTTGCAATGATACATAATGAATGAGAGAGCTTACATTTATTGAATGTCTATTAAATGCCAGACTCTGGTCATAAAATTCATATATAGCATTTTATGTAGTCCCTTTAAAAGAACTGGAAAGCAGAGAACCTCTCCCTCTAAAGGATTAACAGACAGAGGTTCAGAAAGACTAACATTCAGAAGATTGTACCTGGGATCAAATCAAATTTTCCCCCATGATATTTTATTCCAGTGGTTTGAAACTTGCTACATTAGTTAGAAAGTTAAGGAAAGCCATTCAGGTTTGAGATCCTTTCTGGCATACTCCCAATCTCAAAGAACACTGGAAATTATTACGTATGTGTTACTAAAGGACACTCATTACATTCAAATGCTCTACAGGAACTGACTTCTTCCTAAATGCTATAGGGAAGATCCAAAAGCTTAGTATTGGGAAATTAGGAAAGAACTACTGAGATAGAAGAATAATAGAGGTGTGGTGATATGGAGAAAGGAAAGAGAACCAACACCAGTGCCTTGTAGCTACAGCAACAACACACAGCAATGGTGTCTTGAGTACAGAAAGGTAGTGAAAGTAAACATAGTCACTTCCAGCCACGCTGGCCTCCTTCTATTTCTACAAGCGTTACTCAGCCCTCTGCTCCCCATCATTCATCCCCTTTTGAAACAATATCAAATCTGTAGAATTGGTGAGAGAAAACAGTGAAGCAACAATGAAGAGGATTCAGAACACCTCAGACTGACTGTCAGAAGGGCAGCGTGAATGAATCCTAGACCTGCACTGACCACCCTTTATTGAGCAGCATCTTTTGTCTCCAAAAGTAAAAACAAAACAAACAAACAATACACAAAAAAAAAACATCATAAACTCATCCATTCTTCCTCATGGCTTGTCTACTGCATGCAATCTGCACCAAATTTCATACAGCTTGTCCGACTGGTTTGATTTCAGGTTGGAGTTTGCAAAGGTCACTAGCCCATTAGAAGGCAGGAGCTGCTTCCAACCACTCTTGTTTTGTGTAAGGTTTCTTAACAACCCTCAGAACAGTTGAGTTGATTCTCAAAGAGTATAAAGACATTTGGCTAAATAAACCGTACTTGGTCTTCTTTTCCTGGCCCCTCGACATTCTGCATTTACTTCTGTTCTGTTTCACATTGTCTATCTCACTCTCCCACGGACTGGGAACTCCTCTGAAACAAAAGAGGGCATCAGATGTGTTCTGCTCACCATTGTTTTCTCCAAATACAACACAGTTTCTGGTTTCACAGTAAACCCTAAGCTCCTGTGCTCTGGTTTGAATGTGGAATGTACTTTGCAGACTCCTGTTGAATGCTTGATCCCCAGCTGAGGGTGTTTTGAGGGGAAGTTGTGGAAACTTTAGGAAGTAGGGCTTCACCATTTGTATGTAAGAAAGCTTGGAAGACTGTTCCTGGCCCTCAGTCCCTTCCTCTCTTATCGGCCATGAGGTGAGCAGCTTCCCGCACATGCTCCTGCCTCTATAATGCTCGGCATCATCATAAGTCCAGAATCAACAGAGCTGAAGACTGAGGGCCATGAAACTATGAGCCAAGATCAATCCTTCCTTCCTCCCTTCCTTCAAGTATTTTGTTAAATTATAAAAAATTCTAATGCAATATATTCATTGAACTAGTGACTGAATGGGCAACTGGATGGATAAAGAGGAGAGCCACGTTGCATCTGTCTATTCGAATTCCTGACACACCTTAAGCCCTACAAAAGTGAGTGCCAGAACATGTCAACTTCATTCTGCCAGCTGTCCTCATGGGTGCGCAGTTGGGAATTTTCTAGATATAAAGGGTTAACCAACTACTTTTCGGGCTGCAGGGGCGAGAAAGAGCGGGCTTGAGTGGTGAAGTGACAATCCGGCCCGACACAGTCACAGAGGCCTTACTTACTACACACCGCTGCTTCACACTGCGGGGTTCCTGACCCTGACTACACCGCCATCTGGGTTGTGAGGGCTTCAGCATTTTTTTTTCCTTTCTCTACATTTTTGTAAAGTGATCCAATGACTTTGCTTTTAGAACTGGAAAAAAAATCACAATTATTCACAGTATTTATTTTGCATTTCCCACACGTTCCATCTTGTGACAGGCAGAAACAAGGAGGCACAAAGAAAAGCAAACAGCACCATCCCTACCAAAGAGGTACTTAGCATTTGATTTCGCTGCTTAAAGAGTCAAGAGCTATGATTTTCTGTATGCACGGCTATGCTCTGTGCATGGCTTCCTCTCCTATCAGCTATGACCTGAAACTGGTACAAATTCAGCTTCCTAGTGCATGAGCTTCCAAGCCCAGGCAAAAAGCCAAGCAAGCTCTCTTGTGTTTGCAAAACTGAAAGACACTCTTAGAGACCACTGAGATTTGTAAAGAAAATCTGGGCACATTCTTTGCAGAGTTTAGGGGTAAAGAGAGTTCTTGGAAAGGGATCATAATAATTAATGGATTTTTAAAAGAAGTAACTCTGTTTTAGTTTAAAAAATGTTCTTTGAAAGCCTCATTTTCTGACTGAATGTTAATGTCAATTTGGTATTGAACCAGCAATTTTCAAGTTGGTGACTAGCCTGATAAAAGATTCTGTCTGTGGCTTTTCTGTGTTAGACAACCAGAAGCACACTTTTTTCCTAGAGAGTGACAGGCTCTTATACCTGCTACTTTGGGAGGTAGAAATTTGGTACAAGAGTGGTGCCACCTTGATAAAAAGCTTTCTCCTTGCCAATGAGTAAAGGGTCACATGCCAGAAGGTCTTTAACCATCACAGGAGGGGACAGCCCTGCTGCAGCCACCAGGGACTTGAGCTTCAGACAGCTCTGTTGATTTGATCTGATAGTATCTGCTAAAGTGAAGATGTGATATCGCATAGGCCAGCACAAAAGCAATTAGAGAGAAGCCTATGGAGTTGAGAAGTGATGTTGATACAACCAATACAACCAGCCGTTTGTAGCTTCTGAAGAGATAAAGGAGTCACAAAATTCTCCAAAAGAAGACATCTGTAAAGATGCAGGAAACATGAGACTTTATCCCCAAAGCAAGGAGAAGTCTGAGTCAGTCTCTCTTTTTCTCTCTCAATTGTTTATCTAATAATTCTTTATCAATAAAAACTCGGGAGTCAGATATCGGGGTAAGGACCTGAATGATCAGAGAAGCAGCGCAGAAGCAACCAGTGGGCCCTCCGAGCCCACCCCCATCGGCCCACTCCCCGCTCAGGAAGGTGGACAGAGGTAGGCGGATGGTGAAGATGATGATGTCAGGCTTAGATACATGCCACTCTCACAGGGGGAAGCCAACAGAGTTGACTTTTCAGAAGTAGAGAGAAGAATGGGGATTATCAGAAGCTGGGAGGGGTGGAGGAGAGGGGTGCAAGGTGTGGGGATGCAGGTGAGCGGAAGGGAGAGCCTCTGGCGCTCTGTAGCACAACGGATTAAATGTGGTGGACAAAACTTAAACATACATTTCAAAACAGCTCACGGTAAAGACTGAAAATGTTCCACATGGAGAAATAACCTGTGCCTCACATAGTAGGCGTGCCGGTTACGTTAATGTGAGCTTTACATATAGTGTACCGGTATTTAAATAATAACAAAAAAAACCTTCAATGACTTTGTGACAAGTAAAATTTAAAATACTAAAGTTGTTTAAAAGAACAAAGGACACAGAGAAATAAGGTATCCCCAACACTGTGTATCATGTAGGACATGTTAGCCACTCTCTCTATTTGTTACTGAGACTGAATATGATATTGTTTCCTGTAAATATTTACAATTCCTCCAACAAAAATGAACTCGCGAGTTTCAATGAAATGGCTCAGCAGGCAAAGGTACTTGCCACCAGACCTGGTGACCTGAGTTCCATTCCCAGATTCAACATGGTGGAAGGAGAAAACCAACTCCAGGAAGCTGTCCTGTGATCCCCATACATGTGCTAGGATATACCTGCACGCACACATGTATATGTACAGACACACAGAGAGAGAATGTGTTTATAAATAAATATTTAAAAAGAAAGAGCCAGGTACAGCATTGCACACCTTTAATCCCAGTACTCAAGAGGCAGAAGCAGAAGGACCTCTGTGAGTTTCAGACTACCCTGATCTACACAGTGAGTTCCAGGCCAGCCAGGGCTACATAGTGAAACCACATAAACTGGAATATGTCCATACAACAGAAAACACAAGTCTGCATGTGTCTAAAGGATATTTTCCATGTGTGATAGAAAATTCTAACAACAAAATTGGACTTCCACCACAGAACAGGCACATTTTGCTTCCTGCAGCCATATGACCCATCTGTGGGTCAAAAGCAGACCAGGCCCCTTAAGAACAGGGAGCATTTTTACATCTGGGATGTCAAGAAACTAGGCTATAGTAATTTGTTCAATGTTGTTCAAGTGCACGTTTCTCTAAACATTACTGACTAGGGATCCAGATGACATATTTAAAAATATCACACACATGCAAGGAAAACCAAATCTATAAAATGATGTTTTTTCTTCCTTTAGTTTTGTGAAGAATAGTATTCAGGGCTGGAGAAATGGCTCAGTAAGAGTGTTTGCTGTGAAAGCATGAAGACCTGAGTTTGAATCCTAGCACTCGCATAAAAACACCAGACAAAGCTGCACAGGCACCTACAACTCCAGTACTAGGAGGGCAGAGACAGGGGGATTATTGGGACTTACTGGCCACCAGCCCAGCCTGTCTCAAAAGACATAGGAATGGAGCAGGACACCTAACGTTCTCCTCTGTTTTCTGCACACACAGGTACACACACCAAATACACACAATGTGTACACATTCTCCCTTACAAATGGATAAGTAATAGAGTAATTGTCAATGAAAGCCTGTTCTACCTAAATCTTATTTGTGCAGCTTTTAAAATAGAACACATAGGTTGGATATGAAAGGATTATGCTTGTTTTGTCTTCTTGGTTAGTAAACTTGGTTGTTAGATTTGGTTTAATTTACAAACGGACTAGAAGAAAAAAATATGACCAGTTTTTGAATCTCTCAACACACTGAATGCTGTCTTGTTTGACAGGCACAGGACAAACCTCTGACCCCACCAACCAAGCCCAAGAAATAAATAACCACTTGTCAAAACAAAAATAGAGGCCTTTCTTCCACCAGAGAATTTGACCACCCAGCCTCCTTCTGCAGTTCTTTCTAGAAATGATATATCCCTCTTTGTCCCTCTAACTCTCTACTGAGAACCCCAGTCCAAATAATTCAGACATTCAAATGTCAGCTCTGAAGGGACATGCAAAGGAGCAGTTTTCATTTTCAATTTCCATTGCATAATTTTTCCTTGGCTCAACATTTCTTTGAGCTCAGTGGGGCTGTCTGTAGGGTATAATCAATGATGCAAACTGATCCAAAATGTGGATGAACGCATGTTGGATGAAGGAAACAGCACTGGGAATATCTATTGGATTCCCCAGCATTTAGTGTTTATAATTGCTTCAGGATGAATGTGTACGTGAGTGGAAAAGCCAAAGTTTCTCCCCTGACTGCTTAGCCTCTAGGCACACAGCGTTTTAAAGCATAAATAGAACTCCCCTTGACTGTCATTAGAAGTGCTGCATGAACAGAGGCCAAAAGAGATCAAGGTTGGCTCTGAAGTCTAACCCATAGTGTTGTCCAACATTTGTGTTAACTCAGCCTCCCTGGAAGGCTTTGGTGCTGGGAAAGGAGGGAGGCTGGCAATCTGGTTAGCATCTGGTTGTCTGGCATTAACTTGAAACCTCACTGAGTTCTCAGTTTGAAGATGCTGAGGGACTCTTGTAGATAAAGCGTGATCTTGGAAAGTGTGAAGAAGCAGATGGCTCCCTCAAATAGCAAATCTAACTGCAGGAGACAAGCTCCCAACAATCTCTCTCAAAGGAGCAATTGTTCTCTTCCCAACACCCTCTCCGCTGACACCACAGGAACCCATTTCTCCACTGTTATGAAATGAAATAATACCTTTATGAAATGAAATAATACTTGAAAATCACCGTAGTTGATTATACATCTTTTTCTCATTTTCAGACTCCTATTTGATCAACATCAACAACTCATTCTTAAAGAAATCTTAGTATCTTTCCTAAAGTCTTCACCAGTAGAATTTAGCCATTTTATCTAGATTTTTTTTCTTTAAAACACAAAAACATTCTTTGAAGGTTTAGTTTCTCATTCAGGTATTTTCTTTAATGCATCAAGTGAATTTCTCATGGCTTTGGGTATACAGACCAAGGAGCATTTGAGTAAATAAAGGCTTTGTGGCAATTAAAAATTTCTGTGCAAAACTCCTAAAGCCTCAAAGAATTGGCTCAGCAGCTAGGACTGATGCCTTAAATCATTCACAAACCTGGGAGCATCATTATTCTCTTAAAGGCAGGTCAACAAAAAAACACAATCTCCCTACTTGGTAAATGAATGAAACTGGAGTATCTGTTGACATTGGTAAAACTACAGGTGGTCCCTTAGAACATCTGCTTCCAGATTAATTCAGCATTGCTAAGAATTTCTTGTGTGGCTATTCACTGGGCATAAGGTAGAGAATACTGAAAACACAGATACTACATACACAGTATATAATCCAGTAATAGTCTGCTTTCAATCATGTTCTGCCATGATATGAATGAAACATGAAGTGCATGTGTGCCACACTCCCTGAAATTAGGTTAAGTTGGAGGCAGTCCTCCCATAGTAACCAAAGTCTGTATACTAGTCCCCACTTGTAAAAAATCTTGGGCATAAATGAGTGAAAAGATCTTATTACAGACAAAAGTTTGAGTGTGTTCTCAGGTTTTCAAGTGTGTGATAAGTGGGATCTTTGTAACTTGTAACAAATCACTAGTGAAATTATTGTGAAACTTTCACCAGTTACATGAACTCTCTGGTTCTTCCTCACCCCACCGTACTGGTCTTCAGAACTTCAGGACTCAGTATCACCCTTTGGTAAATCCAAGGTAGAAGTTACCCAAACCAGGTGTAACTGTGGTGCTGTTAGAATAGTTTGTATAAAAGCCAGGCTTTCTGTTCAAAACTGTCCCGAAGGAGAACAAAATTGTCACATACTGAAAGGAACGAAAAGCCGGTGCTCCTAGAACCTGCTCATCTCAACTCCTTTCTGCTCTGGTGGTTTTGTTTTCTCAACTCAGAGCAGTATTTTCCACACATGACAGGACACCTGCCACTGAAAGCCTCAGAGCTTCACAGCTCTTCCCATAGAAAGGTCCAAATTATCATCTCAGATCCGCTCTGGGACTCCCATTGGAGAAGACTTAGATCCCATGTCATGCCCTCATATTGATCTTTAGATGATATCTGTGGCATAAGAAAACACAGGGTAGGAATGACAGGGAAGAGGAGAGGAAATATTCCCAGAGGCCAACTTCTGAGTGCCTTCTAAACAGAACTGAAAGAAAGGCTTTAAAGAGATGGCTGCATACCAGAATCTAGAGCATCAATGCTCACCACCATATCCATTGTTCAAAGCAAGCCACAGATTCCTTGGCTGACAAGTAGAGAAGTAGAATGTAGCATTAATAAGCACCACAGAACACTAGTCAGCCCTAAGAAGGGACGAGATACTGACACTTGCTAGTACATGATAAATCTGGAAGACATTAGGTTTAATGAAACAAGTCTGAGACAAAAAGATTTTAAATGGCTAAGATGACACATGGGTATTCTATTCATGATAAACAGATTTAGTTAGTTTTTTTTTTATGAGATGAGGCTTCTCATGAAAAAGGACACAGTCATAGATCAAGCAGTCTATAATGACCACTGCAAAGATAATTTGTCTTACAGATGAAATAGGCCTTAGGGAAGGGTGAGTACAAGAAGCCTGTGTCACACTGAGGAATGGGAGGAACCCTATTCAGCCAAGCCACACTTCAGCAAAGCAAGCAGAAGAGATGAAAATATCAAAGCTGCCAACAGCTTCTTGCACGTATCTGTGATGTGTAACTAGAAGTCAGGGCCTTTGGTTCAGCTTGTCAGAAACAAAAAAAAAGAAATCAAAAAACAGACTGAATACGCAGTTTGAAGTTTGATGTCCCAACTATACATTCTTAAAATTAAATACAAACCAAACACAAAGGTGCAATATCAAGGAAATTGGAAAATACTGAAGCTATATGGTTCAGTAGATTCCCAGACATGTACCTAAGAGAGACTTAGTCAAGCCCACCAGGAAATATGGGTCAGAAACCTCTCTAGCAATGATACTTGAAATGGGAAAATATCAAGACCAACTCAAAATGTCCTTTTGTAAGAGAATGGCTCAATAGTGTAGTGGTTGGTTTTTTGGGGTTTTTTTTTTTCATATGATGAAATACTGTGCAGTGAAGAAACTAATTAAATTTAGTTATTGACATTAACACAGACAGATCTTACAAGTATAACGTTGAGTAAAATAAACTATAATTCATATATAAAGTTTCCATACTACATGTTAAAAAATTACTTTTGAAAACACCAATAAGTAAATCTCTAAAGAAATGCAAGGGATAATAACAGTTGCAGGGTAATAATTATCCCAGACAGAGAAAAGAATATTAAAATCAGGTCAGGAGGTGAGGTTGGAATATATTGAAAGTCTTTTGCTTTTTAATCTGGTTGGTGAACATGGAAGTACTCAATTCATTTTAAATCTAAACTGGACATAAATGTTATAGGACACAGTTGACAGAAAAACATGTTTTTACAAAGATAATAAAGGGAAATGCTTTCCATATGTCCTATGATGTTTACACCAGAGAAGCAAATTATTACATAAAAGATACTGGACACAGCCATGCTGAAATTGGTCACCAAGACTGAAATGTGCAGTGCACAAGACTAAATTTTGTATCCATCTCTTGGATGTGCTTCTGTTTTGATATTATCTCATGACATTTGGAAACCAGAAGAGAGCATAATATAAAGGATGAACTGAGAACACAGATGACATTTGGACACTTATCCAATAGGGAAGGAGAGAGAGGTGTTTGCAGTCTGTGGTTAAGTTTTACATCGCAGCTAAGAGGAAAAAGGTGAATCTGGAGCCCTGACTGAATATGTTCTCATTGCGATGCTCCATTGCTTACAATGGGTGGTTCAAATCACAGCTCCCAGAGGGTTATGTAAAGCCTTACAGCATGAGTGAAAATATTCTGATTAGCACACTCCCCAGGTAACCCACTGTGCTCTGTTTATTCAGCTTATTTCAAACATTGGCAGGGAAGGGGGCCCAAACTGTACACAGAGAAAAAGGGATGAAAGCTGGGATGTGGCTTCTTGGTAAATTGGAGTGTATGCCTGAAATGATATCCAGATATTAAAGTTCACAGGCACTGAAATCACTTTATCTTTCTATCAAATACTGTGCTAAGTCTCTATTGTAAACTCAACATATGGTCCTGGACTGGATGACTTCTGCTGGAACTTAATATGTGTTTGAAAGGCTCCCACATTCCAGGGACTTAAAAGTGAGTGATAGTGCTGACATGTGTGTCTAGAATGATGGATATCATTAGCAAATGTCTCTTAACTCGTCTGAGCAGCTGAAGCAGTCCCATGGCCATTTTGTTCTAAAAGGATCATTCTCCCACGATAGAAGTGGAGTAGACTTAATAAATAATTTCTAAAAACTTAGGAAAGTCCTACAGTCAGAATTTTACCCTTTTTTTTTCCTTTCCAAAAAAAAAGAGGGGAGGATTCAGAGTGCAGATTTCCTATTGTCTGTTTCACCAGTATCTCTCCGAAGCCACAGAATATTGTCCAAAGGATAATAGATTCCAAAAGGAAGCAGAATCGGTGACCTCGCAACAACCAAGACCACAGACAGAACACACGTGAGGTAGTGTGCACAGGAAAAATGAAGCTGCAGCCTAAATTCTTTGTGGCAGAGCCACACACATGGACAACAGGTCAGGAAAGGATTACTCGGAACTATACACATGAAGTGAATGTACAGAGCTTGGAAAAATGTTCCAATAGTTACAAAACAAAACAAGAGGTAATCCAAAAGTGAAGCATAGTCTCCACTCATAAAAATCAGTCCAAAGAGACAGGGCCAGTTGGAAATACCGCAGGGCTCATTTCAAGGCCTTCTTATTGCCAGTGTTCTCAAGATTTATTTGACATTCAGGCAACACATATTAATTTTTCTAAATATACCCTCCAAAATTAAATTTCTGAACCATCTGAAATACATCAGTATGCCAATGACAGCTACACTGTCTAAACTAAAAAGGTATACCATTTAGATAAACGTGTATCACATCTTACCTAAGAAAGGAAACTAAAAATGAATTCAACTTCTCAGAGCCTTAAACTAGACATGGTAACACATACCTGTAATCCTGGCATCTAGGTAGGGGGACACAGGAGGATCAGGAGTTCAAGGCTAGCCACAGCTACATAGAAGTTTGAGTCCACCTGAGATACATGAGACCCTCACTCAAAAACTAAAACAAAGAACAAAACCTTACTTTGGGAACTTGCAGTCACTCGGTAGGAAACTCTTTTCAAAAACACAGACAGCTGGGGCTGAGGTCAGTGGCAGAGCCCTCATTTAGCATGAGCAAGCCCTGGGTTCCGTTCCTGGTTACACCAAAAACTAGGAGAAGGAGCAAATAAAGAAAATCATATCTCAAGATATCTGAGGAATGATTACAAAGACTGGCGATTAAAGAAACTAAGAAAACTGACATTTTTTTCCAATCACTAAGTCATTTCAAACATCATGATCCTTACAGGGTTCTACTGTGCCTTGCTTCATGCCAGCAGTCCACACAGAAGAGCAGTCCTCCACAAGCTAACAGTGTGAGGGCCTGGGGAGACAGATGCAATGGGTCTTTTTTCATTTCTGTCACTATTCAGGCCCTCCTTCCTATTAGAATAGGCAGAGCGAGATCCAAAGCAGAGGATACTGATCACCTTTATTGGCTGCTCAGTTCATGCTCTAAGAGCAAGCTGACTTCATCCCAAATACCACCCCTAACAGGTTGGGAATACCTCCATGCCTGTACTGGCAAGGTCTCTCAGGCCCTATTTAGTACTAAGATTCAGTGGCAAATTGTGCTATGGGTGATTTGCAATGTCTCACTCACAAGAGTGGAAAGCAAGTAGCATCCTTATCTCCTATTTGTCATCTTTATATATTACTCCTCTCACACATGGCTGCTCTGTAGATTTCTTTTAGCATAGATTCTTTCAGAACAGTTTTTTACCCAAAAGCTCAATCCTTGGGAGTAGCAAGTTTAACCTTGTAGCCACTTGACAGAGGAGAATACATTGAGTGAAGTTGGTTTGCTGAGCCCCTCAATTTCTCCCAGATAGGAAGCAGTGAGTTAACAGCCCAGAGGTACAGTAAACATGCTTCTCATAGGTGTCTTCACAAGACAGTATAAATAATACCTCTCCCACACTAAAGGTGTCCCAAGAGAAGACCAATAGAAGCTCAGGCAGCAGCACTGGAATGTGCCAGAAGAAGCCCTGAGGAGCTCCCCTGTGCAGGGAGGGGTTGCTGAGGGCAGCAGGGTAGCATAAGGGCTGACCCATAAAATACTCGTGTGCAACTCCACATCTTTTTAACAAAAAAAGATATCCTTAAACATTAGATCATTCTGTCTTTTGCAAGTCGCCTCTTCGGTAAAACAAGGATAAAGTCAAAGTCAATTATTGCCACAAGTTTAGATCCAAATGGTATCAGAATAGAGGAGAAGCCAGATTGCTATACCAGGCACTTTCAAGTTGAAGGGTTCTAGCTAGTCCCTCCACAGCACCCCACATACTTCTTTCAACACATGGAAGTTAAGAAGCAGAGGGAAAATGTACATTTGTCTATGATATAAATTTTAAATATTTGGCTATCCGTTTACTTACAGTATGCTCTAATACATGCTAGAGGTTCCAGCCTGTAATGGTTAGCTTTGTCAACTTGACAAAACACGGATAGTCTCAATGAGGGAGTATCTATGTTAACATATCTGTAGAGGATTGTCTGATTTAGGCTAATTGATGTGAGAAGTCCCAGCCCACTATAGGCAGCACTATTCCCTAGGCACCAGGTCCTAAACTGTGTAGGAGTACAGAAATCAAGTGAGGCACAAGTGAGCATATATGCATTTGTTTCTCTCAGCTCTTTCCTGTGGAAGTGATGTGACTCCCTGCTTCAAGTTCCTGCCACCATGACTCCCTTGCTATAACGTATGGCAACCTGGAAGTGAGCCGAAATGAACCCTTTCTCCCCTAAATGTCATCTTGTCGGAGTATTTTATCACAGCAATATAATTAAAAGTAGGACGTGGCCCAACCTTCTCAAATAGTTGGGAGGTTTCTTTCTCTCTGAGGACTACTTTCAACCTCTGAATATCTGTACAGCTCTTACATCCTAAGGGGACACTTTCCTCTCCCAGAAGCCCCATAACCACAATTTCTTTCCTTCAGAATTATGCTTTCGCTAACAAAATTTGTAAATTGTGCTATAATCACCCTGCCCATCAGATTTCTTACAGACTAGAAGCCTCCCACTAGAGGTAGTGAGAGGAAAGGCCAATAAACATGATGAGTACTTTATGCTCTTTTCTGGCCTCTTTCTTTTAAACCTTATCAAAACTTACTTGGAATCTATAAAGAACTTCTAGCCAATCTTCAAGCCAGGGGTTTTTTGTCTCAGAGGTGTTGAGAGCAGGGCTTATTGCTTCTTAATTCATATCCATCTTCATTCTAGAAGATCCTCAAGAAGTAATTCTGATCGTGGTCTCGTGCCCAAAGATGGGAAAATGGATTCTGGCTAGTGTGCTTTCTTCAAAGTGCAATCACTCTAAGAGGGTGCTGTCTCCACCATCTCTCAGGTCAGCCCCTGCTGTATCTCTCAGGACTTCACCTTCATCCACACTGAGGATTGGGTGGAAGATCCATAGACGCAGAGAAGAACAAAAATGCAGGAAGAACTCATCAGGGGGAGAATTTCCTAAAAGTCCCTCAAGAGGACATGAATGTTTCAGGTTGTGATTCACTGTCCCTTCACATTTGTGGGATTTGCATAGTGGGAGGATGTTTGTTTGTTTGTTTGTTTGTTTTAAACATTTATTTATTTATTATGTATACAGTGTTCTGCCTGCACACCAGAAGAGGGCACTAGATCTCATTATAGATGGTTGTGAGCTACCATGTGGTTGCTGGGAATTGAACTCAGGACCTCTGGAAAAACAGCCAGTGCTCCTAACCTCTGAGCCATCTCTCCAGCTCCGGATGTTTGTTTTGAAACAGAATCTTACAGTGCATAGTAGCCCAGCTTTAGGCTCTTCAACTTCCTGTCTCAGTCTCCCAAGTGCTAGGACTACAAGCGTTACCCCACATCTGGTGCTAGGATATGGGTTTTTGTCCAGCCAAGTAGAGCTATTGAAAAACTGAAATAGTTAAAACTGAGAGTACTCTGCTAAAGGAAAGCAAGGCAGCAGAAAACCAATTATTTTTAGCATAAAGACCAGATACCTTTATATGATATGGAGGTCCCATGTCATTTTGCTAGGCTCAATCCATTTTCTCATTTCTAATGAATCCCCTATATATACCACATATGCTGTGGCCTGTTGGCCTGTCTCCAGTCTAGTGGGGCTCTGAGCCTCTGTGGCGTCTGCTCCCCTCACCTGGACAGCTCCTATTTCTCTTTATGGCTAAGCGCTATCCATTCAAACATCAATGAGAATGCTCTCACAGAAACCCTCCTGGCCCCCCGTGCCCTTTCAGGACTGCCCTTGGCACTCCTGCCTGCTGATAATTTGGAGATGGACAGTCTTTTCCCTCAGCTATAACTCAAAATCACACCCTAAGACGCAGCTTATATTAAGAAAAAAAAGCAATTCTATTTAATGATGGAAAAGCTTGAGTGGATAAATAAAAAGTTGAGTCCAAAGGACAAGAAAGTGGAAGATGTTCCGCAGCATGGTAGGAGACTCTACAGAGCCAAAGCATGAGACGGCAGGACTGGGAGTCATGTCTGTGCTGTGTGGGATTGCTAAAAGCAACCCATCTCCGCAGAGCAGAGGCACAAGGCAGTCAGTCAGCTTGGCGCCGCACTGGAGAATGGGACAAGATGTCTGCCTATGTGATCCTAACAAGCAGGGGTCATGGCAGACCTAGCAAGCAGCCAAGCAGGTTGCAGTCTGGGGGCACCTGACAATGCTGAGCTGCTAGAATGTGAGGTCCTCCCTCACTTCTCTGAGACTCACTTTTCCACTGTGCCAAACCTGCAGTGGGACATTGCTTAGCAATGCCGCCAAGGGTGCCCAGCCATCCAGGGCTCCTGGACTTAAGTACATTAAAGCTTCATCATGGTTTCTTTCATCAGAATTCACCATCCCCAGTCGTGTATGATGACTGTTTCATTTTAGTTCTTGTAAGGGTTCGCCATCATTTGCGCATTTTGGCAATTATTCTTCCTCCATGTCACAGAGTCTATGTTCACAGAAGACAGCAAGCATGTGGCCCAGACAGACGAAGATTATCTCATTCCTAGCTCTAAACAAACCAGGTGATCAAAAACAGGAATGAATCCCAACTAAGGCTCACCAGAGTTGCCCCCTAGCTAAAATTTCTATGAATATATTACCAGACCAGCCAAGAAAGGCCAGATTTCACTGGTATCAGCTGCATCCCTGCATCTACTGGACCTCAACCTTGGATTTTTTTATATGTACACACTAAATTTGCTTAAGTTAGTGTATCTGGTTCTTGTTACCTGCTCCTAAAAACAAATTCTATTGACTATTACCTACCTACAATAATCGTCAAAAGCACCAAATATTTGACCTATGCTTTTGAAGCCTATGTCCATTTCTTCCAGCAGCCACACATTTTTTATGACTACTTTTCTTTTCTCAGCGCATCTTTCTTTGATAGTGTACCTATGTTTAGAAGTCTCGTGTACATGATGGGGAAAATATTATTGTGGGAAAGTCTAGGCTCTTCCTAAGAATTTGTATTTTCTAAAGATCACTGTGGTCTTAATTTATGCCAGGAACATGGATTTCATTAGGATGAAATGGGCTGAATCATGCATGAAGTCATCACTCCATCCCTCGAGAAAATGCTCCCTCAGTTAGGCATGGTGGTACATACCTCCCAAGGCTAAGGATTGGGAAACTAAAGCCAGATACACTTGCTCATGGTGTACATTTAGAACTAAATTTTTCCAGTAACAATATGACTGAGGTAATATTGGTAATTCTATTTTGTAGATAAGGAAACTAAAGTGCAGAGAAGTTAGTAATTTTCCCAAGTTTACACAGCTATCTGTGGCAGAAGTTGTCTCTGAGAATGGTGAGTGTGCATGAACTAAAAGTCAGAGAGAAAGAACTCTTGATAGATTAGAGTGATTTGGGGAGACACCCCAGTTAGCAGGGTAGGAGGGAATTCTTGTGAAGAGAAGAATATGAAAAGAAGCCACTAAAAATATCATGGGGGAGAAAATGGGGCTTACCTAGGGGCCTGAATCACAAAACTCAGATCAATACCTAGCCTTAAGCAGTAGCTTGGTAGGGACCTACCATCACTTACAAATCAGTGCACCCAGGCATGCAGTAGATGTTTACTAAGGAGCTTAGAATTAATGAGTGTTCTTACATGTGGAAAGGAATTGGCATTAAGGCCAAGATGTCAATTGGGGTTTCATCTTAGAATCTCTTTCTAGAAGACTTTGGAACAGGCATATCGGTTCCAAACACTCATTCTCGCAGTAATGAGCTGTGTGATCATAGGGTATTACTCAAACTCTCTGAGGTCCTCTTTCTTTATATATAAAGGGGGAACAAGGACATCTTTATTACAAGTTTATTTCAAGTATTAAACTGTGTAATGTACGTATATCTCCCATATATACAGAATAACCAGTTTTGATTGGCAGGCTAAGGAATTCATAAATCATTCATTTTGGAATGAGCCATGTCTCCATTGGGGAGAAGATTAGGGAGGAATTCACAGAAAACTAATGCATGCAGGTGGAATGAAATGAAATGGAAGAGACATGTGCAGACAGTTCAGTGTACCACTGAAATTATTTAATTATGAGATAAGTGTGTGAATCTAGCTAGTGGTTCCAGAAACAAGAAGGAAAGCCAGAGGAAGACTCACAGATAACACAATTGTCTAGAATTTCCCCCTACACAGTATACTGAACTAAGACTCCAATGTATTAGGAACTTGGATAAGAAACACTGAAACATCATCTTAACCATTAATACTAACTGACAAATTGCTTGCAAACAAAAGCAGATAAAAAATCTACAAGTAAGGCAAGAAAGATCCTGCCAGAATGTTAACATATAATGCACTGGGTCAGCTTTCCTGCCCCCAGCTCTCCACTTCACTACAATCGGCATTTACACTGTCCACACCTTGACTGCAAGCCAAAGTGTAGTAATTTGTATCTCGTCAAATGAATTTGTGGTACCTGTTTCTGTTTAGTGAAAGCCAGAGGAAGACTCACAGATGATGCAATCATCTAGAATTTCCCCTACATAGTATACTGAACTAGGACTCTAATATATTTTAGAAGGTTTTAGGGACATTTATGAAAAATTACTGGTTTGGAAGAAAAAGAGAGAAAATTATTGAAGCCTGATACAATGGTCTAGATCTGTGTCTATGAAGTTCATATACTGCAATTTGGAACCACCTACTGTATCAATGTCACCTTAACTACACCTGTCAAATGCTAACAATGCATTCTGGATGTGACTCATTTGTCTTCCTCTTAGAGATGCTTTAATCTTAGGCATTAGTTAATCTTTCAACGGGATGATTTGCTGGCATGAGCAGTTCCTACAAGCAATACCATGAAACCCTAATAGGAACCATCCATAGACTCTGGAACCTTCCAAGAATGCTCCAAGTACAGTCCTCTCAGCATGAGCAGCAGCTCTAAGCAGGAAGCTACTAGTGTAGTGAACAAGCTCGGGTGCCCTGTTTAGCCAAAACTCTAAGCAAAAGTCATTTGCTATAGGTCTTCCTATCAAATACTGCTGAGCTTCTGCTCAGAGAGAACTGATCTTTTTCAGAACCATCTGTAGATGTAGACCAAGAATTATGGTAAGGGTAAGAATTCCTATCTTCCCACAGAGAAGTCTTCCTCAATATTTGTGGAAGTCGCTATTACCAATTAGTGTCCTTGGCAGAGGTGGGCAAACTCCCACAGAAAGTATCATCTTCATGTATTTGAATTGGAGAAACTCACTGTAGCCAACTTGAGCTAAACTCTACAAGCAGAGGTGAAGGGCTGCTCCTCTTCCCACTTTCTTTCCTGTGTAAACATGATCTCATTACCTTCTCCCATAGATGCCTACCCACTCCCATGAATGAGTAAAATGACACTCAATATCTTCAGGGACTTTTAAGTCCACATTTTTTTTATTTTCATCTCTAGCATTTCATTAAAATTTATTGGAGAACCAAATAAGGCAGAAGAGTGGCCTGCTGAGCATTAGGGGTGAGCGCCAATCTGATCAAGGTTGACTTAGACTGAAAAACATAACCAAGTCAGATGATCAGTAGTCTGTGAAAAGAAACTTACTTCATGTTGTCAAACACTGCTCCTCCAAAAGCATGTATGTTTCATAATAAATTGCTTTTTAACAAGTTTTCCAGTAGTAAATGAAATTACATCTTAGCAGCTTCAGTCTCAAATGAAGTGCCCAGGCCAGAACATTGAGCTGACTAAGGGGACAGCATGGTGAGAGCACATTCAGATATTTCCCTAGCATGGAAGCCATCTGTTTGAGACAGTATTGAATCCACAGTGGCTCCATGTGTGTCTGGAGTGATGGTAGCATTGGAAATCTGTGGGATCTGTTGTGGTTCTCACAAAACTCTTATGATTGGAGGCCAAGAGGACCCCATGACTGATGCAGTGAAGATGTTTCAAGAGTTCTTCAAAGATTTTATTAGAAGAATTGTAAAAAAAAAAAAAAAAAAAAAAAAAAAAAAAAAAAAAAAAAACTATACACTTCTAATATATGGTAAGATCCTTACATGTAGTAGTTACCACAGGTATCATTCAAATTTGTTGTGAGCTTAAATTTTTTTTAATGTTGGAGCTAAAGATTTCAACTGTAGCTTAGAGAAGATATCTGTCACACAACCTGATTTGAAACAGCAGCCCTTGACAAGTTCATAAAGCAAATCAGATTTATGTTCCAGTCCCAAAGTCTCATTTCACTTTTCGCTCTAAATGAATGTGTTAATACAAATCTCTGTGACAACTATATCACTTCTAAATTCCAATTATGAGATAGAAGGAACAGAGCAGCCACAGGACATTACCATGGGTACAGACAGTAGACAGGGGTACATTTGCTTCATTTTTTGTTTTTGTTTGGTTTTAAAGATTTCTATTTTAATTCTTCTGACTGCAATACACCATCAACTTTATATCTATTCTTTTATCTCATGGAACTTCCATGCAGCTGCCTTGGACAGGATGAGCTGTGGGTTGCTACTATCATACAATCCTTTAAGGTCTTCAGGACTACAAGGTGTCTATTCAAAAGGTCTACACAATCTGGACCCAAGCAAGCCAGGCAATAGCTTAAAAAGATAAACATGCAGCCAGTAGTTTAAAAGACAAAGCTGTTCCAGTCAATTAGGAATCCACCATTTCAACTTCCAGCTTCCTATATTAGCACCTATATGGCTGTGGTGGTTTGAAAGAAAATGGCTCTTAAAAGGAGTGGCACTGTTTAGGAGGTGTGGCCTTGTTAGAGAAAGTGTGTCACTGTGGAGGTCTCATATATGTTCAAGCCATGCCCAGTGAGATGGTTCACTTCCGGCTACCTTTGGATCAAGATGTAGAATTCTCCAGCACCATGTCTGCCTGCATGTTGCCATTCGCCCAGATGCCATGTTGCCTGCCATGATGACAATGGACTAAACTTCTGAGACTGTAAGTCACCACCTCAATTAAATGTTTTCCTTTATAAGAATTGTCATGGTCATGGTGTCTCTTCACAGCAATAGAAACCCTAAGTAAGACAATGGCCATAGATAAATTGAATGAATAAACCAGTGAATGGGGCAACTTCTTTTAAACTCATTTTCAATCTCTGTGTTCACTATTACCAGTTATTGGTGGCTATGCATTTTCAGTTGTCCCTCTATATAACATTCAGAAGTTTATCCACTTTGGGCTATTTATCAGGGTGAAATTGAAGATGTGGGAGATGTTTGCTTCCTTCTGTAAAAGTGAAGTATGACTCCATGGTGCAGTTTTGTCCAAAACAACCTTGGGTTACAACTGTTGCCCTGGCATGAGTAACATTTCACTCACTCACTTGCAAAAGTGGTTCAGACGTATAAAAAAAAAAATACAGAAAGGGAAATGATGGAGGCAGGGAGGGAAACAGCATACCTCACGTATACTCGATTAGGGGAAGGATGTGTGAATTCTGAGAGTGAGGAGTACCTTCTTGCACCTCCATTTCTGGGTGAACCCAAAATGAAGATGGTGGACTTCAAACATTGTTCATCATGAACCAAACTTTTGCTCTGAAATGTCCTTACTTGGGGCCTAAAAATATAGATGGGACACAGCTATTGTCTAAGCAATTAACACAGACACCAAACATGACATTAACTTAGTTGTTGTTTTTTCTGAGATGAAATAATATCCAGAGACATTTGCTGGAACCCAAGGATCACAGGCTTTTTTCTAGGCCCTGATATCTTTTCATCAATGCTACATACAATGATGACACATGTCTTTCAGCATCTGCTAGGCAAAGTCTACCACCAGAACTCACTTGACCCACATATCTGGAAGTCAGGGAGTACTAGCAGAGTGTGCAAGACCCAATGCCAGTATCACTGATTGCCAATGCCTAAAGAGGTCAGTGGAGAAGTCCTAGGAGACCAAACCCAGTCGGCATCTCTCAGCTTGGAGTTGCTTTATATTACACCACAATGCAAAATGGCCACCAGATGAGATGATGACAGCCAATGGCAACTTCAGATCTGGAAGAGTCAACCATTACCTACAACCCTAATGAATTGTGCACACATTGCCAGAGGCCACATATCTACCACAGAACATCTCTTCTGCCTGTGACTGAACAGGTAAAAATGCATACACCTTTCCCTGCCCTCCTCATCAGGCACAAACATACACTTTAGAGAAAGGAGCAGCAGTGAAGACAGAATGGAGGAAGGGAGGAAGGAAGAGAAGAGTCGGGGAGGAGAGAGAAGGGAGAGGAAATAAGGGGAGGATCCAGAAAAGATGGTACTCAGCTGTAATCCTAAAGAACTAGAACTCTGCTCTGCTGCTGCTGTGTGGCTTTGGGACCCTCAGTTGGTTTCACTGGCTGTCAGATTCCCTCATCAGTGGCTGAACATAGCTAAGCTTCATAAATCCCAAAAATTGAGTAGGAAGAAAGGATCATATATGCTGTATCGATACAAATGTCCATGTTATATACTGCATAATTCTAGGCTTTTTCATTTGCATTTATAGTGGCGATCCCTCCACACACAGAGTTGTACAGTACAAAATATGCACAAATCTACATATTGGTGAGGGCCATGAAATCCACATCTTCCTAAAACCCAAGAGGATCATGTCATACTCATTTCACACTAACTCTTAGAAACAATGTTTGTTTTGGTCTTTACTTTTCTTTCAAACTGATAGTGTGAAGTTGAGGCCTATGAGCCAAAGGAAGAAAGGAAGAATGGAAGAAACCAAGAAAAGAAGAAAGAGAAAGAGAGAGAGAGAGAGAGAGAGAGAGAGAGAGAGAGAGAGAGAGAGAGAGAGAGAGAGATCAAGCAAGAAACTGAAGCAATGAACTGAAAGAAAACAACCTAATTTACATACTTGGAGACTGCAGTCATTAGCTAACACATGTAACTAACAGCTGTCTTGGACAGTCTAGAAGAGTTTTAGACATATGCATATGGGCTTGTGTCTGTCTCATACTGGAGTCCCCACTTATTCATGCAAATGATTTTTATCCCAATAAAGTGACTACCGGATCTATGTTTTGTATTTCTGCCTTTCCTCCTGACACATTTTACCTTCTTGCCTTTCTCCTAAAGGACTCCAAAAGCACCTACATCCCTGAATCAAACCTTAACCCCACACCCAGCCTTATGAGCAGCTTCCCTGTCTATCTCAGCCACAAACACGGGGCCCAGTGAAGACATGGGAAAAGATTTGAAGCCCACGAAAAGTAAAGATAGCCTCCAAAGAAAAAGATTATTAAATTACAGCAACCACACAGGTGCAGCCGCCAGAAGCAGCAGGCTGTGCAGTTTTAGAAGTGTGATTCTTCACACCTATTTGCAAGACTATATTGTAATATAATAGCACCTTTTCCCGCCTGCTTTTCCCATCTCAGTGTGAAAGCTTGCAGCCCCATAAGATGATTCCCCACATACAATCAAAGCTATATTTGCTCTCAAAGAAAAAAAAAATCTCAGTAACTGATTTTCCATTAGAAAAAACTAATAAATGAAAATTGTCTGCTGATCATTCTTGGCATACTCTCTGACTCTGTGCATGAATTTATATAATTATATAGCCTCTGGTTATTAACGAAAAATATATTTTACATGAAATCCTGTTACGGTTTCATGCTGGTAGAATATTGTGATTCTTCTTGAGATCTAACAAATATTTCAAAACACTGTATTTTAAATGTCTTTAATTTCACTCTACATAACTTCCTAATTTCATTGCAAAAGCCTTAATTCCATTTGATTTTATTTCAATATTTACATTAGATAGTCTTTGGCACTCTGGGATCAGGAAAAGACAGTCTGCTGTTAAAATTTAGATATAACTCTATATATTTACATACTAAGAAAAGTTTAGAGACCAGATTCAATAAAAACAAGATTGGATGACCAGCAAATGGATTCTCTGTGATCCATGATCGCACAAAGCAACATATAGGAACTAGAACAGGAGATTTTCATATTCAAAACATAATTGAGATTAAATTGGTTAATGTAAGATAGGAGAGAAAGTCGAGAGAGAGAGAGAGAGAGAGAGAGAGAGAGAGAGAGAGAGAGAGAGAGAGAGAACACATACACTAGCTTCGGGCCAGATCACAAAGTCATGAAGCAAGCACATTTGCCGTATAACTATATCTCCTAGTACTTACTAATATCACACAGAAAGGGGTTTTGGATCAAAGGTATGCACAACACCATGAAGCAAACCTTGTCTACTCACATGGCTGACTCAATTCTCAAAACAGATAAATAATCAGGAATTAAAATATTAAGAGTGGAGTTGGAATTTTTACTGTCTACATGTCTTCAGCATCTATGCCCAGCCTTATGCATCTACCCAGAGCCAAGTAAAATTTAACCAGCATTCAGAACATGAAGGCTCATGATAGGTCAAGTGGAGATGGATAAGAAGCATAGCTTGAAGAAATGGCCTATGGGAAAGGGAAGCTGAATTTATAGTCTTCAGGAGAATGAAAGTTATAATAGCTCGTTGGCTGGGGTTGTTGGGACAACTACCCATAGCACATCCCATGAGCAGCAGTAACAGCAGACAGCCTGTCTTAGATGAGGGGTAGTTGAGTACCCTCTGTGTTTGTGAATGATTTGCACAGAACGACTTTTTTGTTTTGTTTTGCTTTGCTTTGTTTTTGTTTTTTGAGACAGGGTTTCTCTGTGTAACTTTGGAGCCTTTCCTAGAACTCACTCTGTAGTCCAGGCTGGCCTCGAACTCACAGAGATCCGCCTGCCTCTGCCTTTCAAGTGCTGGGATTAAAGGTGTGCACGACCACCACCCGGCCACCCCAGAATGATTTTTTAAAAAGAATTCTTCAGATCTCCATCTGTGTAGACCCCAAGTATTGATAGACTTTTTAAAAATTGCCCATGTGATTGTAAGGTGCTTCCAGAGTTGACACACTACCACAGCCTAAGTTTTTCAAACTATGATCAAAAGTACTGGTGAACACATAGAAGGGTAGAGTAGTTTTCAAACAAAATAATTTTGCCCCAATTTCAAAGAGGAGCAATGTGTTAATAACTGAAATATTTACTAACTTAAAACATAATAGATTTTCTGAACCTCTGATTAACGTTATAATTTGATTGTAAGAAAATCTAGTAAGGAATACTGTGAGAGACCGAGTTCCAGATGTATATTACTGATTTTTGATTGTTTCATTACTAATATGCTATGTGACAAAGAACTTCACAATGTTTAGGTTCTCAGTGACAGGAACAAGTTTAGGAACCACCTGTGTAGCACCACTAGGCACAGCCTGGAAGGATGAGCATTAAGAAAAAGATGCAACTGTGTGACAATGGGAAATAAAACTGGATGCATATGAAACATAAATAACAATGATCCAAAGCCAACTCTTATTATTCTCAAGAAAATTACTAACGACATATTAAAAGTACAGTGGCTGGGGGGATGGCTCAGTTAGCAAATTGTCTGCCACATAAGCACGAGAACCTGAATCCAGATCTCCAGCACCCACATAAAAGGCAAATGCAACAGTGAACAGTTGGGACTCTGTAACTAGGAGTATGAAGCCAGTGGATCCCTGAAGCTCCTTGGCAATGCCAGCCTAGCAGAATCAATGAGCTCCTGGTCAGTGAGAGACATTGTTCCAAAAAAAGTGGAGAGGGATCAAAGGAGACACCCACATCCATGTCTAGCATTTATATGAATATATGCACATGTGCATGAACACCCAATTGTACATGTGTGGACACTCAAGTGCATGTGTGCCCATGGGTGCATACACACACATTGCATGCATGTACAAGCTCAGGGAGCAATTGTTTGCTTACACTTCTAAAGAGAACTTTCAATAAGACACTTCATAGTTTACTTAATTTATTAAGAACTCGTTAAGGATTTCTCACTATAAGATAAGCCAGGAAGAAAATAGGATTGTGTTAGTGGATAGCTTGACTGCTAAAATACTTGACTTATGCATGGAAGTACATATAGGACTCAATTTGCTTCTATCTTTACCATCTTGAAGTCAGTTACAGAAGATACCATTTCTATAAGCATAATACCAAAGCGACAGTTTCTTTCTGACTCTGATGGTGTGTGTAGCTGATGAAAAATGTCATTCTTACTGATAAAAATAATTGATGGAAAATGTGTACTAAGAGTAGTAGCTTCACAGAGGCAAGAAAGAATGTGATGAGGAACACATGGACCACACATGATAGTGCATCTTGCCAAAGTTTCCATTCTTTTATACCATGAGAGTGTCAACCTGCTTCTTGCGGTTATTGTACTAATTGTCACTGACAAGAATGGAACTTTTTGTTCCAATGAATGGCAGCCAAGGGATCATTCTCCTTCTCTCCTTTGAGGGAATGAAAAAAAATAAGATGCCTGCTTTACTGAACTTTCAAATGGGACATTTGATTGTCTTAGTGCTCAATGTTCTGTATTGAATAAGAAAGTGCCTTTCAGTAGTAAACACCTTTTGCCTATCAAGTGATAATTACCAATGCCTGCTTTCCAGAGATATGAAGGCCTTTTTAACCTCCAGATACAGAATCTTTCAGAAAAGTATTACTGTAATATTTTCTGTCACTTCTCCATGTCTTTTTAATGTCTAGGTGCTTTTGTTTTGTTTCTTAGTTTTTAATTCAATTTTAATTGAATTTACATTTGCAATTTTAATACAATAACTGGCTGGGGAGGTAGTTCAACTGTGGAGTATATATCTAGTATACATGAGGCCCTAGGTTCAACACCTGGAAACTGCCCCCTCCCACAGATACACAGATAGATAAATAGACAGGCAGACAGACAGACAGATAGATAGATAGATGATAGATAGATAGATAGATAGATAGATAGATAGATAGATAGATAGATAGAATGATTATTTATAGGTGATTATTAGATGATAGGTGATAAACACCTAACAGAGAGAGAAAAATCAAAGAACATTGGTGGCCAGTCTATTTCAGTCACATAGTTCAAATTACATGCTAACTACTCTCTCATAAATGTAGATGATTCTATACAGATCAACTTCATAAATGCATGTTTTCCTATTGTTAAAGTATAAAATTTGATGAACTACCATGAAATTATTCACTAAATAATCATTTTTAAAGTTTGTGTTAGAAAACAAATGTTAAAGAAATTAACAGTTTCTCATTAATACATAGGTTCCCTGTGACCACTCACTCCAAACTTCCCTTAGTTCCAAGGAAATAACCTTTCTAGGTTTCCTCCTGAACTTCCCTGAAGTCTGAAGGCACCAGGCCATCCTCCAGCGGCCTCTGGTCTCAGCTAGTCCCCAATGGCAATCAAGTGTAAACTCCTCACCTGGACCACTCTCTTAAAAAGACTCCCTTATTACCTTTCCTCTGATGCTGAATTTGCTAATTTGAGTTTCAAGTTATGAGAATTGTCTCTGAAAGGAATGGTAGAGCAGACCCCAAGGATCACAGCTTCCAGTCCAGAAAGACACACAGAACCACTGGGAAACACGGCTATTCTATGTTGTATTTTCAAGAAGTCCAAACGGTCCTTTACCTGAACCTGTGACATTCTTCCATATTCTCAAAAGCCTCAGCAACATTTCCAGAGCTATTTGCTCTAAGACCCCAAATCTCTAAAGATACAAACTTGTTTGAACATTAGTAGAGGCATTGGACCAAAATCCCAGGTTGCTTTAACTGCTGTTTCTGTTTTTGTTTTTTTGTTTGTTTTTGTTTTTTTGAGACAGGGTTTCTCTGTGTAGTTTTGATACTTGTCCTGGATCTCACTCTGTAGACCAGGCTGGCCTCAAACTCACAGAGATCCACCTGGCTCTGCCTCCCGAGTTCTGGGATTAAAGGTGTGAGCCACCACTGCCTAGCTTCACTGCCATTTCTATAGAAATCATAAAAAGGAATACAAAATGGCAAGATGTCCAGACATACAAACTAAAGTTAAACTCCATCCAGAGAGATGGTTAAGCAGATAAAAGGACCTGCCACACAAAAAAACCAATGACCTGAGTTTGATTCCAGGATTTTGGAATGAAAGGCGAATCTTGAAAGTCATCCTCTGACATCTGCTCTGCCATGGTACAGACTACCTGCATACATAAGCACATGCACACACGCACACACATGTGCACACACACACACACACACACACACACACACACACACACACATAATAAATAAGTTTTTCATTCAGTATTGTAAGTGTGGGGATTTTACATGTGTTGTGAGCTATTGGAGACCCATGGTCAAGGCAAATGTTCTTTTCTGGCCTCCCAACTCCCTATTAGATACTGTTCCTCTCACATATCTCTCACTGATCCACATGCATATGGCTTAAGTTATGTGGCTGATTTTACTTAGCAGACTTTAACAGTTCATTCCTCTAATCCTAAATGTTGAATCTTACTGTTTTTAGCAGGATACTAAGGGTAGTGTCTGAAAGCCATGCTTTCTTTTAGAATGCTTGGATATTTAACCATCCAGTTGGCTAGTGAATAATCTCCTCAGCTCAACATGGCGGTGGCACATGCTTATAGTCCCCACTCTGTAGGTGGAAGCAAGTCCATAGTGCCACACCCTGAGTTCCAGAGCAGCCTAGACTACATAGTGAGAGCCCTTAGTGGTCAGATGTGGAAGTGCATGTCTTTAATGTCAGCACTTCGGGGGCAGAAGCAGAAGATCTCTGTGAATTCCAGACCAGTTTAACCTACATAATGAGTTCCAGGCCAACCAGAACTATATGGTAAGATTCTATCTCAACAACTACAAGCAAACTAACAGTAAAGAGTGTCTTAAACCAACATAAAGCTGAAAAATTGAAACACTGACATGAATAACTAATTTTATATAAGTAGATTTTGTAGTACATCAGATACCCTTGCTTATCTTGAAGCATGTTTTCAATTGCCATTTCTGGACTGGGGATTATCAGGCACTTGCCCAGCACACAGGAGGTTCTCTTTAGTACTGAGTTCAATCTTTAGTACTGAAAAAAAATGAAATGAAATAAATTAAGTAGCCATTTCTAAATATGATGGTAATGACAACTGAAGAGCTGACCTCTCATTTTTAAACACATCAAATGCCTTGAATTGCTTCATCCTCAGCTAGAGTATTTCAGTTTTACCATGTGTCAGTTTTGCCTGCAGCAGAGTTGAGGAAACTACATTCCTAGGCAATACCATTTTAACCACTCATGAAAGAAAGGTTAATCTCTTTCATGTGAAAATTTTGGTCCAAATATGAAGAAAAAGATAAGAGAGATTGCAAGCACAAATGGGACAGAGAGGTCTATTCCACGTGCCTTCAGAGCATCTAAAACAGGAAGTGATGGCTCCTGGTACCCCTCAAACAATGACAGAGTTTTTCTAAGAGTGCCAGTGATCTCAGGTCCCCCTCAGCAGTTCTGACTGCTTTCTTCTAGACAAACACAGCAGGTCAGATTGCAAAATGAGCAGAGCAAGAGGAAGCCCACATAAATCATAAGTTACAATCAGCCCAAATGGCCACCATATAAAAAGAGGGCTGTCTTAATACTCAACTCCAGCCATCATATTTGCATAAATTCCATGACAGGGTGAGTTGTGACTGACAAGCGAAAAGCACAAAGCAGGCATAGAGAAAACAGTAGCTGTAGTTTGGCAGATTACCCTAGATCCATCCCACACTTTCTGCCAGAAATTAGTAAGCTCTAAAGGAAGGGTCCTTGAAATCATCAGCTCAAATGGCACCCAGAAAACAGTTTGCCTGTGAGAGACCAGCATTGCTTCAACAACATTGCTGTACGTTGCCAAATTGTCAATCAGAACTGGCATGGTCCCCACTTGCCAATTTGTCAGTTTCCTACTGGAAAGTCTCCTGCTGTCTACACAGGGCTTTGTTGGTGAATCTTAACATACATCTACTGTGGCCAAAGAGCCTAACAATGATCCAGGAGTGAAGACCCAACCACTTCCATGACATTGCCAACTCAAACCTACATAATGAGAGGTTTTCAACACAATTCAAATCCTTTGAAGATGGCAAGTGGAAGAGTTTTCTCCTGTCCTTTGAAGACTCACTTAAAGGAAAAAGATATCCTTGGCTTGTGTTTTATTTTTCTGTACTAAAACCAAAGTAAACTGTTGTTTTAGCAGTGATATTCCAATCAAATTGACTTAGAACAGTTTCTGTTAGGAGCTCTCTGAACCACTGTTTTCAAAGAGCTGCACTTTGGATCACTGCACATCTGTGATGGCTACTCACCAAGTACCTGGTGGGTACTTGGGGACTTCCAGGTAAGGATGCAGCTCCCTCCTACCCTTGGTTCTGTAGGAGGAACACAGGCTGGAGTGAGCGGCAGGCTGCAGACCTCTGGCCCTGCACACCTACTCCAAGCCACTGTCAACAAACGGTCCTCCCTCTGTGAACAGTTGGGAGGGAGCAAGACAGCTTCCTTTGCCCGTGCTCTGGTTGTTATGGTGGTCAGCCAAAGGTGCGCTTGCCCTCAGCTATGCTTATGTAATTTCAATTTTATATACAAATTCCAGTTGAGAAGAAAGGTTCAAAGGTAACCGGCATAGCCTGAACATTTGAAATGGATTTGCCATTCTTTGGTTTCAGAGAATATGGAATCTCTGGAAGGAGGAATTTTTTTGTCAACTGCTTCAATAATTACTAAGATCTGTGGGAATTTCCTGGTTTGTTAGTGTGTACCTGATAACATATGACTTAAGTTTTCACCACACACACACACACACACACACACACACACACACACACACGGAGGGGAGGTGCAAAGACTGTGTATCTTAGTCCGTGTTCAACACGATTAGTCTTCATCATTATGGGTGACTGGTTAAACACTCACTTCCTGACCATAGTTTTCTTCATCAAATACCTAACACCTCTGATTTTGATGAACAATTGTATTTCTTCTGAATTTTAGAAGTGCATAACTAGAATTCCAAGATGAACAAGTCAAATGGCTAGGTCAGTGTGTGAGGCTCTTTACTGACCAAAGCCCTAATTATTTTTTTATATCCTCCCCTAAAATCAGTTTCTTGCTTACAGATCTAAGGTCCATCTATATAACTATTTAATTAAATTTTATAAGCTATGTATCAGGGTTGGGGAGATATCTCAGTCCATAACATGCTTGTCATACAAGCAGTGAGGACTCAGTCCAGTCTCCAGGACCCAAATGAAAAGCCAGGTGGTGTGCACTTGCAATCACAGCACTGAGGAGACAGACAGGAAGGTCACCATAGCTGAATCTGGGAATAAGAGACATTGTCTCAAAAAAAAAAAACCAAAAAAAACAAGGTTGACAGTGCCTGAGGAAGAATGACATCCAAGTTGGCCTCTGGCTTCTATAGACACACACACACACACACACACACACACATCACATCATATCACATCACATCACATGCATGTATTGACACAGGCATACATATATATATATATATGTATATATATATATATATATATATACAATACACACACCTATACAGACACACACAAATCTATATATCAAACAAGAAATCTAACTACTTTCCAAGGGTTTATTTGATTTTTAACTTGGAATCCCTGATTTAATATTGTTAAACATCCCAGCAGTTTGTGTAAATATATGGTCAGGCAGATGTGTTTCCTTAATTTCTATGTAATTGTCTTCTCCATTACATACACATTTCACACTTACTTGGCGCTTTTGAAACAAAGCTTTCATAATGCTGCTTTTGACCTTTTAAAGCACAGGCATAAACCCAGACATTGCGATGATGCACCTAGAGAAAGCGCTGCATGTGTTCTAAAACACTTAGAAGTCACCACCACTACCGTCAGGACTTGTCATATGTATTGTCTTGATACTAGTTTTAAATATAATGGATAAGTTTGCCAATGACAGGAAAAGAATAGAGTTACATATATACATAAAAGCTCTTAAAACTAAACTTTCTTTCAAATGACTAGGAAAGACGCAATGATGTAGAGAATGCTTTGTGCACATCTTCCAGTGATTTAAAACCTGCTGATGCCTCAAAGAAATATTTAGAGCAATATTGTGCTTGGAGGGGGTTTTATTTTATTTTTCATTTCACACTGCATCCATCTGGAACAAATCTCCCTGGGTGTGTTACATCTTGAAAACACTATGAAAAACATTCATTGGACCTGACCTCCCAGATCACATAACCCTGGCCGCCCAGCATATCCTGGGCCACTGCTGAGGTGATGAGAGTTGTTTCAGGTGTGGCTTCTGGCATTGAAGTTCCAGGAAGGAAGAATATCTGAATGAGCTAGCCATCCCTCTGGCCTTCCCAGGGTACCTAAGCAGTGTGCCAAGCCAGGAGGTGGCTGTTCGACTCAAAAGAAACTGGTGCTGTTGGTGTCTCTTAGCAGATAACCTCACAATGTTCAAAAGAGTTGAAAGAGACAAGGGAAATTCCATTCACACTATTAGTAAGCAAACAAATACAAAACTTATTTTAGTTTTTCTTCCTAAAGTTAACCTTCATTGGATTCCTAAAATTTTATCACCAAATCCTTTTTTAGATAAAAATAAGTATAATTGAAATCATTCATAATCCCTCAGCATCACCATCCAGAAGCTTTCCAGAATGTTGTCCTTTGGGTATTAAGGGTATCTATTCTTAAATGGAATTGCACTATATATCCATTTTCAAATGTTAATCCAAGGCTTAACCATATGGATAAAAGGGTCCTGAGGATCCCAGGCTCACCTTTGCTCATGGGTGCTGATCAAATGCTTTCTTGGGTCTGCTGTGGGAGAGACAGACTAATTTGCACAGCTTCGGTACCACCTCTTAGAGCTTCATAGTACTTAACACCACCTCAGTTGTGCCAGTTTCCCCCAAGTGTTCCCCCTCCTTAAACTGTCCCAGTTTCTCATGCTGTTCAAACAAGGCCAACACTAGCATATACAAGAGTACTGTGTGAGAAATACACACACACACACACACACACACACACACACACACACACACACACACACACACTCACCTCCAGGCCTATTCCTTTGGGACAAGCACAAACAGGACACCCTGAACTCTAAATCCCTTGACTCATGGCCATGGCTACTAGGTTCTTCTTCTCCCCGGCTACCTGCAGAACTTCACACAGGACTATGGTAGCCATTGTCCTTGTCCATCTTCTGTCTTCTTCCACAGCTCTTTATGCAGCCTGCTTCCTATGGCCCACTTAGAAAGGGGAGTTCTTATATCTAGGAGAAGCTAAGAGTGCTAGCTGATGTGAAGGAAATCCAGTCCTCCTTTCAATATAAACTGCAAGCATGTGGCTTAGGAGAGGTAAGCCTGAGAAGAGGTATGAATTGGATTTCCTCCTTTATTCAAACCTTAAGCCACTTATAGGTACTAGACCAAAAATAAATTTACAGGTACAGACAACAGATTGGCTGCAGTACTAGCCTTTGAAAATATTTCAAGTTGCTATTTTTAAACACGCCTTCCTTCCTAAGGTAGAAACCCTTGAGTTTGGGGCTGTTAGCTACATGCTATTTTAAATTCATAACTGATAGGTTTTTTAATCCATTATCCCCTCCTGATTGTATAACCTATTTGAAAACACAGTCCAGAACCAAAAGTACCTTGAGAATTTTCATCAAGCCCAATATTCCTGTTGTTTGTAAATACACAAATATGTAGATTCCCTTTATGGATAAAAGTTCTAATGAATTTCAAAAGAGAATCTTTATAATGTGTTTTCTTGGTATATATGGCTTATTGAGTACTTTAAATGAATCTCTGTAAAATTCAATCAACACCCACTATAATAAATAAATTTTAAATAGTTATCATTAAAATTAAGACAAAGACGTAGAAGTCCTCTATGGAGCCCCTTTCTCCATTCCAGAGTACTCTATTTTGAAGAAGTCTGCCCCGTTTGGGGAAACAGAGAAAAAATATTTTCAATACTCAAAACACATTACACTAAAGTAACCTTGGAGTATCTATATAATATAAAATGAACTTTTAAATAGCAACAAGAGGGTAGTTAAAAAGAATTATGGTTTATCTATTTAATACAATATTATGCAGTCACTAGTAATAGCCAACATTGCTTAAAAATAGATAATGTTTTACACAATCTAATGCACAATACAACTTGTACATGTTATTGCAATTTTTAAAGGACATGTAACCTATACTAATAAATACTGCATGGCATTATTATAGTTATGCCTGCTGGGGAGGAATGCTTTAACCATTTCCTGAACTTTCCCACATAGTCTTATGTATTGACCATCTACATGCTTCATGTAGGTATTTTTTCAAAAGTACATGTATTTTGCTTTGAACTTCAAAGCAATTACTTTGATAAAGATTTTTAAGTCAGATATTTAGTGAAATTAATTTACAAATATTAGTGGATTTATTTTAGAAAATTATTTCTTGATAGAGAAAGAAAAATTAACACAAAATAATAAGATTGGGGGCATTTTATATTGAAGGCAGAAGATGGATAATTAGGATCTTTCCAACAAACAAACCACATGTCCATCACCAAGTAAAAATGTTTGTAAATTAATCTTCAAATTTGTGAGAAGAGAACAAATAAAAAACTTTCGTGGTGACCAACTATAAGCCATCCTGAAAGTTTTATTTCCAGAAATCCTACACATGAAGTTTGAAAATTAATTGTGTTTTTTTTTGTGATTAATGCTATTTGCAGAACTGAGCAACATTTTGTGTGGATTCCCTGTGCTAAATGAACTGTTGTATAATACAGGAATAAAAGCATTCTTTTTTTTTTCAGCTGTGCATGTTACCTTCTATCTGAGAACCAATGATGTAAAACCTCAATAATTTGAGATGATCGTCTTGAGACTGGGCCTCATATTTGAACCAGCAACTTATATGAAATTTGGTAAGCAATCAGGTTTGAACATGAAATAAAAACCTACCTTTTGGGGATCCTGTCCTCAAACCTACCTTTTTACAGAACAACACTCCAAGAAAATCAAAATCATGTCAGTAGGGAAAAAAATGCATCAAGGAGAACAGGACTTAGTGGAAGGAAAGATTAATACCATGATGAACTGTAATTTAGAATTATTCTCATGTCATTATGAGTGTTTGATGTTTAACCTTTATACATTTTTAATTCAAGAGCCTCAGCCACACTCACTTTATCTTTCCTTTTAAGCCCCTTAAACACTGTCAAAGTAAAATTCAAACTTGACCAATAACTAGTATTAAACAATTCTCAAGGACATTTGTAAATTAAAGCAATAGTAGGTAAAAAAAAAATGCAGTTATGAAATAAAGTAGCCAAAAGCAATAAAGTTTGGATAACAGAAACAAATTCTTTGAATAACCAAATACATTTCATTCTATGTACAAATATCATGAATAATAACAAAATGAATTCTAGATCATATTTGCTTGCTTAGTTTAAGTCATGTAGCATTTTGAAAATTGCTACATCTAAGCATAGAAAAATCAATCAAGAGGTCACTTAAAGCATGCCAAATGAAACATAAAGTGTGAACCATATACAACCATTCTAGTGATCAGTTCAGATCAAAGTAAAAAGGAAATTTTAACTTTGTCTATGTTAAGTTTTAATTTTAACTATGTCTAAGTTAAGAAGTTTTAGTATTCAAATATTATAATCCAGTTTCTCTATTACACTCCGTGATAAGTGATTTCACATTCTTTTGTAAGTAAAAAAAAATTGAGAAAATTAGTAACTCACTACTAATACACTAATAGAAATAATAAATGCACACTTTTGTTTGCCCCAATCAACTGGAGTCTAAGCTCTCTATCAGGATGTACATTAAATACGTCAGTTACTTCATGTCTATATTTTAGAGACATTTTTAAACTTTGGAGCTAAAGTTAAGCTTAATTTCTTTCCATGTACTAAGATTATTAAATATTTCAGAATATATCTTTCTTCTTCAAGAAACTGACAGTTTATAAACAATTGCCCCAATTACCATATTACTCTATTTAATAAATGCATTTTAAGTATACACCTTTCCCATCACTAAAATACAACCTCAGGGCTCACTATACTGACATCTCCCCAGGGTGATCAGCAAGCAAGCCACTTAATGAGCTTTACAGGGAACTCTCACAATTCAGTCTAGTTTAATAGACATAATCCTCCTTTTCAACTTCCTTCTAAAGTTTGCTAACAGATCTCCATCAAGGATCAAGCCAGGAAGAACACTTTGGCATCCCGAATTGGAAATGCTCCTTTGATCTCCTGCACAACTTAACAGCTGCATTTCTGTACACTTAAGAGAAACGTGAAACTCACCAGATTTGATTGTTTGTTTTTCATTTGGGCAGTCTTCAAACAGATGAGCCTCAATGACTCCAGCTGTCTCCTCACTCCATTCTGCCAAAACCCGGAAGGTGCGACAGGTGCAGAGAGAGCAGCAGCAGCCAGCCGTGCTGTCCAGGAGGACTGGGAGAGGACGGCCAGCTCAGGGCAGTGCAGAGCAGGGAGGGGAGCCTGCTACAGGTTGCCGTGATTGGCTTCAGCAGCTGCTTCCTAGCTTTGCCTCCAGTAGGTGGGAAGTTTGCAGATGATGGCTAACTCTGTGATCCTCTGGCTGACTCCGAGGCAGTGCCCCTATGTCAACTGAAAGGGAGGGGGGGAAATACGATTCGTAATGAATCTTTCATCTGGTCACATCAACTACCATGTAAAGCAAAGGTAGCCATGTCTTTGTGTCCTTCGTTTTTCCTTGGTTTCCTTACTAGATGGTAATTACCAACTTCACCCTACACTGTCTGCGAAGCGCATTGATTATTAATACTTGCATGAAACATTTCCTGACCCAGGTCCTATTTATAGCCGAAGTCTCCTTTGTTTACAGCGCCCTTGTGGGATCAGGAGGGAAGCTACCATTTACCCTGCGCAGCATGGGGCTTGCCTCTCCAAGGCTCATTACTCGCACTAAATATGAAATAACGTGTTCCCAATGGTAACCAAGCGAGTGGTGGCTCCATTGTCCTTCCCTTTCTTGTTCGCCCACGATTGGGCAGGGCAGTTAAGGTGAAGCAGGTGCAGAGCCTCTCCTGGTGGTGATGAGCAGGTTCTTCCTCTGATGTGGCATCCTCACCTGGGGAATGTGCTGGCCCTCTCTGGAGATGCTCAGGTTTGCTGTTTTCTCCACACAAGGTAGAGCTCTAGACATAGTCAGGAGCCCAGGCAACCCACCTTTCACCTTCCCAAAAGTGTGCAAGAATGTAAAATGCCCATTTCTTCTTTTTATGACTTTAGTCATCTCTTTCTTTTCTGTTTTACGATGAGATTGCCATTGGGTAATGAAAATCTGGAGAAAGGCTTTCGCAAGCACTTCCCTTAACTGGTTCTTCACTCTGAAACTGAGAATGCGGATTTTACCAACTTTTAAAACGTTTGGAGGATTACGCAATAGTGAAAAAAATTAATGAATTAATTAATTCAAAGTCTGACCACTTAAAAGAACATGGAACTAATATACAATATATTTGATGTGGTTCAAAGTCCCATAGCACTTGGTGTACACATTCACCAGGAAGGGCCTGCAGTAAAACCTCAAAGAGGCTCTCACTTCCCATTTCAGGTCACTGAAACCCCAAAAGTTTTGTGATTTATTTGATGCACCAGAGTAAGTTCACTGGTACACAGGGAAACCCCCAGATTCCTAGTGTCTAGAACTGTGTTCTTTCGACAACGCCTTTCAACTTTGTATTTGTTTTCTATTGTTGCATAACTCATCCTCACAAGCCCAATGTCTTAAAACAACATGCATTTGCTCTTCTCTCCCACTTCTAGGAGTCAGGTTCCCAGTATGGCCACTGCTCAGAGCCTCACCCAATTACCACCCCTTTGTGGAGCTCAGGATGTTTTCACAAACCCATATGGCTACTGGCAGGATTTCACTCTTGGAATTGTGGAACTGAGGTCACTGGTTTTCTTGCTTATTGTCAGTCAGCAACCATTCTTGGATAGTAGAGCCACCCACAGTTCCTCACCATGTGATCTTGTCATACCATGGAGGCTTGCTCTTTCACACAGGCAGAACAATCTACTCACACTGCTAAAAGAGTGTTATCTAACATACTTAACTCCTGTGTCTATCATCACATCATCTTGGCCAGTCTAAAAAGTTTTGGGGTGTGTGTGTGTGTGTGTGTGTGTGTGTGTGTGTGTGTGCTTTGCCAGCATTCAGGGGGATGAGATTGTCCACCACCAGGAATAATTATACCATAAGCACAACATAAGAACTGAAAGTATGGGTTGTAACATCCCACCCCTTCTCAGCAGCAAGTGCTAAACGGTGAACTGTATCGCTCACCTTGTTTCTCTTCCTTTTATTAACCTGAAGCTATGGGACATTTTTATTAGTGTTGCTCCACTTATTTCTTTATCATTCAGAACAAGAAAACTTTAGCTATGATCTACCCTAGGTCCAAAGCCATCTTGCCTAAAACACAAGGCAGTTCCCAAAACCAACTCCTCTTTTGATGCCACACAAGAGGAGTATCCAGATACCTTCCAAAATGGATAGCCCTGGGTTTTGAACATGGTTCAGCTGTTCACCAACTATGTAATATTGGATGAACTGATTGAAGTTTCTTCACCTAACAGATGTAAATGCAGAGCCTCTCATTAGACACACACTCACAGGGCCTCAGGCAGCATTGCATAAAGCCTGTTCCATCAGGAAAGCATTTAGTTTTAGTACATGAGATTTATTGACATGATTTTTAACTTCAATGAATGGAAGGCTATAAATAATATTCACACTGGTTTTGATTGTTTGTTTGTTTGTTTGTTTGTTTGTTTTTGCCAGTGTTAATCTCTTTGAGCCCTAACTCTGTCAGATCTGTGTTCTGGTAAAATTGAAGGTCTTTAATTGATAAAACATTTGGCCGTTCACATGCACCTCTCTTTCTCTCTTCGTGGTCATTCTATATGACCTTAGGATGCTTGTAGGCCAGGTCTAAGCTTTGGGTTGTAGATGTAACAGTCTTATTAAATAAGACACACAGAGCCAATTGCAGAGTTAAAAGCCCAAGAGGTCAGAGCAGTAGCTGAGAGCTGAGCTTACTCTTCGCTGCCACTGCTGTCCTTCCTCTCAGAAAGAGACCTACTTCCTGTGTGAGTGTCCTTTTTATTGACTTTCTATTCTGCCTTGTCATTGCTTATAAACCCAACCACATGACCTTCTCGTCACTGCCTGTCTGTACAGACCTCCAGGTCTTCTATGGTTGGTATTGAGATTAAAGGCATGTGTCTCCATGCTGGTGGTATCCTTGAACACACACAGAGATCTGCCTATCATGTGATCGGGATTAAGGGTGTGTGCTACCACTGCCAGACTTCTGCTATGGCTTGCTATTAGCTCTGACCCCCAAGCAACTTTATTTATTAACATACAAATAAAATCACATTTAAGTACAAATAAAATATCACCATATTGGGTTATAATCATTGTTTTGTATGGCAAGATAACACATGAAGCATTTTCAAATTATATATTCAAATTCTTTGAATATAACAATTATTATTACAAAAGTAGGAGAATATAGTTTAAATCAAATGTTCTTCCTTGCCTGCACTGACCTACCTCCCTTCTTTTTTTAATTTTATGTTATTTTTTATTGAAAATAGTCTTTTCAAATAATATGTTCTACTATGGTTTCCTCTCTCCCTACTCCTTCCAGTTCTCCCCTACCTCCCCTCCCATCTAGATCCACACCCTTTCTGCCCCTCACTAGAAAACAAATGGCCAGCTAAGAAATAATAACAAAGCAAAACAAGATAAATCAAAACAAGCAATTTGGAATATGACAAAACAACCAAACAAGGAAAAGAGCCAAAGAAAAAGCACTAGAAATGCAGACAGATGCAGAGACACACAGGTTCACACACAGAGGAATCCCACACACAAAAAAAATCAGAAGCTATAGTATATATGCAAAGGACTTGGGGAAAAATACCCTGAGTTAACGTTACAAAACAAAGAACCTCCAAGGATGCTACTGACTTTATTTTCTGTTGGCCATCTACTCCTGGGCATGGGGCCTGCCCTTAGGAGAGGTTTCTTTCCCCAGTGAGACTCCCTTGAAGAAAACGAATATTTCATTTGCAAGTGGCTATAAATTAGAGCTATCTTCTAGGTTAGGGATGGGGGCATGTATCTGTACCAGGCTTTTTCTTTTGGGCCACCAACCTGCTCCCAAATCATGACACAGAGACGACTTATTTGTTTTGGATGTTCGGCCTTAGCTTAGCCCCTTTTCTGGCCAGCTCTTTTAACTTAAATTAACCTGTTTCTCTTTATCTACCTTTTGCCTTGGGGCTTCTTACTTCTCTTTCCTTCTGTATATTTTATTTTCACTGCTTCTCATGTCTGGCTTGCTGGTGTCTGCCTGGCTTCTCACCCTGGGGCATGTCCCTCATTCTCTCCTCCTTCTTCTTTCTTCTCTCTTGAGCCTAGATTTCTCCTCCTAGTTATTCTCTCTGCCTGCAGCCCTACCTATCCCTCTCCTGCCTAGCCATTCAGCTCTTTATTAGACAAATTGAGTGCCTTTAGGCAGGCAAAGTGAAACAAATGCAGTACATCTTACATAATTAAACAAATGCAGCATAAACAAAAGTAATATTCTGCAGCTTAAACAAATGTAGCACATCTTTGACAAGTTAAAATAATATTCCACAGCATGTGTCCACTTCTCTCAGCTCAAGATCCACCCCCCTTCTTAAACTTTCTCTCTTTCTACCTCCATAGCTGAGCCACGGCCTCAAGGCTAATTCCCTGAATAAGAAGAGTACAGAAACTCTCCCATAATCAAGAAGAAAGAGAAGAAGTAGAAGAAGAAGAAGAAGAAGAAGAGGAGGAGGAGGAGGAGGAGGAGGAGGAAGAAGAAGAAAGAAGAGGAGGAGGAGGAGGAGGAAGAAAGAAGAAGAGGAGGAAGTAGCAATAGTCACTGTTTAGCTTTGAGATGCAGATAAGTGTTTTTATATACCCAAGGAAAAATATCCTTCAAAGCCAAAATTCTCTCGGTTATCCAGAGGAAAGCCCAAAGGTAAATGGAAACTGAGCAACAAGAGTCCATAAATGATGTCCGAGAGCAGAGAAGCATCAGAGGATGCATCAAGAGAGTTAGCATGCCATCTGTGCCACCAAGTCAGGTTCCAGGTCCCATTTCTCGGGACCTTGGCTATGAGGCCTCTTGATGGAATAACTGAGTCAGCTGGACCTAGCTTTCTCCCAAGTGTCCTGGAAAGAGTCTAAGATGCTCAGGGCAATTCAAGCCGTCTGTGAAGGAGCAGGGTACTGATGTGGTAAAGACAGCATTGGTGCATGGACCTTCAGCACCTCAGAGGTGCACTCAGGGATGGTGCTGAGACAGCAGCTAAGGCCCTTTCCTGAAAGCTAAGAAAGCATGTGAACCTCCAAGACCAGGCTTGAGATAACAGGCATGTACAGCATCAGACTCTTCAAATCAATGGCGTGGCAGGACCTTTTTATACCAGGAGCACCAACTGACACCAAGTAACCAGGCAGGTGCCAACTGCAGAGCCCCCGTGGCTGGCTAGGGAAGAAAAGTGGGACCCAAGTGTCTAAAGCCAGCCACATAAGTACATCTCCCCTCCTTGTAGCAACAGAAATGTCAACCACACCACCATTATCTGTCCTCTTCATTAAAAAGAAGCATTCTATTTTCTTCCAAAGAGACTGAGAACATGGAAGATTAGGTAGAAACTTCTCACTGTCCTACAGGAAAACACAAATAATGCGTAATCATTATTAAGTAAACTATGAAGTTTACTTAAGCATATATGAGATATGATATGAATATATGGATTGTATTAAATGGGGTTTCCTATTAAGGGACCATTTCTTGTTGTGGGATCTTTAGGGGATGTATCAAAATTGACCACATCACCAGTAGAAGCATCTGCTTTATGCTACTGAAGTAAGACTTGTGCTTCTCCTTCTTAGTCTGATTCCTAAACAGATGATTACCCTTTAAATACCCATTGATGTAGTGTGTGTGTGTGTGTGTGTGTGTGTGTGTGTGTGTGTGTGTGTGTGTACCTATATGCCAACCTCTTGAGTAGGTCCTGGACCTCCAGTGGTTGTGTGAAAGCAATTCTTCCATCCTTGGTGGTTTTACAATAGAGGAAGAAAGTTACTGGAGTGTTTTGTGGCTCAGTGCAGTGTGTTTAATAATGGGAGGTCAGTTTATAGTGTGTAGAGGGCCACCAAACAAGTTTTAGGGACATTGGAAACTTTCATGAAGTAAATGAGCCTTTAGTCAAGCTCTGGAGGAAAAATTCACCCCTTTGTAAAAGAGGGAGTTGAATCTGGCAATGAAGACAGCAGGTTCAGTGACTGAAGCTGTCCATAAATGTGCAATATGTAAGGATCCAGGAGCTACTCAGTTCAGCTGTGGTGTAGATGTTTACTCCAGATTTTCCTTCCTTTCGAACAACAGCCTTGAGATGACTCACTAAATGCTGAAAGAGCCATTCTTCAGGATCCAAAAATGTTACCTTGACTTTCTTAGGAAATACTTCTACTCATTGTGCACTGTCCCAATGCACAATTCTCATGTCTTGACCAGCCTTGCACTCTGCAATGCTTGGTTAAAAATTGGATGACAATAAGCAGGAAATCATCCACCAAGACATTCAAGAATTAGCATCCCCAGGCACAATCTATAAATATGTCTGTGAGTAATGATATAAATGGTGCCTAACTTCACATTTTATTAGTTTAATGTCTTAGTAATTTTTTCTATCTCCTATAGATAAAGATAGATATAGATAATCAAAAGTAGTTAGGTCACAGCAAGTGCAAGACATCAAGAAGGACTATAGCACAGCCTAATGTTGGACCTCTGGACTATGACAATCTGAGTTTCACATGGTTTCAAACAGATACCAAAAACCACTGCTCCTCCAATGCTGCGGGCCATAGGAATATATCATAAGAACTCAACTGGTTATGGCAAAGTCACTACCTGGAGGGATTAAGGATTTCCTCCAGAGGAAGCCAAATTCCAAGGAGCTTTTGGTGTCACTTGGCTTGTTCTATATCAGCTGTCTTCTGTTATGAAAATCATGTGTGCCTTCATAGTTTTCCCAGTTGATTTTTCCCTAAGAAGGGCTAACAGTGTGGACTGATCACTCTCTGAACATACACATTCCAGGTATTTGGAGAACAGACTCAGGAAAGGCTTTCTCTGGAATCAGATATCTTCTTTGGCCACTTTCAAGGACTAGCTGTAATAACAGTCCACATGCAAGTCTCCTGATTTAAGATAAATTCCACAAGGAGATACCGCCTAGGTCAGGTAGACATTAAGTAATAGCTTTACACAGTTTAGCTCGGACCCTCCTTTATTACAGCCTTACTAACTTTATAGACCTTTAACTCCTTACCTAACCACTTCTAGGAATATTTAGATAACTTTCTGTGCTGACAGCTATGCTCAGCCAGAACTGCCGTTCAAGCCTCCCTGTAATTATCATCATTGGCAGCATCCGGCCAGGTCCATCCCCAGATGGAGGAAAGTACCTTATCAGAGTTACCTCTGTGCTCTCTAAGAACAGACTTAAGCATCCAGACTACCTGTTTGAGAAAGCCTGGCAGATGTGCCAATTAAGCTTTACTTCCTCCTTTCCCAAACCTTACCTCTAGTTCCAGATCTCCCTTTAACTATCACCAGAGGCATCTAGCTGTACACAGGTTGCCTAGCAACTGAGCACACTTTCCCCCACCCTGCAGAAAAATGACAGATAGCTTGGACAGATATGAGCCGCCAGAAAAAAAAAAAAAAAAAAAGACAGTTTTATTTTCTCCCATTGACTTAGCAACTTATAGATTCTGAACATTTTCTATTAATCAAGTTTAAGACTATAGTTGAGCACATAAGATCCCTCTTCTTAGATAATACCTGAATTTAGCCTTTAGTTAATTCATTTCCCCATTGGTCACTTCCCTTTGGGGTTGCAAATGATAATTAATGGTTATTGCCTCTCTATGTGATTCGTATCATGCCTCTGTTTGACCCTGGAAGCCTGGCTTTACACTCTGATGGGAATACTGCTTGTAAGTGTATATATACCAGGACATCCAGGGCATTGGAGGCCAGAGAAGAGAAAAGAGAATGGAAGAACTAGATGGGTAAGAACGTGAGAGGAACAAACTGAGATGGGGAAGAACTAGATTGAAGGGCTAGAAGAGAGTGCTAGAGGAACAAGATGGAAGATGAGGAAGAGCCAGATGGGGAAGAACAAGATGAGGAAGAACAAGATGAAGAAAGAGGAGATGGGAAAGGAGATGATATGGGAAAGAACAAGATGGATGAGAACCTAGAAGGGGCAGAACTAGATGAAGAAATTAAGACAGAACCTAGAGGGGACCACAGATAAATGTAGAGAGAAATCAGGCAAGAAAGGAGCTAGACATGAGAGCAGAATATAAGCTTGTAACTGACACAGAATAATAAAGTATATGTATAAGGAGTTTCATGTACATAGATTCATTTCTTTTCATCAAAGATTAATTATCAGCTGGTTGTAGATTCTTCCTGGACCCTGGGAGGGGACTATCGAGGGGCTAGACCTCCAAATTTTCAAATCCCCATCAGCAAGTAGCTCTGCATTCCACCCACTGGTTTGTTCGACGGCAGGTCTTAAGCAAGATGTTTCATCCTGGCCTGGGCCTCGGATACATTGCATGATTTTCCCCTCTATGTTCATCAGTTCTTCCCATCAAGTGACTTCCGGCAGAACTGGTGAGGTGGGTTAAGCAGGGAAAGAAGACTGTGGACTATCCTTGCAGTAGCTCTCTGCTCATGGAGCATTTCTGACACAACTTGGTCTTCTCTACAACTCTAGCAACTGCCCAACAACCGGTGACCCTAGCTCTCATCAAGTGTCCCTCCACCTGGCTCTTCAATGTTCCCTCCTCCACTGTCTTCTAAAGGAAATACGCATGACAGTCAGCTTCTCACATGGTTTCCAGTGCTCAAAGTTGTGGGTTGAATTGTGACACACACACACCCCCAAAAAAAAGATACGTTGAAATCCTAATACCCAGGAAAAATATGCTAAAGACCTCATTCCCTTCAGAGGCTTTGAAGGTAACTTTACTCAAAAGTTAACTCTTTGCAGATGTAATCAAGATGAGGTCTTTAGCGTGGGTCCTAATCTAATACGACCATCAGCTTCATAAAAACGGGGTAGTTTGAACACAAACATATTCATGCACACAGAAAGAACATCAGGTGACAGGAAAGGCAACCTGGCATGTTCCTTCTACAAACTGAAGAGTGCCAAGGGTTGCCAGCAAATCACCAGGAGTTTAGTGAGGTATAAAGGGGGCTCTCTCACAGCCCCCCAAAGAAGCATCTGTTGAAGTTCTAGGCTCCAGAATCAAAACAGCAACTTTCTGTAAAACTCTTCACTTTGTGGCACTTCCTTTGGGTAATTGCCTTCCCTGAGGATGACTTGTTTATAATTAACAGTGGCAAAAATAGCGGGCTTTACCACCACAGAAGGAGAAGGACAAGCGCCTGGTTTCAGTGTTTCTTTAGTTTCCACACTTGGGGAGCCAGCTGATGTGACACGATGCTCCCCTATGGAGAGGCCCACATGGTGAGCCAGCAAAGCCAACCACCCACTAAGTCATTGGTATCCTTCACTCTAGACAAGCCACTCACAAGTAAGGCTGCAGCCCCAGTCAGCTCTTAAGAGAGTCTGAACCTGAGGACTTCATGACACCCATGCCCATGTCCTTGGCCCTCAGAAACAGATCATGTAGCATTTTGTTCTTCTACACCATGGAGTTTGTGGCAGTTTGTGCCCCACCACAATAGATAACTAATACAGAGTGTCTTCTTCATAATGAATTAGTCATAAGAATTTCTGCTTTTGTTCTCCACAATCCTTCATCTACGCAACCAGTCTTGCATTAAATCTCCCGACTTGTAAGCTCAGAGGGGTTTCTGTTTTAAGTCTGCCTGATACTTGCACACCGGTGTCATATTCTCTAAAGTACATGGAAAATGGAGCAACCAACAGTGTCCATACATATTTCTGTATACAAGCTTCAAGTAAACATTTTAATGAACTCTCCAAATAAGAATAAAGCAAGTCTTTTCTTCCTTGTAGACAGTGGCATGAACTCACAAGATAGGATGCTGATTTCCTTCTCAACTGGTCAGAAAAATCTTAAAACTGCCAACAAGAAAGAGTCATTCTTTCTAATATCATATCAACATTTCAGGCTCTTAGATAAAAAAAATGAAGCTACCATGTATTATTTATGTACTGTCACATTACATATGGTCATTAATAATAACTGACATTCCACCAAGTGAAATCTGAATTCCAGAGAGGCATGGGGAAGTTACATCTTAATGACAACTGTAACTCCTTTATTTAGGAAACTGGTCATTTCTACTCTGCTGGCTTCGTACCAGTTTAGAATAGGGATGTGTCTAAAAGCATCCAGGATCATCCTCACTCATTTCTAGACTCTCAAACTCATACACTTTAATTCCTACACCATCTCATTACAAATCCAAATATTACATTTCACATTCAGGGGCCACATTTAGAACATTTCCTCAAATGTCTCTTCTTATTACAGAAAATTAAAAATTCTCATTTTCTAGCAATTTCCTTAAGTAGCTTGTTTTGAAGACCCATTTCCTTAGAAAGGAAAAATTGAAAATATTTATATTTTGCCCAAAAGATCACAGAGCTATTCAATGTACTGAAGTATAATTGTTATTGACTATTCTAGTTTGTTTTCCTGACTCTGTGATTAAAAACTGACCAAAACCAATTTAGAAAAGAGAGGGTTTATTTGTCTTCCAGGTTGCAGTTCATCATGAAGGGAAGCCAAGGCAGGAACTTAAGGCAGGAACTTGGAGGTAGGAGCTAAAGCAAGGACTTGTCACAGGTGGCACCACCCAAAGCGGTCCGGGCCCTCTCACATCAATTGGCAGTCAAGAAAATGCCCCCATACAAGCCACAGCCTGGTGGAGGTACTCCCTTAATTGAGCTTTCCTCTTCCCAAGTGTGTCAAGTTGACAAGCAAGATTACTCATCACATTTACTAAATTCATCTATTTTTAAATCTTAATTGTACATATCCATACATATGATACTGTGCTTCATAAGAATTTTCATAAAATTGTATATTCTGCCTTGATAATATCCACCCACTCCTCTGCCCTGCCTTTTCTCCTCCTCCATTAGTCTCCTTTATTGCCCTAGACAGCTCCACTTTTACTCTCACATCATTTATGATAATACATTTCTAAAAAAAATAGGAACCACAAATGAGAGAAAATAAATTTGTCTTTCTGATACTGGCTTAACTCATAATGTGATTATTGCCATTGTGTCCATTTTCCTGCCAACAGTATAACCTCACTCTTCATTGTGGCAGAAAACAACCACATTGTATATATATACCACGTTTTCTTTACCCATTACTCTGTTGGTTCTATACTTTAGCTAGTGTGAATATGGCTTCAATAAACATTGCTGTGTAAGCACGTCTGTGACATGTTGACCTCAGGTCCTGTGAGTAACTACACAGACATGGTACAGCTGGATCTTATGGTAGATCTATTTTCAGGGTTTTATTGCTCTTATATTCTTTCTCCCCTCCCCCCTTCTGCAATGTTCCCCAAACCATAGAAGCAAGAACTGTGATTTCTAGTTGGACTTAAAGCTCACTCAACAGCAGGGAACTTATGTCTGATACTGCAGACCTAGCCAGCTTCCTAAGTGTAATAAGTTCGTGGACCTTGGAAAATAACCTACTACTGCCATTTTGCTAGACCAGAGTAACTCCTTACTACATTCAGAATCTTATCCTTATACCCAGGGATAAGGGCAGCTACCACCACTCATCAAAGAAGCCTCTCTTTACAGCAAATGGAGACCGTCACAGAAAACCACAACTGTGCACAATGCAAAGATAAACAAATCATAGAGAGAACAACCTCAATTGGTATGTTTATTTTCAGGTGTTTTAAGAGACATCCCTGGTGATTTGCATAATGAATAGACTAGTCTACATTCCCACCAACAGTGTATAAACAAATCATAAGGAGAACAACCTCAATGGATACATTTATTTTCAGGTACTTGGAGAGACATCCATAGTGATTTCCATAGTGGACAGATTAGTCTACATTCCCTCCAGCCATGTATAAGGACCCCCCATTCACCACATCCTCACCAGGATTTATCATTTGTTTTCTTAATGATTGGCATTCTGAGTGGGATGAGATACAACCTCAATGTAGCTTTGATTGCCATTTCTTTGATAGCCAGTAGGGTTCAATGATTTTTATGTTTATTGGCCATTTTTATTTCATCTTTTGAGATGAGAACTGTCTGATTCATAAACCTATTTATTGACTGGGTTCTTGGACATCTTGATGCTCAGTTGGTTTTGTTGGGTTTTTTTTAGTTCTTTTATATATTCTAGATGTTAATCATATATATATATATATATATATATATATATATATATATATATAAATCATGAATATATGAACTCATATGTATATGAATCATATATATATGATAAATATTCCCTCCCATTCTATGGGCTACAATCCTCAATTAATCAACTTTTTGCTATATGCAAGCCTTTAATTTTTATATTTTATTTATTTCAGTACATGTGAAGGTGTGAATATACACATACCATGGCATGCACGGAGGTCACAGGACAACTGTGGGAGTCTTTTCTCTCCTTCCACCATGTGGGTCCAGGGGGTCAAATTCAGGTTGCCAGGTTTGCCTTCACCTACAAAGTGGTAGGTGTCTTCATCCACTAAGATATCTCACCCGCCCCAGATGCCTTTTATTTTATGAGTTTCCATGTGTCATTTGTTGGGTTTATTTCCTGGGTGGCTGGAATCCTATACATCAAATTTGCCTATGTCTACATGTTTTCTCTAGCAGTGTCAGAGTTTCTCATCTTATACTAAGGCCTTTGATCCATCTGGAGTAGAATTTCTCCAGGGCCAGGGCTATGGACCTGGTTCTATCCTTCCATTTGTGCAAGTACGGTTTTTCTAGAATCTTTGCCTCAGGAAACTTTATTTCTCCCATATGTATTTCTGGCAAACGTTGAGCGGCTGTAACTGGTCTATGCCCGGGTCTCCATTCTGCTCTGTTGGCCTATGTATGCAGTGCCAAGCTGTTTTTATCCCTGTGGCTCTGTAGTATGACTTGAAATCAGAGATGGGGATGCTGCCAGCATTTTTCTTTTTGTTCGGGATTGCTTCAGCAATTAATTTTTATAAATAATGGTGTGGGAATTATGGGGATTGCATTGAAACTGTGAGTCACTTTTGGTAGTGGAGCCATTTTCAGAATATTAACTCCATCAAACCATGAATACAGAGGCTCCCATCTCCCAGCATCACCTTCAGTTGCTTTCTTTGGTACTTTAGAGCTTTTGTTACAGAGGTTTTCTTCACTTCCTGGATTAAGTTATTCCAGAGCATATTTGGAGATAGTTGTGAATGGGATTATTTCCTTGATTTCTTTCTCAGAATGTTTTGTATTGGTATATAGGAAAGCTACTGATTTTTGTGCATTAATTTTGTGCATCACCAGTTTGCTGAGAGCAAGTGTCAGATGTAATAGTTCTCAGGTGGAGTCTTCATGGTCTCTCATGTCATCTGCAAATAGGAAGGGCATCTTGGCTTCTTCCTTTCCTACTTATGCCCTAACTGTTATTTCCTTCTCTTTATTTAAGGCTGTAAGTATTGTATGGAATCTTAGTAGAGAAATGGATACACTAGAGAATTACAGTAATTATCAAACAAAGACACCAATCATTCCTTACGTGGCAGTCGCTGTAGGAAGTGAAGGAACGCTGATGTACTGTGTGCACATTAGTTCCTGTGGGTGGGAGTGGGAGGGGAAAAGCAGAGGAAGACTGGTGAACAGTGTCGGGTGACAGGAAAAGGTAGAGGGGAGTAAAAGCAAGGGACAACTGGGGAGTTTGGACTAACACAGAAGAACAATGAGACGTAAGGAAATGCAGCCAGATAACCTACAATAATACACCCACCACCACCACATGCAGCTCCTGGGAGACTGACACACAGAGATCCTGCAAACCCAGGCCAGCCCATATTCTTTGGGAAAGACTCTTAAAGTAAAATGAAAACATTTTTAAAAGAGGAGAAAAGAAAAGTTCCAATTAGAAGAGGAGAAAGAAGAGGAGAGCACAATGATGGCAGTGCAAGGCGAAGCTGGCCTGCTAAACGGAGACTGAGTTATAAATAAAAGAGGAGTAAGTGTGAAGGGGAGAGTTCCAGGTGTCTTCCTCTGGTCTCCGGGGATTCAGGCTCAGGGTCCTCACCCTGGAAACCTCAGCAAAGGTGATGCCCAGCATTCTTGTTCATGTCCCCCATCTCTTTTGTGGACATCAGAGAGGAAAATGACGTGGTCCACATTCGTCCCCAAAAGGTTACCGTTCTCCGTCCAGCCCACGTGGCTATGTGGCAGCACAGGTCAGCTCAGAAGAGGGCTGCAGAATACCCTGTCCACTCTTCACCAGTATTCTCAAACAAAATGAAACAGAACTTGCGGATTTTAATGAATAAGCCGTTTTTCATATACTTTGGATGTCAGCCAAATTCAGTACACACTTGTGCATTGTGGATCCATGTCTGGCCACTAAAGCAAGAATCACACCCTAGAAATGAATACATGAAACACAAGGGTAATGTAGACCAGCTTTGACAACACTAAGATTTCTACTAGTGGGAAAGTCATGATTCCCTTCATGTCCTTTACCTTTTCGTCATACATTGTGCATATAATAAAGAAGATGAAGAAAATCTCAATATAGGAGGATTAAAAGTTGTGAATGTAAGGATATCTGTGTTTAGGATCTTAAGTTGCCTAAGCTTTTTCCATATGTGGAAGACCAAGGGGAGCTTGGTGGTGTTTAAGTGATGGAAAGCAACTGTGTCTCTGTATTTTGTTTTCTTGTGTAAAGCAAGAGCCACAAAACCTGCAAAAGCAGTTACCACGCTGCTTCAGGGAAGCTGCAGGAGAAGATGAGGGGAAACCAGCTCTGAGTGTGTTCTTTGTCAGTCTCAGGAGCAATGCCACAAGAAACAAGAGAAATTCTCACCTCTAAAATCCACACTATCCAATGCGAGTTACTGTGTGTCCCTAGAACACACAGCCACGAACCAAATGAACACGGTCCTGGGGGTCAGACCATCTATGCTCCTAATCTGCACAGTGTCAGTTTTTCATGTCTGTCCTAGAGCAACTTCATCCATATGTGATTATAATGATAGTAATCTCACTTTTGTGGCTAAATTAAATAATACATGTGTAGTACTTAATCTTCATTGCTAAAACCTGTTGTCTGTTTGACATAAATTATTTTCCACCACAAATTTTACAAAGGAAAGCCAGAGTCTGATTGATATTCCTTTTCTCCAGTAAGTAAATATCACCACACATTTGCTCATTTCTATTAACACGTGTGTGTATATGTATAATTAACAGTAAATTTTTTAAAGTATAAGCTTCCAAGTTTAGAACCTTATGTGGGGGCATGATGGTGCACATCTTTAATCCCAGCACTTGGAGGCAGAGGCAAGCAGATCTCTGTGAGTTCAAAGCCAGCCTGGACTCTAGGACAGCCAGGGATACACAAAGAAATCTTGCCTCAGGGAATTGATTACTTAATTAATTAATTAATCCTATGTGGATTTAAAGTAAGTCAAATGCTTAAATCCTCTTTGAATAAGGAACGTAAGTGAGATAGTGAGGAGCATCTTCCCTCATCATAGTCTTATTGGCATAGTAACCAAGTCAGGACACTCCATGGACATTGCTCACGATAAAGTAAGAAATGAAGATTCATAAGTGAGTTGCATTTGTCTCACCAAGATATCATTTCTAGTAAGTCATTCCCAAACAGGGTGCATGCTGCTCTGGGAAAGCAGAGTCCTTCTGGGTAGAAGCTTCATTTTGTAACTAACACTCCTGCTTCACCCATCAGTAAATGTGTGTGTTTGAGCTGGAGAAACGGTCAGTGGGTAAAGTGCTGGATGCACAAGCCTGTTTGAGTCCCACAACCCACACAGAAGCCTGTTCTGGGAGAGAGGAGGCAGAGACAGGAGGATTACAGGAGACTCTTAGGCCAACTAGCCTGGCATACATAACAAAGAACAAGAGAGAGCCTGTCTCAAACAAGGGAGAAGGCAGAAGCCAACCCCCAAGACTTCCCTCTGAAGTCCACATGTACGATATAAGTACACACACACACACACACACACACACACACACACACACACACACACTTCAACACACATACAAAGGGAAGGATGGAGTTTCATGTAGCCCAAGCTGTCCTCCAAATTATTAGGTAGCTGAAGTTGGCCTTGGACTTCTTACCCTCCTCTTTCTACCTCCCAATGTCAGAATTATAGGCATGTATCAACACACTTGGTTTGTTATTCTTTACTTAAATATATCTGAGAGTTTTCTTTAATTTCATACTCTCTGTGGTTATATACTCTTTGATACAGACATTTAGAATCCCACCCCAGTCTGCCCCCGCACTAACTATTGACAAATGAAAGCATACAACATCATCATTGGCTAAACTAGATTTAAAATGATTTTTTTATGGTAACAGTGCAAACACATGAGTGCTTTTTATTTAGTTAGTTTTAATATAAGCTCTCACTGTCTCTGCCTTTGCCAGTACAGGATGTGTGAGCTTTGTGAGAAAATAAGCAACTGGTAGAAAATTAACAGAGCGGACAAAGATAGGGGAAATGAGCTGGGCATCTCATGCAAAGCCTCTATTTTGGCTGATGTTCAACTCTATTTACACCCCCTTCCACCCTTATTCATCTGGGACTAAAATGTGCATTCTCTCGCTTCAAGAGCAAGGAACCCAAAGCAAACAGAGAGATTGAGTCGTGGCAAATGTCTTTTTCAAAGAAGATTATATATGCCACATACAAATCAGATTTGAAATGAGAAGGAAAGGTGAAGGGATGGATTAGGAACTGTGTTTTGAAACTGAGCAAAAGAAACAATGGATTAAATAATGTGGATGGTAGTAGCTACATAACAACATATAAACTCTGGCCAGGCTTATCTATATTGTATGCTCTTGGTACTATGAATTGAAGCTATACATACTTGAATGGGTGAGGGCTGGGAAATCTTAGAATAAAACATTTTACTTTTACTTTTGGGGTTGTTTTTGTGGTGCTGGAACCCAGGGCATTATCCATGCCAAGAAAGTGCTTGTCTTAGTTAGGGTTTCTGTTGCTGTGAAGAGACACCACAACCACAGCATCTCTTACAAAAGAAAACATTTAGTAGAAGTGACTCACTTACAGTTCAGAGGTTCAGTCCATTATCATCAAGGCAGGGAGCATGGTGGAGTACAGGCAGACATGGTGCTGGCTACATCTTGATCAAAAAGCAACAGGAAGTGGACTCAGACATTGAGCAAAACTTAAGCAAAGGAAACCTCAAAGCCCGCCCCCACAGTGACACACTTCCTCCAAGGCCATACCTACTCCAACAAAGCCATACCTCCTAATAGTGCCACTACTATGAGCTTACCGGGGGCCAATTACATTAAAACTACCACAGTGCTCCATCCTGAGCTACATCCCCAGTCCCAGATCATATTTTAAAGTTGTCATGTGCCTCAGGAAAATGTATTTAATTCTGATTAGAAACCATGAGAGAAAGACAAAATATTCTTTTTTTGTTCAACATAACATTTTTATTGATTCTCTGAGAATTTCACATCATGCCCTAAATCACATTTATTTCGCAGTCCTTCCATGTTAGCCTCCCCAACCCTGGTGGCCTCCTCTCCCCCACCCAAAAAAAGTAAAAATAAGAATAAGAATAAAAGAATAGAAAAAATTAAGTCCAATTTATGTTATTTTTATATACTCACTGGAGCATGGTCAAACTCTCAGCGGCCAGACCCTTAACTAGAACTGAGTCCTTCCCTTCCCATCAATTGTGGAGACCTACACTTCAGCAACCCAATCACACATTTTTTGTTGGTTGGTTGGCTGGTTTTTGGGGGGTTTGGGGTTTTTTTGTTTGTTTGTTTTGTTTTTAAACACAGAGTTTCTCTCTGTAGCCTTGGCCGTCCTGGAACTCACTGTGTAGACTAGGCTGACCTTGAATTCATAGATATCAACCTACCTCTGCCTCCTGAGTGCTGGTATTAAAGGCATGTGCCACCACTGCCTGGCCCATCACACTTTTTAAGAATTCTCCTCAGTGGCTCCCTGTCTAAGCTGTTACTTTTTGGGGGAGAGGAGCTATGAGGGGTAGGGATTGTCACAGAAGCCTTCCATGTCCCTCCCTCTCAACAGTGCATCTTTCGTCATCCATATCACAGCAAAAGTAGCCTCCTTGATCTTCACAGTCAGTGGAAGCAAGGATAATAGGCTTCCACATGGTTTTTGGTGGCAGCATAGACCACAAACAGGGCCCCTGGCTCCAGGGGGACCAAGGACCCAGACAAAGCCCTTGGAGGCAGTCCAGCCACAGACATCAACTGGCCTTGGGTAGCAACACAGGTCACTCACATCAATATGGCCCCCAGCTGCAGCATGGCCCTCAGACATCAACATGACCTCAGGCTACAACACAGACCACAGACATCCCTATGACCTTCAGCAGTAACACAGGTCACGGACATCAACATATATTCTAGCCACAGTAAGACCACAGACCCAGACATGGTCTCAGTGACAGCATGGATCTAAACATTATCATAACCTCAGGTGTTAGGGCAGGCCACCACATCAATATGCCCCACCGCTACCACCACAAAATGGCCCATGAGGACAAAGGACTCTAAAGAGCAGGATTGGCAAACCCCCACCCGTGTGCCAAATCTGGACTACTACCCGTTCTTTATAGCTCATGAAGCTGGGAGTAGTGTTTGTACTTTTTGGTAGCTAAAAAAAAAAAAAATGAAAAGAATTGTCTTTGTGACATGTGATATTATATGTATAAGTCCATAAATAAAGCATTATAGTAACACACTGTCTCAGTCATTTATTTCCATGGCTACTTGGAGACCTAAAGGTGTCATTGAGCAGCTGTGATAGTGGCCACAGGGGTCTCAGAGCCTAAAGCATTCCCTATCTACCACTCAGTCCTTGCTTATCCAATACTCAGTTGAATACTAAGTCCTGTAGGTCCTTATATTTTACCAGATTGGGAGCTTTATTCACGAATATCCTCTCATCAATGAAGAGTGTTTGCAAGAGGGACACATGAATTTGAACGAATGCATTTTCCCTTATAAGGAAAATTCAACACTAGAAAGTTTTTCAGAGTGATTTGTCTTAAATCTACCTAATAGAGAATTGGTTGAATACCTCACATATCATCATGTTCCCTCCTTACCAAAATGGCATCATTTCTTTTGATATCTCTCACAAGCAACCATGTTGTCAGACATACATTCCCCATACAATCTGTTCTCCAGCATAATTATCTCCCTACTTTTCAAATGCAACTTTTTCTTCCTTAAATGTGTTACATTTATGCTGTGGAATATTATTTTAATTATGTAAAGGTATATTGCATTTGTTTATGTTATATTTGTTTAACTAGGCAAAGTTGTGTTAGATTTGTTTTTGATGCATTTGTTTAATTATGTAAAGATGTGTTGCTGTTTTACCTTGCCTGCCTAAAGCACCTGATTGGTCTAATAAAAAGCTGAATGGCCAATAGCTAGGCAGTAGAGGGATAGGCAGGGCTGGCAGGTAGAGAAAATAAGTAGGAGGGCTCAAAAAGACAATGAGAGAAGGGAGAGAATGAAGGAGAAAAAGAGGAAGACACCCAGGGCCAGCCAGCCAGGCAGCCACCAGACAGACTGATGCAGGATGTCCTTCTGTACTCTGCAGATAGGTGTTGCTTTTATTGGTTGATGAATAAAGCTGCTTTTGGCCTATGGCAGGGCAGAATATAGCTAGATGGGAAAGTCAAACTGAATACAGGAAGAAAGAAGGGTGAAGTTGAGAGAGACACCATCCCACTACTCAAGGAACAACATGCCAGCAGACCGGCAATGCCAGGGCCATGTGGAAATACTTAGATTAGTGGAAATGGGTTAATTTAAATGTAAGAGCTAACTAGTAATAGCCTGAGCCACCAGCCAAACATTTATAATTAATATTAAGCCTCTGGATGATTCTTTTATAAGCAGCTGTGGGACCAGGCAAGATGCAGAAAAGCATCCAGTCACACAGACACACAGAGTAGGGCATATCGAATGAAAGGTAAAAAGCCCAAGGCAAAATGGAAATGAAGAAAAAAAAGGGTAATTTTCCATATAAGAGCTAGTCAGACAATCAAAAGCGAAGACAGAGCATTCATAACTAATATTAAGTCTCCATGTCATGATTTGGGAGCTGGTTGGTGGCCCAAAAGAAAGCCTGCTACATCCCAGGGTCTCACACAAACTAAACAATTACGCCACCACTGAACCCTACTCTCAGCCTTCACACAATTTTCTGAGACATAGCACACCAGTTCCAGGTGGATATGGATGACAAGATTTCATAAAAGCAGATGACAGCAGATCATTGAAACTCTTTACCTGCTCGTCCATGTCTAAATTTCTACATTCTCCTTCCAAAGTCTAAATGCCTTCACATTTAATATCCTGCCTCATTCTTTTCAAATCCGACTATATGCAATTAACAAAACCCTTTTGCCCCCTCCCCCACTGTCGTATTAAGGTTTTCCGTAATACCTAGCCTGGCTCATGCCTGGCTCCTTATACTCTGCTTTCTTTCCTATTGACTATGGCATTTCCCGTGGGTTCTGTTTCTCCTTCTCTAAATCATGAATAACAGTACACATTAAAGATAATTGTTGCTCCTGGCACCATTTATCTATCTCAGAACAAATACCCAGTTGTACTTGTTAAAATTCAGGCCCCAAATAGGAACTCTAGAAACAGTCTCAGAATTCTTTATTAAATTAAATGTTTGTAAAGACTCTCTTGGGGTAGAGACTATAATTTGGGGCAAGGAATACAGTCTGGTGATGCTTAAATCTCAAGTATTCAAATTACCAGATTTTAGAAGGATCGGGGTATATATGATGTTTATCATATATGTGGCATTTACTTGTTATTTGGATCCCACTGAGAGTGGATTTAATCTGTCAGGAGCTGTGCTCCTGAAAACAAGAAAAACTAATATCAGTGACATATGACACAGTGAGTGCCTAGTACCTAATGGATTTTTCTGAAGAGCAAACGTTTCTGTGATGTTTTGCTATTTAAAGATTTGGTTCGGATAGGAAGTGACCCCAGAAGCCTCCTGTGTTGAAGACATGGTCACAATATTATAGATCCAATAGAGATATGATTGAATCATGATGTTTCTGACCTGATCTATAGGTTAATCTCAGTGGATTCAGGAGTTAATGGTATTATTGGGACTCTTCGGGAACTTTTAGAATTGGAGCCCATTTAGAGGAAAAGGATTGGGGGGGGGGTCCCCTGGAAGGATGCACCCTGCCTTGTCCCGTTCTTGTCTATGTGCTTCTTGAATGGCAGTTGGAGAGCTCTGCCCCGCCACACTCTCATATCCACCTAGAAAAGAAACCTCTGTCAGTTAGGCACTGTAAGCCTTCCTCCTCTAAACTGTCGTAAGGATTTGTTTCAACAGCAACAATGGAAACTAACACCCTGGCATTCCAATGTCCTAAAGCTTGTGTTCCATTTCCACACCTTACCTATCGGGGACACCTAGCCCGGTGCTCTCAGAAGGTGCACACGCCAGACCTTTGTCCAAGTCCTAACAGGCTGTTTCATTAGCTATGATTTTAGATGACCAGCTAAGGAGTAGACTTAAATTTTACATTATCTAAGCCAGAGACGATCTATTTGGCCTCCTGAAAAAGGGCTGAGACATGGCTACCAACTGTCCCCAAGCAACCGGTGCTGTCCCAAGAAGGCACAGGAATATATAAATGTAGACATATTCACACATTTGTGCCGCTAATGCGAATCAGGATGTAATATGAAGTGGAGGGCACAGGATGCAATCCACCAAAGGAATCACAAAGCAACCGTGTCACCTCATGACAGCATTCATAAGCGGGCATCTGAAAAGTAAATAGGAGGACCTAGCCATGACTCCACTCACACCACGCCACTCCTGGAGAAGAATCCACCCACCCACAGCTTTGGAAAGCTGTTCTCCGTAGCTAGGCTTACGACTACTGTCCATCGGTCCAGGCATAGAAAGCTGACTCGGGCTGACGGTTCATCTTCATTCAAGCAGGAGGAAATAAGTCATTGGACCTGGTGGCCACTTGTTTTGAAATGTTTGTTTGGGTTTTTAGTTTGTTTTTGCTTTTGTTCGGCTGCTTGGTTTGGGCTTCTCTGGATCTAAATTTCCTTATTTTGAAGGAATGTTCTGCCCTATGAGACCCAGTGAGAAGCATACCCTCGGTCTTAGTAAGAAATTTATTGTAATGAAACACCATGCTGAAAAGCAACTTGGGAGGAAAAGATTTATTACCTCTTAACAGCTCTCAGGTCACACTCCATCACTGAAGGAAGTCAGGGCAGGAACTGTAGACAGGAACCTAAAGACAGAAACTAAAGCAGAAGCCATCAAACACTGCTTACTGGCTGCTTTTTTTTTTTTTTTAAGTACCATTCAGGTCCACTTGTGCACTGAGTTCTTGCGCTACCCAAGGTGAGCTGGGCCCTCCTCTATCAATTACCAATCAAGAAACTGTTCCACATACTTGCCTACAGGTGATCTAATGTAGGCATTTTCTCAATTGAAGTTCCTCTTCCTAGATAACTCTAGCAAGTTGGGAAAAGGAGAACAACTATGACCATGGCAGCAACAACAACAAAACCAGCCAGGACACCTTCTTTACATAGGTAGAGCCCACAAGATGACTCAGACAGTAAGAACGTTGGCCATCATGCCTGACAACCTAAGGTCAGACATCAGAAACCACATAGTGGAAGAAGTTGCTGGCCTACACACACTCACACATGTGAGCCACATGCATGCACACACTATGGTACATGTGTACTCCCCACCCCCATCCCAGGTAAATAAATTCAAATCTAATAAATCAGCCATTGTAGTTTCTATCTGTCACAGCTAAGATGTGAGACTGACAGAGCCCAGCTCAGTTGGCTGCCGGCACATTTGATAAAGGAAATTTGAGAGTAAAGCTGTCATTTGAAAATTACTTCAGTGGCTGCCATCAGTACCAAAAGGCTGTCTACAGGTGCACCAGGAAGAGCATTCACCACATATGATGAATGTCTGGAAAGAAAACAATTAAGAGTCTGTCTATACCCTGAGTTAACACTTCAAGTTCCAGCCTCCTATGATGAGGCCATACTTCATTTCCTAAGACTTCCTCGTGATTCTACAAAATTGACCACACATATGTTAAATTTTAATTCATTTTAGAAATAGTTTCATCCCTTGCAAATAAATGTTTCCTGATCAAGCCAGCCAAGTACCTGGAAAGCCATGATTATCCAGGAACATGCAAAGCAACATGACTGTAAAACAGAAGCATGTGAGGGGAAAACCACTGACAGCAAATATCTCTACTTATTTAAGAGCGGCTATAGGATGCTACAAACATTAGGAGTAGATGCTGTGGGATTGAATGTCATTAATTAGTAAAGTATTATACTACTTGGTACATATGAAAATCACTAAGCCACGCCTACACACTGGCAAATATGGCTATTACTATTGCTTTTCCCTCCCACTGTAGCTTTTTTTTCCTTTTATATTATTTTACAATACCATTCGGTTCTACATATCAGCCATGGATTCCCTTGTTTTCCCCACTCCTGGCCCCCTCCCCTTACCCCCAGCACATCCCTATTCCCACCTCCTCCAGGGCAAAGCCTCCCCAGAGGACTGAGATCAACCTGGTAGGCTCAGTCCAGGCAGGTCCACTGTGGCTTTTGATACCAAATGTGTGTAGGTTTTCCTCACACTAACCAGCTGTTCAAACCTCTTCATACATATTGGGTGTCTACTGTTCAATTCACTTCTGACACCAGCCACTTGGAATTAGCACAGACCCACAGTTAATGGCTTTGTCTCACAAGACTACCCTTACTTTAGATGATGAAATCAGATCTCAACCACTCATAACTTTTTTGATCACTTGTCTAAAACTCAGAAGTTTCCTTGGCCTCCTCAAGTTTGAAGATTTGTTACAAAAGCTGGAAAAAGTCATAGAAAACCTTTTATAAAGTTACTAGGGAGTTTTGTTGTGTTGTGTTTTTTTTAATTAAAATGCATACAACTTGGGAAGAACCAAATGGAAGATGCAAATTGGGCCAGGGGTAGGAAAATGACATTCAGCCCTTCTAGAGCCTCTGTGGACACACCATCCACCAAAACTTCATTTTTTTTTTTACCAACCCAGAAAGCTGAAGTACATTGGAAAAGCAGCTATGTTCACCACCATACATCACCCATTAACTCCCCTAAATCCCATTGTTTGGGGGCTTTAGAAGGCTTTGGGGCTTCTGTGTGGTTGATTAAATCACTGGTGTCTAATTTAGCCTCTAGCTTTCATCCCTTCTTGAGATTGTCATTGGGACTGAGAGTTACCTCAGTAGCATAAAGTAAGGGCTGATTATGATTAACACAAGAGGCTTCTTGTTATTTATTTGCATCACTATTTACCATAAGAGAGAAAATATGAGGTACAACGAAACCCACTATAAGAGTTTTTATTAGGGGAGGGTAAGGAGGGACTGTGCAAGATGTCTACTAGAAATGAATAGTGTGGAAGAACAGGGCAGGGAGACAGATGGAATCTGCTTTTATAGATCCCCCCACCCCCAGCAATGCACATATGGGCTTAAATAGCTACACCACACATGCACACAGATTACATGATCATATAGCACACAGATTACATAGGACGCAAGGCCCTAGGATAACTAAGCATTCTGCATGACTGATGAACAGCACATGCGGTCATGTAGCTAAGGGTGGGGGACAGTTTGCTGGGAATTATAACACTCCATCATCAAGAAATTACAAAGGTTTTAAGAGCTTTGTACCAGAAACCATGGCAAATACCAACATATACCTCTTATTACATCACAAGGCTACAATATAGAGAAAGATTAAGCTACGATGTCAACTGTTAGTTGAGGGCCTAGAAAGCTTCCTTTAAAAAAAAACTATAATGACATATAAGAAGCACTTATTAATACAGTGTACAGATTACAGAGAGGGTGGAGGTGTGGCCTGTTGAGATTCAGACCCATGGGTGAAGAGGGTGTACGGACAGGTGGAGCCCGTTTCTGGCTTCTGACCCTCCTTTCACCTATCATAAAGACAATATAATTCCTTACAACCATAAATGAGAATTCTGAGCAAATCACCTTCTAAACTGATCAGAATCTAACTAAGGACCTTACTCCTATTGTCCGTGAACTTAGAAAGTGGGTGCTCAAGTCTATCTTCTCCGGGCATAGTCTCCAAAACCTGAGCCAGCCAGTCCGTCTTCCCGGGCCCTATTCTCTATCTTTCATCATTTTCATTTGCCACACTAACAACTGAACAGCTGAAGATGGGAAAGAAGTTAGACCCTTTAGGGAAGCAGCTCCATCCCGCATTTGTTCTTAGACATAATACTGCCTCTTACTAGACAAAGATAAGCAAAGATAGTTTCCAAGACCAAGGAGACCACACAGTTCAATAAGACTGGCTGGTTTTCTGTTTGGTTGGCTTTTGTTTTGCTTTGTTTTACCAATTAAAAGAAAGAAAAAGAAAATCTATAAACTATTTACCATAAGAAAATTCCAGAAATTAAAGAGGAGCTGTTGAAACTGGGAAAATCTCATAATTTCTCTACATAATTAACATAAAAATAACTATTGACTGCCTTGTTTTGTCATGAGAATTGCCTGAGTAAACACGAGAGTGATTTGGAAACTTCACGGTGCTGAGTAGTGCCAAGGTGTAATCACCACGGGGACAAGATGGATGCTCCAGAGCATTGTTATAGCTATTGCAAAGTTAGCACAGTATCCCAGTCTTGAACTTGGGCTTTGTAGGTCAACATGAAATGAATCAGCTTATGCAACACACTGAATACTATCCTCCTCAGAATCTATTTCCTAAGCATTGGCTATTTTGTGACTTCGGTTGTCATCAGGAACAGGCTCAGTAGTATGTCCTTGCTTTTATTCTTCTCATTATTTTCTGCAAAGGGAAGGATCGCTGGCCTTACTGAAATGTGTAGCTTGTGTTTAATATTTTTCATTTGTTATTCTTTTTTTGAGATAAGGTCTCATTATATAGGCCAGTTTGCCCTTGAATTCACAATAATGTGCCTCCATGCTAAGTCTTATAATTGGAACTTAAGTGCTGAGGAATTATTGATCTCCTAATGCCTGTGGTTACAGTTACCAGCATTTTATATCCAAGGAATTCCTCCCATTCTACCCACCCAAGCCTGCCAGCGCAAAGACCCACATTCAACATAGCTCCATCACAGTTGCTTATGACCCCTTCTCAGTGTATCAGTGCTTCTTAAAATTCCAAGGCTATTTATTTTTATTCAAAATAAAAGAATATTTTCTTTGAAAATTTTCATGGCAGCCCAAAGCATAACAAAACCCAACAGGGGAATTGCTGCCTGGTAGTTAAGTAGTGTGGAAGAAAGTCAAAAAGCCTTCTCATGGCACCTTAGAGTGTCTGAAGACACCACCGATGTCTAGTGGTTGACAAATTGCTCACTTCACTGTAGCCACAAAACTAACCTACATCACCACCTGCTGCAGTAAAGGTCACTTCCTGGATGTCTTGGGAACCAGCCATTGAGATGAGCTCGAGTTAGTTCCACTTCTCAGCAATACCAACATTCAGCTGTCACCTTCTTTTCACATTAGCATGCTGTGATTATTCCCAGCAGTGGAGCTGGGCCTCCATGGTAACGCTCTTCAGGGAGCTGGGGAAGCTCTTTAATTATTAAAATGAATAATTCTTACCAACACATTTAATTGGGAAATATTACATGTTAAAGGGGCACTAATGGAACAGCTCTGAGAACCGAACAGTGTGATAGAGTATGCTTTTTGATGTGAATTTTAGCAGTGTATCCTCATCTCGTCAGGTGATGCATTATTTAGTTGCTTTAAAAAAAAAACTATCATTTCATTCCTAAGTGGAGATGGAATTATTGAACTCACAGAAACAACACTTTGAATTACCCCCATTTGAACCATTATAAACCCACAAAAACAAAATACGGTAGATCCGTATTGTCTCTGATTGCTAGAAAGTCAACCCAAAAGACACCAAGCATTACATCAGCCAGTTAACACAGAAATGTGCTTAGTTACACTGGGGGTAACTACAGTAATTCTTTTATTGGAGGACAAAAAAAAATGGATATTGAAAGCATTTGAATAACTTCACATATGGAATCCTTAAGCATATTTACCCTATTGACACACTACAATGTAGATGTGTGTCCATGTACACTGTGTATTATTATAAATAAGACCCATGTTCCATGGGTAAGCAGAAGAGCTCAATCTTAGTCTTAACTCATCACACACACAAATAAAGATAATTTATTATTTCTGACATCATTCTTGCAAATTCTCCATAAACGAAGCTTCTAACACTGAAGAAGAAAAAAGATAAGGCCAGCAATCCCATTCAATCCTTTCATTTTGATATTGAAAAGCAATTTCTGTGGGGGGGGGAGATCTCAGAAGCATAGGGGATAATTACAGTAGAAAACTGAAAAATGGAAGGCAATGTGTCCGTTCTTCAGCAAGAGGTCATTCAGTTATCAGAAATTTCACATTCAACATGTAAGCAAGTATCTTGGAAGTGGAATGTTGCTGGTACTACCTCTAAAGAGCCACAAGACTGATTTTTTTGAAAGACTAAAGAAAGATAGCTTTTGTAAACTAATTGAGATTGCACCAGTGTTGAATGGTGATTGACAGACATGCTGACCACAGAAAACCTGATCCATACGCCCTCCACAGATTTTCAAGGGACATTACACTCCTTGTCAGCAGTAAAAAGATCCCAAGGAAGAACTAAGAGATCCAGAGACTCATTAGTTTAACCTTGAACTTGCCTGGTCCCTCTGCCCCTCAGTGCATCCTTGGGATTAGCATAGTCTGCTTCCTAGGATTCTAGCTCCCAGCCTTCTTACTATCCCATACCAGTTTGCCCCCATTGAATTTACGGTTCGTGATGTGAAAGCATGTCTCAGCATACTCTCCAAATGATGCAAATATCAAATTAAGCTGCTGCTGTCTCCAAATTCCCTAGCCAGCTTTCCAGAGTCTCCAGCCTTCTAAATCATCCTCTTGTTTCACTGGCTCTGTTAGGCTGCCTGGTCCCCTAATACTGGAGGAAAATCAAAGAGATACTTGACTAGAAAGAAGTAATTACTATCAGTGACATTTCCATTAGGAAGTTTCCTACTGAGCCCCCATCTTAATACCACACACTCACATTAATGTCCCTGCCCAACTCCACTCCTGACACTAATATTTCTTAATGCTAATTCTAATGATTTGGAATGAAGGACTGCTCATTGTCGGACTGTAAAACTAGCCATTCAAGGGCACTCACCTGATACATATTCCTACCCACCTGAAATTCCATGTGTCTGAACTACTCTGTTGGCTTTGTCATAATTCTGTTTGCATCTCGTGACTATAGTGTGAGCAGTGTATAGAGTTCAATAACACATGTCATTCAGAGTATCTAGAAGACAGACAACTGCTTTCCAAGCTTGCTTTAACAGCCAAACTTCTCACAAACTAGATTTTTAAATAAATGAGTATAAAAAACAGTATTTATCAATATAAATTTATTAGGATAACAAATTTGTAAGTTCATTTATGTAAGAATTGTGTGTGTGTGTGTGTGTGTGTGTGTGTGTGTGTGTGTGTGTGTGTGTGTGGTTTTTTGAGACAGAGTTTCTCTGTGTAACAGCCTTGACTGTTCTGGAATTTTCTCTGTAAATCAAGCCAGCCTCAAATTCATAGAGATTTACCTGTCTCCGCCTCCAGAGTGCTGAAATTAAAGGTGACCACCACTGTTTTGGATATTAGTTTAACTTTGTAAAGATATGTTACATTTATTTATGTTGTGGAATATTAGTTTACCTTTGTAAAGATGTGTTGCATTTATGTTGTGGAATATTAGATTAACTATGTAAAGATGTGTTGTATTTGTTTACCTTGCCTGCCTAAGCCACCTGATTGGGCTAATAAAAAGCTAAATGGCCAATAGCTAGGCAGGAGGTATAGGTGGGACTTCTGGGCAGGGAGAGTAAGTAGGAGGAGGAATTTAGGCTCGAGAAAGGAAGAAAAAGAGACGCCAGGGGCCAGATAGACAGACAGACAGACAGACATGGAGGAAACAGGAAAGTAGGACATACAGAATAAAAGAAAGGTCCTCAGGCAAAATGTAGATAAATAGAAACAAGTTCAATTAAGTTAAAAGCACAAGTGAGACAAGCCTAAGCTAAGGCTAAGCATTCATAATTAATAATAAGTGTATGAGTCTTTATTTGGGAGCTGGTTGGTGGCCCAAAGAAAATTCTAACTATATGCCACCATGCCTGAATGTAAGAATTTTAGCACTTTTATTTCCACAAGAAGAAAAATTGTAGAAATTGGGGACTTAAATAGAATTTTATAGTAACTTCAATGATTATTTTCATAAATTTCATTTACATAGATAAACTGTTTCTCATGAGTTATCCATGGTTCTTCAGTTAGAAAGACATGGCAATTTAAAAAGGCATAAGTAATGACAACACCAGTTGATGTCACAAGTGGATAGAGGAGTTTCATGGGGTTCCGTCCCTAGTGAAGAACTACAGGCAATTAATAACTTCTGGAAGAGGGAGACAGTCTTCCCCGGGAGGAGCCCCCTAATTTGTTATTCAATATGAAATGGTCATCCCTAAAAACATATACATATCCAGCAACACTAAATGGGCTCAGCAGGGTGTGTGTGTGTGTGTGTGTGTGTGTGTGTGTGTGTGTGTGTGTACTTTTGTATATAGTTTTTCTTATGTTAGTTATAACCTTTTTCCTTTTTTTTTTTTTTTTTTTTTTTTTTTTTTTTTTGGTTTTTCGAGACAGGGTTTCTCTGTGTAGCTTTGCACCTTTCCTGGAACTCACTTGGTAGCCCAGGCTGGCCTCAAACTCACTGAGATCCGCCTGGCTCTGCCTCCCGAGTGCTGGGATTAAAGGCGTGCACCACCACCGCCTGGCTACCTTTTTCCTTTTTATTAAAATAGAAAAGGGGAAATATGGTGATATTTTATTTGTACTAAAATGTGATTTGTATGTTAATAAATAAAGTTGTCCGGGGGTCAGAGCTAATAGCAAGCCATCGCAGAAGCTGGACGGTGGTGGTGCACGCCTTTAATCCCAGCACTTGGTAGGCAGAGCTAGGTAGATCTCTGTGTGTGTGTTCAAGGATATAGCCAGCATTGGAGACACACACCTTTAATCTCAGTACCAACCATAGAAGACCTGGAGGTCTGTACAGACAGGCAGTGATGAGGCGGTCATGTGGTTGGGTTTACAACCAATGAGAAGGCAGAACAGAAAGTCTTTATAAAGACAAACACACAGGAAGTAGCTTTCTTTTGGAGAGGTAGGACCACCGCGAGAGGAAGGGTAAGGTTTTTAGCTCTTAGCTATTGCTCTGACCTCTTGGCTTTCTTCTTTGCATTGGTTCTGTGTTTCTTATTGAATAAGACGGTTACTTCTACAATGGAGTTCTTGGCTTGCAATAATGTCAATGACTCAGTCATAAAAACAACTAATTTTTCAAAATGTTCTAATTGTCTTTGATAAATACTAAATAAACAAAAGGTCTGTACTATTGTTAAGTGCTGTTCCAAATAACAAGACATCTAGCTTAGTATGATAGTGCCAACCTAAGTGCTCCAATTTTTTTCAACAAATATCATTGAAAGTAGGAAAAGTCAAAAGCATAATCCATTCCTAAAACTGAACTCTGCCATAACACTAGTCCAAATCTGTGGAATGTGTGTTATTGGCATAGTTAATACAATAGATTAGAAATCACTTTGGAAGACAGAAACAGAGACACTCTTAGAGGAGAGGAAGGTGGGGGCAAACACTTTGACCTGCCTTCTAGCATGGCACTAAGAGGAACATATTGTCATGTCAGTGGAAAGAGGATGGCATAGGCTGTCCACATTTCCTCTGAGTAGAATGAAGCATGAAAGAGACACTATGAGATCTGTGGTGGTATTGTGTCCCCGCAGAATAATGTGCACCCTAATAAACTTATCTGGGGTCAGAGAACACAACAGCCACGAGATATAGAGGTCAGAAAATGGTGGAACACACACCTTTAATCCTAGCATTCTGAAGGTAGAGATCCGTCTGGATCTCTGTGAGTTCAAAGCCACACTGGAAACACCCAGGCATGGTGACACATGCCTTTAATCCCAGGAAGTGATGGCAGGAAGCAGAAAGGTATATAAGGTGTAAGGACCAGGAACTAGAGCCTGGTTAAGCTTTTAGACTTGTAGCAGCATATCAGCTGAGATCCATTTGGATGAGGACTCAGAGGCTTCCAGTCTGAGGAAACAGGATCAGCTGAGGAATTGGCAAGGTGAGGAGGCTGTGATTTGCTCTGCTTCTCTGATATTTCAGCATTCACCTCAATACCTGGCTCCAGGTTTGTTTTTATTAATAAGAACTTTTAAGATTCGTGCTACTGAGATCTTTTTCTTGATTGGATTTATTTCTTCTCCTTGTACTTGTCAGGATGATGAAGTTTCTCTGAACATTTCTGTAGGTTACTTTTCAGAATTCTGCCCTGCCTCTGAGTTGACCAGTGTGACTGCCTCTTCCTTCTTTCTAGACTTTGTGTGGGCTCATTATTTTTGATGGTTAACCTTCACTGTCAACTTGACTGGATTGAGAACCAGCAGGTGAATATACCTCTGGCTATGTCTGTGAGGATGTTTTCAGAAAGGTTTTACTGAGGATGGAAGATCCATCCCCAGCATGGAAAACACCATCCCTTGGGCTGAGGTTACAGACTGAATAGAAATAAGGAAGCCAGCAGAGCACTGGTGTCCACCCCTGCTTCCTGACACAAACCAAAATGCAGCCAGTCACCTCCAGCTGCCGCCACCATTCTTTCTCTGCCATCATGTACTGTATCTTCAAAATGTCAATCGAAATAACCTTCTTCCCTTGAGTTGCTTTCCTCACATGTTTTGTCACTGCCATGAAAAAAGTAGCTCATAGATTATCTTTACTCCATCCAGAGACATCATGCCTAGACTCAGTGCTTATCAGTGGGTGGTGACTGTCCTAGTTACGGTTACTATTGCTTTGATGAAACACTATGACCAAAGTAACTTGGGGAGGAAAGGATTTATTCAGTTTATGTTTCCACATCATTAAAGGAAATCAGGAAAGGAACTCATACAGGGCATGAACCTGGAGGCAGGAGCTGATGCAGAAGCCATGGAGGAATGCTTCTTACTTGTTTGCTCCTCATCACTTGCTCAGCCTACTTTCTTATAGAACTCAGGACCACCAGCCCAGGGATGGCATCACCCATGATGGGCTGGGTCCTCCCCCATCAATCACTAATTAAGAAAATGCCCTACAGGCTTGTCTACAGCCTGATCGTATAGAGGCATTTTCTTAACTAAGGTTCCCTCCTCTCAGATGATTTTAGTTTGTGTCAAGTTTGACATTAAACTAGCAAGCAGAGTGACCATAAGCATTGTTTCTGTCCATTCATGACCTGCCCAGGAAAGATCATGAATTCACCAGAGCAAGTTTAGGGGAGCAATATTTTGACACTAATTGCTTTGGTTTGTACATATATACATATGTATCATATATGCTTAAAGTATTCACTATGTTGTGATACATGTATATATACAGCAAAATTATGAAGAAAAATCTATACCCATTTACTATCAATTACCATTTCCTCTCCCACCACCATGTGTATATATACACAGGTATGTGTGTGTATTCATGCACATGTATGTATGTATGTACACATGCATATGCATGTTTTCTGAGAGCCCCTATAGTTTCTTACCTTAGCAATCTTTGGTATGCTCTGCAGTATTATTATTACATAGTCATTATACTGTCCATCACATGACTCTGGACTTCTGTCTCTCCATGCACAGGCTGCAGGTAAGCACTCTGGCCCAATGTTATGGGAAAAGAAAACCACATGAGATTAACAGAGCATAGTTATTTCTTGGCTCCTTCCTCATAGATTTCTGGAAGCTGAGCCAGAGGGCTACATCAGGAAAAGTGTTTCTGAAACTCAAAAACTGTGTTTTAAGTACATAAAAGTAAAATCCATGCTATGAAAAACAGACAGCTTAAAAGGCGTTGCCAATCCTGAGACTCAATTACAAGAGCAAAGTGAATTAGAAAATCAGAGGCCACTAGATGTCCCCAACTATGCCTGCCTCTCCTGGAATGAGTCCTGGGAGAAGAGAAGTAAATTTCTACCTAAAATGGGACTTTAAAAGCAGAGAAGGCTAGCCAGGTGGTGGTGCATGTCTCTAATCCCAGCACTCGAGAGGCAGAGCCAGGCGGATCTCTGTGAGTTCGAGGCCAGTCTGGTCTACACAGTGAGTTCCAGGACAGGCATCAAAGCTACACAGAGAAACTCTATCTCAAAAAAACAAACAAACAACAACAACAAAAAAAACAAACCAAAAAAAAAAAAAAAAAACACAGAGGAGGCTGGTGTATCAGTGCACACTTGTACTCCCAGCACTCAGGAAGAAGAGGCAGGAAGATCTCTGAGAGTGCCAGGACTACATAGAAGACCCAGTCTTAATTTTAAAAAAAAAAAAAATGCAGTGGCTATGGCTGTACCCTAACGTGTATGCACAGGCACACAGTGCTGTGCAGAAGGTTCTGGGTAGGCTGACTCCTTACACACAGTAACAAGTCAGAGCTCCCAAGCACCAGAAACAGAGACAGGCAGAAGAAGCTCACTGGGCACAGATGGGACGCAGCAAAGTCAATGCAGGGCGAGTTAGAGCTCCTTCCTGTCAAGGGTGTAGGGACCCAAGGCAGGGACCAGACACCGCCCTGTGGTACCCACCATACTATTTAAGGTCCCAGTTCTGGGGAAAGAAAAAAGGAAAGAAACTCTCCCTTTGGAATGGGGATGAGGGTGACAGAAGAGTTAGCCTGTCTGTTTAAAGCTGAAGTGACTGAGATCAGTTTAAAATGGGCTGTGATAAAACTTTCTGCCATCACACACTTATAATGAGGACTAATGAAGATCACATTTATCACTTTCACACCCCGCTGATGATTCAGTCCCGCTCATTAGTTTATAAGTAGGCTCACTGGCTTCCTATAGTCATTTGCCTGATTCTTTGCTATACCAACCACAGAATATATTAAAACAATGCCTCCTGGCACACATCACTAGCACAGGGCTTTACATAACTCCCACCCCCACCTCACCTGGTAGCAGATGCCTGAAATCCCAGAAATTAGGAGGATGAGGCAGAGATCCCAAAATCAAGGCACCCTGGGCCCCATAGCCAGACCCTGTTTCCTTCCTCCCCACCGAAAGGAAATCTCTGAATGGGCCTGCATCTTCCAAGATACAATGCACCTCCGTAGTTCCTAAACTAGGAAGAAAGCCACAACACAAGGAAGCACTGTGCCCTAGCAAAATCAAGCTACTTCTAGCCCAGGGAGCATGAGTGTTTGCAAAGTAGAAAATGACCCCAGCCAGGCCAGACGCTCCTGCAATAAACAACCTGCCCAGTTGTGTAGTGACGCTGAGTTGGAGAATAAAAGTCACAATCAGCTATTTTTCTTAATAAGAATAGTGGGAAGATGTTAATTTTTCTGGTTAGCCCAGCACTAGAAGCAAGGAAGAATGGAGGCAGAGGCAGGAGGATTGCAGTAACTTCACAGCCAGCCTGCGCTACAGTATTAAGAGAGAGAGAAGAGAGATGGGAAGGAGAGAGAGTGGAGCAGAGTGAGAAGGGAAGGGAGTGGGAAAGAGTTTGGATTCTTTTTCCAATGTCCGTCCCCTTTACTTATGAAGCAACATGGAAGTAAGAAAATTGCCTAAATTGGTTTCTACTTAATTCAGATAATCTATTAATTATCTGCATCTTTATGTCAATGTCCTCTTCTGGTTAGATTCCAGGATAAACCATTCTCCAGAAATGTAGATGCCTAAGCACAGAACCTCTCTACAGCTTCATCCCCAGTTTATCCTTAACTTCTCTCCATGGAGCTTCTAGCTCCCCACATTAAGTCATCAGAAGCAGATGTGCTAAAGCTATATATACACCAAGCCTTAAAACTGCTTTTAGTGTTTCCTGGAGATTTATCTCACATGTAGAATAGCCCCAGGTGGCCATCCCTAAAAAATAAATTCTAGAAATTGTCTAAGCCTCAGATTCCTCATATCAAAATTGTGCTTATAATACTCACTTTGTAGAACTCTGGGAGGGGTTGGTTGGGAGTGGGGGAACACCCAGCACAATTCTAGCCACAGTAAATGGCTGGGTTTTAATGTTGTAAGCATTGAGGTCATATTGTCAGTAAGAATGTAAATTTCCCTGATACATACCACACCCCTAAAAAAGTATCAAAAGAAGAGAATGACCAGCAGAGAAAAGGACAAAGAGAAGGAAGAAGGAAGGAAAGGAGGGAAGGAGAGGGGGTGATCTTCCCACTTCAAAAAATCCAGATTAATGATGGTTCTTCCCACTTCAAATTACATAATTAATAAAAATCCCTTACAAGTGTACCCAGCCTCTTGGGCTTTGGGTAATCACAGATGTAGTCAGGCCAACAACCAAGAATAGTAGTCATTACAACTTGTAGCCCTGTTGGAATATGGTGAAACCTTTAAGAGATGGAGAGTACCTGGGTTTGGTTCCTAGCACCTACATGGCAGCTTACAACTGGTTATAACCTGGAGAAACCTTTAAGAGATGGGGTCTGTTGGGAAAAGGTTGGGTCACTGGGGACATGCTCTTGAAGAGGATATTTGGAATCTGGTCCCTTCCTCTCTTTCTTCTTTATTTTTTTTAGAGATATGTTTATTTACTTATTGTTTTTATGTATGTATGTGTGCCTACATGACTCATGGTACAGCACATGCATGGAAGATCCCTTGGATGCCAGAAAAGGCCATAAGGTCCCCTAGAATCAGAGTTATAGCCAGTTGTAAGATGCCGTGTGGGTGCTGGGAACCAAACCCAGGTACTCTGCAAGAACAGTGGGTGCTCTTACCCACTTTCCCCGTTTCATGGCTCCCTTGTGTTGCTGGAGAGTTTTCTCTCTGGGTCCTGCCTAGCCCTGGCAGTCCCTTAGCCCACTTCTAAAATAAACATACAGACTTACATTATTTAAATTGCTTGGCCATTAGCTCAGGCCTATCATTGTCTAGCTCTTACTCTTATATTCAGCCCATTTCTATTAATCTACACTTTGCCACATGGCTCGTGGCTTACTGGTACCTTACATCTTCCTTGTCCTGGAGGTGGCTCCAGGCAATCTCTCCCTTCCCTTCCTGTTCCCTCAATTCTCCTCTCTGTTAGTCCCGCCTGTACTTCCTGTCTGGCTACTGGCCAATCAGTGTTTTATTTATTAACACATTTGCCATACAGAACATCCCACAGCACCCTTGTCATTATGGGGGGACAGCTTCCTCCACCATACATGCCCACCATGATGTTCTACCTCACCACAGACCCAAAGGCAACAGGACCTATAAACTATGGACAGAAACATGCAGAACTCTGAACCAAATTAAGCATTTTATCCTTGAAAACTGACCATCTCAGGTGTTTTATCACAGTGACAGAAAGCTGGTCAATCCCTTAGTGCAAACAGCAGAAAGGAGTCCTTCAAATACCCATCCTGGTTATTTTATGCCTACCAATGCCTATGTGTAACTCAGGGAAAATTTGTTTCAAAAAAAAAAAAAAGGATCGAAATTTATTATAGATCAATAGCCCAGAGCCATTTGGCAATAGAATAAAACCCTCCAGCTAAACATTTTAAGTCCACTCTATATCAGCCCTTGCCCATGCAAGTTTCATTGGCAGTCCTGATGGTACACCTATCATGTCCCTGTCTCTCTACTCCTCAGTTAGGCACAGTACCACGGAGCTGAAACTCTAGGGAAATTCAGACTCCAAATATTCAGGAGTAGAGCATATGGCTTTCCAGAAGCAGGGCAGCAGTGACATGTGTCTTTACAAACGTCCCTGATGCAATGTGCTCCAGCTGCTTAGGAACAGTGTGTCTGTTTTGGCTTTCACCCTCCTCTGTTCACAAATTAGCTTTTCAGCTGGGCTTAAGTATGGAAAACAGACAGCTTTTGAAGAGGAAGAGCCTTGCCAGGCAGAACTGAAGAGCATATTCAGATGCTAGGCTAAAAAGTCATATTATTTAGCCATTTTGTTGATTAAGAAAACAGTTGTGACTTTGTCCAGTCACAGAAATATCTATCCATCCATACTGAAGCACTGAGCTTTGTATGTACAACTGTTGGGAAGAAATGTGGCCTTCTTGCTCCAGAGGGACCCCCAATTACACAAATTATTGGGTTCACACCTCCATACCACAGTACCAATCACTATCACCCTCCATTATCTCTTACAAGACCTATTTCAGACCTCTACATTCAGGGCTGTAGCAATGGCCCAACAAGAGACTCATTGCTTTGTAACAATTCCCCTTGCCCCTCTCCCTTGCCTTTCCCTATCATGGATGGTTGATGAAGGCAGAGACCACTGTGACCTCATACCTATTGTGGAACTTCACACATAACAGGCATTCAATGTTGGTGTGTGTACGGAACAGAGGAGTAATTGCCTTTCTGGTCACACTGGTCTCTTGTCTCCATTTGCACACAGCTCCCCGACCCCTGCCATGGACTTCCAACTTCACACTTTACTATGCCCAGATAGTTTTTTGAGTGACTGAAAACAGTATGGTTTGGGGTTCCTTACAACACAATTTTTCTCAAAATCTATGTTTGCTTCATTCATGTGTGTGATGGTTAATCTGTCAGTTCTACTGGACTGAAATTATTAACCACATCTATGTGCTTGTGAGGAAATCTCCAGAGAGGAATAACTAAAGGTAGGGAATCCATTACCATCCCATGGGCTCTGGGTGCCAGGTGGAGCAAAGAAGAAGAGTGGGAAAGGCTGGAGGGCAGGCATTCTCTATCTCTGCTTCCTGGTTTCCATGCTGTGAGCTGCTTTGCTCTACCACACCCTGGCCATGATGGACTGGGACCTCCGAAAACTTGAGGTGAAATAAATGTTTCTTCATTTCAGTAGTTCACATCAGGTATTTTGTCAGAGTGATGAAAAGTATAGACTACTGTGTAGGCTGCCAGAGAAGTCACAATAATGTACATGACACTGGAGAATTGGTTGGTTCATTGTAACTCAAAGGGCAATAAAGATTCATATTTCTTCAATTCCAAAAGTGGAGAGAACAACCCTCTCCAAATCTCAGGGAATATCCCAGAAGTAGGGTATCAAAAAATGTAAAAGCCAGAAGATAAGGAGATATTCAGCAGAAAGACATTTTGTGGACATGCATAGCCATTCCCCTTATACACTCACTGAAGGTGTGGTTATCTACACAGGGCTTGCTCCAGATTGGTCCCTGTCAACGTTTCATCATGAATGAGGGAAGAGCCTGGGAGGCCCATTTCTCCCTAAAGGTCTATTGTCTCTAATGGTTCTGAGGGAGGGGATGCCATTTTTTTTTTCAGTGCTGAGGCCACAATAAGCTGTGTTCCAGCAAATATGATCCTCCCACTCACACTCATGCAAACAACCCTAATTGAACTCAATGGCAGGCAAACACACACACACACACACACACACACACACACACACACACACACTCCGTGAAAGTAGAAGAGGGAATTGTTGAAAAGAAGAGGTGTTTCAGTGGGACAGGGAAAACAAAAATAATATGATCTCCCAATGTTAATGTGCACACACTCAGAATTACCATGTTAACTTCTGACTTCTCCTTTCCCTCACAGGACAGTTACATGATGTCATACTTTCTCTTGAAAGCTGATTTTTCTCAGGGATCATTTTTTAACTTTATAAGCTCTCTCTAGAAGACACATTTACTTCTAAGTCTTCAGGTATCCTAAACATCATGTAAGAACCTTTGGAGATTTGAACTGCCACTCTTCCTCGTGGCCATGGCCAATGAAGTGTGCACACAAGGATCAGTAGCCAAACAAAACACACTGTTTATTGATAGTGCTAATAGAGCAGAGATATAGTGAAAGCTGTGGTGGTATTGTGTTCCCCAAAATATTGTGTACCTTAATAAATTTATCTGGGGTCAGAGACAGAACAGCCACTAGATACAAAGTCTAGAAAATGGTGGCACTCACACCTTTAATCCTAGCATTCCAGAGGTAGAAATCCCTCTGAATGTCTGTGAGTTCAATGCCACATTGGAAACAGCCAGGCATGGTGACACACGCCTTTAATCCCAAGAAATGAGCCTTTAATCCCAGGGAATGATAGCAAAAACAGAAAGATATATAAGGGGTGAAGACCAGAAACTAGAAGCTTTTGGCTGGTTAAGCATTCAGGCTTCTAGCAACAGCTCCGCTGAGATCCATTCGGATATGAGGACTCAGAGGCTTCCAGTTTGAGGAAACAGGATCGGCTGAACAACTGGCAAGGTGAGGAAGCTGTGGCTTGTTCTGCTTCTCTGATCTTCCAGCATTCACCCCAATAACTGGCCTCAGGTTTGTTTTTTATTAATAAGAACTTTTAAGATTCATGCTACAGAAAGCTGAATTGCGGTCACAGTGAGACAATCAGCTTCCTATCCATGAGCCCTGACATTAACTAAACCTCAAGTAAAGCCAGAACTAAGACATACAACCCCAGATCCCCTTACCATGGGCCAGAACCAGAAGGCTGTCTTGTCAGTCCAGAAAGAGAGGAACATAAGCTGTTATCAGTGTTTTTGATCTTAGCCATTCTGACAGGTGTAAGATGGTATCTCAGAGTTGGTTTGATTTGCATTTCCCTGATGACTAATGATGCTGAGCATTTCCTTAAATGTCTTTCAGCCATTTGAGATTCTTCTGTTGAGAATTCTCTGTTTAGCTCTGTAGACCATTTTTTAATTGGATTGTTTGGTATTTTGATGTCTAGTTTCTTGAATTCTTTTTATATTTTGGAGTTCAGCCCTCTGTCAGATGTGGGATTGGTGAAAATCTTTTCCCATTCTGTAGGCTGTCATTTTGTCTTATTTACCATGCCCTTTGCCTTACAGAAGCTTCTCAGTTTCAGGAGGTTCCAATTATTAATCGTTGCTCTCAGTATCTGTGCCACTGGTGTTGTATTTAGGAGGCAGTCTCCTATGCCAATGCATGCAAGGCTACTTCCTATTTTCTCTTCTATGAGGTTCAGTGTAACTGGATTTATGTTGAGGTCTTTGATCCACTTGGACTTGAGTTTTGTGCATGGTGATAGATATGGATCTATTTGCAATCTTCTAAATGTTGATATCCAGTTATGCCAGGACCATTTGTAGAAGATGCTTTCTTTTTTCCATTGTACAGTTTTGGCTTCTTTGTCAAAAATTAAGTGTTCATAGGTGTGCGGATTAATGTCAGGGTCTTCAGTTAAGTTCCATTGGTCCACATGTCGGTAATTATGCCAATACCAAGCTGTTTTTATTACTATTGCTCTATAATAGAGCTTGATGTCAGGGAGGGTGATGCCTCCAGAGTTTGCTTTATTGTACAGGATTGTTTTAGTTATCCTGGGTTGTTGTGGATGATTGATTGATAAATAAAACACTGATTGGACAGTAGCCAGGCAGGAAGTATAGGCAGGACAAGGAGAGAGGAGAATTCTGGGAACAGGAAGGCTGAGGTCAGAGAGATGCTGCCAGCCGCCGCCATGAGAAGATGTTAAGATACCAGTAAGCCATGAGCCACGTGGCAACTTATAGATTAATAGAAATGGGTTAATTTAAGATATAAGACTAGTTAGCAAGAAGCCTGCCACAGCCATACAGTTTATAAGTAATATAAGTCTCTGTGTGTTTACTTGGTTGGGTCTGAGCAGCTGCAGGACTCGTGGGTGAGAGAGATTTGCCCTGACTGTGGGACAGGCAGGACTAGAAAAACTCCAGCTACACTGGGTTTTTTTGTTTTTCCATATGAAGTTGAGTATTGTTCTTTCCATGTCTGTGAAGAATTGTGTTCCAATTTTGATGGGGATTGCATTGAATCTGTAGATTGCTTTTGGTAAGATTGCCATTTTTACTATGTTAATCATACCTATCCATGAGCATGGAAGATCTTTCCATTTTCTGATATCTTCTTCAATTTCTTTCTTCAGACTTAAAGTTCTTGTCATACAGGTCTTTCACTTGCTTAGTTGGAGTTACCCCAAGGTATTTTATATTATTTGTGGCTATTGTAAAGGGTGATATTTCTCTGATTTCTTTCTCAGCCTGTTTATCATTTGTATATAGGAGAGCCACTGATTTTTTTTAGTTAATCCTGTATTCTGTCACATTACTGAAGGTATTTATCAGCTGTAGGAGTTCCCTCGTAGAATTTTTGGGGTCACTTATGTATACTATCATAAAGGGGAACACTCCTCCACTGTTGGTGGAAGTGCAAACTTGTACAGCCACTTTGGAAGTCAGTATGGCAGTTTCTCAGAAAATTGGGAATCAATCTTCCTCAAGACCAAGACATACCACTCTTGGGCATATACCCAAGGAATGCTCAATCATACCACAAGGGCACATGCTCAACTATCTTCATAGCAGCATTATTCATAATAGCCAGAACCTGGAAACAACCTAGATGCCCCTCAACCGAAGAATGGATAAAGAAATTATGGTACAATGATGTACTTACTACTCAGCAGTAAAAAAAACAATGATATCATGAAATTTGCAGGCAAATGGATTGAACTAGAAAATAACATCCTGAGTGAGGTAATCCAGACTCAGAAAGACAAACATGATGTATACTCACTCATAAGTGGATACTAGAAGTAAGCAAAGGATAACCAGACTACAACCCACAGTTCCAGAGAAGCTGGCTTACAAGGAGGACCCTAAGAGGGACACATGAAATGCCCTGGGAAGGGGAAATAGATGAGATCTCTATAAGTAAACTGGGAATGAGAGTGGGGCAATGGAAGAAGGTAGGAGATGGGGGATGAGAACATAAGGGAACAGGATGGTTGAGCTGGAACAGACATGAAGTGGGAGAACAATGAAAGAGATACCATGATAGAGGGAGATATCATGGGGATAGGGAGAAATTGAGTGCTAGGGAAGTTCCCAGGAATTCACAAGGATGACCCCAGCTTAGACCACTAGCAATAGTGAAGAGGGTGCCTGAACTGGTCTACTCCAGTAATCAGATTGGTGAATACCCTAACTGTCATCATAGAGCCTCCATCCAGTAACTTATGACAGCAGATGCAGAGATCCACAGCCAAACACCAGGCTGAGCTTCAGAAGTCCAGTAGAAGAGAGGGAAGAGGGATTCTACAAGCAAGAGGCATCAAGATCATGATGGGGGAATCTACAGAGACAACCAAACTAAACTAGTGGGAACCCATGAATTTAGACCAACAGCTGTGGAGCCTCCATGGGACTGGACTAAGCCCTCTGCATAAGCGAGACAGTTGTGTAGCTTCATCTGCTTAAGGGACCCCCTGGCAGTAGGATCAGGATCCATCCCTGGAGCAGGAACTGGGTTTTTAGAGCCCACTACCTATGATGGGACACCTCACACAGCCTTGATGTGGGGCGGGGGGGGGGGGTTGGACCTGTCTCTGCTTGCTGATTCTCCATGGGAGACCATACCTTGTTGAAGGAAGGAATGGGGCATGGGTTGTGGGGGAGGCTGGAGGGACTGGAGGAAGGAAGAAAGGGGATCTATCATTGATACATAAAATGAATAAAAAATTCCTTAATTAAAAAAAAAAACAGAAAGAAAGAAACATGGCATTGCAACCTGCCAGCAGCATGGGTCTGGAAGAAGAAACTATAAAGAGGGTATGTCATTGATGTGATACCATTGACATGGTGGCCATGCACAGTAGAATGTCACACATTAATTTCAAGTTCCAAGCTACTGCTTAATCTTTTTCTCTTAGGAAAAAGTGATGGAGAAATGAGAAAAAGAAATTAACACCATCCCTAGAACCACCACCACACCAGTTAGTTCAGATGTCCATGGGCTAAAGGCAAAGTGAAAGAATATTGTTCCCCAAAGCAGTCTAGACACAGTGTAGGTACTGCACCAGGTGCCTGTAGAGTGCATGAATCGTGACTTCTGGATGTGGATCTTGGTCCTGAGTTCTATGGCACAGCCAGACCTCCATATCTCCACTTCTCCCTCAGCTTTTCTCATGTCTCATGTAAGAAAATGGGAAATCATTCCTTATACGATTGCTCAGGTCATAATGTTCTTCCAGTTCCACAGAACTATTGCTCAGTTAAATACGGTCTACCCTGAAAAGACTGATTTGTTACCCAGAAGGCAGAATTGGGCCTTCTTTCACCCCACCCCAATTTGTAAAGATAAATGGTGGTGAGGTTTATTGAGGAGAAATCATCCTGCCTTTGATAACGAGAACGTCCCTTGACCCCCTTCATTGGATTCCCTATGTGGTGGATAATTGGCCTGCAAACTTTCTATTTCACAAATACTGAATTATCTCTTTTATGTCATCAGCCTAAGTGTTTTAAATTGTTTTCTTTAACTGAAGACTTTCCCCCAAACAAACAAAAAGCAACAAAACCTTCCTTGGTTTTTCATAAGAAAGCTAAATTTCTACAAAAAAATGAAATTAAATTATTTCTGCAATATTTCATAATATTATACTAGTTAGAGCAATCTCCTTTTGACTTATTATCTGATGTATTTTTCTTGGCCTTACAGCATTGGAAATCATCCTTCACTGAATAATTTTTTAAAGTATGATTTGCTCTATGACATGAGGTTTTCAAAGGAATATTATTTTCTTTTCTATATAATTTTAAAACACCTCATTTCTTCAGATGTGAAACCTAACTTGACCGTCCAAATATACCAACAGATTAAATATACAAAAATGGTGGAAATAAAATATTGTCCCTAGTAAGATGGAATCATAACATGAGTTCATTTTTTTCAGATTATTAGAAAAGGACCAAGAAGGAACTGATAATCTCCATTATTTGGCTTGTGGTAATATCACTCCAGATTTTTTCTAGAAAATTTGCATAACAAAAATATTCCATCTACATGCATTATGGAAATTAATAAATTTTGCTCCAAGAATGATTATTGATGTTCTTGGCCATATTCTCTACTTTTTCCATTATCAGCAGACATAAGGAGATTAAAGCAATTCTCTAGGGTTGGGTACATATCTGGGAAAAGTATTTGTAATAGATTCTAATTTGTGAATTTATTCTAATTAAATATTGCAGGAGGGTCCCCTTAGACTATGAACTATGTAAAAACTTGGTATCCCATGGAGTTAAGAGACCCGACCACTAGTCAACCACTTCACTGCCAGGTGACCATGAACAAATTGGGATGTCTGTCCTGTAATTTTGTCACTTATAAAACAGAGATAATGACAAAATCTACCATGTATGAAGACAAATATAGCTCCTGACACCTGTAGATATTCAATAAATGTTATTTTCAGGCAAAATATGTGTGAATAATTTTATAACTTTAAAAAGAGGTTTTTCCATGCATGGTATCAAAGCAAAAAAAAAGAAAGAAAGAAAGTATTCATGAACTTAAAACTTAAAGTATAAAGTTTTTAAAAGATAAGCTATATTTTTAATTATGTGTATGTGTACAGATGCCCTCAGATACCAGAAGACAGTGCTGGATCCCTTGGAGCTGGAGTTAAAGATGGTTCTGGCTCAGGAGGATGCTGAGAACTGAACCCAGCTCCTCTGCAGGAACAGTATGCATTCTTAACCATTAAACCATCTCTCCCACTCCAAATGTGGCGTTTTTTAAAAGGACAAAAATATTGCAGTCAGGGTAAAGGACAAACACCTGGAAGAAAAGGTTTGCAACATAGTCACTAACAAATAGGTAAAAATAGCTGTAATCCAGAGAGGTAGAAAAGTAACTAAAGGAGAGGAATCAACGATTCAAAACAAAGCAGGGCCAGTAAATATATGAACAGATGTTCAGTCTCACTAGCAATCAAAGAAATGCAAATAAACAACAGACTGGCAGTGATTAAAGAGACGGACCAGGCCCAGCATCTGTGAGTGAGTGTGCAGTAGGCTGGCCTCATGCACTTCCGGTAAGTGAACTTTGGAGAAAGCCTTTTCAGATGGCTATTGAAGGTTACGCATCAAAACTCAAAAGATGCATTCCCTTTACTTTGTGGGTTTTCTTTTATAGCCTACCTACAATTTTTCAGTAATCAAATGCAAAACCATTTCTGTTTTTCAAAATTAAAAGAGTTTGCTTCCCCCTCTTCCTGTGGTTTTAATGAAAGATAAGAGCTCAGGCAGGCTTATAGAGAGAAATATTAATAACAAGAATAATAATACCCCTGATACCATGTGACAACTCATGAATTTCAGAGGGGGTTTCTTGCCCTGATTCTCACACCTCCTGAACAGGAACAAAATGGGAAAAACTACTTATCCTGGGAATAGCCATAAGCCTCCAGGCTCTGCTAATTCTCTGTGCACCTGCCTTCAGCCCACAGATGGTCCTGAAGTGGAAAGAAAGCTGGATTCAGGACCCTGGGGGATCTTCTCCATTAACCCCAAGGGCTGCTTCTCTGACAGTAAATTAACACCTACATACATCTTCCTGCTGTGGCATTCACCGACTGGTAGAGATCTGTCCTCATTCTAAGTGTGTAATGATAGTCCTCTCCTCAAGCTCCTTGCCAGATCTTACCACAGAGTAGGAGAATTGCCCCTTCCTTCTCTTATCTATGTCCCCATTGGAAATTGTGCTGGGTGCAATTGGGATTAAACAAATTGCTCTGTGGTGATTTCAGACCCCAAGTTGGTGAAACCTGAATGCTGGCCACTTCGACTCTCTCCCCTATACATCACCATTCTTTTTTTTTTTTTTTTTTTTTTTTTTTTTTACAATACCATTCAATTCTACATATCAGCCATGGGTTCCCCTATTCTCCCCCCTCCCACCCTCTCCCCTTACCCCCAGCCTACCCCCCATTCCTACCTCCTCCAGGGCAAATCCTCCCCCGAGGACTGCTATCAACCTGGTAGACTCAGTCCAGGCAGGTCCAGTCCCCTCCTCCCAGACTGAGCCAAGCATCCCTGCATAAGCTCCAGGTTTCAAACAGCCAACTCATGCAATGAGCACAGGACTTGGTCCCACTGCCTAGTTGCCTCCCAAACTGTCTCACCTATTCAGAGGGCCTGATCCAGCTGGGGGCCCCTCAGCCTTTGGTTCATAGTTCATGTGTTTCCATTCATTCGGCTATTTTTTTTTCAATAATTGAGTAAAACTGAAATTTATTATAAGCCACAGTCGTCCTAGGGACCTCCATGCTATATATATAGCCTCCATGGTTCTATGGGTTGACATCACCATTCTTCCAACACTGGATATCTAAAAGTTTATCCTACTCCCTTCTCATATTTTTTTTTGTTCAAAAAGGGGGTCAACACAGGCTTCTGAAATTCACTCATACTTTATGTTATCCCATCAGCAACAGATTACATAACCATGGCGTCAAAATTTAAACTAAAATAATGAGGTCATTGTAAAAAATCAAAACATTCAAACACAGGCAAATAACAGGTGGGAGGTTCGTGCTGACATTACATGAATTCTGGGGGTGGGGCACACACTTCCTGAGGACCTAGTGTTGGTCCAGCCAGATGTGGGTATCAAATATCAGTGGGGCTTGAGGATTAGGTGTTGGGGTTCTTTTTTCTGAAATTTATTCTAAACCTCACTAATACTTACTGAGCTGTAAAAGGTGATATGAGCATAAAATTACCTAGCATTCTTTAGAGGGGAAGAGGAAGAAGTGAGGGAGAAGGAAGAAAGGAAAGGTGAAAAGAATAGAAAAAAAGGCTTAGGGAAGAATAATCTGAAGTATAAAGTAGCAACATTTCCCTGAAAAGAAATCTATAAATGAAGACTACTACAAAGGATCTCTATTACTGGACTCTCTTATTTTCAAATTTTAGCAAATGAAAATAAGTAAACTGTGATGGGAATATGAGGCGGTTATAAAAGGAGGTCGTACATGAGTTCACAGCTGGCCATGATACTGGTTAGAAGCAGAAAGCCTCAAGTAGCCTAATGCAACTTGGAGGAGTGATAGGAAATCAATAACAACTCCCACTCAATGTTAGTTCACATTTTGGTAATGTGTATGATAGGAGGCCTTTCTTTCAGTGGAGAATTAAGTGCCAATGTTTTCATTCTCAGTTAGCCAGAGTTCTGCAGCATGCCATGGCTCTAATGCAGAGCTGGGCAGGGAGGTCAGAAGCAGTTGAGTCAGCATGGAGGAAGGGCACTCCTTCCACAGGACCCGAGCTGGAGGCTCCCTGCAGAACAGTGGCTGAGGGGGCAGAGGGAGGCACAGTATGCTCGGCCATCGGCCCTTCTTCCTTCTCAAGCTGATGACTCTGAGGTGATCTGGGAGACTATGACAGAAAAGAATATGAATATTAAGGAATCTTTTCACTGTCTCTCTAAGAAGTTTTGAAGCCCTGGTCCTTTTCTGTCTGTATTTAATAGACATTGCCAAAACAAGTAAACACACTATTGCTAAAAAAAAAAAAAAAAAAAAAAAAAAAAAAAAAAAAAAAAAAATTCTTTGAAGACTCCACACAATACATAAAGAAAAATGTATACACATAATTGTGTGTGAGAGTCGAGGCTAATAGTGACTGAACAGCAGACATAAAGATGTAGGAGCTGGGCAGTCCCCACCAGTCAACAAGCAGGTAAGTGACCCTCCTGACAGCTGAATTCCACTGAATCCTGTTCCCCCAAGACTCATTGCACCACTCACCCCACCCACCTCTTCATCCTCCCTGTGGCCAGCCCTTCCCCAAAACTCCAGCAGACTCCATGGGCCCAGATACAGCTCACACCAGTTGGAAGAACAGCAGACTCCATAGGCACAGGTACAGCCCATACCAGTTGAAAGAACACCACCTCTTCCACTGGGCTCCATATTTGGTCTATAACTTTGGAAGAAGACGTCGGCTTTACAGGAAGCTAGGTTGGATCTAGGCACCCAAGGCTCCACAAACCTCAGCACAAGTACCCTACTGGACTTGAAGACTTGCCAGTCACCAGAACCCTTGGCCACCTAGCCCAGAGACAAGAGAGGAAACAGAAAACAAAGAAACAAAACACCCTTCCAACAAAGACAAACACAAGAATCAACACCTACACTATAATCATCCCAAATTCAGATAATCATCCTAAATGCCAGTGTAAGAACACATTCAATAACAGAAAGAGCAATATGTCACCACCAGAGCCCAGTGATCCTATGACAGCAAAACCTGAACATTCCAACACAACTGAAGCACAAGAAAATGACCTTAAAAATAACTTTCTGAAAATGATAAAAAAAAAAAACCACTTAAAGATGAAATGAAAATTCCCCAAAGAGATCAAGGAAAGGACAAACAAAAATTGGAAGAAATCAATAAATCCCTTAAAGAATCCCAAGGGGAAAAAAACTATCAAACAGGTGAGAGAATGGTTCAAGGCCTGAGAATGGAAATAGAAGCAATAAAGAAAGGAGTAACTGAAGGAATTCTAGAAATGAAAAACCTGGTAATCAAACAGAAACTACAGACGCAAGCAAGCATCACCAGAATAAAAGAGGTGGAAGACAGAATCTCAGGCAGGGAAGATACAATAGAAGAAATAGATTAATCAGTTAAAGAAAATATTAAATATAAAAGATTCCTAACACAAAACATCCAGGAAATACTGGAGTCTATAAAAAAAAACAAACCTGAGAATAATAGGAATAGAAGAAGAACAGTCCCAGCTCAAAGGTACAGAAAATATATTCAACAAAATCATAGAAGAAAACTTTCCTAACCTAAAGAAGGACATGCCTGTAAAGGTACAAGAGGTTTATGGACCACAAAATAGGCTGGACCAAAAAAAAAAAAAATAGTCCCCTTGCCACATAATAATCAAAACACTAAGTATACAAAATGAAGAATGAATAATAAAAGCTGTGAAGGAAAAAAGCCAAGTAACATATAAAGGCAGACCCATCATAATTACACCTGAGTTCTCAATCAAGACTCAAAAACCCAGAAGGACCTAGACAGACTTTTTGCAGGCACTAAGAGACCACAGATGCCAGCCTAGACTACTATACACAGCAAAACTTTCAATCACCATAGATTAAAAAAAAAAGATATTTAAAACAAGATATATCATGACAAAAGTAAATTTAAACAATACCTAATCACAAACTTAGCCCTACAGAAGATACTAGAAGGAAAACTCCAACCCAAGGAAATTAGCTGCACCCACAAAAATATAGGCAATAGATATCTCACACCAGCAAAACTCAAAGAAGGAAGGAGAGAGAGAGAGAGAGAGAGAGAGAGAGAGAGAATAACAAATATAATAGAAATTAACAATCACTAGTCATTAGGATATCTTAATATCAATAGACTCAATTCACCAATAAAAAGACACAGGCTAACAGAATGGATACAAAAACAGGATCCATCCTTCTGTGCATACAAGAAACACAAATCAACATCAAACACTGAATAAAGAGTTGGAAAAAGATTTTCCAATCAAATGGACCTAAGAAGCAACCTGGTATAGCTATCCTAATATCTAACAAAATAGACTTTAAACTAAAATTAATCAAGAGATGGAAAAAGACATTTCATATTCATCAAAGGAAAAATCCATCAAGATAAGTCTCAATTTTGAGCATCTATGCTCCAAGGGCACCCACCAACATTTGTAAAAGAAATGTCATCAAAGCTTAAATCATACATCGAACCCCACACATTAATAGTGGGAGACTTCAAAACCCCATTCTCACCAATGGACAGGTCTTCCAGGCAGAAACTAAACAGAGAAATATGAGAACTAACAGATGTTATGACTCAAATGGACCTAACAGACATCTAAAAAGCATTTCACCCAAACACAAAAGAATATATCTTCTTCTCAGAACCTCATGGAACCCTCTCTAAAACTAATCACATACTCAGTCACAAAGCAAATCTCAACAGATACAAAAAAATTAGAATAACTCCCTGAATCTTTTTGGACCACCATGGGTTGAAGTTGGAGTTCAACAAACAACACAAACTACAGAAAGCCTACAAACTCATGGAAACTGAACAACTCTCAGTTGAATTACCACTGGGTCAAGGAAGAAATAAAGAAAGAAGTTAAAGACTTCCTAGAATTCAATGAAAATGAATGCACAATATACCCAAATTATGGGACACAATGAAAGCAGTGTTAAGAGGAAAGTTCATAGCACTAAGTGCCTGCATAAAGAGTTTGGAGAAATCTTACACTAGCAACTTATCAGCACACCTGAAAACTCTAGAGAAAAAAAAAAAAGCAAACATACCCAAGAGATGTAGATGGCAGGAAATAATCAAACTGAGGGCTTGAAATCAATAAAATAGAAACAAAGAAAACAATACAAAGAATCAATAAACAAAGAGTTGGTTCTTTGAGAAAAATCAACAAGATAGACAAACCCTTATCCAAACTAACTAAAAGGCAGAGAGAGAATATCAAAATTAACAAAATCAGAAACAAAAAGGGGCATATAACAACAGATAGTGAGGATATCCAGAGAACTAGTAGGTCATTCTTCAAAAACCTGTACCCCACAAAATTGGAAAATCTAAAAGAAATGGACACATTTCTTGATAGGTATCACATACCAAAATTAAATCAAGACCAGATAAACAATTTAAATAAACCTATAACCCTAAGGAAATAGAAGCAGTCATTAAAAGTCTCCCAACCAAAAAAAAAGCCCAAGGCTATATGGTTTCAGGGCAGAATTCTATTAGACTTTCAAAGAAAGCTAATACTAATACTCCTCAAATTATTCCACAAAATAGAAACAGAAACAATGTTTTCAAATTCTTTTTATGAGGCTACAGTTACCCTGATACCCAAACCACACAAAGACTCAACAAAGAAAGAGAATTACAGACAAATTTCCATCATGAACATGGATGCAAAAATACTCAATAAAATGCTGGCAAAGTGAATCCAAGAACACATCAAAAAGATCATCCACCACAACCAAGTAAGCTTCATCCCAGAGATGCAAGGATGGTTCAACACACAAAAATCTATCAATGTAGCCCACTACATTGAACAAACTGAAAGGGAAAAAAAAAAAAAAACCTGATCATCTCATTAGATGCTGAAAAATCCTTGACAAAATTCAACACCCCTTTGTGATGAAAGTCTTGGAGAGATCAGGGATACAAGGAACATACCTAAACATAATAAAATCAATGCACAGCAAGCTGATAGCCAACATCAAATTAAATAGAATCAAACTCAAAGCAATTCCACTAAAATCAGGAACAAAGCAAGGCCGTCTACTCTCTCCAAATCTATTCAATATACTACTCAAATTTCTAGCTAGAGCAATAAGACAACAAAAGGAGATCAAGGGGATACAAACTGAGAAGGAAGAAGTTAAATCATTGCTATTGCAGATGATATGATAGCATACATGACTGACCCAAAAATTCTACCAGGGAACTCCTACAACTGATAAAACATCTTTAGTCAAGTGGCTGGATACAAAATTAACTCAAAAACAATCAGTGTCCCTCATATAGACAAATGATAAATGGGCTGAGAAAGAAATAAGGGAAATAACACCCTTTACAATACCACAAATAATATAAAATATCTAGAGGCAGGTGGATCTCTGTGAGTTCATAGCCAGCTTGGGCTACAGAGTGAGTTCCAGGACAGGCTCCAAAGCTACACAGAGAAGCCCTGTCGCGAAAAACCAAAAACAAAGAGAGAGAGAAAGAAAGAGAGAGAGAGAGAGAGAGAGAGAGAGAGAGAGAGAGAGAGAGAGAGAGAGAGAGAGAGAGAGAGAAAAGAAAGGAAGGAAGGAAGGAAGGAAGGAAGGAAGGAAGGAAGGAAGGAAGGAAGGAAGGAAGGAAGGAAGGAAGGAAGGAAGGAAGAAGGAAAATACCTTGGGGGTAACTCTAACCAAACAAGTGAAAGACCTGTATGACAAGAACTTTAAGTCTCTGAAGAAGGAAACTGGAGAAGATATCAGAAGATGGAAAGATCTCCCATGCTCATTGATCAGTAGGATTAACATAGTAAAAATGGCCACCTTACCAAAAACAATCTACAGATTCAATGCAATCCCATAAAAATTCCAATACAAGTCTTTACAGACCTTGAAAGAACAATACTCAACTTCATATGGAAAAACAAAAAACCCAGGATAGATAAAACAATCCTATACAATAAAGGAACTTCCAGAGGTATCACCATCCCTGATTTCAAGCTCTACTACAGAGCTACAGTAATAAAAAAAAAAAAAAAAAAAAAAAAAAAAAAAAAAAAAAAAAAAAAAAAAAAAAAAAACCCAGCTAGTATTGGCATTAAAAACAGATAAGTGGATCAATGAAATTGAATCAAAGACCCTAACATAAATCCACACACCTATGAACATCTGATTTTTGACAAAGAAGCCAAAATTATACAATGGAAAAAAGAATGCATCTTCAACAAATGATGCTGGCATAACTGGATGGCAGTATGTAGAAAAATACAAATAGATCCATATCTATCATCCTGCATAAAACTCAAGCCCAGGTGGATCAAAGACCTTAATATAAATCTAGTTACACTGAACCTGATAGAGGAGAAAGTGGGAAACAGCCTTGAATGCATTGACACAGGAGACAACTTCCTGAATAGAACACCAGTAGCACAGACACTAAGTTCAACAATTGATAAATGGGACCTCGTGAAACTGAAAAGCTTCTGTAATGCAGAGGACACTGTCAATGAGACTAAACAGCAGTCTACAGAATAGGAAAAGATCTTCACCATCCCCACATCTGACAGAGGGCTGATCTCCAAAATATATAAAGAACTCAAGAAACAAGATATCAAAAGGAATCAAATAATCCATTTTTAAATTCGGGTACAGATTTAAACAGAGAATTCTCAACAGAAGAATCTTCAAATGGCTCAGAGACACTTAAAGAATTGTTTAATATCCTTAGCCATCAGAGAAATGCAAATCAAAACAACTCTGAGATTCCATTTTACACCAGTCAGCATAGCTAAGATCAAAAACACTAATGTCAGCTTATGCTGGAGAGAATGTGGAGCAAGGGGAACACTCCTCTATTACTGGGGGGAGTGCAAACTTGTACAATCACTTTGGAAATCAATATTGCAATTTCTCAGAAATTTGAAAATCAATCTACCTCAAGACCCAGATATACCACTCTTAGGTATATACACAAAATAAGCTCAATCCCCACAAGGACATTTGCTCAATTATGTTCATAGCAACATTATTTGTAATAGCCAGAACCTAGAAACAACCTAGATGCCCCTCAACCAAAGAATGGATAAAGAAAATGTGGCACATTTACACAATGGAGTATTACTCAGCAGTAAAAAACAATGACATCATGAAATGTCAGGCAAATGGATGGAACTAGAAAATAACATCCTGAGTGAGGTAACCCAGACCCAGAAAGACAAACATGGTATATACTCACTCATAAGTAGGTATTAGCTGTAAAGTAAAGGATAACTATGTTACAATCTGCAGCCCCAGAGAGACCAGATAACAAGGAGGGCCCAAAGGGGAACACATGGATTTCCCTGGGAAGAGGAAACAGAAGAGATCTTCTGGGTAGAATGGGGGTGGGTAGAGATGAGAACATGAGGGACTGGGTTGAGGGGTAAAGGAAGAGGGGGAGCAATGAAAGAGATGGCTTGATGGGGGGGGGGGGCATTTCAGGGCCAGGTAGAAACCTAATGCAAGGGAAACTCCCACAAATCTACAAGGATGGCCCCAGCTAAGACTCCTAGCAATAGCGGATAGGTAGCCTGAACTGGCCATCTTCTATAATCCGATTGGTAACTACCCCAATTGTCCTTGGACAGCCTTCATCTAGTAACTGATCAAAACAGATGCAAAGATCCAACTGGCCTCCTCATGGGAGCTCACAGGCTATGGACCAACTGCTAGGGAGCCTGCATGGGCCTGGCCTGGGTCCTCTGCATATGTGTGACTGACAGTTGTATGGCTTGGTCTACTCCTGGGACTCCTGGCAGTAGGGGGAGGGGGGCTCATGGGGAGGGGGCAGTCCCTAACACTTTGGCTGGCTTTTGGGAACTTGCTCCTAATACGGGGTTGCTTTGCCCAGCCTTAATACAAGAAGAGGAGCTTAGTCCTACCTCAACTTGATATGCCATGCTTTGTTGCTACCCATGGGAGGCCTGCCCCAAACAGAGGTGGAGGGGGGGGTAGGCTGGGTAGGGGGGACAGAAGGAAAGGGGGGATGGAAGGAGGGGGAAGAAGAAGCTACAATCAGGTTGTAAAATAAATTTAAAAAAATTAATAAAAATAAATAAATAAGTAGGCATTAAGAAAATTCTGTGATATGGAACTTTTTGCAGACACTCTTCCAACTTGATCTATTGGACATCCCACACCTTACCCAGGCTCAATCTCTCTACAATGTCCTGTTTTGTTCTGTTTTTGTTCTCTCTCTCTCTCTCTCTCTCTCTCTCTCTCTCTCTCTCTCTCTCTCTCTCTTTTGTCAAGGAAATGGAATTAGTTATCCAAACTAGACTAGAGACCATATGCTGGTTTCGGTGACTAAAACTGACCTGATGAGTAGGAAAAAATGTGTCATGACTGAGCCCAAAGAAGAATCTCCCTTGAGGAAATTCTGCTTCAAATTCATTTAGTAATGCAGTCAAAGAGAAGATCCAAAAAAGCCAGGCTATAATTAGCAAATAAAGTAAAGAAAAATCTCATCATTTGGACTTGAAAACTCACTATGTGTCATTTAGCACACTAATATGTTGCCAAAAACAGTCAGGCAATGGAAAACATTAAGTCATTAAAAAAGAATGACTTGTATCTTCTTCCATTCCAATCTATTTAAATTTAGGACAGATGACATGATCAACCTCATCCAAGCCAACTTTGAGAGTTGGGGTTTTCCTACAGTATGATTTTCTAAGAACTAAAACCTTTGTAAACGTAACTGGCTTTTCTAACCAAATAAAGTTGCCAGTTGGTTCTGAGCCTATGGCCCCATCCAGGGAGTTCTGTAAACCTTGTGCAGAGCCAAGTACATAATTCTAAACTTTCACAATATTCGCTGACAGAGGAAAGAAAGAATTTTTATTCTGGCTGAAGCAGTTATGCAGTGGAGTCCAAGGCTTGTGGAAGAATGTTGTCTGGATTCAAACAGTTGGATTCTGACTGATTAAGGCAGGGATCAAAGTGCTGGCTATACAGGGCACACTCGTTGCTATATCATTGTGCCACTGAGCGCAGAGAACAAAGTTCTTCAGCCGTACTACTAGGAATGGAGATTCTTGACTTTAATCCTGAAATCATGTTTGGCTGGGTCCCATTCCAGTTTTGCTAAATATCACCATCCAATATCATCTAAAAAGGTTGGAAGCCTTCCAGTCAAGGTGCCCTGGTTTGCTGGTTTCTCCTTTTGGAAATGCTACCGGGGCTTAGTCACCTAGGCAGCTGGGGAGGAGCAAAAATGGAAAATACCTGAAGTATTTTTATATAACCGTGTGAGCCAGGCTTAACTTTCTATGTTTCAGCCAACTTAATATTAAATGCAGTTTCTCTTTTTTTCTGAGCATATGGTTGAAGGGAAAGTGATGATTTCAAATAAAGTAGCATTAAGAGAGAACCAGGTGGCAAAGTGGTACCATGCCTCCATGGCAAAGTAAAAACAGACAGATGAGCCTTAACTCCTGCCCTTGAAAATGTGCAGCCCATGCATTAGCATTAAATATGCTTAGAAGCAACTGTGTGAGGCAGCAGCACAATCCTTGCTTCCAGAGAGCACAAAGGATGACGGGAGTGGTCTGCAATAAAGCAATCAATTGCAAATGCACTGTGTGTAGAATGCTGGAGGAAGCCCAGGATGACGGCACAGGAGCACACATGAGTAGCTAACCTTAACTTCAACAACCAGAGAAAGGTGTCCAGATAAGGTGGAAGTCCAAATAATGAATATAATTAACAATGTTCCCAGTTGTAGGGAAGGCAATGATGGGGATGGGACGGGAACTTGGCTGTGACTGATTATTCTACTCATTCACCAATTGTACAAGTGTCTATTGAATGCACGCTAGGTTTCAGACCTGTAGTAAAAGGAATTCCCTTCTTGATTTTATGACATTAACAACAGTAGCTGTACCAAAGATAACATTTAAAAAGCACACATCCAAGCTGGGCTGACTCCCCAGGGGAGACCTTGCCTTGGAGGACATGGGAATAAGGGGGTGGATTGGAGGGGAGGGCTGGGGGGATGGGGGGAGGGAGGACAGGGGAATCCGTGGCTGATATGTGAAATTAAATTAATTAAAATTTTTTAAAAAATGATGGTGCTGAAAAAAAAAAAGCACACATCATATGTTTAGTAATTCTGTCATTTATCCAACAAACACTAGACAGAATGCCTAAGAAAATAACCAACAAGCACTAGACAGAATGTCTAAGAAAATAACTAAGATTTAAAATTCAAATTTTTACTTGACTTGCTAACATGAATGGAAATCAAAATCAGGCAAGGTCTGTGCCAATAATTTGTTCTAATTTCATGGGTAAAATAATTATTTATTTGTACTGTACTTCTTTATGCTATGGAAAATGTGTGTGTGTGCGCGTGCGTGCGTGTGTGTGTGTGTGTGTGTGTGTGTGTGTGTGTGAGACATTGTGTAATGTGTGAGCATTCATGTGTACATGCATGCGTGTAGAGACCAGAGGTGGATGTCAGGTGTCTCTCACCCTTGCTCTCCAGGAGAGAATCCCTCACCGAATCTGGCATTCCCAATTGGCTAGTTAGCTCTATGGACCTACCTTTCTCTACCACTCCAGTACTAGCCAGGCCCAGATCTTTTAATATGGTTGCTGGGGATCTGATCTTCCTACTTGTGTAACAGGCAATTTCCAAGCTGAGCCATCTTCATAGCCCCAATGCATGGTAATAAAAATATAGTTATAAGGTTATGGAGATGACTCAGACGTCAAAAGTGCTACTGCTCTTGCAGAGAACCCAAGTTCAGTTCCCAGTACCCATATCAGATTGCTCACAACCACCCGTAACTCCATTTCCAGGGGTCCCTCCTCTTTTGACCTCAGTGCGTACATACACTCATAGACACATACTCACAGAGATGTACACATACACAGTTAATTAAAAATAAAATCATTTTAAATACTGTAAAATACAATTAGGAAATTTTGTCAGAGATCTATGATCCCATTCATATATGAATACTGTCTATACAAGAGGGCAAGGGTTCTCCTATACATTTAAGACAGTGGAGCACCTCTTACAGTCTCTTTCAGAAAACAGGTCAGACAAAACTCCTTGGAAAGTGCTTTAAGCCAATACCAGCAGATCAAATCCATATCACAACCAAGCAGAGTTTATCTCACACACGCAAGTCTAGTTCAACATTCAGAAACTATTTTATTTGATATAACACATCAACAGGCTACATAAAAGAAATGATATGACTATACTAACATTTGACAAAATGGAATGCTTCATAGTGATTCTACCTCTCAGAAAAGCAGTCACAGACAGAGAAGTCCAACAATCACAGCTGTGGCATACATAGCTATGAGATACTCAAAGTATCCCTGCTAAGATTAGGATCAGAAAGAAAGTCCCTGTCATCATAGGCTTGAAGTGCAAGTCTAAACTAATTGAATAACATAAAGCAAAGCTGGAGAGATAGCTCAGTCAGTGTCTTAATCACTTTTGTATTGCTGTGGTAAGATACCATGACCAAGGCAACTTACAGAAGAGTTTGTTTGGGCCTACAGTTTCAGAGCATTAGTCCATGACCACCTATATTGGGGAGCATGGCAGCAGGCAGGCATGGAGCTGGAGCAGTAGTTGAGAGTTTATATTTCGATCCACAGACAGAAGGCAGAGAGAGCTATGGCATTTGAAACCTCAAAGCACACCTCCAGTGACACATCTACTCCAACAAAGCCACACCTCCTAATTCTTCCCAAACAGTTTCACTAAGTGTGAACCAAGTATTCAACTATATGAGTCTATGAGGGACATTCTCAATCAAACCACCATAGTCAGTGAAGTATTTGACTCACACACATGAAGACCTATGTTTGAGCTCCAGAACCCATACTTTTAAAAAGCCAGGTATAGTGGCATATACCTGTAAACTTAGCACTAGGAAGGAGACAACCTAGCCTATACCATGAAGTCCAGGCTAATGAGTTTAAAAAAAAAAAAAAAATGGGTTGAGGAAATTTCTCAGTAAAATGCTTACCATGCAATTATGTGGCCCTGAGTTTGAATTCCAGAACCAATACTAAAAAATGCCTGGCGTGGTAGCATATTTGCAGTCTAGCCCTGAGAGTCTGAGACAAATGGATCCCTGGGGCTTGTCAGCCAGCTAGCCTAGCCCAGTGAGTTCCATTCCAAGTCAGACACTCTATCTCGTTAAAAAAAAAAAAAATTAAGTAGAAAGCACATGAGGAGCAATACCCAAGGTTGATCTCTGCCTTCCCCATACACATGCACATGCATGCTCACCTAAACACTTGCATACAAGTGCAAACACAAAACAAACAAACAAACCAAGACTGAAGAAGTTCAGAAGACAGTGGTTACCAAGAATGACCTATTAGAATCTCCAGGGAAGAAACTGAGGAATTTTGGATAACAGCTGTCAGAAGACACAGATAATAGTAACATAAAATAAGAGACTTTAAAAAGCATGGCAAGAGAAACCTAAGTGTCCATTCTGAAGGGACTGACATGGTCTGGGGAGTTCTGTCATCACCAGTGAGACAGAGTGACCAGAGCCATGCTTAAGACAGACAGCCTCAGAAAACAGACACTGTCAGCAACAGGCATTTAAAAGATAAAAACTGAAGGGGCTTGCACACAGTAGTGGCAGAGGGAAGCAAGATGGGGAAAAAGTCTCTTCTTGAACTGGGCTAGAGGCTTTGTGACCTCAGACCTTCCATGTACTGTAACTTAGAGCTAATGTTGTGGGGCTACACGCTGGAGCCTGGCCACTAGAATTCTTCTAGGTGGAGGAAAGAAACCTGGAATTGAAACACACAGTACTCCACAAGGTAAACATTTGGTAGGAAACAGAGGTTCAGTAGAATATAGACACAGGCTCCATGCAGTAGGCCAGCACTAGATGGAGTGTCCAGAGATGAAAACAAAATTTGCAACACAACTGAAGGACTCCCAAGAGATGTCACCAGCATCTATGATTGGAACCATGGAAGACTCTCCACTAATAGGACAATAATCTATGACCTGAAAGTTGCAAAATACCATTCAAACTATGTCAGGCATTTGGGAATGAGAAAGGAACACCAAGAGAGTTGAGATGTAGGCATCAAGCAGTTAAGAATGCATTCCGACTCTCTGTTCCCATCTAGACTCTATGCTCCCATCCACTTCACTGTTAGTCCTCTCTGATTTAATCTTCAGTGTCAACTTACTAGGCAAGCTCTATCCTCCTCTGTTCTCATATTCTATTTATCTATTCATTTATCTGTCATCTAGCTATCATCTATCTCTATATTGATATCGTTTATTTGTTCTTTTCTTTCCCTAGTCATTTACCTTTTAATGGGTTTGGGCTGTTTTAAGTGAGCTAATTATATTTCTTCCTCTCTCTTTTCTTTCATCTTTTTGCCAAAACTGCCTCATTGCCCTGCCTTGTGACTATGCTTCCCTCCTTCTATTTTTCCTTTTTTTCCTCCTTTTTTCCTCTTCTACTTTTTCTCTATCATCCAATGTTCATGGCCAGTCTTGTTCATGGCCTGTCCCACTCATGCCCACAGTAACTAATACCTTAGTGCACATAGTGTTGTCAATGGCCCCTTACTTCCTAAAATGATTGTCACTGGATGGCTGATTGGTTTTTGACTATTACTGTATGTTCATTGTTAGCCTATGATTTTTTTTCATAGTCAGCATAATGATTGCTCTTGCAAACAGTATTCTACTTGCAGAGAAGTACTGGAGATTGAACCTGGTGCCCCCAACAAGCCAAGGAAAATGACACCTTATTGTAATTATGACTTAGTCACCCCTGAACACTGAAAACACTTCCATTTAAAGAAAAAAAGGTTGATTTTAAAAAAAAAAAGAATCCACACGGTGCCCTAACCTAGTTGCACAAGTCCAAACACAAAAAGCAGAGGAGGAAAAGTCCTGAATAATACGTCTCTCCAGAGAACATACACAGTGGCAAGTAACCATGTGGAATGAACGGTGTACAGTATCATACAGCAACTAATGGCTACCCAGCAAGATAACCAGCACATGATGACTAGAATGGCAAAAACTACAGTACTAACACCACATCAAATCCATGGAAGGGATAAAGCAGAAAGGGAACTTGTGGTACTGGTAGGGACAGCCACTTTTGGAAGAAGTTTGGCAATTCCTTAACAAACCACAGCATACACTTACCATATGATAAAACAAATACACACTTTGGTACTTACCCAAACGAACGGAAAATTTTAAGTAAACAAACAAGTCAGGCAGCACACGCTCGTAATCCCTTAGCAGGCAGGGTCTCTGTGTGTTCAAGGCCATACTAGGGAACAGAGCCAAGCTGGTGACACACGCCTTTAATCCCAGTACCAACCATAGTGCCCTTTAGGTCTGTACAGACAGAAAGTGACAGAGCTGTGTAGGAAGAGGAAGTGAGGTAGCTGAGTTAAGATAGCCAATGAGAGGGCAGAACAGCAAGGCAATAAAGACATAAGTAGGCAGGAGGTAATGCACATTTGGAAGCTGCAGAGTTGGGGAGGTAAGGTTGGCTGGTGGCTTTCCTTATTTCCCAATCTAAGGCTTTCACCTCTATATTTGGCTCCGTGTTTATTTAATAAGACCATTTAGAAATTCATCTACAAAGTATGGCATTGGGGGACAGTGAAATGCCAACACAGGCCTTGGTTCTAACAAATGTTTCCCTCTAGAGAAGGATGTTGGCAACAGAGAATAAGTATATATGTGTTATTTATGTTCATGGGAGAAGTATGGAACTTTATATTGCCTGCTTAGTTCTGCTATGAGCCAGTAACTATGTAATCTAAATAATTTTACTAATTATTTAAAAATAACATGTCTACAGACTTGTTGCAGGGTGATTGTGAGTTTGAAGACAAGCCTAGGCCACATAGAGAGGTACAAATGTTACTAAGATCCACGGTAGTAATTCCACAGTGTTATCTGCTCACCACTTGCTCAAAAATGTCGTCTGCTCTTTTGTGTGACTTCCATTCTCAGGGTGTCTTTGTGGTCTCAAAATGGACATGCTATCCTTGTCTCAACTTTTCTCTCAAAAAGAATAAGAACATGGTAAAGAGGAAGGGCATACATTGCCATTAGGAAAACTTCCAAACATCATTGAGCGATTTCTGCTTCTGTTCATTGGTCAAAACATCTAAATGCAAAGTGCGACTCTAGTACCCAGGCACATTGGGTCTTTCTCTATTGGAGAAATAGCAAAAATGGTGCTGGGTGCATAGGCAGCAGAACCTGCCATTCAAAGCCTAAATGAACATGAATCATTTTTACTTATAATCAAACATAACCAAGAGATAAGATATATGTACCTGGAAATATATATATTTATACATATTACATCCTAAAACTCTCCAGTTCAATATTTCCACACTCATTGTTCAAGACTTTTATAAATAATATCACTTGTAATAATACCTACTGGTTATGATCAGGCACTGAAATATTTCTAAACATTATAACATTTAATTCTTATAATATACCTATAGGCAATCATTGTTACTTATTCTCATTACACTTGCATACAAGATAAATTTTCAAAAAGATAACTTGTCCCATTTTATGCTGGTATTGAAATAGTGAAATACCTACAAATTGGGAGTCAGCCTGAACACTTCAAAAATCATTGTTCTGAAATTCTTCCCTCTAAGATGATTCTTTAACTTTCAAAAAGAATGCACAAACTGTTTCTTACAAAGCCTGGCCATTCTTAACCCCTTGGCAATTTTTTTGTACAAGTATTTCTTTTTGGTAGAATGTTTCTCATAAAAAATAACCTATAGAATTTTCTTTACTTTCTATTCAATGTTTCTGAGTACATTTTAAAGGTGTCTTTTTCCTTCCCTGTAAAGGTCCCTTGCTAGACACAAGCAGAACATCTCCATTGGCCAAGGGCTACTTCTCTCCTACTAACACTACAGATCTTAGAAATATATTGTATCTTACTTTTTAAAAATATGGCAGATTTTTTAACAGTCAAGCCTTAGAAGAATGTGAACAAATAGCACATAGAAGGGATGAATTTCTGCACTTTATTATTTGAAGACAAATTTCATTTTCATAGAATATGAAAAATTCCTGGAAAACAGCGTTTCTTACTAAGTACAATGTGATGTCAGGAGGATTAAAAATAATTGACACACCACAGGAAAAGCAAAATCCAGAGGACTACAGGAGGAGACAGTCATCCCAACCTATGCTGAGACTTTCTCCTTGGTGTAAAAGCAAATATAAAGCCAGGCAGTGGTGGCGCACGCCTTTAATCCCAGCACTCGGGAGGCAGAAGCAGGTGGATCTCTGTGAGTTTGAGGCCAGCCTGGGCCACAGAGTGAGTTTCAGGAGAGGCACAAAGCTACACAGAGAAACCCTGTCTTGAAAAACCAAAATAAATAAATAAATAAATAAATAAATAAATAAATAAATAAAAAGCAACTACAAAACCCCAAATCTTCAGACATATCTCTGGAAGCTGAGAAATGTACACACTGGACTCCAACCCTGAGTAACACTTGAAAAGAAGAGCTAGAGTTTCAACTTGATTTTCTCTTCCATGCACAGCTTTCCCTAAAGCACTCTTACAAAGAAAGGCTGGCTATACTTAGGAAATGAGGCAAGCAGGGCCAATAACGTGGTCTTAATGGGTTCCTCATTTAAACAGGAAGATGAGACTTCTTTTGTGCCATGCTTCTCACAGAACAGAACTAGACTGATCGGTGGTTTTTCATTGGACACTCAGTAACTGCAGATTACATTCTCAAAATAGAGCATCAGTTTGAATATAAATAGATACCCAAACCAAGCTACATGAGAAAGAAAACAGACTGGAAATCTTCTTGTTGATCTCTTCACAGACTCCATTGAAGTTGTGGCAGACACTGCAGGTTTATGGCCTCTCTGGAGTGTGTCTTCCTGTACTGAAAAACTAATAACTAGGATTTTCTTTGGATACTTTGGAAGTGCACAGTACGTAACTAGACAATGGGAGACAAAAGTTATTTATCTTATTATTTACTTATTTATTATTAAATAAATTAATTGTTATTAATTTTATTAGATGGTTATTTAATTATTTGCTTATTTATTTAATTATTTATCTAATTATTTAATTATTTGGTTCTGAGCATTGAAATCAGGACCTTATACATGCCAGATAAGAGCTCTGCCTGTGAAATACATCTTCAGTCCAAATGTCTCTCTCTTTTATTTAAATTATGGCCCTGGAGATTGAACCCAGGATCTCATGCATGTCAAGCATTCAATCAACCATAATGTCATACCTACAGCCCTAAATTTTACAAAAAGATCTTCTGGGCCAAGTAGTTTCTCAAGCAGAGTATGCCATCAACAGGAAAGTTTCTATTTATAGTCCCACAGCCATTTAGAGTCTCTGGATACTGTGTTGTTGCTAATTGGCCATAATTTAAATATGCCTGCCTTGGACTCCTAGAAATATGTTCTACTCTTTAATGCTCTGAAACTAATCAGTATATTCTTGACACCCTAAAACAGACTGTCTTGTCTACAACTAATAATCCTGGTCCATACAGGAATTTCTATCAGAAATTCTTGCCAAAAATGAACTCTTTTAGAAAATGGAAATGTAATGCTGATTAACTGAGTCCTTATTTAAGCAACAATAGTTCCTCAAATCTGGAAAGTTCAAAATCAGGGTTGGATGCCATCACACTCAATGACTGACGAAGGCTCTTCTTCCAGCTTACAGTGGTAGCAGCCTTCTGTTCTTGCATGATAGATAAAGGAACTTCCAACTCCTCTTCCTGTCCTTACACGGTTTCCAGTCCCTCACGGAACTCTTCTCAGAACCTTATCTAAATCTAATCAGTTATCTCCCCAAAGCCCCACCTCTAGAAAAACTATCTTGATGAACATGGAAAAGACAGTGGTCATACAGGGAATATAATACCTATTTCTACTCAATAACTAAAGCCAAAGATAATAAAATAGTTTTAAAAATTCAAATCCTCATTCTAAAAAATGTTTAGTGTCCATAAAGAAGTTGCAAACAAGTAAATGAATAAATAAAATCAGTGAAAACAATAAAGTCTGTAATGTGGATAAGAAAGATGATCAAAACAAACTAGAAATTTAAAAACATAGAAAAATAAGGAATGGGATTCTAAAAATGAGCCAAATAGAAACGCTAAAAATCAGAGTTATCATTCAAATAAAAATACAGTGTAAGCATTTGCTGTGGGATGGTCTGTATGTCAAATGCTCTGATTGGTCAATAATAAAACACTGATTGGCCAGTGGCCAGGCAGGAAGTATAGGCGGGAATAACAGAGAGGAGAATTGAGAGAACAGGAAGGTGGAGGAATCACTGCCAGCTGCTGCCATGACAAACAGCATGTGAAGACGCTGGTAAGCCACTAGCCACGTGGCAAGGTATAGATTTATAGAAATGGATTAATTTAAGCTATAAGAACAGTTAGCAAGAAGCCTGCCATGGCCATATAGTTTGTAAGCAATATAATTCTCTGTGTTTACTTGGTTGGGTCTGAGTGGCTGTGGGACTGGCGGGTGACAAAGATTTGTCCTGACTGTGGGCAAGGCAGGAAAACTCTAGCTACAAGCATTATCAACAGACTAGATGAAGCACAGAAAAAAAATCATGCATAGCAGACAATGTTGATGAATTATGGGCCTCAGACAACAATAAAAGTGTCAAACATGAGCACAATATAGAAATCTTTGAGATGTGATGATGAGAAAAACCTAAGAATACAAAGAGTGGAAGGAGCTGAGATCAAAGCCAAAGTCACAGAAAAAAAAAGTACAATAAAATAATAGCAAAACAGTTCCCAAGACTAAAAGAAGATATGGCCATGTAACTAGAAAAGGCATTTAAAAAATCCAGAGACGTGATCTGAAAAGAACCTACACCATGATTGAAACATTAAAGATGCAGAACAACAACAGCAAACATACTAAAAGATACAAGAGAAAAACTGTCAATGTACATACACAGGAAAACTCATCTTAATCACATTAGACCCTTCAGCTGAAATGCTTAAACAAGAAACATATGGAGTGATATATTTCAAGCCCTTCAGGTATGTTAACTGCCAACCAAGATCATTATATCCAGTTAAAGATATTTTTAACTGATAGAGAAGTGAAGAGCTTCAAGATAAGTACAAATGGAAGTAATTCATGTCCGCTGAACCTGTATTACAGAAGATACATAAAGGAATTCTACACACAAAGGCAAAAGACAGTCACAACCTAAGAAGACAGAAAATAAATTTCATTAAAGAAATAGATAACTAATGAAAACTAAGAATGAAGTATGCCAAACTCAATTTTTTTAAAAAGCCCCAAGATCAATAAAAGAAAAAGAACAAGCCATATTTAAACCATGAAAAATAATCAACAAAATTACAAGAATCATCAAATATGTCTTAATACTGTCATAACTTAAAAAGACTTCCACAGACTGAATGCCAAAGGATGGAATACCCAACAGATGGATCAGGAAGCAGGCAGGAGTGCCCACTGTTACATCCAACAAAGGAGATATCAAGCCAAAGTCACTATACCTTAATGAAAGGGGCAGATCACGAAGTTACAATTGTAAGTGTAAATATTTGTAACAAATGTTGGTACACCTAATTTCATAAAACAAAAACTTACTGGACACAAAAGGTAAGTGCAGATACAGTAATAGTGAGTGATTTCCATACTCCACTCTGATCAATGGGGACTAAAGACAAATATAGAGACAATCCTACTGCTGCTAGCTGAAAGATTTCCTGATGTCTTGTATTCCATGCCTCCAGGTATGAACCACCACTAAGCCACCAGCCACTCCACATAACCCTGCTACCCAGCAGAGGACTACATGACATCCTGTGTCCCTGCCTTCAGGGAGGGTCCCTATCCTGGCCACAATTACTCTACACTACTGCCACTGTGTGCGGACTGTAAGTCCTGCTCACCTCCCCAAGATAGCACCACCCATTCCAGCTGGACCCTAGCCCCTTACCACCTAAGAACTCTCTGCAGAACCCAGTGAGTTTTCCACAGACTTCTGACGATGAACAATGAGAATCATCTAACTCCACAGAAGGTTTGCTCCTTGACTCAGAACCTGTACCTGATCCTAGGTGAACTAGAACTTTTGTACATCAACAATGGATGATGAGCCCCAAACACCATGGTCTATAATCTGACAAGTTGAAATAACAGCAAACAGAGATTCAAGCACCCACACAGCAAAGACCCAATATCCATACCAAGAAACACTTCCAATGACCTAACTTTGGATGTCTACATCCCACAGGAAAAACATAAACAACATGAATAGGACAATATGCCTCTTCTAAAAATGAGGACTCCATAGCAATGTTCCCTGAGAAAAGCAACTTAGATGAACCACAAGACGACAACTTCAAAACAGCAAATATATAAGATCAAGCAATTCAAAGAGGGTAAAAATAAAAACCAGAATAAAGACTGGAACATAAACAGTTGAGTTAAATAAGGAAAACTTTCTAATATATGAAAATAGAATTTAATAAAGAGATAGGACTTCGGATAAAAACCAAACTGCAATAAAGCTTAAAATGAAATTTTCAGTAAGCTAAAGAAAATGCTCAATGGAAAACCTCAAGTTGAAGAGAGGACTTGAGGGCGTGCAGACAAGTTAGAGGAATTGGATCATCCAGTCACAGCCAATATAAATCTAAATACTAAACTAAACATAAGAACAGAGCATGCAGGAACTCTGGGATATTTAAAACACACACACACACACACACACACACACACACACACACAGTGGTATTGTGTTCCCCAAAAATATTGTGCACCCTAGCACCCTAATAAACTTATTTGGGGTCAGAGAACAGAACAGCCACTAAATACAGAGGCTAGAAAATGGTGGCACTCACACCTTTAATCCTAGCATTCCATAGGCAGAAATCTGTCTGTATCTCTGTGAGTTCAAGGCCACATTAGAAACAGCCAGGCATGGTGACACATGCCTTTAATCCCAGAAAGTGAGCCTTTAATCCCAAGAAGTGATGGCAGAAAGCAGAAATGTACATAAGGGTAAGGATTAGGAACTAGAGCTGGTTAAGCTTTTAGGCTTTTGAGCATCAGTTCAGCTGAGATTCATTCTGGATGAGGACTCAGAAGCTTCCAATCTGAGGAAACAGGATCAGCTAAGGAATTGGCAAGGTGAGGTGGCTGTGGCTTGTTCTGCTTCTCTGATCATTTGGCGTTTACCCCCAATACCTTGCTCAGGTTTGTTTTTATTAATAAGAATGTTTAAGATTCATGCTACACACACACACACACACACACACACACACACACACACACACACACACAAACAAACACACACACAAACACACGAATCACAGGTTTAGAAAAAAGAGAAGATACCCAGGAATACATCCAAATTCTTTTTTCCCAAAGACAATATTAGTCTTGTTTAAAAAAAAAAAAAAAAAAGATGAGCTAGAGAGATGGCTCAGTGGTTAAGAACACTGACTGCAGTTCCAGAGGTCCTGAATTCAATTCCCAGCAAGCCACATGGTGACTCACAACCATGTATAATTGGATCTGATGTCCTCTTCTGGCATATAGGCACCCATACAGACAGAGCACTCATACCAAAAGAATATATATAGTTTAAAAAAAAGACCCAATCAAAAGATAAATAATTATAGGCCAATATCTCTGATGAACAAGGATGTAAAAAATCTCAATAAAATACTTGTAAACAAGATTCAAGAAGACATCAAAAAGTTTATCTACAATGATCAAATTTGCTCCATCCCAGAGGTACAGGGATGAAATCAACAGATAACTGACCACATAAACAAACTCAAGGACAGAAACCACAATATTATCTTACTAGATGAAGAAAAAAAACTTTATGACAAAACCCAACATCTTTTCATGATACAAGTCCTAGAGAACCTAGAAATATGGGAGATATCTCAGCATTAAAAAAAAAATACACATGCCCACAGGCAACATTATGCAGCACTTCCACTAAATCAAGAACAAGACCAAGATGCCTATCTCCATTCCTGTTCAATTAAATACTTGAAGTCTTAGCTAGAGCAATAAAAAGGTGAAACAGATCAAGGGGTTACAAAATAGGAAAGAAGAAATCAAAGTATCCATGTTTGGAGAATATATATATATATATATATATATATATATATATATATATATATATTCCACCAGAAAATGCCAATAGCTGACAAATACATTGAGTGAATGATCTTATTCACAATAGGCTTAAAGAAATAAAATATGTTGGAATAAATCTAACATTGGAACTGAAAGACTTGTTGCGGGGCAGCTACCCACCAACCCCACAGTTCCCCAGAGTTTTCTTGAGTGACAGCATCAAGAAATATTAGATAGAAGGATTTAGAGTGTGGAGATAAACAGAAAATACAGGACAGCCTCGAGAGGTCCTGGAACCTATTCCAACAGGCCCTGACTGTCTCTGCCCTAGGGTTTTATAGAAACGCCAAGGAGTGGAGCAAAAGACCTCCCTGCAACACAGCCAAGTGCAGACCATCTCAGACACCTGCACTCAGGCTTGTAGTCCAATCATCCTCTCTATGCAGACCTGCTGGGTAAAGCCACTAGGAACCTGAAAATGGGCTCCCACAATTTGTATAATGAAAACTTTAAGATATTGAAGAAAAACTAAAGAGATCACCAGAAGATGGAAAGACTTCCAATGCTCATTGCTTGGTAGGATAAATACTGTAAAAATAGCCATTCTATCAAATGTAATCTACAGATTCTACATAATCCTCACCAAAATTCCAATACTATTCTTCATAGAAATTGAAATAGTAATCTTAAATTTCATATGGAAACACAAAATGGCATTGTGTGTGTGTATATATTCCTATGTATTTAATATATAAATATATATGAAACATATAATATTTTATATATATTCAATGTAAATGTTTAATATATAATGTCTAATGCTGTTTTTAAATATTATGTTGAATATTAATTGAATTAATTAAATAATATTGATAAATTATTAATGATATTGCTAAGATATTAATATTGGTAATCAAACAATACAATAATTGTATAACATTAACAAATGTTAATAATATTTAATAAATTAGATTATATATATTAAATATACTTGTACATTTGTTTAAAGACAATAAATGCTGGTATATATGTGGGAAAAGAACATTTATTTACTGATGCTGGTGGCCTAAACTGATGGAAATCAGTGTAAAGTTTCCTCAAAAAGCTAGAAATAAATCTACTATATGATCCAGCTATACCACTCTTGGACATATACCCAAAGGATTCTATATCAGATTGTAGAGATGCTTGCTCATCTAGACTCATTGCTGCTCTATTCACACTATACAGAAAGTAGAAACAGCCATATAGTGATATATGGATAAGAAAAATATGGTATATTTACATGAATTAATATTATTCAGCTGTTTTATAAAAAAGAGATCTTCAGGTTAATGGATAGAATTCAAAATTATCTTTCTGAGTAAGGTGAACCAGACCCAGAAAGGCACACATTGTATAGTCTCTCTTATATGTGAATGCAAGCTTTGTATTTTTAAAAATGTGTGTCTAAATTGGAATATTCATAAAGGTCAGAAAACTAGTAAGAGATCATGATAGGGGACATTTAAATGTGGAGGGGATAAAATAAGGTGATATAAAAGTGGAATTGGAACAATGGAGCAAGAAGTATTTATTGGCATGGGATGGAAGGGCAGGAAGGGGAGAGATTGGAGAGGCATAATAAATACTGAAAACCTTTGAAAAAAATCTATGGAAACCTACTACTGCAGAAGCTTCCTAAAACATATGCAAATACATATATAAAATGAGTTTACATGGAGTCACCTATAACAGATTGTCAATGCCCCTAACATCATCCCAGTGCAGGAATGATGTACTTCCTTTGGATCTGTTAGTCCATGAGGTCTCAAAGACCCTTCCCTGAAACATTACAACCTTTTGCCATTGCTCTTGGTTATCCTCCAGAACCTGATGGCAAGATACTACCTGAAGACACTACACACTTCAGTCTTCAAATGTGGAGAAATCAAGCTGGTACTCACCTGGAAGCTTCACTCGTATTGGCTAGTTTTCATGGTAGAAGGTGTGGTGCATGCTACCAGAGGAGAAAAATAGCTATGAATCATACCCAGATAGGAAACACACCAGCTACAATGTCTGGACTGACAAGACATACCCACTGGCGCAATAATGCCATGAATGTCATTAGAGTAACCAATTACTCTCTGATTGGATTTAAGGCTTGCTCCACAAGATGAAACCCATACCTCGCACTATTATTGTGGCCAAGAACCTGTGTCTAGACATGTCATAGGTCTCAGTAAAGACTCTGCTACTAATGTTCTGCTAAATGTATTAAACCAACTCCTAAAGACTTATTGATATACCCATAGATTAGTAAAGCTCTCAACACTCCACAGAAAAGCAGTTTTTGCAGTAGATGACGATTAACACAGAGACCTACAATTAGTAAAGTGAAGAGGATAGATACTGTGAAGTTCTTAACCCTAACTAGGACATCTGTATCACATCCTCTCCTCCTAAGGTTCAGGGATCATTGAATAAGAGGGGATAGAAAGACTGTAAGAGCCGGAGGCAGATGAGTACATATAAACAGTATTTTCTGGATACAACAGGATATCTGAACACATAAACTCAAAAGTGGTTGTAACAGCATGCAAAAGACCTGTACAAGATCAAAACAGACAAAATTCCAGCATGGATAGGGAAAGTGCTGATGACATCCTACCCCTGGGTAGGGAGCTATCAGTAATTAGTAGCTGCTAGCAGAGGGAGAGTCAGTTTTCCTTAAGGATGTGGTCTCTGATAGGTCGGCCACACTCCAGTGGATGGCCACACCCCTAGGAGTATATAGTACATGGGCATCACAAACTGGATTTGATGGGTTGTTTTTGAAAAACATGAATTTGGGAGTAGGAAAGTGGATTGGATCTGGGAAGACTTAGAGAATAGAGTGGGGGTGAATATAATCAAAATATATTGTATAAAATCCTCAAACAATCAATTAAAAGACTTTTAAAAAATAGGAAATGTAATAAAATGAATTTTTGTGATCTGCTTGGCATAAAAAGTGTTATGTAAATATTTTTAGAGTTGAGGAAATGTGGTAGACACATTCCGTTCAGTAAAGGAATGCCGATTTTCATGGAGCTTCTGGGAGCACGGGCTTTAGAAATTCCTGTATGTTAATGAATGGGATTCAGAGGTAAGAATGAAACAAGCAAGCAGAGCTGGGGATTGGTCCTGCAGACACAATCATGTGTACTTTGTGCTGAGGATTCATTCTGTGACATGCATCGTTAGTCAATTGTATCACTGTGCAAACAAAGTCTAACACACACTGAAACGGCTATAAGTCACTTAAGTACCAGAACATTTCCTCTGGATTAAATTCTAGCTTCATAGAGTCGGTTTTAAAATTATGGGAAAAGGAAAAGATATAAAGATTGTTAAGAACTAGAGGCAGATGAGCAACATCCAGATAGTGTTTTCCAGACACAACAGGGCAGGAAATATAATGAGGTGCACCAGTGCCATGCAGAGCACTGTAAAGCTGTGAATGCGAAGCCTGAAGCTTGGCCTATTGTAGGAAGAAACCGCCTACCTGCCTCTGTGGTGAGCTTGGTCTGCTTAAATAGAAATGCCATTAGGTGGGAATGATTGTATTTTAAGACCACAGATTTTTGTTGTAAGCTTGTTTTGCGTGTGCGTGTATATGTGTATACGTGCATGTGAACTCACACACACACACACACACACACACACACACACACACACACACACACCCCTACTCAATATTTAGCCATACCATAGTTCATACATCAGGACATTAACCATGTGTTCAGGGTCTATTGGTACATTTGAGAATATTTGGGACAGTCTGTGTCCCAAATCCAACCAAGCATGGCCTCTCTGTTAGAGGTCACAGGAAAGCAGGAAAGAGAGCATATTTTATGCTAGTGATGGAGACCTCAAAGAAGACATTTTAGGGCAGACATATGCTGTTTTTTCCAACCCTATAAATTTTCTACTCAAGGTAGTGAATTAAGGCTGCAAACTTCACTTTCCCAGAGGATGCAGTCTGGACTCAGGCCACAAAATGATAGTATAGTAGTAATTAAGGTCTCAGTGGGAAATTGCTTCTGAGTTTAACAACAGCTAACTAATTGGCAAGAACAGATGACAACTATAGAGAAGTTCAAAAACTGTTCTTTATCCTCTGTTCTGGAGATGATCTGTATGTTATAAGTAAATCTTTATTGGAACACACACCAAAAAGCAAATAAACTACTGACGTAAACTCTATTTTAGAACAAGTGGACTTACCAGACATCTACGTCCACTCAAAAGCTGCAGGATGTACATTCTACTCAGCAGCCCAAGGAACTTCTCCAAATGAATTATAAAGTCAAGTCTTACATAAATGAGTTAAAATAATTTAATGTATCTTACCATATCATAAAGAAATTAAACAGAAATTCCTAATAAGAGAAACCATAGAAAGTAAACAAACCCTTTGAATAATATAATTTTGAATATTCAGTAAATTATTGAAGAATCAGAGAGGAAATTAAAATATATACAGTCAAATTAAAATGAAAACACAACTTATTAGGCCATTTGGGATATAGCTAAAGTCATTCTAAAAGGGAAGTTTGCAGCTATGAGTGTTGGCATAAAAAATGTCAGCAAAACCTTAAATAAATGATGAAGTACTTCAAGGTCTTAGAAACACATTAATAAGCCAAACCTAAAATTAGTAGATGGAAATAAATAACAAAGATCAGAGCAGAAGTTCATGAAATGGAATTTAGAAGAACAATATAGTGAGTGGAACAAACATATAATATATGTGATATATATAAATATTAAAATGTATGTTAAAACATAATTATAAAAATACAGAAATACACACAAAAATTTACAAATCCTTAGAAAAACTAACCAAAATAAAGAGAGAAAACCCAAATGGCTAAAAGGTAAAATGGGAATATGGCAACAACCAATGAAATTTAAAGTATCGTTAAAGAATACTTTGAAAACCCATGCTCCATTAAATTGGACAATCTGGAAGAAACAGATAAACTTCTAGATACATATGACCTACCAAAATTAAAACAAGAAGATCTAAACAATCTTAACAAGCCTATAATAAGTGATGATATTGAAGCAGCAACAAAAAAATTCCCAGTGAAAAAAAAAAAACTCTTGACCAGATGGATTCACTGATGAATTTTACCAGACATTTAAAGATGAACTAATGCTGATGTTCCCCAAATTGTTCCATAAAATAGAAAGAAAAAGAACACTGTGAATACCTTTCTGAAGCCAGTACTGTCTGACATCAGAACTTGATAAGAATACACACACCAAAGAAAATTGTAGACCAATTTCTGTGATTAACATGCATGTAAATATTAGCAATAAAATGCTTGTAAATTCAACAACAGACTACAAAATCAGACACCATCAGCAACTTGGCTCCATTCCAGGGGTACAAGAATTATTTAACACATAAAAATAAATAAATGTAAGTCAGCACATAAATGGACTCAAGACAAAATAAATACCTCTCTAGATGCAAAACAGGGTTTTGTGAAAGTTCAACCTCCCTTCATGATAAAAAGCCCTGAAAAAATAAGAACAGAAGAAACATATCTCAGCATAATAAAAGCTCTGTACTGACCCTACAGCCAACATACTGAGTGGGGAAAGCTGGGAGTATTTCCTCTAAAATCAAGACTGAGCCAAGGATGTACACTCTCTCCTGTTATTCAAAGTGAAATGATAGTTTCCAGGAGTTCAAGAGTAGAGGAAGATGGTCAGGTGGTATAGTTTCAATAATGCACGATGAATCAACTCTAGAGAGAGAACACACAGAATAATGATTTTAGTTAGTGGCATGGTAGGTGTGAAGGCTAATCTTGATTGTAAGCTTGCCTGGATCTGGAATCCACTGAAACACAAGCAGCTGGGCACCCCTGTGAGTGACTTTTTGATCCAATGATTTGAAATGGGAAGACACACGCTAAATGTGATAAAAAGACATGGAAGAAGGAAACTGCCTTTTGTCTACTTTCTTCACTCTGCTGGCAAGTTCATCCACTCTGCTGCTGCCAATTCCTTCACTGATGCTAGAACCAGGGTTTCTCTGTGTAGCTTTGCGCCTTTCCTGGAGCTCACTTAGTAGCCCAGGCTGGCCTCAAACTCACAGAGATCTACCTGCCTCTGCCTCCCGAGTGCTGGGATTAAAGGCGTGAGCCACCAACGCCCAGCTAGAACCAAGTTCATCTGGCTCCCAACATAGAATAAAAGCCGATAGCTCTCCTGGGATCCTCCAGCCTTCAGTGCCAGATTGGAACTACCTAGTAACTACTGATTCTTGGGTTTTTGGTGTGGAGCAGGCATTGTTGAACTACCCAGATCATATTATATAAACTAACTTAATAAATCCCATAGATATATGTATATGTATATATATATATATATACACACACACACACTAGGTTGGCCTTGAAATATATATTCTGTTCCTCTAGAGTGGCAGTTCTCAATTTGTGGGTCTTGACCCCCTTGGAGGTGAAATGACCCTTTCACAGGTGTCGAATATCAGATACCCTGCATATCAGATGTTTACATTACAATTTATAACAGCTGCAAAATTACGGTTTTGAAGTAACAATTGAAATAACTTTATGGTTAGGGGTCACCATAACATGAGGAACTGCATTAAAGGGTTGCAGCATTAGGAAGGTTGGGAACCACTGCTCTAAAGAACCATGATGAATACAGTAAATGTTACTTTGAATATTCTCACCACAAAAACAAAACTGGCTGGTCTATAGAGTAATGAAAATATGAATTCTCTTACCAGTAGCAATTATTTCAGTACATGTATATATATTAAAACATCAGAATGTGTGCTTTTATACTATTTTGTTAATTATACCTCAATGGAGGGAGAGAAATGGGAATGGGAGAAGGAAGAAAGGAAGGGAAGGAGGAAGGGAACTTGGGGGGAGTCTTAAATTCTTGGCCAACCATATAATCAGAGAACCATGACTTTTTTATTTAAGCACTGTTTCTTGTAGCTGCTGAGCAGGTGTCCATACACAGTTTGCAGGGTCTACTCCTAGTGGTTTCTCAAATACAATGCAAGTTGAATTCCAGCCTCACCTGAGAGTTTTATGAGAGAGCCAGGGTTACTAGTTTGGGAAGAGTTGGGCCTCATGAACAACAATAGATAAATTTGTAAAATTCTGAAAACTTCAAGTAGCTGATTCTTTCAAACATCATGGATCCCCCTTTTTTAGCAAAAGTAACCTTGGCCACCATCTTTGAAACTTGAAAAGCTTGCATGGTTACTTCAAGCGCTGTCAGTTCTCATTCTTTATCCACCATCTCCTTGTTGCTTGCAAACCTGTAACAAAAGTCAGATCCCTACAAGTTTCAGGTCTGTTCCAAACCAAGAAGAAAGGAGTTGACCTGCCAAGAGAACAGCAAGAGTGTATAAATTTATACTACATATCCTCAGGGGGATGTGAGGAAATGGAGTCTGAGGATCTAAACAGCTTTGAGGGGAGAAGTAATTTATGGGGCTGGTATTTTTATATGAGTGTACTTAACAGCTTCTGGACTCACTGTGCTGTCTGAGTCATTAGCAATGGCTCTGACTGTTCTGCTAATTAACAAAACTCACTCTTAATTGGGCTGGACTCAAGCTGGTGGCAGAAGTTCCTTGATAAAATGTAGATGGGGGAACCTAAAGATTGAGTATGCAGGAATGTTAAAATGGACTCACTAGGTGTCCTCCCATCAATGAAGAAAGTATCAGGATTGGTTTGAAGGACTCTAGTGTCTGTCTCTTGTGGACCAGAAATGCAGACAGAAGGAGCAGTTATTAAAATATTTCCTAACTTCAGCTGGAACCATGAGAGCTTGAGTAGCATTGACCAAGTAATGTCTTAACTCTATGTTAGACACACAATGGTAATAGCCATAGGGGTAGGCAACAGTTTTTATTGGCCCTCAGAATGAAATGATCTATGAAGGTCTTTTTACGTTTATTCAAGACAGGGTTTGTCTGTGTGGCTCTGGTTGTTCTGGAACTCACTATGTAAACTAGGGTGGCCTCAAATTCAAGATTCACCTGTCTCAGAAAGAGTGCTAGGATTAAAGGAATGTGGCACTATGCCCAGCTTGAATTTTAAATGTTTAATTAGAATAGGTTTCATTATTGAATTTTTAAGAAAAGTCTGTTTTTGCTAATTCTCCTTCCTCTCTTTCATCCCCTGGAGTGCCCATTTCCATGTACCTTTCCACCCTGCCATAATTTTCTTTCCACTTTCATGTCCCATGTGACCTGCCTTGCTCCATGCTTCCACAATGCCCATTTCCCCTCTCATGTTCTCTTTTCTAGTTTCATAGCCTACGCCTGCATTCACTTCAACTTATAAACATAGAAACATTACAAACTAGGATCCATACACGAGAAAGCACAGAGAGATCAGATGGTAAAAGGAATGAGTATGCTCCTGGGTTGGCAGAATACTGCATTCAATGCAACTTCTACCAAAGCTCCAATGACACTGCTCACAGAACTATAAAAGTCCATCTAAAAACACCAATGGAAAGAGAAAAAGCCACAAATACCAAAGAATCCTTAACAGGAAGAGCATTGCTGGAGGGATCGCCATACCAGACTTCAAACTATACTGTGAAGCTATAGTGACAAAGACCCAAACATATGGAGACCAATGGAGCAGAGCAGAGAACTCATCAGTAAACCCACACAGTTAGCGCCACTTCATTCATCAGAATTGGCAAATTCATCAAAACACACATGAGAGGAAAGGCAGTTTATTCAACAAATGGTGCTGTCAAGGCTGGCTATCAGCCTACAAAAGAGCAACCCAGATATAAAAGTCAATTCAAAGTTGGTCAAAGATCATAATCTAAATGCTTAAACCCTCCAGTCCCTTGCCCTGCTCTAACTTTCTCACTCCAGGCAAGCCAGGAATCTCATTCATGTGCTTTACCGGTGCTCAGTTTCTCAGCCCACAGCACCCTTCCGGTGACTGGATCTCCTAAAGCCTCTTACCCCATGCCATGCTCTCTCTCTCTCTCTCTCTCTCTCTCTCTCTCTCTCTCTCTCTCTCTCTCACACACACACACACACACACACACACACACACACACACACACAAAGAGGACAAGACTAAAACTCCTGACTCAAGAAAATACACACAGCTAAAGGAAATCATGAGAATTCAAGATGTGAAAGATATAAAAATGTTAAAGAAAACTCAAACTGAAATAAATTTTGAAATGAAAATTCAATAACCTAACTAGAAAACTCAGTAGAAAGCTTTAGCAGCAGAATAGACTAAGAAGAAGATAAAATATCAGACTTAAGGACAAAGAGGTAGAATTGGACCACTCAAGCAAGAAAATAATTTATAAAAAATTTAAAGTATGTGAAGAAAGTATGCAAAAACTTTGAGACACCATATAAAGATAAAAATCTATTAATTATAGGCTAGAAAGAGGAAAACAATCCCAGGTCAGTGATATTGACCAGATCTTCAACAATATCCTAAAAGAAAACTTTTCCAACTGAGAGAAGACATACCCATTTAGATACAAGAGGCACACAGAACACCAAATAGACAAAAAATATTTTAAAAATTATCTTGGTGTATCATAGTTAAAACACTACACATGCAGAAAAAAGGACTATTGGAAATTGCAGGAAAAATAGACATAAGTCATACATAAAGGAAAACCCATCTGAATAAGATGACTTCTCAATAGAAACTTTAAAACCAAAGGAGCTTGAAGCAATATAGCCCAAGTCCTAGAAGACCACAGACACCAACACAGACTACTTTATCTTAGATAAACTATTACCTCTAGTTAAGGGAGAAAAAAAAAATCCATGATGTAAACAGCTAAGAGTTCATATCTACGAAGCTAGCACTACAGGGAATACTAGAATCAATACTTCAGACTGATAAAAGGAACAGCAGAGTCAGGACTCCTGTGAGATTGTGGCTCCTAGAACCAGAAGCTGCACCAATGATAACAAGAACGGAGCAGACATCAATAGACATGCTAATGTGGAGGCAGACTCTCACATGGACCCTCCTCCTAGACAAAGAACTAGGCAAGGTGAGCAATGCTAAGAGAGAGAATTATCTTCCCCAGGAATGAGTTCCCTAATAGGTTATCCAATACCCAGTGGTCAGCCCTGAAAATACAAACATATACATACAAACAACACTAAATGGACTCAGTGGGTTGTAGTGTATACACACGTACACACACAGAGAGATATAGATATATATAGATAGATCTTATGTTACTATATATACTATATATGTATAAAATCAAGCAATAATAATTAAAGAAGAGGACATAAATTTGGAGGGAGTGGAAGGGGCATGGGAGAGGTTGGAGGGAGATGAAAAAACAGGACGTGTTAGAGAAAAGGGGAAATTATGTAATTAATTAATTAAAATTTTAAAAGAGGCTACAGAAAGAAAACAAATGACATAAGGATAACTGAAATTCCAAATAAGACAAAGGACGGGAACAGTACATAAAGACAGCAAAATGACAGCAACCCGTCAACACACAGTTCTCAGTTATAACTTGAAATAACAATGGCCTCAACTTTCCAGTCGAAAGTCACAGCTAGTCCAAGGGCTTGAGAAGCAAGATCAATCAAGATCTTTTTATGGCCTACAAGAAACACACCTTACCTTCAAAGACAGACACCACCATAGAGTAAACGGATATGTGTTGGGGGGGGAGGGGGATTCCAAAAAAATGGGGCCAGGAAACAAGCAGAGGACAGTATCCGAATCTCTGACAAAATGGACCCCAATCCAAAATTAATAAGAGGAGATAAAGAAGGACATTTCATCCTGGTCCAGAGAAAAAGCAACCCAGAAGACATCATAATTCTAAACTGTATGCACCAAACTCAGATACACCCAATTTAGTTTCAAAAGTACTACTTGACTTCAAGCAGAGATTAATACCAATAGTACGTGATTTCAATACAAAAATAAACAAGCAAATAAACAAGCAAAGCATAGAAATACCACAGTTGTATAACCTAATAGAGTCAACTAGTGTAAATGTCTCTGCAACCAAGCTTGACAGACAGCCTGAATTCCATCCCCAGAACCCGCATGGCAGCAGAGAGCCAACGACCACCAGTTCTCCTCAGACCTCAGCAGCTGCACTGTGGCCCACACCCCTGACACATGTATAACCCTCATATACACATACAAAATAAATACATGTAAATGCAATTTTTAAAGATACAGCTACAGGCAAGAACTTTCCAAACAAGACTCTGAGACAAGGAATTAACAAGTGTACTACATGAAATTAAGGTTTTTGCATGTCCAATAAATTATCAGCAAAACAAAAAGGAAGCCTACAAAATGGGAGAAAAATTCTTTCAGCTAAATGTTGCTGTGGATATTGCTCTATATAAATAAAACACTGATGGCCAGTGACCAGGCAGGAAGTAGGTGGGACAAGGAGAGAGGAGAATTCTGGGAAGCAGAAGGCTGAGGGGAGACACACTGCAGCCACCGCCAGGACAAGCAGCATGTAAAGATGCCGGTAAGCCACCAGTCACGTGGCAAGGTATAGATTTATAAAAATGGGTTAATTTGAGATAAAAGAACAGTTAGCAAGAAGCCTGCCACGGCCATACAGTTTGTAAGTGATATAAGCGTATGAGTGATTATTTTATAAGTGGATTGTGAGACTGCAGGGCTTGGGGAACCTGGAGAGAAGCCCTCCAGCAACAAAATGTCAAACAAGAAGTCAGCCTCTAGACTATGTAAGTTAAACACCAAAAACAAGACAAACAAAAAACAAAAACAAAAATCTGCCAATCACTAAGCAGGCTAATGAGATAGACAGACGGTTCTCAGAAGAAGAAAAACTGCATGTAAGCTCTTTAAAGGGTGTTCAACAGTCTCAGTCATCAAGGAACGGCAAATCAAAACTGCTCTGGGATTCTGTCTCACGCCAGTTACAATGGCTATCATCAGAAAGGAGACAATACAAAATTTGGTGAGGATGTGGGGGGCAAAGGCATCTTTATTCAGTTCTGGTGAGGGTGTAATCTTCTACAGTCATTATGGAAATCAATGTGGAGGCTTCTCAAAAACTTAAGCATAGAACCCACCGTTTGATTCAGCTACACCACTCTGGAGTACATATCCCAGACACTCTATATCCTATGACAGAAAGGCCTGCACATCTATGGTATTACAGCATCATTCACATTAGCCAGGAAATGGAATCAGCCTAGATGTCCATCAACAGGTGATTGGATAGTGAAAGTGTGGTGTGTTATACACAATAGAATTTTATTCAGCTGCAAGGTAAAATGAAATTTGCAGGAAAGTGGGAAGATCTGGCAAGTATTATATTAAACAATTTAACGCAGACTCTGGCAAAATCACATGTTATTTCTCATATACAGATCCTGGCATATAATATTTAGGAGGACCTTTAACAGCAACATAAATATTGTAGTCCCTTAGAAAAAGCATGATTGGCGGCACACTGATTTCTCAAGAACTGAATATAACAGGGAAAACTGTAGGTCTAGCACTAGAACATTATAATCCCTTTGCCAATTCCAGGTTTGAGTCACTGCATAACTGCAGGGCTCCTTCACTCAAGAGGAGTCTGGGTATAACATGAATCTTAAAAGGTCTTATTAAATAAAAATAAATAAATAAATAAAAACAGAACCAGATATAGGGGTGAAAACCTGAGTGATCAGAGGAATAGGAAAAGCCACAAGCTAACCTCACCTCACCAACACCTCAGTCTCCAAAGAGATCTACTTCCTGTATACCCACGCCTATATGCCCTTCTGTTCTACTGTATCATTTGCTCTCTCTGTCCAGCTGCATCACTTCCTCTTCTGGCCCAGCTCTGTCACGTCCTGTCTATCTATACAGACCTCCAGACCTTTATGATTAACTAGTTTTGGAATTCAAGGCATGTGCCACCATACCTGGCTCTGTTCCCAGTGTGGCCTTGAACTCACAGAGATCCAGACAGAACCCTGCCTCCCAAGTGATAGGATTAAAGGAATGTGCTACCATTGTCTGACCTCTATGTTTAATATAGTGGCTGGCTTTTCCTTCTGATTCTCAGATAAATTTTATTGAGGGGACACAGATAAAATATCACCACATCCAGGGGCTGGTGAGATGGCTCAGCAGTTAAGGACACTGACTGCTCTTCCAGAGGACTCAGGTTCAAATCCCAGAACCCACGTGCAACTCAACACTGTAAGTCCAAGATCTGACACTCTCAAATAGATGTACCTGCAGGCAAAACACCAATGCATATAAATAAAAAGTAAATAAATTAAGAGGAGTCCCAGTAGCTTTGAGAAGGACACTAAGAGGTGTATTAGCTGTGTCAGAGGTGTGACTTTGGGCAGAGGAAAAAGACACTCTGACCCTTGGGAGACTGAATAAGACCAATGTTAATCTGGGAGGGTCCTGGATACCACTGTCATCCGCTCCATAGGAGGTGCCTCAGTGGGTTACATGGTACTAGCTCTGCATTGGGTTCTGGGGTCTCAGAACACACTTTGTAGTCATCTCCCTTTTTCCTGTGTTTTCAAATGAAATATGTACCTGAAAATTGACATGAACTGGCTCACACTGGTTTCCTGATCCACAGAGTAAGCATTTCCAAAAATAAGTTCTTTAAAAAATTATACATATAAGAAAACTAGTAAGAAAGTGGTGTTAATATTATATCTATTTAACCCAGCTATTTGCCATTTGTAGTAGATGGTTGTTTTCTAGTGAATAACAAATAGTCTTTTTAAATTTTTAGTCAGATGTTAATTCCAGTTACTGGTGCTGTTTCTATTTTAGACTATTTACTGAAAACATCGCATGGTACTTGCCATGTGGCATACAGCTACCTGCCTGAGCAATGTGCTCTTTTTTCATTCCATCCAGTAAAACCCCAGATGCAATTCATTTTCACCAGGAAGGGTCTGCAAACTGGCTGCCTTCTTTCCCATGGAGCTCCATCTACTTTCGGAGGGTTCACCATCATTACTGTACAGGGACTTTGATCATCTTATCATTTCCCAGAATACTATGATTATAACATGAATGACAGTAAAATGACTGGACTGAAAGTGTGTGAGGTGCTATAAAATGGAGAACATTGGAGCTGAATTCCACGAGAATATAGTAATCTGCCACTTCAGTAAACTTCAGTAACGTTCACCCCATTTTGACATATTTCTTACATTCATTTGAACACTATGTAAATATGCCAGCTTGAAATAACGTACACAAGAGTCAGCTCTCAGCTCTGAAGTTGCAAAGCAAACAAGGTGTCCAGTTGGCCTTTAGGATCCAGCAAATGCAATGATGTTTAAAATATCTGCTACAAATCCTGATGTTATAGAGAGGAGGCAGTTACAAGTCTAAATGTCTGCCATAAACTTCAGTGTTATGCAGTGACTCTTACAAATACCAACAGTTCCTTAGAATTTAGAAAATAGCCATGACCTCCTAAGTAAACCACTGTTTTTCTAAAATGGTTCCTGGTGTGTTCTAGAACCCTGGGAAAGTAGACAATGTAACTCTAAGTAATCATAAGAGCTGAGGTTCATGTGGTTAACTAGAATTGTCTACTGAACTGTAGATAAGAATTTGTCTAGTATGTAGTTTATGGCTAAAGAAGATTTTGTGTTTAGTAATAAACTCATATAAGCCCTGATAACAGTTTAAGGTAGAGAAGATATGAGTTAGTTCATGGTTTTAGAGTATTCAATCCACCACCTCAGGAAAGACATGACAGAGCAACTCAGCTCACCCTGATGGTACACGTGACCAAAACTTGAAGGCAGACCAGAACAGAAGTAAGGCCAGAAACAGCAGCCAAGTATACTCTTCAAAGTCCCACTCCCAGTGACCCACTGCAAACTGGGTGCCACCTCCTGAAGTTTTGAGAACCTTACAAAATAGCACCATTAGCTGGAGACCATGATTATTTTAATGTTTAGATCTTCAATGCCCTGGGATTCGTATGAAGGTTGCTGAAGGAATACCCAATGGTTGAGATGACTCCAAGTAATCTAAGATAAAGAAGGTCTGAGTTCAACAGACTAAGTAGAGAGGCACATCACCAGAAGCCAATGCTTCCTTCCATGTGTCCTTTCGGAATACTTCCATATCCTATGGTCATGGTCTACACAAATGAGGGTCTGTGTACTTAGTTCCAGAGGAGTGAAAAATAGAATACATCAGTCAACTTTCTATCACTATAACCAAGTACCCGAGGCAATTTACTTATAAAAAGAAAAGGTTCGATTTGGCTTGTGGTTCTGATGATTCCAGCTCATTTTCAAGTGGCCGTATTGTTTTGGGTCTCTGGCAAAGCAGCACATCATGGCAGAAGAACATGACAGAATGCTGCTTATGTCATGAGTCAAAAGGGTAAAGTATAGAAATGGAAAGAGGGGGAAGTCAGGCTCTAATAATTCCCCTCTCATTCAGGCTTTCAATAACCTACAATCTCCCACTAGGCTCTATTCCTAAAGCTTCCACTGCTTCCCAATAGTGTCGCCCTGGGAGCAAGCCTTTGGGAGACATATACCACTCTAACTGCGGTAGTATGAGCTACCTTACCAGGGCATTATACCCTGACTGAGGGATGGGGGCCAAAGACATGTAGAAAGGACATTCAGTGCTTCTCCCTTGTTCTAATGTATTAACCTTGGCTTAAAAAAAAAAAAATTCTGTGTCCTAAAGCTACACCCATGAAGTCTCACCAGCATGGTGTCTAAACATGGCCTGAGCAAGCACAACACCAACAGACATGCTAATGTGGAAAAGGCCTCAACCCTAAATAAAACAGGAGATAACTAAGGGATACTAAGAGTGGGAAAAAATCGTCTTCTCCAGGGAAGAGCACATCAATTGGTTATCCAATGCTGACGTCAGCCTTGAAAACATATATACACATTATACAGATTGAATAGGTTTTATATCAACAATTAAAGAAAAAGAGGCCATGAATTTGAAAAAGAACAAGGGAAGCACCTGAGGGACTTGGAAGGAAGAAATATAAGAGGAAAGTGATGTAATTATAATCTCAAAAAATATTTTAAAAAGTATTTTCTCGGTCCCTTACTATTTCCTATAGAGTGTGCTAATGATGACTAACATATTAATTTATTTATGGGAGATCAAGGCAGGATTCTGATGGACCGGAATAGGGATTGGTAGACATCTTTCTGAAGAAGATCCTGCAGTGAACAGGCTTAGCTTTGTGTGTCACATGGCATCTGCACCACACGGCACTGTCACTGGCCACAAAAGCAGCTACACACAACACATCACCAACTGAACGTGCGAAGGAACCCATTTTCAAAGGAAAGTGATGGGCTGGACTTGACCTGGAAGCAGTAGTTTGTCAACCCACAGAGGAGAGGATAATTATGCATCAGAACGTTTGTGGTGATTCCTGAGACCTTGATTTCTCTCTTTAGGAAGCTAGTGAGAGGCTGTTACATTCTATTTTGCGGGAAAACATTTCTGTTGCCATTGTTGCTTTGGAGTAGAATTGCAGATTTGTGCAGACCCAGCCAAGAGCAGCTGGCAGCGGGTAGGAAACCTGGCTCACTCAACTCCTAACCCAAACCTTTACTATGCTTTCCTGTACAAAAGAAACTAGAAAGTGAGAATGTGTTTCTAAGAATTCTTGGCAGTTGAGTGTAACAGGAATCTTAAAAGTTCTTATTAGCCGGGCGGTGGTGGCGCACGCCTTTAATCCCAGCACTCGGGAGGCAGAGCCAGGAGGATCTCTGTGAGTTCGAGGCCAGCCTGGGCTACCAAGTGAGTTCCAGGAAAGGCGCAAAGCTACACAGAGAAACCCTGTCTCGAAAAAAACCAAAAAAAAAAAAAAAAAAAAAAAAAAAAAAAAAAAAAAAAAAAAGTTCTTATTAATAAAATCAAACCCGAGGTCAGTTATTGGGGTCCATGCTGGTAGATCAGAGAGACAGAACAAGCCACAGCTAACCTCACCTTGCCAATTCCTCAGCTGGTCCTGTTTCCTCAGACTAGAAGCTTCTGTGTCCTCATCCCAATGGCTCTCAGCTGAACTGCTGCTTAAAAGCCTGAATGCTTAACCAGCCAAATGCTGAACCAGCCAAATGCTTCTTGTTTCTGGTCCTCACGCCTTATATATCTTTCTGCTTTCTACCACCACTCCCTGGGCTTAAAGGCTGGCTTTCTGGGATTCAAGGTGCGTATTACCATGCTTGGCTATTTCCAATGTGGCCTTGAACTCACAGAGATCCAGAGGGATTTCTATTTCTGGAATGCTAGGATTAAAGGTGTGAGTGCCACCATTTTCTAGCCTTTGTATTTAGTGGCTGTCTGTTCTCTGACCCCAGATAAATTTATTAGAGTACACAATATTTTGGGGAACACAATGCCACCACAGTTGAGGTTTTCCATGGGACCTGTGTTCCCCCTAGAAGACACGTTTATACAGACCCAGAAATGGGAGTGAGTAGAAAGAGAAGAAGAGCCCAAGGGCAGCAAGTGCCAGGCATGCACAGGGGCAGGAGGGGCAGTCCCTGAAGCTAAATGCTACAGCTCAGACTGTTAGGGTTGAGCAGCGAATGGCACTGGCAGAAAATGGCACCAAGGCTACTTTTCAGCCATGGAGAGCAGATGCCCCAGGCAGCCCTGCTGTCTACCTTTACCACCCAAGTTTCATTAACTGCCTGCCCTCCAGGAGAAGCAAGTACTAATAAGCACTAATTTCATGATATAAGGGTCTCTCTCTCTCTGATACTGTTTTAATAATTTTTCATTACCCAGCAACTAGCTTAATGCCCAGCATAGAGTCATCATATGTTAATTTTAGTGAATTAAAATTGCTACCTTATTATTATCCTACATAGACTTGAAAAGTACCTGGAAGATGCATAGCTAAAGAATGTTAGAGTCACTGTACCAATTTTATTTTCCCTACACCAGCTTTTGAAATGAAACTGGAGAAGACTAGGGTTCCACTGGCAACCATCATAGCATTCAGAAGCAAAGCCACATCTCCAGACGCAGAGCTGGACACCCACACAACGGCCGGGGTGGAACAGTAATGGCCATATATGCGCCAAACAATTAGCCGGGGATAATGGCACACACCTGCAATGGCACACAAGAGCTTGTTTTACATAACTTGTTAATAATTAACCATCATTTTAAGTTCCTTACCTGCAAAGCCTACATATTAGGAGGCATTTAATCTATAGCTATCCTGTAAAGGATAGTGTACATCAAAAGTTTGCTTAGTTAATTCTCATCACACCAGTAAGTACATATAATTGAACTTTCGCAGACCACAAAAGTTGTGTTGTCTGAAACTGAGGAGTGGGACTGAACTGGCTGAGGTACAAGGAAGAGACATTTTAGGAATGTCTCTCTCCCGTGGGCTCAGCTTGGCCCGGCTCCTCCAACTGGGAGATGTTCTGCAATATAGTCTTTGCCTCACTAGTGACTTGTCTTGCAGACTCAGCCTCAACCCAGAGAATCTGTCCCTGACTCCAAGCCAAGTGCTTTCATACAGATCTGCTTGTCTCTGCAAATATTGCAGTGTTTGATTATATTCATTGTACGGCCATTAGAGTTTTCTGTCTCTATTAGCTGGCAGGCTAGCTGAAGCTGTGGGAATCTCTCCCTTCATAATCCCAGTACACAGCACAAAAGCCCACTCCTCTGAATGATAAAACAAGTGGCTACGCATCGCCTGGAGTCATGCTAAACCTTTCTCTTATCCATCTTCACAAGCCAGCGACTTCTGTACCATATTATCCCCATGGTGCAAGTGTGGACACTGAAAAGCATCCTATGCAAATCAGGGATCCTCCCCTTTGTTACATCACATGGTCCTTCGCCGTAGTTTGAAGTGGCCCAAGCATGTCTCATCCCACTATGTCATGTGGTCCTCTACTGTGTTTAGATGTAGCATAAAGGAATCACTCCCCTCTGTATCACATGGCTCTTGCAGTCATCAAAAATGGTCTGAGCATCCAGTGTCTCTTCCCAGTGTGTCATGTCTTGTCTTCAGAGCTTTCTGTTGTGGAATCTTTACTCCCAGTGCAGAAGTACCGAAGCAGTGGGGTCTTAAGAGGGAATTGGGTCCTGGGAGGATCATCCCAAAGGGATTAGTGCTGTCTCGTGGAGTGAGTGAATTAATTCTCTTCACAACCTGACTCTACCCTCATTTCCTCTTTTAGCAGGACTTTGCTCTCTCCTCACATAGGCTCCCACCAGTTTCCTCAGCATGTTATTATACAGCCAGAAGATCCTCACTCCCCAAAGGCCAAACTAGTGAAGTTGTCTATCTTGATTTTCAACTTCTAACACTGTGAGGGTTCTTTAAATTATTTCCTTTGTTATTATTCTCTCATATATTACATCCCTACCACAGCCTCCCCTCCCTCCACTCCTCAGGTCCCCTGTCTGGGATCTACTCCTCCTTCATTTTCCTTCAGAAAAGAGCAGGTCTCCCAGGGATATCAAACAAACTCCACCTACCAAGTTACCATAAGACTAAGGTACAAACCCTTATATCAAGACTGGATGAGGCAACCCAGTAGAAGGAAAAGGGTCCCAAGGGTTGGAGATACCCTCACTCCCACTTCTAGGATTCCCCCAAGACCACCAAGCTACACAACCATAACATCTATGCAGAGGACCAAGCTCAGACCCATACAGGCTCCATGATTGTCCCTTCAGTCTCTGTGAGCCCCTATGAGCCCTGCTTAGTTGATTCTGTGGGCCACATTCTCATGGTGTCCTCAACACCTCTGGATCCTACAGTCTTTCCTCCTCCTCTTCTGTGGGGCTCCCCTGGTTCCACCTAATGTTTGACTGTGCATCTCTGTATCTGTTCCTATCAGCTGCCAGAGGCAGCCTCTCTGATGACAATTGGGCTAGGTAGGCACTGATCTATGAGTATAGCAGAATATCATTGGAAATCACTTCATTTACTTTTTTTTCTATCCTAGGTCTTTGGGCTACCTAACCTCTGGTTTCTGGCCATCTAGGCAGTATCAGGTGTGGGCTCCCTTGGACGAGTCATTGGTTGGCCACTCCCACAAGTTCCGTGCCTCCATTACCCCAGAACATCTTATAGGCAGAAGAAATTATAGGTTGAAGGTTTCGTGGCTGGGTTGTCTCAGTGCCACCACTAAAAACCTTGCCTGGTTATAGATGATCGCCAGTTCAGGCTCCATACCCCCAACTCCTAGGAGTCTTTGTGGTCACCATCATAGATTCCAGGGAGTTTCCACAGCACTAAAACTGTGAGTTTGAAATGAATAAAAACAGGGCTGGAGAGATGGCTCAACAGTTAAGAGCACTGGCTGCTCTTCCAGAGGTCCTGAGTTCAATTCCCAGCAACCACATGGCAGCTCGCAACCATCTGTAATGAGATCTGGTGCCCTCTTCTGGCCTGAAGGAATACATAATAAATAAATCTTTTTTTTAAAAAAAAGAATAAAAACAAACAAACAACCTCTTTTCTTTATATACTGCCCTGCCTGTGGCACAGTATCATAGTAATGGAAAACAGAAGAGCACACTATTTCATATTTCAGCTAATAGCTTCAGCTAGATCTTTACTGCTGTTCACGTGAAAGTTAAAATAAAACGAAACCACTGTAAGACAACCAAGCCTTCGGAAACAGTGTGATCGCATATAGATGCTTCAACAGTGGAAAGAAATACAATGTTGGGGTCAGATCTGTGATTCTTTCAAACTTTTCTGGTAAAAAGCTGGGAATTCTGAAAACAGCCTTCGTACTGTAAAAGCTTCGAACAGGGCTCTATGAATCTTATTGTATGCATTGAGCTTTTGTAAAACTGTAGTTTCTTCAAGGAATCCTTTTAGATTTTTAAGTCACATTTTAAAGCTCTATGAATACATAAAGAGATGTCTGATCTTAAAATTTCACTTTACTGAGAAAGCTTTTAGAACTTTCATCATCTAGATTATTTTACTTGTAAATTGACTTTATTTTGAATATACATATTTAGACATAATTTTGCACAAATGTGGAGCTTTTCATTTTTGGTTGAGTTTTGAAATGTCTTATCTTCCTTCTACATGTATCAGCCATAACTCCAAGTCAACAGCCTAGTCGACACCCTTTTATGTATTAATACATCTGCATAATTCTACTTAATCTGTACTCTAGCTGTGCATTGTTCATTATGGGAAGCCTTCTTTACTTGTCTTATAGGAAGAAATTCTAATTACTTAGGGCCTTAGCATCCTGCCTTCCTCTCCCTCTCCCTCTCCCTCTCCCTCTCCCTCTCCCTCTCCCTCTCCCTCTCCCTCTCCCTCTCCCTCTCCCTCTCCCTCTCCCTCTCCCTCTCCCTCTCCCTCTCCCTCTCCCTCTCTCTCTCCCTTTCCCCCTCTCACTGTCCCTCATAGAAATTCCTCCAGTACTTCTGGGGTGGCTTTCATTCATTCTTTAAGTGACTGCATAGCATTCTCTGGCCTGCAGATTGTGTGGAATCTAATCCCACTCTAGCAATGGGACATGTTCTCTTCCCTGGGCCACTAGAGGGCGCTGTCAGAGCAGTGTCAGGGTGAAGAGCAGCAAGTTAGAGTGAGACTGGGAGACACATCTGTAAGGAAACTAGCCTCTTCATTCCCCCATGCTCATCAGTCTTCTTCATCCTCAGCCGAAGATGCTGTTGGTCCCAACTTCTCTCCCAAACCTTGCTCAAGAAGGGAACCCAGGACTCACTGGCTTTCTCCAATCAGGAGTTTACACACCATTCCAGTCATGGGGAGATGGAGGGATGGAGGAGTAGTGAGGGTATTGTGCCAGACTCTCTCAGGTTAGGTTTCTTATTCGGGACTCCCACAGTTGTTGACAAACATGGAGAAAACGTCTTGCCAGAAATGTTCTGAATTACACAATCAATGAGAACAGCCCCTGTCACTACGGCAACTACAGTACCACAGCTCAGGAGGACAGAAAATTCCAATGAGCAGGCTAAGAGCTTGACGCACATTATCTCATTTAATATTCACGGAAATTCCATGACATAAGCACAGTTTTTGTTGTTACACAAAGAAGTGTGTGATGTAGATACGACAAGTCCACACATCAACACAGATCTCAAAACATGACATGAATTTTCCTCATGCCACCTTAAGTAGGTCACTGCATGACCTCTCCTAAAGCTCCGTCTTCATCTCCTGGAACCACCTGAACCAATTCAAGTTCAATCCAAGTTCCCTATATCTTTTGCAAAGTCACAGCAATCCAGTGAGCTTGCATTTGCTCTCACTTCTGTTGTGGGATGTTCTCTATGCTGTGAATGTATTGCTATGATTGACGAATAAAACACTGATCGGCCAGTAGCCAGGCAGGAAGTATAGGCATGACGAGCAGAGAGGAAAATTGGGGGAACAGGGAGGTGGAGTGGAGAAGATGCTGCCAGCTGCCATGATGAAGAGCAGGATGTAAAGTACCGGTAAGCCATGAGCCACTTGCAAAGTATAGATTTATAGAAATGGGTTAATTTAAGATAGAAGAACTAGATAACAAGAAGCTTACCACGGCCACACAGTTTGTAAGCAATATAAGTCTCTGTGTGTTTACTCGGTTGGGTCTGAGCGGCTGCAGGACTGGTGGGTGAGAGAGATTTGTCCTGACTGTGGGCCAGGCAGGACTGGAGAAAACTTTAGCTACACACTTCCTGTTTTGGGTGCCCTCTTTCACTGATGGGATCATCCTGATTTCAACCAATGCTCTATAAGACAAACTCCTTCAACCAGTCAGTTTACACATTGCCCTGTCTGTGAGACTTTCCCCAGTAACCTATCCTTTCCATCTTAGGATAATGTGACTTACTTACCTAACTCCTCTCTAGGAAAAAAAAAAAAAATCTAAAGCCAAGTCTTAGACTCACTCACAGTATGCAACCTGGCACAAGGCAGACCTTCCGTGTAAGTTCATAAATAAATGAATAACTGGAAGAACTGTGAAGGGTCTCTCTGAAAAAAACAGTGCCAAACCATATTTCTAATGACATAAAATATATAAAGAAAAGCCAGCAGATTGGAGTTGCCCCTTTCAGAGAGGATTTCTGTGACAAAGTCATTACCAAACCAATTTAGCAAATAAAGAACCCCCGGCTTTGCTCCGCGGCTGAACCTGCAGGGCTATTTGCCCTCTGGACCCGAGTACTGAAAAACCGAAGAGTGTGTGCTGGCCTATTCATACCCAGCTCTGTGCTCCTTGCTGCTGGCATAGAAGGTTCAGTTCTTTATTAAGAGTGAAAATACTCTGAGATCTAGCCTTACATAGCAGCCATTAAGGGGATAAAAAGCAGGAAAAGTCCCCTTTCATCAGAAAAGTTTGTGGTAATCATGGACCTTGTGTTTCTCTTCAGAAACATAAAGGGACTGGCTTTCTTCGGACTTGCTTATCATTTTCCTTCCTTTCCAGAGAGTGTATCTATCCTCCTAGGAAAAGAATTGAAGACCCAGCAATGTGAACGCCACCAGGGCCACAGTTGCTAATGTTCGTTCTCATGTGCTGTTTTCTTTCTCTGAACTCTGAGACACCACTAATGAGAATGCCCAATTATTACATCTGTTGACCAAGAGCAGGCTTTGCTATCCAATAACACAGCCTTCTCTGGCAGTTCACTCTAATGAGAAACTGGGTAATTGTGGGACATTTAATCAAGGAATATAGTTGAGGACTTAGGGCCTGCATTGAACCTACAGCCAGAAATGCTGATTTTTTTTTTGACGTTGCAAGTCCAATCAGGTTTATTTTATACATGCAGAAATACCCATAGAATATTTTTTTTCTTTTCCTGCCCCAAATTCTGAATATATTTTGTACATCAAAGAAGCAGATATCTAGATGAGGGCTCTAAATATCATCTACTTCAAGGCAGAATAACTATGTTCCACTCATCCCCAAAAGTCAGCCAGTCACCTTCTCAGCCATTTCTGAGATATTTCATCCCTCTAACCCTTGGCAAAGTTTGTTTCCTTGAGCCTCAGAAACGATTGTCTTCATTTCTTCTATGGTCAAAGAGAGGTTTAGCTTTTCCGCTGCATCCATCTTCTCTACAGTGGGAGGAGGAGCTTGGCTGGTTCCCATTGCATCCATCTTCTCTACAGTGGGAGGAGGAGCTTGGCTGGTTCCCATTGCATCCACCTTCTCTACAGTGGGAGGAGGAGCTTGGCTGATTCCCATTGCATCCATCTTCTCTACAGTGGGAGGAGCTTGGCTGGTTCCCATTGCATCCATCTTCTCTACAGTGGGAGGAGGAGCTTGGCTGGTTCCCATTGCATCCATCTTCTCTACAGTGGGAGGAGGAGCTTGGCTGGTTCCCATTGCATCCATCTTCTCTACAGTGGGAGGAGGAGCTTGGCTGGTTCCCACTGTCTCCAGAGTCTGGATAGGTTGTTTTTGTTTGTTTGTTTGTTTGTTTGTTTGTTTTTTTAATATTCTGTTTTGTTTTTTCAATTATATGTACACGTGTGTGCATGTGAGTGCTGGCTTTTATTTGCACACACCACAATGTCTGTGTCATTCCATCTGTGTCCTGTTCTTTCCCACATTAACTCTCAACACCTGAGGTCCTGCTGATCACTTTCTTACACAAACTTTGAGAACTGTGTGGTTAATGCTTTCAGACTGGAAGACTTGTGACTAGTAGTTAGGATTTTACTGAACAAAACAGAAACAATAGCGTGGAGGTCCTGTCACAGGAGAGATTGTGACATAGCTTTGTCTGTATCCGGCTGAAATTGTCACTGTTCATTCTTGATCACAGTTGGGCAATCAAGGTGCATGTACATCCCTGAAGAGTGCTTTTTGCACATCATTTGGAAACTGCTCCTTTGAATGCTAGTCTCCTATTAGCCATAAAGTCAGGGTCTTTCTCTCATTCCCCTCAAAACTCTCGTATCATGCCCAAACCCCCGAGACATTCTGATAATTTTACGTATTTGAAAAATAGGTAAATGCATGTTCACAGCAGACCATTTCTTTCAGAAACCTCCCTGCCTGGTGTAAATAATATAGTCATCAAAGTTCATTTTGATTTGCTCTATGAAAATGCTTTTGGCACCTGCTAATGTATCTCAAAATGTGGCCAAGCAGCCACACTGGTATTACATTTTGTATACATGCATGTGCATCTCATGTGTCTCCAGCACAGAGTCCTAGGCCTAGCCTACAAGATTTGACTCTGCTCTCTCACTTTTGGGACTCAGAGAGTCCAGGAGATTCTTAGGAGGACTGTGTTAGTAAAGTGTCTCATCATATGGTTACTCCAGTTTGAGTTGCTTAAAATCAATCACTAACTACACAATGAGAAAAAAAATCAGGCCCTTCCCAAAAGTCCAATGATCCAAATTCAATAGGAAGCAGTCCTAGGGAGACAGAGAAGCAGCCAAGCTTCTCCGTAGTCTCCGAGCGCCACTGGCCATTTGAATTGAGATCCAGACATTTGTCAATGGTCACTTTGGGAGATGGGAAAGGGGGTTGGGAGATGCTTCTGTAAAGCTGCAACTTACATCAGGAGGCACCAAACACGTGCCTAGGGATCCAAATCAAGACATGGAAAGAAAGTAGAAGAAGGGAGGGTAGACACTTTTTAGAAATCTTTAAAAACAGAGAAGAAGAGCCAAAAATAGGGGCACATACTCTTTCCCAGCCCTTTATCTTAGTGGCTTTTCTGATGCTCATGCTACGCCATCACATAGACTGTAAGTTATAAAGAAAGGGAGTTCATTTGGGGTCACAATCATGACCTAAAGTGGAGGGGCTTTTTTTGCTGGCAGAGTCCTAGATTAGCACAGGAAATCATGTGTTGGGAGACAGAGAATGCACAAGAGACTTAATCAAACTGGCTCTTAACGCAAACAGTTCTTAAAATAATCCATTCACCCATTAGCTACACTGTTGTCCATTCATTCATATATAAGGGCAAAGCCTTAACCAGTTGCTTAAGGTCCCTCCCTGGTCCCATCTCTTACTGCTTCACAATAGAGATCAACCTTGCGGATGAATTACAGAAGAAACAAACCATACCTAAACCAGTGCACTTCTTAAAGTGGAGCAGGGAGAGGGAGGAAGGAAAGATAAATTAACACTAAAGATACTTGGAAAAAGTCATAGGGAAACACTATGTTTTCTTAAAAGTAACTACATTTTATACACACACACACACACACACACACACACACACACACACACGCACACACACACACACACAAGTTAATGAAGTGATACAGTTTGAGGGGATAATGCTAACTCTAGAACCTGATTCGCAGGTTCTACTTTATGACCAGGTTGCAGTAGGTAGCGTATCAAGAAAAGCATATTGAGATTGAAAGCCTACAAGCAAAGCAAATGAAAGATGCTCTGCTTTCCCAACTTGTGCAGAATGCAGCCAGCCATCTAATCACTACACTGGGTCCTGCCCTTAGGCAGTGTCAAAAGCACAAGAGAGAAAACAAGGGATTTGGCCTCAGGCCAAACTGATTTTAAAAATGGCCATTAGTCGTTTGCTAGTTAGGTCATAATAATTAAGATCTTTGACACCTCTGAGCTCCAGTTTCCTATCAGCAAGATGAGGATAGACTAACTACTAGGGAAATGTTGTAGAGGTTACCAGTAGTGATACATACAGCAGCCATTCAGAAAGGGAAGTACCTTCCAAAAAGAAGGAAAAATCCCAGAGGTCAATTGTGTAAGATTCGCCATAGAGGTGAACATGTGACATCCCACAATTCAGAAGTGGTGACAGAAGGAATGAGAGTTCAAAGCTAAGCTGGGCTACACGTCACGTCTGAGACCAATCTAAACCATATATACCCAGACCTTATCTCAGGGAGAAAAAGATAAGAAATGATGTAACCTCCCCATGAGACCAGAAGGAGAGGTCATTGTGGCCTGTGAGCTGAGCTACTAAAGTACTGTACTAGCTGGTGATTGAATACTAGTAAAAATTTCAAGATTTGCAGATGGAGAGAAGAGCTTTAAGAGCAGGAAAGAGGGGTTGTAAGTCAGCCAGCTGGATTTGACTTGGGTCTGTAGCTGCCCCTTTCTACACTGACACAGCCTGTCATCGCTAGCCTGCTGTGTCACCACCAGGCTTCCCACACAATACCACGTAGCTGTGTAACAGGTGACACGCTGTGTTCTTCCAGTCTGGAGTAATGGCAGATGCCATTTTTGCCACCTGGCAAAGAGCAACGTGGAGCATGGATGTGACTCCCTAAGACAGAAGGATGGCTGTAGCTGGAGGGCTTCTCTCCAGGTTCCCCAAGCCCCTTAGTCCCACAATCCACTTATAAAATAATCACTCAGACGCTTATATCACTTATAAACTGTATGGCCATGGCAGGCTTCCTGCTAACTGTTCTTTTATCTTAAATTAACCCATTTCTATAAATCTATACCTTGCCACGTGGCTGGTGGCTTCCCGGCGTCTTCACATGCTGTTTCTCCTGGCGGTGGCTGCAGTGTCTCTCCCCCAGCCTTCCGCTTCCCAGAATTCTCCTCTCTCCTTGTCCCACCTACCTCCTGCCTGGTCATTGGCCATCAGTGTTTTATTTACATAGAGTGATATCCACAGCACTTCCCCTTTCTTCTTTTTTTAAAAAGGAAGGTTTTAACTTTAACATGGTAAAATTACATATAACAAAACAATTACCGAGCAAGAATTATAGTTACAATATTAAAGAAGATGTCCTATCTATCTTATATTTGTGAGTTTAAGGTTTTATAGCTAACTTATCTTTTATCATAACTGAGGAAATTACGACTATCTAGTCTTCAACCACATCAAAGACCTGAGAAGGAACATAATGGTACCTGAGAAATGGTAGACGGATGCAAGCAACTTCGGGAATCTTGCAAGAGTAGACCAAGACAGCTGGCAGCCTGGACAGTCACCTGATGTTTCTCAGCATTGTTGGTGCATTCAAATTGGCTACAGGCCTAGAGTATCTGACAGACCATTTTCAGAAGCAGGAATTCTGAGAGACCATCTTACCCTGTCTTGGCAGAGTACAGTGGTCGCTTTCCTTGTGTCCCGCTTGTCCAGAAAGGACAGCATTGCATTTGTACTGTCAGCCGTCAAGGCAAGGGCAGTTCTTTGCCCAGTAGGCCATTTTGTGCCAAAAAGACAAACTTCCAAATGGAAATGTCTTAGAAGCCCAACATTCTCTCGGGATCAATTGGTGCAGCCAGGAGCAATTGTGTCTCACGTCAACAGAATTCTAAGTTATTTAAATGCCATATTCTCTAGGTCTATGAAGTGTTTGAAGATTACCTATCTATCTGAAATATATCTATGTATACCTAGAAGACTTAACTAACATGGCTACAAATATGATTATCATAGATGACTGATTATTAATCTATTTTTAATCATCCATTACAATTTTAAATGAGTTAAACATAATACCTCAAACAAGAATAGAAATATATATATACAGTATAACAAAATTAACTTCAAGTTTGTATCAATAAACCAAAATTTTTACCAATGTAAAACATTTTAAACATAAACTAAAATCTATACCAATGTAAAACATTTTAAACAAGTTGTTCTTTAAAAGTAGGTTCATTAATCTACCCTTTTATCTTATCATCTCCATATCCTCCTATATATCTATATTATATCCCCTTTTGTTTTTTAGAAAGAGATCACATTTATAATCAACCTGTTTTAAATAAAAATATTGGTTTTTCTCTGTCCCACATAGAGGGCTCTTCTGATTTGGGACACAAGAATCTTTTAACCATTTTTTTTTTAAAGCAATATGTCTGGGTTTAGAGGGGGAGTGAGCCAATTCCACCTCTAAAGCCAGCTTGGTATATTTGGGAATTTGGGCGTAGCATCTCTTACTACTTCCTGCTGGAGGGGGGCGCTGTATCTTATGGGGATACAAAGAAAATTTTAGACCTATGGGGTAGTCCGTGAGGCTGTATTGTGTGAACCAGTTGCCTTGAAACCGGTCTGGATGTTGGATCATCTGGGCCATGGTGTCATCGGAGACCTTTCAGGGGGTCTTGGCTGGTGAAACCTGATGTATCTTAATCTGGAACAAGTCCACAGCCTCTGGCTTTCTGTGGAGACAAAAGCAGAACTTCTTTTCCAAAGTAACATATCCTTATATCCAAATTTTGAAGTCAAGGTACTTTTAAAATATACATTTTGGCATAACTCAACAGCTTATGTAATCAAATGTTTTTCTTCAGTTACGAATATCAAAGACAACATAATCCAGATTCTCTGTGTGGTAGCCATCGTTACGTGGCTTATTTTTTATATTACCTTGAGCCTTGAGCCTATTGCTTTAAACTGTACCATTGTAAGCCTGAAACGGCGCTGTGGCTGCTGGCTCCGCCCATTTCAGGTTCCCAACATGGCAGTGGTACGTTTTCCGCCAGCTCTGGGAGTCATCAAGTCTCAGAAATAGTGGGTCTAAGCTTTTATCAAAGCAGCATGTAGCCCAGAAACCTCTTTTTTTTTTTTTTCTTTTTTTTTTTTTTTTTAAATACTAGTAAAGACTAAATCTACCACACAGCTTAATTTGCCGCTGGCAGATGCCTCATTTCCGCCATACTGCCGGTCAAACGCACCCGCCAGGAACCCGCCAGTGTTCAAACCTGCGTTTTGCGGCGTCTAGCTGCTCATATGAGACAAGAAGCAGGAACCTGGTTTTGGCTCTGTTTAGAATTGGTTATTAAATATTCTCAGGTTTAAGGTGGAAACTCGAGCCGTTGGGCGCCATTTGTAGCTGGAGGGCTTCTCTCCAGGTTCCCCAAGCCCCTTAGTCCCACAATCCACTTATAAAATAATCACTCAGACGCTTATATCACTTATAAACTGTATGGCCATGGCAGGCTTCCTGCTAACTGTTCTTTTATCTTAAATTAACCCATTTCTATAAATCTATACCTTGCCACGTGGCTGGTGGCTTCCCGGCGTCTTCACATGCTGTTTCTCCTGGCGGTGGCTGCAGTGTCTCTCCCCCAGCCTTCCGCTTCCCAGAATTCTCCTCTCTCCTTGTCCCACCTACCTCCTGCCTGGTCATTGGCCATCAGTGTTTTATTTACATAGAGTGATATCCACAGCAGATGGCTTCTGCAGAAACGTGAACAAACATCCAAGCTTTTGTTTGTCGCAGAAATCAGACCCAAGCCCCACCCACCTCCTACCCCCTGCAGCTTCTGTCTGGGCAAAAGACCAATAGACCTTCCTTGAGAGCATAGTCTCGGTCAGGCCCTGTGTGATGCCCTAAATGTGAAATAAGGACTCTAGGTCTGCAGAGTTCACGCTGGGCAGAAAGACTATGTGAAGCGTGTGGATCACAGTGAAGAAGACTAGCCTCTGGGGGGAAGATGATCAGAGGGCTCAGGAAGGACTCGTTCTGAGTCTGCAGTGCCAGGCTGTGGTGCTACAGTGTGCCACTGCTGACCAGAGAACTAAGGATACTGCTAGCTGCTTTCCACAACTGGCCAAATGAAAAGCCACTAGGTTCTAGACTAGGTCAGAGTGCCCTCTGCTGAAACAGGAAGCCAGAATTAGATGGGGAAAAAAAAGTTTGAGCAGAAAAAAAGAAAAACACTCTCTGTGATACTGGATTTTGTGGGTGGTGGTGGTGGTTTTTGGTGGTGGTGGAGTTTGTGGGGTTTCGTTGCTTCGTTTTTTGGAGAAATAAGTAAAGGCTCTCCTCTTTTAGCAACAACCCACCAAAAACCATCAGTAGATACTTATTAAAATGGAAAGCAATAGAGGAACATAAATCAAAACAGGTTTAGAATAACTAGCCTCTAAAAGCTTCCCAGGTATGTTGTAATTATCCAAACCTAAAGTGTGTTAGCATGGAGCCTGTGACATGAGACCACACAGTCTGTCCTCTGGGAAGCTAGTTTCTGTTTGCCCTACCTTCAAATAAAAAGAAATCCAGCCTTGAAAATACTGAGGAGGCTAAAAACACACATGTTACTAAGCAACACACAGCTGAAAAGACTGTGCACACAGGTGTCCAGTTCTGTGATGTTCTGGAAAAAGTAAACCCAGGGAACTGAAAGAGACAGAGATAAACAGGCAAAGTGCAGAGGGTCTTGAAGGCAGTGAACTAATTTTACAATACTATAATGGGGGCCATGTCTTCTTTTGCTTTAGCCACAATCTCTAGAACATATAAGGCCAAAGTGGAACCTAAGGAAAAGTACAGCCAGGCTTTGGGCAACCATGATGCATCAACGTAGGTCTGCCCAGGGGCAGGATGTTGATGAGGAGTGTGGCAGTTCTGTGACTGAGGATTTGGAACATGTAGGGATTCTAATAATTCTGCTCAGTTTTCCTATAAACTTTAACTCATCTGAAAAAAAAAGTCTGTTTTTCCTTTTTTTAAATTCAGACTATCATGAACCAGGCCTCAAAAGGCAAAGTTTTATAAAAACACAATTTGTCTTGCTATCCAAAGAGAATATGGAGGTAAATATGTGTATGTATGTTTATTTGTGTATGTATGTGCATGTGCACATGTGTGTTTATATGTGCCTGTGTATATGTATACGTGTGTGCATGTCTGTGTGTGCATGTGTGTATGTATGTGTATACATGTGTGCATATGTATGTCTGTGTGTTTGTGAATGTGTGTATATGTATGTGTGCATATGTTTGCATGCACTAGTGTGTGTGTGTGTGTGTGTGTGTGTGTGTGTGTGTGTGTGTGTGTATGCAGTCCCATGGCAGGAGGAACTTCAATGAAAGCCATTTTATTTCCCTCTTCTTGCCTAATCTCTGTTTAAGCAACAATCTATGGAGACAGTGATGACTGTTATTTGTAGCAGCAACTGGTAGCTGTGATCTCACGCACTCAAAATAGTAATGGTCTTAAGCTCTTTTTGCTTGTTCACTTTTGTTTGTTGAGACAGGGTCTCATCATGTAGCCTTGGCTAGTCTGGAACTTGTGATAATCCTCTTGCCCCTGTCTGTCCTCGGGTGCTGGGATTACAGCCCTGACTCTCATTTTCAGCATAGGTCCTAAATTGAAGTACACCACAAAAGAGGTGATTTGCTTAAATGAAGTATCCATCTCCCTCAGTGTGTGTTCTACCTGCTGGCAGGCAATGTGCAGGGAACAGGGAGGGACATGTCAGTTTTTGGAGACGGAGAGGAGAAAGGAGTTCCGCAGGAATTGGACCACCCGTCATGGAAAAGTTTTATGAACACTGGCAGGCAGGCAGGCAATGTGCCAAAGTGAGATTCTGAAGAAAGGAGCTTCAACCTTGTTTTTCTGAAAGGTTTCTGGGAGGAGGGGAGGTCCTGTACTGCAAGGAAGCAGGCTTAGTTAATCTGTGTCCTATGCTATGAGACAGAGTTTGGGAAGCAGGGTACACGTGACCTAGACTACAGGAATCACTCTATTGGATGAAGCGAAGCTTGGTTAATGTGCAGCCTTAAGATGTGACCCAACTCCTAGGTGGCAAAAGGGTGAGATGTCTCTGCCCTGCTTGTAACAATCTATGATGAGAACCCAAAGGACATAGACGTTCTGGCCGGACTCAGTCTTCACGTGCTATGTGTAACAGAACAGAAAAAGCAATCCTTCGGTTTACATGAGTAGAGGCTTTGCAAGTAAGCAGCTCTTTAGCAAATGAAGTGCATGGTAGAAGGGGGGTTACTTTGTTTATAAAGGAGAACACCATGCAAAAGGCCAGGATTTGTCCTTAGGATTGGGTTATGTGGTCTTAAACCTTTGTTCCACTTTGAATTAGCTTCAAAAAATGGATCCCAGATTTTGAAACAAAATAGTTAATAAATCTCCAAAACTGTCCCAAGAGGCACACTATAGTCATTTACTTAGCTAGCCCTGAGAATAAAGTAATTAACAGTCTTACATTCTTCCTAGCCCCTTTAATTATGAAGTGGGGCCTAAATATTTCATCATCCCTGCATGATTAGCATGCCAATACAGATGAAAAGGGATGAGGGAGCCCTCTAGGGAACAGGTGCAGAGTATTTTACATGCACAATAAACATCCCCAGCCACCATGAGTCTGGACATCTGGTAGAGATTTTGTAGTAATGAACATCTGGAACTTAATTTGCTACGTGTAGTAGAAACTGCTTCTCTAAGAGCATCTCTACTTTATTCAAAGCAATTTGCAGTCTTATAATCTGTTCACACCCTCTACCCAGCCCCTTGGAAAATCATTTCCACAATGCCTCTTGCAACAAGCCCTAGAACGTCTCGGTTTTGCAAAATAACAAGTGGAAGCATTTCAAGCAGGGCTGTTCCCATTACTGCCTTTGTCCCGTTGGTGAGCTCTGGCTTTGTAATTAAAGTGACCCCCGGTGACTGTCCAGCTTCATCAGTTAACGCTGGCATCAGCTCATGGCCTGTGGCTCCAACAGTGTCTGTGAAGGCACAGCAGGAAGTGAGGAGGTGACCAGGCAGGGAGTTCACTTGTGTTCTGTGCACAGGGTTCCTTTCCTGTGCACATGGGCTTCTGTGATTACTCTTCTCACGGTTCCTGGGATGGCTCACACCATTGCAAATGGCTGCTTCCAGTAAACACCCTAACCTTTCATTTGTGAGACCAGCCTGTACTTCCTGAAGATAACGGTGGCTTAGATTTCAGCACAATGGAAAACATATCCCAAGACCTTTCTTGAACAGTCAGGATATTTAAAGAAAACGAAACAGGCAGACCTTAGATAACATTTCTTTTCTTTCTTTTTTCCCCCTCCATCTTTAAACACGGTGTTAAGAGGAAGCTCTTAGATAATATCAGCTCTTCTTTAGTCAGAATTTGGCTGCCCTCACTCTGTAACTGGTGGGGTGCCCACAGGATGAAGCCAACATTTACCCCTGGGTGTGCCTTTCAGTCTTTTCTAGGCTTGGCCTTGAAGTTTCACGTGCAATAGCAAGCCTTAAGTACTTCCCAGAATGATTTCCCCTCCCTTGAAACATCCTGAAAGGAAATGTCAACTGGAAATACTCCTATCAGCATTTCCTACCATTGCCAGGGCACTTCTCAGGAAATGAAAACTCAGTCAGGACCTTTACAACCATTTTATGTTCCTTTCCTTCGTATTTCTCTTCATAATGAATTTCTCCTTTGGGCTTCATACCTTGCATTTAGCCTTCAAAAGCACTTAATATTTGTCCAATAGTTGAAACATGTATTTATTGCCTGAGAAAAACATGTTCAGCCCAGAAAAATGTGTGTGTGTGTGTGTGTGTGTGTGTGTGTGTGTGTGTGTGTGTGTGTATCTTTGTACCAGGACCTTTTGAAATGTAAAGTTACATATGGGAAGCATACAGTATGGAAATGGTTTAAGAGGGCTGCTCTCAGTCGGAGCCACATGATCTTCTGCTAATCATTGGCTTTCAGACAAATGAAGCCTAAAGCTGAGGGAGTAAGAGAGGATGTGGCGTGGTCAGCATGGATGTACTCATTTTAACAAAGGAAGCTTGATACCGTGAAACCTTTGGACACAACAAAGGAAGGAAACCCATCTGAGTGTCCGTAACTTGCCACTTACCACGACAGGGTCTCCTCCACGCCTGATCTGGGTGTCTCTGTATCAGGCCGTTTCCTTTGCTAGTACGTTCCTATCTGACACACCATGCCTGGGAAATGACAGTATCCTTCACCTCCACCAGGCAGGCCCCAGCTGAAGACATCATCAGAACCTCCCGTGTTTCCGCTGCTGGGCATGGTGCCTGCTGCTGGCTTCGCATCTTTCTCTATCTACTTCCTGCCCAGTTAAGAGAAATCTATAGTGTCCTAAGTTTGGGTTTCAACAGGAATTAACAAAGCTCAGCAAAAAGATGAGGATGAGAGGGAAATATTTCACAGCTCAATGCTTAGAATCAGAATTGTTAAAGCCTACAGAACTCACCTTGTCACCGAAAGAATGAGGCGGAGGCGTATGGGATGGTTTGCAACTTTAGACATTCAAATTGAGCCCTGTCCAGAAAGTGAATGGAAGGAAGAGGTGACCTAGAAAGTTGAAGTAGAAAGTCTATTTAGGAGATGCCTATAGATCCAGGCAAGGAACAAAGGTACCTTGATCTAGAGAGTAAACAATAAGGATTCAGACAAATAGCAAACAGGGCATGTGTTAGGAGAGTGAGTGCATTTGCTAATAAACTAGTCGGGAGGAATGAAGTGGAAAACAACAGAACAAACTCCAGTGTGTCTTTAGTTTGCCCTCGGTTGGTTTTGTTCCATTTGAACAATGGAGTTAAGGTTAGCACAGCTTACTGAGAGGGAATAGGGTGGAGGATTGGACAAGTCAGGCTTAAATGTCACACTGGAGTTATCTTTTCAAAAGTCGGCAAACCAAAGCATCGGTGTTTAAGCCAGAGTTCAGGGAAGAGATTCTCAAGTAGTACACGTGCAGATCAAATTAATGCCAAGAGAATGAATGGAATCAGCTAGAGAGGCCAAGGGACCTTTCTGTCCTCACTAGGCCACAGCCACCTGAAAAGCTTGAAGAAAAATGGATGACCAGTTCCCACCTCAAAAACAATACCAGCAAAAGTGAGGAGGAGTGTGAACAGTCAGAGAAGTGGACCTGGGGCTTTGATGTGCCAAGCAGAGGTCAGGAAGAGAAGAATCCAGTAGGAGAGCTGAAGGCAGAGGTAGGAGAACAGGAAAGTCATGCTTGCTGTTCTGGAAGCTCAGGCAAAAAGTGTCTTCTGATGGTTGGAGAGGCTGCTTACCTGCTGCATTATTAAGAGAGATGAGAACCAAGTATCAGCACCATGGCCGGCAAAGTTAAGCAAGTTGCGGTCTATTTGCTTTGAAGTAAGAAGGGACGTGATCAACTGAGTGAGCATAAGAATAGTGATGCTAAACCCGGCGGTGGTGGGCATGCCTTTAATCTGAGCACTCGGGAGGCAGAGCCAGGCCGATCTCTGTGAGTTTGAAGCCAGCTTGATCTACAGAGCAAGATCCAGGACAGGCACCAAAGTGATGCTCTAATGCTAAAGGTTAGAGAGAAAAGCAAAACGTTATTTTTTAGGGACCAGAGAGAAAAAGTAGAACCTTCATAACAGAGAAAATAGAAAACTGAGAAGTATTGGTATTCTTCGGATAACTGTGAATATAAATTTAAAGTGGGACTATTACCTCAATTTGTGTTGGTTAATCTGGCCCCACTCAGATACCCTGAGCAAGGAGACCATTGAGCTTAAATCATAGTGGTCGTTTTGTTTAGAGGTTTGTTTTTCTCGTTTTGCATTTATTTGGTCAAGCATGATGTGAAAAGGCGGCAGTGGTGTTCATAGCCTCAGCCTCCTCCTTTGCCAGGAGATCCCACAGAAAGAAGCCTTCGGTGTGGAAAAGCTCTCGCCCTCTGCCAAGCACTGTCCTGACAGAAAGATCATTGTTCCAGGAGGCATAATACGTAAATAATTAATAAATAAATAGTAGTCAGATTTTCAAGATGAGTCTTTGCTTGACCCGGGGAGAGGAGAGCGAGGCTAGCCAGCTCACTGAGCAGCAGCAATAAGGTAGTGTCCACATGCTCAGCAGGCTGCGTGACCTGACCGGGAGGCCTTGCCTCCTCAGAGCTTTCGACTCTGGGGTTTTTCCTGTGTTCACTGTGGTTGTCACCAGCGGTCCCTCTATGTAAATAATTGGATTTTCAGCTGTGCAGGCTCTGCTCTTTGTTCTTTCTAATTTATGTTTCCAATTAAGTTTTATAACGGCATTGTTTTAACTTGTTCCCTCTGCTCTGAGAGCTCCTTTTGCGTTTCGTTCTGCTGGGGGGGGGGGGAAGGTTTTGTCTTCAGCCTTGTCTCTTTGAATTCTTATTTATACATTTTATTTATTATTCTTAATCGGAAATTTTTGGTCACAATTCATTCATGGCCCAAGCTTCCATGGCAATAAGGACCAAACCAGTCAGTCGCTTCTTCTCCTGCCACATCCCACTTTGTCCCGCCCCCTTCTTCCCTCTGTCCTCTCTCTTTAATGCTTTCCCCTTGCTTCACCCCAACTTCTCCCTTCTTCCGGCCTTCCTTCTCCCTCCCTCCCTTTTCCAGCCTTCTTTTCCAGCTTCCTTCCTCCCCTCCATCCCTACCCTTCCTTCCTTTTCCTTCCTTGGTCTGTTTATCCAGTACCATGATTCTTTTCTACATATGCTTGAGACAGAAAATTCTTACCAGAAACTCTCCTTGAGTGGGTAAGATGCAAGCCAGTTGGGTCTTATTGAAACTGCCACTCACTGGAACTGCACAATTTCAAGTTACAATGATTTAAAAGCCAGCTGCAGACTCCGGGGTATTTCACAATGGGCTCTTTCTTATGAGCCAGCCAAAGGCCGCAGAGGCCATACTCTTCACCCAGGACCATTAGTGCTGTTACTCTGGGACTAGAGCTCCACTTCTCATTTCCAGAGGCGTGTTAGGTGATCAAGCCCTTCTTAGTCTCCATCTTTATAAACAGATCAATAATCTCTAATAACACAAATTTATGATAGCGAAATAAAATAATATTTAGTTCAAAAACAAACTTCTCAATTCATCAGGAACATCTATTTTGAGGCACTCCAAAAGAGTGAAGACAGATTTCTATACTTTCATCATGATGACATTCTCTTTCTCTCTCTCCCTTTTACACACATACACACACACACACACACACACACACACACACACACACACACACACACCATGTCCTAGTGAAGCCTCTTGAGTGTCTGATTCAGAGAGTTCCATTTCTCGCTTTAGCTCCTTTCCTTGGGGTATTCTGATCAGCTATTCTGGCTCCTGGCCCTGCCACTTCCTCATTATGCAGAGGAAGTACATTCTTAGCACTCACACCCACAAACCACACAGGAAACGAGAGGTGGAATTAAGTAAAGACCTTCCCCAGCCTCTGGTCTGCTATTGCATCTGCCCTCGCCATTCCTATTCCTCTGAGGCTCCTGATAGAGAAACCCACACGAGCAACCAGGAAGCCAGGATGGAAATGTGCCTTGGCCGTGACTCCATCTGTGGATGAGCCGGTGTGGTACTGTGGAGTTCATACCCTTCCTATGCAGGGTCAGCAAAACCAAGCTCAGCATCCTGAGAGAAGCCTCTTCATGGATGGAGAGAGCATTCCGCTTCTACACAGGATAGAAAAGCATCAGCTTCCTCAGAAGCAGCCAGATGTACTCAGCCTACATTCTCCATCATGCCATGTAAAGACTGAGATAATGCTTATGAAATACTCAAGATATCTCAAAAAACATTAGCTAGGCTACTCACTATCAAGTATACCTGCCTAAGGGTCTCATTCCCAATTTTGAGAATCTTGACCTTTGGTTTGACTTCCTTGAAACCCGCTTCCTTCGGGAAGTCTCAAGCTTAGTGTTTAGCTATTATCTATTCATCCAAAAGCACTTTTGTAATCCTTTATGTCACCTTGCTTGATAGGAATGGTTTTTTCTTTCTCCATACTTTTGCTTTCGCTGTCAGTTTAGACCTTTACAGGAAGTCTTTACAGAAGATTCATTTGTTCAGCAGACATTGAGTATTTGTTGAGAAATCCGTCTTCTTTCTCCTACTTCCCTTCTCTTTATTTTTACTACACAGGCTGAAAAGAAAAGAGTCTGGATTGCAGCTCTCAGCACAGTTCTTAGGGAAGTCTAGATGCATTCATTCACTCACGTGTGTGCGCTAAGTGCGTGCTCTATGCCTGGCAACAAGCCTTACTTCAGGAGCTGAAAACAAAAGTGTAGTCCCTGGCTAAGGGACTGCGGGCACTACTGACAACTGATGTATCTACTTGAGAACTGCGTGCGGTTTAGGTTTCATTTGATGGAAACTGGGAAGAAGGTGCTCTCTCAGCTTCCTGTTCCTGCTGCTATACCTCCCAGCCATGATGGACTCTTATCCCTCTGGAACTATAAGCCAACACAAACCCTGTCTTATCTAAGTTTCCTTGGTCATAGTGTTTTATCACAGCAACAGAAAAAGTAACTAATACAGATGTTTATCCGTTTTAGATGTCTCAAGTCAAATTGCTTTTGGAATGTCTAGACACAAGTGTTCAAGGGTGATGCACTAAACCCAGCTAGGAGTCCCATATTCAACTGAGCAGGGCACAGGGGCAATCAACACCACAGACATATGAAGAGAAGAAAGAAGGGGAGGTGAGGGGAGAAGAGGAGTTAATGAGGAAGATCACAGTAGATTGACTTTTCACCTAAAACAGTAAATACTCTATAAAGACTGATATTTTGAAATTATAATTCCCTGAGAAATCATTCTGACCAATTTACTTGACCTAATAGCTTCTTCAGAGAGTGAATCATAGAAGCTGGAGTTGCATGCATGTTTACTTAAATCCAAGTAACTCGCCTTGCACATGCCAGGGAAAAGCCTGACAAGAGGGAGCTTTTTCAGACTCTTCTGTCTTCTGCACCATCTCTGTATTACTAAGCATTCTCTTTATTATTACTAAGCCTCACTTTATTTCTGCCAACTGTGTTCTTGTGCTGGGCCTTTACTTCAGTTGCACTTCTCTTGAAGTTACCATGCATCTGCAACAGGTTGAAAACAGTAAAGGAAAATCACACAAAAGCAAATGTTGAATAAATATCCATTATTTCATACGTAAAGCACAACTTAGTGACTTTCAAAACATGCATTGCTTGGAAATCCTTGGTCTGAGGGCTGGCAAATGAAGATCAGTGGTAGAATATTTGCCTTGCATGCATTAGGCTTGGGTTTAACCCCCAGCATTACAAATACTAAAGCCATATCTATTTGTATCATTCAATGTGTATTTACTACTTATGAAAACTGGCTGTCATGGGTTCCAAAAGAATCCACAATTTTTCCATTAACATGGAAATATTTCCTTTGTTTAAAAGACCCTTCTCTTAGCAACATAATTGAATGAAAGCTATTATAAGCAGGACAGATACAGTAAAAATTGGAGGATGGTGGAGCATAAAATGTGGCTTCAAGGTGGAAGATTATTTCATGTAAATATATACCAACAAAGATTTTAAAGAAAATGAAGACACAGAAGTCAAAGGGCATCCCTGACAAGGATTTTCTGAGAAAGTATAAAAAAGAAGAATTAGAAACACAGATTGCTGAACTAAGCTGATTGATGGCCATTGTTTTCTAGAAACTAAAGACAATGGTAAGAACCCAGCAAATTCCAGTAAATGAGTTGACAGGAAGGAGATGCAGCAAATTCTAAATTTACAGATTAATTTGACTATTATTCAATTATTTATCAAATACTAGTCTCAATGATTTCATAACATTATTTTTTAAAATCAAGTAAACACTAAGTCAACTGTGAAAAAGGCACGTGACCATTTTTTTATAGGTAGGCTTCCTTCAACTGGGTGAAGTCTTTCAGACTAAGGTCTCCAAAAATGGAATCATCTCCCTCCACACCTTTAGGCATTACAACATACATTCCCATAGGAATGTCCACACTGCCAGCTTGTCCTGCAAAACTCAACTATAACACACACATGGGGAGAGAGAGAGAGAGAGAGAGAGAGAGAGAGAGAGAGAGAGAGAGAGAGAGAGAGAGAGAGAGAAACAGACAGACAGACAGACAGTTGTTTCTGTTTCTCTGGAGTGGTTGCATTAGATTTAGAAAAGAACACCTCTTGATGACACTCTGAATAGCATCAGCTGACAGTTTTGGGTGCTGCTGAGGGAGCGTCAGAAGATTGACCATAGCTTATGAGATCATCAAAGACAATCAAGAAGTCCCTAGAAATGTTCAGACACTTCTGGAGCAGTAGAAATATGCCATTGGCTCACTGCTATCACAGCAGAACACTGTGGCATCCCTATGGTTTTCATATGGTAGTGCAGCATTTGTATGAAGACATAGGCTTATTTGGGGTGGAAAATAAGGAGGCATCTGCTGTTAAAAAAAAAAAAAATGGGCCAAGCAGTGGTGGCGCACGACTTTAATCCCAGCACTTGGGAGGCAGAGGCAGGTGGATCTTTGTGAGTTCAAGGCCAGCCTGGGCTACCAAGTGAGTTCCAGGAAAGATGCAAAGCTACACAGAGAAACCATGTCTCAAAAAACCAAAAACAAAAACAAAAAAAAAAAAAAAGATTAAATACATATAGACATACATATAATTTCTCATACATATAATTACTCATATATATATGAGAATATAGTTTTACATACTTATTTATGAATCTTCTATAACCCAGTAAGGCTATAATGACCTTTTGAAAATCTAGGCACCCATACATCTAAGTACCCACACTATATTCAGCAAATGCCATTTGTATCCTTTCTCTATCAGATCGTGTGTTTTCAGAGGTTTTCAGATGCTATCAAAGCCTCTTCCTTTCTATCAGCATCAGCACCATTGTCATTTGCACTTCATAATCTATCACCAAGATCTATTATGCCTAATAGACATCTATATTCCCCTGACAATTCAGTTTCTGGTAAAGAGTGATGTATGGAATGTCTTCAGGATGATCTACATTGGTTTCATTGTTTAAATAAATATCATCTTATTGCACATCGTCTATAATTTGTATTTTACATTCTAATTTTGGCAATTTTAATATGTTACCACATATACCTGGAAAATTAGTATTTCATTATAGTTTTTAGGTTAATAATAGAATCACTCCTAATTTCAATAATAGAATCACTGATTTTCTAAAGTTAAACATTCCTAATTTCAATGAACAGTTTTTATCTTCTGGTTGAAACAAGAACAGAATGGCTACCCATTGTTTTTACTCTTGAGAAGATAAATCACATGCAATCTTATTATTTCTTATGAATAATAAGACTATTATTATTTGCTGTGGGATGGTCTGTATGTCAAATATGTTGCTCTGATTGGTCAATAAATAAAACACTGATGGCCAGGCAGGAAGTATAGGTGGAACTAACAGAGAGGAGAATTAAGGGATCAGGAAGGGAAAGAGAGTCACTGCCAGCCGCGGCCATGACAAGAAGCATGTGAAGACGCCGGTAAGCCACCAGCCACGTGGCAAGGTATAGATGTATGGAAATGGATTAATTAAGCTATAAGAACAGTTAGCAAGAAGCCTGCCACGGCCATACAGTTTGTAAGCAATATAAGTCTCTGTGTTTACTTGGTTGGGTCTGAGTGGCTGTGGGACTGGTGGGTGACAGATTTGTCCTGACTGTGGGCAAGGCAGGAAAACTCTAGCAACAATTATTATCTTGGCTTGTTACTAGACAGCTTTTCTTAACTTAAATTATCCCACCTACCTTTTGCCTCTGGGCTTTTACCTTTCTCTATGTCTGTATATCTTTTCTTTTCTTCTTATTCCATGTCTGGCTGGGTGGCTGGCCCCCTCTTTTCTAACTCTTCGATCTTTTTTCTCTCTTTTTCTCCTATTTCTTCTCTCTGCCTGCCAGCCCCACCTATCCTTTCTCTTGCCTTGCTATTGGCCATTCAGCTCTTCATTAGACCAATCAGGTGTTTTAGATAGGCAAAGTAACACAACTTCACAGAGTTAAACAAATGCAACATAAAAGAATGCAACACATCTTTGCATCATTAAAAAAATGTTCCACAGCATAAACAAATGTAACATCTTAAAATATTCTACAACAGCTATCACTGTTGATTTCTCCACATCAAAATCTTTCTCTCTCTCTCTCTCTCTCTCTCTCTCTCTCTCTCTCTCTCTCTCACACACACACACACACACACACACACACACACACACACACACACACACACACATTACAAATAATTTAAGGAGTATTTCCTAAAACAAACGCAATGTCGTAAGCTTCACAAGTCAAAGCCTTGAGAAAATAACTACTATAAAATGCCTTCCAGTGGTAAGAAATATCTTTTTTTGTTTGTTTGTTTTGTTTTGTTTTTTGTTTTCCGAGACAGGGTTTCTCTGTGTAGCTTTGAGCCTTTCCTGGAACTCACTTGGTAGCCCAGGCTGGCCTTGAACTCACAGAGATCTGCCTGGCTCTGCCTCCTGAGTGCTGGGATTAAAGGCGTGCGCCACCACCGCCCAGCTCAGTAAGAAATATCTTTATATTTTAAGCAAACATGCTTGTAGAGATAATTCTGTGACAACAAAACACAAAAGAAGCATAAATTAATTTTAAAGTCATGATAACAGGAATGTAAATATCCTCTAACCTCTTGCATATTTTTCTAAGTTAAACAATAAATCGAATCTAACCCCATGCTTGAATTCTCAAAGTCATTTATGCCAAGATGTCATTACAGTTTCTTATTAAGTATCATTTAAAGTAAACAAATCATGTTAAGTATCTTAAGACAGGTAATTTCTAGTTCTAACTAAAGCTGATTTGATGTGCTTGGAGTCAGGCCTGTAAAATTGTTCAGTTAACTCAAGCCTGACTCCCTTAGTCCTATTCCAGGGGTTCACATGGTAGAAGGAGAAAGGGACTCCTTCAAACACACACACACACACACACACACACACACACACACACACACACCCTAAATAAATATAATTTTTTAATTTTACAAAATAAAGTATAAAGTACATGGAGTGAATAACTGAATATGATACAGAACATTAAGGAATCTATACATGGACTCTCTAGTCACATAGCACTTTTCATTTTGATTTATGATATTTTGAGTGAAAGTCCTGGATTGAACCCGCTACTTGGTTGTAGGGTCAGCTCCTTGTAGTTTTTCCTAATCATAAGCAATGCTGTAAACATTTACAGACACACCAGAGTGCACAAGTTTCTATAACTTCCTCAAAAGTGGTTTTGGGTTCTGGGTAAATAAAATAGGTGTCTTTACTTTGACAGGATACTACCCCCACCCTGCCCCCATCTTTACTAGAGATTGTTGGATATTCCCTACAGGAGTGCCAATAGTCTATTCCTGGTGCTTCTGTGTGAGATGCCCATATCATCTCTTCACATCCCCATTCACACAAGGTTTCTCTTGCTTCCAATATAATTTACATACACAGATTCTTTTCCTCTTTGACTTGTAAGATATACGCAGTCTTTGTACATTTTTATAAAAATATTTACCTTTATGTGTTTGTGTTCGTCTGAATGTATATAAATTCACCAAATGTGTGTCCAGTGCCTGCAGATACCAGAAGAGGGCATCAGATCCCCTGGAGTTGAAGTTACAATCAATTATGAGCCATCATGTACACAAGTGCTGGAAATTGAACCCAGATCCAGTGGAGAAACAAGCAGTGTTCTTAACTGCTGAACCAAGTCTCCATCCTCTGGAGTTTTGTTCATTTATGTTCACTCTTAGGTCTCTGGTCTGATGCTTAATCACATTGTTTTTCTAACGGGGGCAGGTTGGACCTCTGGGTGTAGACTCCAGAGTAGTAGTGCCCTCCTTGGGAACCATTAAAATTGGATTCTTCAAAGCTTTTCCAAACCTAAGGATTCAAATGCTCCCAGGGTGAGTCCATACTCATATGTTCTCAGTGACTCGGAAGCATGCCAGAATTTGAGCAGCATTCCTGTAGAATTACTCAATGCCTACCTACCTAATCAAAGCCCCTTTTCCTAGCCAATGAACAGACCCCACAGCACTCCACCTTCTCTGACATGCTCAGCTAGAATGTTTATTGTGTATAAGGGGAGGGGGCAGGGAATGTGTCAATGGTGAATCAAACATAACAGCATTTGGGGACCACTAGTCTCTGTTTTTGTTGTTTTGCATCCCAAGCCTTGGTTATCTGTTAAAGGTTATCTGATTTTTGCTTAGGTCCCTTTGAAGCGGTCTTCCTATAGTCTCCATATTTGCATCATCATTATCTGGGTCCAGAGCTCAGGCTTTGCAGTGTCTTTCTGTCAGCACTTGAAGGGAGGACTTGGCTGTGCTCTGGCATCTGGGGCAGATATGAAGTCTGTTGTTTGTCTAATGAGTGCTTGTTAACAGGAATTCTGTCTTCCTCCGTGTAGCTTTGAGAATGGTTCCCTTTGTGTGAGGTTACCACCTCCTCCACACGTACATTTCTTTCTAGCTCTGCCTTTCGCTTGTGTGTCCTGTTAAATGTATGGAATTATGAATGTCTTAAACTCTTAAGAGTTTTGGCTGCTAGTTTTTGTGCACATTGCTTTCATCTGCTTTGCTCCCGTTCTTTTGGGCATCCTGAGGAATGCATCCTGGGGATCGGCACCTCATCTTCTCTACCTTCTACTTTCCCTTACTTGCTCCTTTTCGCTTTTGTCTCTTCTGTTGCCTCTTCTCTATTTTTGCTGAATTCTAACTTCATAGTTCCAAGCACTCTTTTTGTCTCTGGCTAGGAGTGGATCCAGAGCATTGCGTATTTTAATGCTCCTGTCAGAAGCAGCAGTTTAAGACAAAAGGGGGCAAATTTCTAAGTGTCAGGTGTCAAACAGGGGACAAGAAGAATCTAGGGACAATTATATGTTGGTACTCTGGGGGAGATTTTGTGGGGTCCACAGAGGTGGGGGTGAGAAGTCTGCGGCCCCATTTGCCTTTGCACCATGTTTGGGAGATGCACCCTTGGCCTCCTGAAGAAGGGACAATGGCTTGGGCTGCTTCAGAAGAAACAGGAGAAGAATTGAAGAATGTATACAGAGCTGAGGAACCTAAGTTTATTCCCATTCTTACTTAGGCTTATGGAGTCTCACGTATAATTCCATAGATCCTTGGCCATTTCCCCACCAAAGGGCCAGCTGGCAAATTAGATCCCACAAGAGTCTGGCCTCACAGGCCTCAATTATAAAGAAGTCAGCAACAAATCACTCTATCTTTTGCAAGCTTATAAACAAATCTATATAGCTATCTTAAAGGCATGAAGAGAATTGCCTACCAAAGAAAAACAAAAACAAAACCTTGTCACTGAGACTCACCAGGTGCCAAAAGAACTGTGTCCATACCTTGTAGCCCAGCTCTGACCAGCATCCCTGAGAGATGTTTGTTACATAGGGAGAGTTGTATGGAGTTTTTGTTATGTTTTGTTTGCTGTTGTTGTTTTGTTTACTTTGTTTTGGTATTTCTAGTTTTTTACAGGATGATGTAGCTGAAGTTTTCCCTGGTCCTGCCCAGCCCCATGGACCCTGAAGTCATTGATAAAATAATCACTCAGAAGCTTATATTAATTAAAACTGCTCAGCCATTAGCTCAGGTCTACCACTGACTAGTTCTTACACTTAAATTCAGCCCATTTCTGTTAATCTATATGTTGCCACGTTTTCCATGGCTTTACCTGTGTGCCTTTACATGCTGTTCCCTGGATGGCGGGGTGGCGGGATGGCGTCTCCTGACTCAGCCTTCCTCTTTCCAGAATTCTCCTTGTCTGTTTACCTTTCCTATACTTTCTGCCTGGCTACTGGCCAATCAGCGTTTTATTTATCAACCAATCGGAGCAACACATTCACAGCATACAGAACATCCCACAGTACCATGACCTACATAGCTCAGACCAGGGGTCACAGTGTTCCTTTCTCATCTCAGTGAAGTTCCAAAGACAGTGCAGAAGTGCCACCAGACTAGAAGTCAAGCTGCATCAGGAGCACTTAAGAAGTAAGAAAAGGGAAGACAGAGCAAGATAAAGTCCTGAGTGGATGTGTATTATTGACATTTGCACAGCCATATCAAGGAATCCAATACCTTAGACTTGTGGGAATGGCAAAGCCTTCTCCAAGTCAGTCTCAAAAGAAAGGCAAAGCCTTCCTCTGGTCCAAGTATGGATGTTACGAATAGTTGACCTTTAGCTTCAACCAGTGTATGCAGAAACAGTCAATCACAGCTCCACCTTCCTCCATGACTGCAATCTGAAACTGCCTGCCAACAGAGAACTTCTACTCAGATTAGCTAACCCATCTCCTCCTCATTCAGCAAAATATAAATACACATATATATACTTATATGTATACATATACACACACACACACACACACACACACACACACACACACACACACACACCTCCTTGCTCACCAGGATATAACAAATGAATTGAGTTTGGGCACTGCTGGTGCATCTCCATCAGAGTGAGCAGCTTGCTCAAGCCCAGCTTTTCTGTACATCTGTCTGTATATCTGTCATTTCTCCAGTCTTTCATCGCCCCAGTAAGATCAAGTCTAAAGCCATGCAGGTTGCAGACCATGTGGGGCTAAAAATGTGTATGCCAGATAAAACTCTCAAGCACCAAGCTTCATCCCCCGTCTCAAAGGACAAATGTATAATGCTTCCTCACACAGACACAATCTGGCAAAAATCTTTGACTTGTTCTCAAAGCCTCTGAAGTATAAAGAACAATGTTGATTTATTCTTACTAGTTACATGTAGAAGATGGGCAGTTATTATCCCATTCTAATAAGCAAAAGACTAAGCCAGACGAAAATGAACAAATCTGCCTAAATCCACCAGAGAAATGAGGTCACAGAGTGAACCGCAGCCTCTGAAATGGAAGATGCAGATGGCAGATTACAAGGACTAACACTGTATAAGAAGGTAAATCTGTGAGCAGCAACTTCCAGGGGAATGGGTAGGAAACCCTAAACTGTAGCTGGCAGGCTGCATTGATGTGGACATGTCTGGAGTTAAAATTCCTCCAGGGACCCATCCATGCTGCAACATGGATGTGCTTTTGGGAGTTTTACCTCCAGGAACAATTTCCCTGCAAAGGAGCTATTTTGAAACATGCCAGAGTATGCTGCTCTACTCAAGTATTGCCTCTAAGACAGATGATTTGGGTTGGGATCTGGATCAACAGGGAAATGACTTGCCACACAGTGTGAAGGCCCAAGTTCAAATCTCCAGAGCCAACATAAAAGCAAAGTTTAAGATTTTCACAAATCTTCACGTTTTAAAAACATATTAGCAAAAATGAAAAGGATAATGAGAAATGAACAGGAGATGGTAAGATTGTAGACCCCTCACACAAAGGGAACAATTCTCACACAAAGGGAACCATTCTCAAAGCCACACAGAGGAAGACAGAATTCCTGTTAACAAGCACTCATTAGACAAACAACAGACTTCATATCTGCCCCAGATGCCAGAGCACAGCCAAGTCCTCCCTTCAAGTGCTGACAGAAAGTCACTGCAAGGCCTGAGCTCTGGACCCAGATAACGATGATGCAGACATGAAGACTATAGGAAGACCGCTTCAAAGGGACCTAAGCAAAAATCACCACTTTAACTAAAGAACCTTTAACAGATAACCAAGGCTTGGGAGGCAAAACAACAAAAACAGAGACTAGTGCTCCCCAAATGCTGTTATGTTTGATTCACCATTGACACATTCCCTGCCCCCTCCCCTTATACACAATAAACATTCTAGCTGAGCATGTCAGAGAAGGTGGGGTGCTGTGGGGTCTGTTCATTGGCTAGGAAAAGGGTCTTCGTTTAGGTAGGTAGACATTGAGTAATTCTACAGGAATGCTGCTCAAACTCTGGCATGCTTTTGAGTCACTGAGATATGACCAATGACTAATATGTAAAAGTCTTTCTCACACTCACAAAAAATTATAGTATGCAAGGACAGATGGGTAATATGAACAGAGAGACAGGAAGTCTGAGAATCAAAGGAAAATTGGGCTATAGAGATGGCTCAGAGGTTAAGAGCACTGCTTGCTCTTCCAAAGGTCCTGATTTCAATTCCCAGCAATCACATGGAGGCTCACAACCATCTGTAATGAGATCTGGCGCCCTCTTCTGGCCTGCAGGGATACATGCAGTCAGAATACTGTATATATAATAAATAAATAAGTCTTTAAAAAAAAGAAATGCTCAATCATACCACAAGAGCACTTGCTCAGCTATGTTCATATCAGCATTGTTTGTAATAACCAAAACCTGGAAACAACCTAGATGCCCTTCAACTGAAGAATAGATAAATAAATTGTGGCACATATACACAATGGAATACTACTCAGCAGAGAAAAACAATGACATCATGCAGTTTGCAGGCAAATGGATGGATCTAGAAAAAATCATCCTGAGTGAGGCAACCCAGACACAGAAAGACAAATATGGTATGTACTCACTCATAGAAAGATGCTAGATGTGAAACAAGGATGACTGGACTGCTACTCACATCACCAGTGAGGCTACCTGGAAAACGGGACCCCAAGAAAGACATGGAGAAATGGATGAGATCAACATGAACAGCCTGGTCATGAGTGGGAGCAATGAAGGGCGACGGTCGAGGGAAAGAGAGTGGGAGATCCTAGCTGGATCAAGAAAAGAGAATAGGAGACCATGGTAAATGAAGACCACATGAGAAGGGGAGGAAGCAGAGAGCTAGGGAGGCCCACGGAGATCCACAAAGATACCCCCACAAAAGACTGCTGGCAGTGGTCGAGAGACGGCAGGAACTGACCTACTCTGGTGATGGGATGGCCAAACACCCTGATAGTTGTGCCATAAACCTCATCCAAGGACTGAGGAATCTGGATGCAGACATCCATGGCTGGGCCCCTGGTGGAGCACTGGGAGTCTAATTAGTGAGAAAGAGGAGGGTTTATATGAGCGAGAATTGTTGAAGCCAAGGTTGGATAAAGTACAGGGACAAATAACCAAATGAATGGAAGCACATGAACTATGAACCAAAGGCTGAGGGGCCCCCAACTGGATCAGGCCCTCTGAATGGGTGAGACAGTCATTTGGCTTGATCTTTTTGGGAGGCAGCTGTGCGTTGGTGCCGGGTCCTGGGCTCGTTGCATGAGTTGGCTGTTTGAATCCTGGGACTTATGCAGGGACACTTGGCTCGGTCTGGGAGGGGGGGACTGGACCTGCCTGGACTGAGTCTATCAGGTCGATCCCGGTCCTCGGGGGAGACCTTGATCTGGAGGAGGTGGGAATGGGGGGTGGGCTGGGGGAGGGGGAGGGGGACGAGAGGGGGAGAACAGGGGAATCTGTGGCTATTATGTGGAACTGAATGGTGTTGTAAAATAATAATAATAAAAAAAAAAAAAGGAAAATACCAGAGGTTAAGAGCTCTGTAGCAGAAACAGGCGGGCATTGGTAGCGCATACCTTTAATCCCAGCACTCGGGAGGCAGAGCCATGTGGATCTCTGTGAGTTCAAGGCCAGCCTGGTCTACAGAGCAAGATCCAGGACAGGCACCAAAACTATACAGAGAAACCCTGTCTCAGAGAGAGAGAGAAAGAGAGAGAGAGAGAGAGAGAGAGAGAGAGAGAGAGAGAGAGAGAGAGAGAGAGAGAGAGAGCGCTCTGTAGCAGAAACAAAGAATTCTTTTGCTGGACATAGTCTGGGTTTTCAGGACATATCAAGAGAACTTTTTGACAAGCAAAGAGAAAAGAGACTGGAAGAGGTGTGGTAGAATAGCAGGAACTGTGAGCTGACTGCAAAAGGTATGAGTCATATAATGAGACTTGAAGAAGAATGATGTTATAACTTACACCTTTCTTGCTACTGTAAGCAAATACCTCACAGAAATAGCTTGTAGGAGGAGATGTTTATTGTAGCCCACAGTTTTAGAGGGATTTCAGTCAACCCTAACAGGGAACTCATAGCAACAGCACATCTCTGTTCATAGTGGCAGGAACATGAGCCTGTGGCTGCCCATATAGCACAGTCCAAGAGTCAGAATGAGCAGACCAGAACCTGAACCAGAGAAAACCTTCCAATGCCCACCTCTAGTAACCTAGTTTTAACTAGGCCCAACATCCCAAATAGCACCACTAACAAAGGACCAAATGTTCAAACACATGTGTGGTGGTAATCTAATTGTACTGAAATATTATTTTGATTGTATGTTAATAAATAAAGTTGTCTGGGGGTCAGAGCTATTAGAGCCATAGCAAGAGTGTGGCGGTGGTGGCACACGCCTTTAATCCCATAAGATCTCTGTGTGTTCAGGGTCAAAGCTATTAGAGCCATAGCAAGAGTGTGGCGGTGGTGGCACACGCCTTTAATCTCATAAGATCTCTGTGTGTTCAGGGATACAGCCAGCATTGGAGACATATGCCTTTAAGACCTAGGGGGCTGTACATTCAGACAGTGACGAGGCAGTCATGTGTTTGGGTTTACAACCAATGAGAAGGCAGAACAACATACTATAAAAAAACAAGCCGACAGGAAGTAGGTCTCTTTTCGCGAAGCTGGGACAGCAGAAGGAAGGGTGAGATTTAGCTCTGAGCTCTGACCTCTCGACTTTCTCTTTTACATTGTTTCTGTGTTTCTTATTTAATAAGACGGTTGGTTACATCTACATCTGGCGCCCAACGTGACAAGAATCCATTAAAAACTGCTTGGCTTGGCGGCAGGTCCGCTTTCCCGCAAGGGCGGCAGGCGGGCGGCAGCGGCGATGGCACGCGGCGGCCGGCGGCGATCGGCTTCTTAGTCCGAGCCTGGGTCTAGTTCTGCTTGACCTCAGGCTGGACTATCGGTGAGCTGCTTGCTTAAATCCTGCTTGCTTAAAGCCGGTGCTACAAACAACTCAGAGTTGCCCTGCCGAACAGAGCCCTGCCTGTAAAGCCAACGCACGTGGTCGGAGCTTAAGGAAGCCAGACCCAAGCCTTGACTCGGCACAAGAGGGAACACGTGGCTGCATTTAAACTTTAGCCAGCTACGCTTTCTTGCACTCGCTCTCTCTCTCTCTCTCTCTCTCTCTCTCTCTCTCTCTCTCTCTCTCTCTCTCTCTTTTTCTCTTTGGATTTACACCTGGGACACTAGGTGGCTGCTTTGAAAATCCCCTCGGATTTCTACTGTTCTACGCAGATTTGGTAAGTCATAATATATCAGATATTTTAAAGGAAAATATCTAAAAGAGAATTTTTTTCCACGTTTAAAAAAAAAAATGGGTTTTATGTGTACATTGGAAGAAAATTGGTTTTTGTTCGAAATTTTAGGCAGTCTGGCAATGGAACAACTATATAATATTAGTATTGGTGGAATTATGCACCTTATCACTATAATAATCCACATTTTAATATTTAAAAAGATAGTCAATTTAAGTGCCAGGATAACAGCTTTAGAAGAACTTGCTAAACCTGTAAAAATTCAGACAGAAGAAATTAACAGTGAAGTTGTTTCAAGTCGGGATCATAAGGTTGCAGAAAGAAAGCCTGTTTTCACACAGTCACCCTTAATTTATCCTGTAACCGTACAGCAGATGCCTGATCAAATGGCTACACAAAATAATTGGGCTCCAATTGAAATGTTGGATTTAAAAAGGTTTAAGGAGGCAATAGTATCTTATGGCATGCATTCCCCATATGTAAAGCAAATGTTAAACTCTTGGTCAACATATAATAGGATAGTACCACAGGACTGGCGGGACCTGGCACAAGGTGTTCTGGAACCCAGCCAGAGACTTCAATTTCTGACTTGGTTTAAGGAGGAGGCTAAAAACATAGAAAAACAATGGAGGGATAAAGGAATACAAGTTTGCCAGGATCAGCTTATGGGCGAAGGCCAATATGCTTCAGCACAAACACAATGTTTATATGATGTCCAAACCCTAATTTTATGTCGAACGGCAGCCTTGAATGCATGGGACAAAGTTGAGGAACCAGGAAAAAAATCTGAGTCATTTACAAAGGTGAAGCAAGGCCCAAAAGAGTCTTTTACAGATTTTTTACAAAGACTGGCTTCAGCAGTGAAGAGAATGGTCTCGGATTCAGAAGCTAGTAAGGCAATAATTGAATCTTTGGCCTTTGAGAATGAGAATGCAGCATGCAAAAGAATAATCAGGCCATTAAGGGCAAGATCTGCACCTATGGAAGATTGGATTAGAGAAACAATTAATGTTGAAGCTGATGAGCATGATGATACATGGGTAGGAGAAGTAATTTCAAAAGGTTTGAGGAGTGTTAGATGTTTTGGATGTGGAAAGCAAGGACATTTGAAAAGGGACTGTAGACAGGTCATTCCCAGAAACAATGTTTCTTCAAGGAACAATGGCAACAGAAGGCCCCTTCCTTCTGGAGTATGCAGAAGGTGTGGTAAGGGAAAACACTGGACCAACGAATGTAGATCAACAAAGGACAGACAGGGTAATCCTTTGCCTCAGTCTTCGGGAAACTCCCAGAGGGGCCTCGTGCAGGCCCCAGTGCAAATCCAGTTCAAACCTTTCCTGCAGCCATAGAGGAAATGCCTGCTCTGGAGAGCGATTAAATAACCAAATGCCTATTGGAATAAATCATGCTGGTCAGGTTGATGAAACAGAGAGAATAGAAAATTCAGGAGAAAACATAAAGAAAATTTTTTGGCAAACTTCTATTAATGAACAAAGACCAAAATTAACGATAAAAATAAATGGTGTTTTGTTGTCTGGTCTGGTAGACACAGGTGCGGACGTTACCATAATTGCACCAGAATTTTGGCATCCAACCTGGCCTCTTCAGGAGGTAAACGTTCAACTGTTAGGAATTGGGACATTATCTCAGGTGAAACAGAGTGCAAGATGGCTCGAATGTATAGGTCCAGAAGGACAGAGAGGAAAATTAAAACCATATGTGGCTAACATAACTATGAACCTGTGGGGTCGAGACTTGTTGCAACAATGGAATACTCAGATTAACATCCCTCCAATCTCAGAAACAAATCATAAACTAGCACATATTACTGAGAGAAATATTAGAAGATATTGTTCTAATGAGTGGTCACCAGCCATCCATATTATACAAGAACAGGGCACAATAACTGATGATCTTCCAAAGACACCAACAGCTCTACCTTTAAAATGGTTAACAGACAAGCCTGTATGGGTCCAGCAATGGCCTTTAACAACAGAGAAACTCCAGGCTTTAGAAGAGCTGGTAGAAGAACAGTTAAATGCTCAGCATATTGAAGAATCAACCAGCCCTTGGAATTCTCCTGTATTTGTTATTAAAAAGAAATCTGGTAAATGGAGAATGGTAACAGACCTTAGAGCAATTAACAAAGTAATTCAGCCAATGGGCTCTCTACAATCTGGGATGCCTTTGCCTACTCTGTTACCAAAAGGATGGCCTCTCATAGTTATTGATTTAAAAGACTGTTTCTTTTCAATACCCTTACAAGAAAAAGACAAAGAAAGATTTGCTTTTACAGTGCCTACTTATAATAATTCTCAACCAGTTAAAAGATTTCAATGGAGGGTCCTCCCACAGGGAATGTTGAATAGCCCAACTCTGTGCCAATATTTTGTACAACAGCCATTGGAAGTGATACGTAAAAAATTTCCTAAATCTATAATTTATCATTATATGGACGATATTTTACTAGCTGACTCAAATGCAGATACTTTAGAAATAATGTTTGAAGAAGTAAAGAAAATTTTGCCTTGCTGGGGATTACAAATTGCTCCTGAAAAGATACAAAGAGGAGATTCTATTAATTATTTAGGATATAAAATAGAGCTACAAAAAATTAGACCCCAAAAGGTGCAAATTCGGAGAGATAGACTACAGACTCTTAATGACTTTCAAAGATTATTTGGAGACATTTCTCATCTACGAACTATTGTTGGGGTAAAAAAATGATGAACTGACTAATTTGTTCAGAACCTTAGAAGGTGACAAGGACTTAAATAGTCCAAGAGAATTATCACCTGAAGCTGAAAAAGAATTGGCCTTGGTAGAAAAGAAAGTGCATGAAGGACACGTGGATCGTATTGATCCAAAGCTGGATTGCATTTTGGTTATTTTACCTTCTAGGCGTTCTCCTACTGGAATATTAATGCAGAGGGAAGATATTATCTTGGAATGGATATTTTTACCAAATAAACCAAATAAAAAATTAAAAACTTATGTGGAAAAAATCTCTGACTTGATTTACAAAGGAAAACTGAGACTTCGTCAATTAGCAGGCATAGACCCAGCAGAAATTGTCGTACCATTAACTAAGGAGGACATTGAAAAATTATGGACAGAAAGTGAACCTTGGCAAAGAGCTTGCAGTAATTTTTTGGGAGAAATTAACAGCAAATATCCCAAAAGCAATAGAATTGATCTTATAAAGAGAGCTGAATGGATCTTGCCTCAAATTGTACGGCAAAAACCCATATCTGGAGTTCGTACATTTTATACAGATGCCAACAAAGAAGGAAAGGCTGGTTACAAATCAGAAAATTTAAGTAAAGTGGTTCAAAGTCCGTATAATTCAGTTCAAAAATCAGAATTGTATGCTATTCTGTTGGTATTAATGGATTTTTCAGAACCTCTCAACATAGTAACTGACTCTCAGTATGCTGAAAGAGTGGTGTTACATATTGAGACTGCAGAATTTATCCCTGATGCTTCAGAATTAACTTCACTATTTATTCAATTACAAGATACAATCAGGAAAAGGGATCATCCTTTATATATAACTCACATTCGATCCCATACTGGTCTACCAGGCCCTCTAGCACAAGGCAATGATGAGATTGATAAATTATTGATAGGAAATGTGCTGGAGGCCTCAGAATTTCATAAAAAACATCACGTCAATAGTAAAGGTTTAAAAAAGGATTTTTCCATAACCTGGCAACAAGCCAAAGAAATAGTAAAGAAATGTCCTACTTGTTCCTTCTACAATCAGACGCCATTACCAGCAGGATGTAACCCAAAGGGTACTCAGAGAAATGAGATCTGGCAGATGGACGTGTTTCACTTTGCAGAATTTGGAAAATTGAAATATGTACACCACACTATTGATACTTATTCAGGATTTCAATGGGCAACTGCTTTGAGTTCTGAAAAAGCTGATTCTGTAATCACTCATTTGCTAGAAGTTATGGCCATCATGGGTATACCTGCACAAATCAAAACTGACAATGCTCCATCATATGTCTCTGTTAAAATGAAACAGTTTTTTGCTTATTACAATATAAAGCATATTACAGGCATACCACATAATCCTACAGGTCAAGCAGTTATAGAAAGATCAAACAGAACTCTAAAGGATATGCTAAATAAACAGAAATGGGTAACAAAACCCCCCAGAAATAGACTGCATAATGCTCTTCTAACTTTGAATTTTTTGAATGCCAATGAGAAAGGAACAACAGCTGCAGAGAGACATTGGATAATAGAAAAAACTACAGAATTAAATCAGCCTATATACTTTAAGGATGTGCTGACCTCAGAATGGAAACCAGGGTATGTATTACATTGGGGACGAGGTTTTGCTTTTGTTTCTACAGGAGAAGATAAGTTGTGGGTACCATCAAAATTGATAAAGGTTCGATTTGAACAAGAGAGACCTCTTAATTAGAGGAGGTGATAGTTCATCAACCAGCATGAACATCCAATTTAAACTAACTTGTATCAGTAACACATGCCTTTTCATTTAATCAGATAATAACTTGTCAAAAGGAAACATCCCCAAAATTAGTCTTGGGGAAAGGTTTTTGTTTTTGTCTTGTAGGAGAATGAAGGTTAAGGAATCTGAAGAACACTGGACAAATGAGACAACTGAAGAAAAGGGACAAATCATCTATCCCAAGAAACAGAATGAAACGGTGTATGGGTATATATTATCTAAAAAATTTTATGTCTTCCTAAATGTTTGTTTCTGCTTTTCTCTAAAGATTTAACACTATTGGTTTTCTAATAGTCCCAGTTCAATTAAAATTTAAAGCTGACTTTGGAGTTGGAGAATGGCTCTCTCCTTCTTTAAAATCAAGCATGTTGTTAAAAGGTAAATGCAAACTCCCTGTATCATGCCAGAATAAGAGCCATCTTCTGCTATGGTACAGGACAAAAGCAAAATTAATTAAGGGACTATTCTATTACTAATCTCAACTCTTTGATTCTATTCTGATTCTTTAAACTTTTCTCAAAGTATAAATTTTATATCAAAATTTATAAGATTAATATATATATATATACATTTTAAACTTTGTTAAGATATGAATGTTCACATAGAGTACTAACTAATTCTAGAAAAAAGGCTAGCTGCATATATATGTTTCTGTGTTCGAGTCTCTTATCAGTTTTCTGCAGGAAATCACGGCCAGGCCTAACATCAACTGAAGTCTCCAGAAAGAAGATGGGCCCCACAACAACAACAATTCCACGTGGACAATAATAATATCATTAAGCTGACAAACATCATCCATAGATCAGCTTTGAACTACAAGGTGCTCAGAGCAAATTTGAGATGACTAGCTGAGAAGATCCAGTCTCAAAGACTACTTGAATAAGGACTTGAGATAAACCCTGAACTTTGGCATTATACACAGACTGGATAATGAAGGATATAGTTACCTCTCCTAAAATTTGACAATTAACCTAAAATTTTTCTTTCAGGATAAAGAAAACTTCGCCCATACCCAGCAGGAAGCAATTTTAAGAATACGACGCCCACATTCCCAAAGAGGTGGTGTGGGGCGGGTGGTTTTTTGGTCTTTTTTAATGGGTTTTGGGTCTGGGATAATTTTCAGTATTTAGGGGGGTTGGTTACAAGTTATTGTCAAGGGTTAGGAAAAAGGCTAAGCAAAGGAGATTAGATTTAAGGTTCTTGTTTAAAAAAAAAAAAAAAAGAAAGAAAGAAAGAAAGAAAAAGAAAGAAAGAAAAGAAAAAGACAATTACTAATTTTAAATACTTTACATTGGATTGAATTGTTTTATATTGTATACAAATTTGAAATTGATATTGTTAGAAAATGCTATATGTATATTTCTAATTGTATTTATTCCATCCATTTAACAATGTAATGCAAATTTCTGATCCTTGAATGTTATTATTATCAACTATTAGGATATAAAGAAATGAAAGCTAGTAGTTAGACATTATCATAGAACTTGTAGTCATATTAGATATGTTTTAAAAATTGAGCAGAGATGTTTTAGACAGGTCATCTTCAAACCCTTCAGAGATCTACAGAATATGGCATTTAAAATGTTTTAATAACTTAGAAAATTTTTCTTTTTTGAGACATGTCGGCTCCTGGCAGTACCAATCTACTTCAGAGAAAATATGGGCATTGAAGAAACTGCATATGGAGTCAACTTTCCTTGTGGCAAAAGTTAGCCACTGGACAACAAAGTATCCTCGAATCAACAGGACAAAATGGACAGACAGAACACGAAACAAGGGACTACTGATTCTTGTCAAAACAAGTGTGGTTATGGCTTTATCAAAAGGCATCTTCTGAGGCCAGGACAATACGGCCCCATCCCTGAAATGGCCTTCGCATCCGGAAAAGGTACGGTGCCCTTTTCTTCAAAGCAGCTTAACAGGCAGAGGGCCAATGGATTCTGTTGTACAATGGAACAGCAGCTGAAAGCTCATGCCTCTCGAAAGTAGACTGGCATTTAATAGAGGGATGTGGAGAAGAAGGGGATGCTGAGATGAAGCCATATATACACAGCCAAGAAGAATGGACAGCTGAATTAAAAAACTGTCAACAATTTCCAGAATTTAAAATCCTGAATCATGACAGGACACTAGTGGAATTCAGGTGTTTCTGGTACGTGGACTGCTCTCACCCAATGTGAGGTTGAACTGTTGACCTTGTGTACATCCTACTTCACAAATGAGTCTGTCAGATACACTAAGCCTATAGGCTGAAGATGATGCCCCAACACTGCGGAGAAACCTCAGGTGACTGCCCAGGCAGCTGGCTGTTTCTGTCAACTCACAAAATTTTTTGGAAGTTGCTTGCATGCACTTCCTGTTTTTATTTTTGTTAGCTAATATTATTCCCTTCTTGGGTCTCTGAGGGAGTTGAAGATTAGTTAGTTATGGTTGAAGATTAGTTAGTTATAGTTGAAAATTAATTAGGATAGAAAGTGCATTAGATACATCTTGGATTTACCAAAATAGGATAGATAATGGAATTATTTTCTCTGATTTGTCCAATACCTGTTTAGGTATTTATTACTTGTATATATTGTATATAGTTATTGTACTTTTGTATATAGTTTTTCTTTTGTTAGTTATAACCTTTTGCTTTTTTTCTTTTTATTAAAATAGAAAAGGGGAAATGTGGTGGTAATCTAATTGTACTGAAATATTATTTTGATTGTATGTTAATAAATAAAGTTGTCTGGGGGTCAGAGCTATTAGAGCCATAGCAAGAGTGTGGCGGTGGTGGCACACGCCTTTAATCCCATAAGATCTCTGTGTGTTCAGGGTCAGAGCTATTAGAGCCATAGCAAGAGTGTGGCGGTGGTGGCACACGCCTTTAATCTCATAAGATCTCTGTGTGTTCAGGGATACAGCCAGCATTGGAGACATATGCCTTTAAGACCTAGGGGGCTGTACATTCAGACAGTGACGAGGCAGTCATGTGTTTGGGTTTACAACCAATGAGAAGGCAGAACAACATACTATAAAAAAACAAGCCGACAGGAAGTAGGTCTCTTTTCGCGAAGCTGGGACAGCAGAAGGAAGGGTGAGATTTAGCTCTGAGCTCTGACCTCTCGACTTTCTCTTTTACATTGTTTCTGTGTTTCTTATTTAATAAGACGGTTGGTTACATCTACACACATGAGCCTGTGAGGGATATTGTAGACGCAAAATGTAACAAGTACACAGTAACCATGGAAGATTAACTAGAACACTGTCATTTTCTGAGCAATCACTTCATGACCCACACCAGTGTCCTGAAAGCCCCACCTTTTATGAGCAATGCTGACATCCTACCCACCAACACATACGCCATGCTTGATTGAGGTCAGCACCTGATGTATACTTTCTCCATGTTCCATGTGAGGGCTTCAGGACCCTTCTTAGCATAATACATTTGGCATTTACTTCTAATTTTTTGGAAATAGTGAAAAAACAAAAAATTTTGTTTAGCAACATTTCTTTTTTTTCTTTCTTTTTTTTTTTTTTTTTTGTTTTTCGAGACAGGGTTTCTCTGTGTAGCTTTGCGCCTTTCCTGGAGCTCACTTGGTAGCCCAGGCTGGCCTCAAACTCACAGAGATCCGCCTGGCTCTGCCTCCCGAGTGCGCCACCAACGCCCGGCTAGCAACATTTCTAAATGTGTTTTCTGTGGTAAATTCCTTCTGTTGAACATTAATTCATGAAAGAAAAATGTCAAATAAATACCAAATGCATATCGATTCTTGATCCAGGCATTTGGCATACATCTATAGTCCTTGTGCTTGGGGAGGTGAACCAGGAGAATTGAGTTCAAAGCCAGCCTGGACTACATAGTAAGTTTGAAGCTGGTCAGTGCAAACCAGCGAGGCCCTATGGACAGTCGATTCCATCTCAGATTCATGTCTTGCCCTCCCTCGAAGATGGATGGGGCAGACAAAGAGGCAACGGGGGCAACTTTCACTTGCCAAGAGGGTACGGTTTAAACGGAGAGTGGAACACTGAATAGGAAATAGAACAGGATGTCAGTCAGTCAGTCAGGGGAGGTTGGTGGTGCAGCATCCCTTGGTTCTCAGCAGGCTGCAGGTGCCCAGCTGAGAGAGCTGTTAGGAAATGCTATGGGCTGCCCATGGAGAACAAGTGTGTAGAGAGCAGGTCACCGGCGGCGAGTAGCAGGCGCAGCACATCTCCCATCTCTGGCACACGAGGAAGAGCCCCGGCTTGCAGCAGAAGTGACAGCTCTCAAAGGCCAACGCAAGAACAGAATGCCGACTCTCAAATTGGGAGCCAGGCCCCTCAAGGGAGGAACAAACACCCTGTCTGGGAAGCAGGAGCAATGGGATCCAGGGTGAGTTTGCCTGTGTGTGCCCAGTTTGTCTCAAGACACGTCTTCCTTCTCCCAAGAGCATCCAGGAGCCAAGCCCCTGGCCAGAGCCAAGACCTGACTGAGGACCAGAAACCTGATTGTGAGGTCATGTCTGTGGTGGTATTGTGTTCTCCAAAATGTGTATCCTAATAAACTTATCTGGGGTCAGAGAACAGAAAAGCCACAATATTAAACATAGAGGATAGGCAGTGGTAGCACACGCCTTTAATCCTAGCATTCCAGAGGCAAAAATCCATGTGTTCAAGGATACAGCCAGGCATGGTGACTCATCACGCCTTTAATCCCAGAAAGCAAGCCTTTAATCCCAGGGAGTGATGGTAGAAAGCAGAAAGGTATATAAGGCGTGAGGACCAGAAACTAGAAGCATTTGGCCTGGTTAAGCATTTGGCTGGTTAAGCTTTCAGGCTTCAGCACAGTTCAGCTGAGAGCCATTCGGATATGAGGACTCAGAGGCTTTCAGTCTGAGGAAACAAGACCAGCTGAGAAGTTGACCAGGTGAGGTTAGCTGTGGCTTGTTCTGTCTCTCTGACCATGCAGCATTTGACCCCAATAACTGGCCTCTGGTTTAATTTTATTAATAAGAATTTTTAAGATTCATGCTACACTTGTCTTCAGGCTTTTTCCTCCTGAAGAGGGCAGGAAGGCCTGGGGACCAGCCCCACACCAGACCTGGGAGCTGGACTGGCAAAAATCCTCTGTGCATCTTGTTTATACAAAGCCAGGAGGACCCTGACTGAGATTATGGGTATATTCAAATGAGATATAGATGGGACCAATCAGGAGTGAGCTGTCTAGCCCAAAATGGGAAAGAGAAAAGGCTGCCAACACCCAAGAGTGTTCTCAGCCCGCTGCTGCTGCTCTATGCCACACCGACCCATCTACCCACCCACCACCTCCACCACAACCTTGATGCTGACCAGGAAAAGCTCTGTGTGTGTGTGTGTGTGTGTGTGTGTGTGTGTGTGTGTGTGTGTGTGTGTGTGTGTGTGTGTTGGGGGGTTCTGGGTTCTATCACTAGCTTTAAAAAAGCAAAAATGAATAATATAAATCGACTGACAAAATAATAATCACAACCAATCTATATTTTCTATACTTAACATAAGAAAGGGCAACTCACAGAAAAAGCATACCCTGGGGAAAAAATATCCTTGAGAAATGTTCTAGGTATATGTGAAGAACCAGCCTGCCTACCTATTAGACTTTTTTTTTTTTGTGTGTGTGTGTGTGTTTCTCTTTTCTGTTTTGTTTTTGTTTTGTTTTGGCAACTGTTGGAGCCAGCTGAGGAGTCAACTGGGGTACCTGAGTAGGGGCGCAAAGATTAGGAAAAAACAGACAGAAAAATAGAGTCCGGACGACTCTCTGTCAGTACTGAGCAGCCCTGAGTTTATTTCTTAGCCTGCTTATATATAAACAAGAACAATGCTTACAGTCACACAGCATAGGCAAACGCTATCTCAAGAAAACTAGGTCCCCATTCTGTCCTTGAGTCAAGGAACAGGAAGTTTCATTATCTCCCACAATGTACGTTCTGCATGCATCAGCAGCCCTGAATTGTGTGTCTAACTAGATAACATATTCTTTCCCATGGGCTTAATCAAAACATTCTCAAGGCTTCCAACACTTAAGGAGCAAACAAGCTTGAACTCCCTTGACCTGTGAGTCAAGATGGACTCCAGATTCAAAATGCAGTCACTTGTAGGCTCCCACGTGAGACAAGGTTTCCTGTGTAGCCCTGGCTGTCCTGGAACTCACTCTATAGACCAGGCTGGCCTTGAATGGTTTTTTGTTTGTTTGTTTGTTTGTTTGTTTGTTTGTTTGTTTGTTTTTCAAGACAGGCTTTCTCTGTATAACAGTCCTGGTTTTCCTGGATAACAAGCCCTGACTGTCCTGGAACTCACTTTGTAGACCAGGCTGACCTCAATTTCACAGAGATCCTCCTGCCTCTGCCTCCTGAGTGCTGGGATTAAAGGTGTGCACCACCACTCCTGGTTCCTCTTAGGCTTAAAACCCATCTTACAGTAAAGATAAATTAGGTTCATTCTTCTTTATGATTAAATATCTGTTTCTCAAGGATTGGCCTATATCCCACCTGTAACTTTAACTGCAAATAGTTCTCTATTGCTTGCTGTTGTTTTTGCTGTTTTGGGGGGCCCACCACCAAGCTCCCAAAAAAGTTACACATGGAGGCCTATTCTTAATTATGAATACCTGGCCTTAGCTTGACAGTTTCTAGCCAGCTTTTCTTAACTAATTATCCCATCTACCTTTTACCTCTGGGCTTTTCCTTTCTCTAACTTCTGTAAATCTTAATCTTACTCCATGGCTTGCTGTGTAAACTGGGTGGCTGGCCCTGGAGTCCTCCTCCTTTTCTGTTTCTTCCTTTTTTCCTCCCCTTCCAGATTTCTCCTTCTATATATTCTCTCTGCCTGCCAGCCCCTGCCCCCATCCTTTCACCTGCCTTGCTATTGGCTGATGGGCTTTATTAGACCATCAGGTGCTCTAGACAGGCACAGAAACCCAGCTTCACAGAGTTAAACAAAAGTAACACACCTTAAAATAATATTCCCCAACAACTGCCTATTCCAGGAATGGCAATCATGTCTTTGTTTCAAAAAGTTGTTTCCAACCATCGTGAAACCTTACCTTTGTTCCAAACGGTTATATGACCACCTCTGACTACCTGTGGGTATGACTGTTTTACACTAGCCTGCCCAAGCGACAGCAGGACAAGTCAGCGGCAGCAGCTAAGATGCGACACTGTAGCTACCGCCACCACTAGTCATGAACTCATCCTATGCACATGTGCTATATCCCCTTACGAAAAGCAAGCACTGTCTCTCCTCACCCTCTCTCTCTCTCTCTCTTCCTTCTACTAGCTCAGAGGCTGTCTCTGAGTCCTTCCCCCTCCCCAAAGGTGAGTGCCTTTGCATGGTGCGACTTTTTGACTTTTGGGCACCTGTTGGCTCCAATCTCTCAAGGCACCTTCATGTTAAATCACTACAGTGACAACCTGTTAGGCCCACCTTGCAACCATGTCTTTGTTTCAGGAGGCCGTTAGGACTCAAGTGTATGCTTACATCCTGCTCCTGGAATCCCACTTACTTTGTTGCCAAATCCACCATTTGGAAACTTGTGGGATATTTATATACTGTGTGAAGGAGTATTGTTGTGATTGGTGTAATAAAAAGCTGAACGGCCCAGTGTAACTGGATTTATGTTGAGGTTTTTGATCCACTTGGACTTGAGTTTTGTGCAGGGTGATAGATATGGATCTATTTGTAATCTTCTACATGCTTACATCCAGTTATGCCAGCACCATTTGTTGAAGATGCTTTCTTTTTTCCATTGTACAGTTTTGGCTTCTTTGTCAAAAAAAAATCAGGTGTTCACAGGTGTGTGGGTTAATGTCAGGGTCTTTAATTCGATTCCATTGGTCCACATATCTATTTTTTATGCTAATACCAAGCTGCTTTTTGTTTTTTCATATGAAGCTGAGTATTGTTCTTTTGAGCTCTGTGAAAAATTGTGTTGAAATTTTGATGGGGATTGCATTGAATCTGTAGATTGCTTTTAGTAAGATTGCAATTTTTATTATGTTGACCCTACCTATCCATGAGCATGGGACAGCTTTCCATTTTCTGATATCTTCTTTAATTTCTTTCTTCAAAGACTTAAAGTTCTTATCATACAGGTATTTCACTTATTTGGTTAGAGTTACCCCAAGGTATTTTATATTGTTTGTGGCTATTGTAAAGGGTGATGTTTCTCTGATTTCTTCCTTGGCCCATTTATTATTTATATGTAGGAGGGTTACTGATTTTTTTTTTTTTTGAGTTAATCTTGTATCCTACCTGTTGTTGTTTGGTTTTTGACTCTTTTGGGGGGGCCTGCCACCCTGCTCCCAAATAAATCACACACTGAAGCTTATTCTTAATTATAAATGCCCAGCCTTAGCTTGGCTTATTTCTAGCCAGCTTTTCTTAACTTAAATTATCCCATCTATCTTTTGCCTCTGGGCTTTTCCTTTTTCATTCCTGTATACCTTTCTTTGCTTCTCCATTGCTGTTTGTGTAGCTGGGTGGCTGGCCCCTGATGTCCTCCTCCTTCTCTGGTTACTCTTTTGATCTCCCACCTCGCAGCTTTCTCCTTCTATGTCTTTTCTCTGCCTGCAGCCCTGCCTATTCCTTTCTCCTGCCTTGCTATTGGCCGTTCAGTTCTTTATTAGACCATCAGGTGTTTTAGACAGGCAAAGTAACACAGCTTCACAGAGTAAAATGAATGCAATATAAACAAAAGTAACACACCTTAAAATAATATTCTACAACACCTGCCACATGACTGAAGGTGTTTATCAGCTGTAGGAGTTCCCTGGTAGAATTTTTGGGGTCACTTATGTATACTATCATATCATATGCAACAAATAGTGATGCTGTCACTTCTTCCTTTACAATTTGTATACCATTGATCTCTTTTTGTTGTCTTATTGCTCTAGCTAGAACTTCGAGTATTACATTGAATAGATATGGAGAGAGTGGACAGACTTGTCTTTTTCCTGGGGGGGGGAAAAAAAAGCTAAATGGCCAATAGCTAGCTAGGCAGGAAAGACAGGCATAATTTCTAGGAAGAGAAAGGAAGAGATTAATTGAGGTACACAGGAGACACCAGGGAGACACAGGAAGTTAGACATACAGAATGAAAGGTAAAAAGCCACATGGTAAAAATGTGGATTAATAAAAGCAGGTTAATTTAAGTTAAAAGAGCTAGTGGGACAAGCCTAAACTGAGGCTGAGCTTTCATAATTAATAATAAGTCTCTTGTTATTTGTGAGCTGATGGCCTAAAGAAAAACCCAACTACAGAACCCTTCTACCCCTGGGCTATAAAAGCCTTCCTCACATTCAATGCTGATCTCTTGAACCCCATCTTAGGGGGAGGCAGCCCATGTATGCAAATTAAATAGCTTGCTTTAATTAATTTGGCCATGATGATTTGGGTCAGTGTTTGTTCTCCTCCCATCTTTGGGATTAATTGTAACAATGTAGCAAGGCTACATTGTTCACAGGAAGGTCAAGGGTCTAGGAGAATGTGCCTAATAAAGTAATTAGCTGTAGTCAATGCCGCACTTCCATGCTGATGTGATCCAAGATGGGAGGGTCTCCAGTCCTTTAGAGACAGATTGCATCTCCATATCCAGCTCACCAGTCCTCTCACTGAACTTAAAACTTGGCCAGCAAAAAGGAAAGAGAGATGCTGTTTGCTTGAGGTTTTTTTTTCAGTGTTTTGTTTTGAAACCCTGGTGGAAAAGCTTTGTTGAGACCTGGCCAGCCTCTGTCCTGCAAAACTTTCCAAACAAAGGCTTTGGGGCTTGGGGTTTTTCCCAGGTTCTCTTGATTCCTGTAAACTGCTTGGGCTTTGTTCCGCTCACCTCAGCTTCCACTCCCTGCCTGCTTCCTATGACAGCTCTTTAGACCACAGCTTCCTGTATCTGCTTCCCAGATACATGCCCCTCCCTACCTGGAAAGAGAGAGCCCAAGAAGACGTCACTGGATAAGGAGTAACATCTGACAAGGACAGAAGTGGGAAGGGGAAGTGGCGGTCAGGAGAGGGACACCGAGGCGTGTTTCCCTTCTCAAGCTCTGTTTTACCACCTGGCCTCACTGCAACCCTTTTGAATAGGCCTCAGGGTTTGCTTGTGTCTAACAAAAGAAGTTCCCAATACCAAGTTTCCCTTGTGAAACAATTAGCATTGTGGCCAGACATGGGGCTCCAATTCAAAGGCTGTCAACATTCCTCAGGCTTGGCTGTCCTGCTCGCCAGAGTCAGGAACAACCAATAGCAAAAGTGTTGCTCTCTGCCTCGGCATTTGTTTCCCTTCCTAGAATTCCTACGGAAATTTTCCTATGAAATAGATCAGAGAAGGCAAACAAAGAGCTTCGCTTTGAGCAATTCTCTTCCACTCCCTACCAGATCAGACCAAAACAACAACAACAAAAAATTGTTCTCAGATCGCACAAACAAAATTTGGTTCTAAAGACTTATAAGAACGGAGAGAAGCGGGCGAGCGTTCTTCAATTGGTTCAACTGTCTGATCTAAATGAAAGCAAATTCCTAGGATTCCCCTTCAGCTAGCATCACAGAGCAAAGCCAGCCCTCAAACAAAAGCACTGGCACAACCCGCCAACAGGGATTGTCACCACGAATCAACATCTGTAGACTCAACGCACCCCAGAGCTCCGGGAAGCAGGAAATCCGGGCATTTGTTATTTCCACAGAACAAACCAACCTTGACACAACAAGAGACAAAACACAGCAGAGCAACTGAAAGGAAGAGAAATAGGTGTGACGGGTGGATGGCGGGGGGAGAGACAGAATGGGGGCTTGTTCTCAGGAATGTGCAGTGTAAGGAACACTTGACTAGTGATCCAACTGTGCTTGCTTAACCTGGGTTTGATTTTTCCCTTCACATCAGAGACTAACTCAGTGAAGCGTAGCTTGTATGTCACAGTGTAAATTCTATACAGTAGTTGTTCAACCTGTAAGCACGCTATTCTAAAACTAGGTAATTTCTGGTCCTCCAGCATTACAGATCTATGAATCATTGTAACCAGGATTTAACAAAAACATTTATTTTTCCCCTCCCTAAAAATTAAGAAGAACCAGAGACTAGACAGACATAGAATAAAACCATACACCACTGATATTAAAAAAAAAAAAAAAAACACCACAACAAAAAGCAATAAAATGATTCCTAATGGTATTCTGCCATACTCATAGATCAGTGTCTTATTTAGTCATTATCAGAGAAGCTTCCCCTAACAGCAGATGGGAACAGATGTAGAGACCTATAGCCTGCCATTATGTGGAGAGAGTCTTAAGTTAGAGGGCTCTATCAGGTTCCTTGCCTCAGAGGTCAGAGAAGAGGAAGAAAAAAAAAAATGTAAGAGGCAGTGGGGCATGGAGAACACTAGGAGAACACAGCCCTCTGAATCAACTAAGCAAGGCTCACGTGAACTCACAGAGACTGAAGAAGCAAGCACAGGGCCTACATGGGTCTGCACCAGGTCCTTTGCATATATATTATAGCTATTAGTTTAGTCCTTTTTTTTGTTTTGTTTTGTTGTTGTTGTTGTTGTTGTTTTTTGAGACAGGGTTTCTCTGTGTAGCTTTGCGCCTTTCCTGGAACTCGCTTTGGAGACCAGGTTGGCCTCGAACTCACAGAGATCTGCCTGCCTCTGCCTCCCGAGTGCTGGGATTAAAGGCGTGCGCCACCACCGTCCGGCTTAGTTTAGTCTTTTTATGGGACCCCTGACCATGAGAACAAGCGGGTCTCTGACTCTTTAGCCTACTCTTGGGACTCTTCCCTCCTGTTTGGTTTCCATGTCCAAATTCAAGTTTTTGCTTAATCTTATTGTATTTTGCATTATTTGGTTGTTATTTCTTAAAAGCCAGTTCAGTTCTTTTCTAATGAGAGACAGAAAGAGAGTGGATTCAGAAGGGAGGGAAGATGGGGAGGAATTGAGAGGAATGGTGGGAGGGGAAACTATAATCAGGATATATTTTACTAAAAAAAAAATCTATATTCAATTAAAAATAAACAAATAAATGTTTTAATAAAAAAAAAGAATTAAGAAGTTAAACTTTCGCAAATTAAATCAGATCCAGTTTTGCCTAGGAACAAAATGACCTCTGCAGATGAGACATACACCTGTGCAAGTTATTTGGGGGCAAAATATCAAGTGTTTACTTTCTCCCCTTCCCAGAGCATTGGTCTCTTGGGTATCGCATGCTTCCTTTGGGAGAGATGAGAGAATATAAGAAAAGTTTAGACTCAAGTCAACTCAATTAGCATCTATTAGAAGTGCTGAATAGAAAGTAGGAAAAGGTTTATAAAAATTATGATTGAGGGATTGGGGATTTAGCTCTGGCCCTGGGTTTGGTCCTCAGCTCTGAAAAAAAAAAAAGAAAAAGAAAAATTATGATTGAGCTGGGTGGTGGTGGTGGTTGTGGTGGTGGTTGTGGTGGTGGTGGTGGTGGTGGTGGTGGTGGTGGTGGTGCACACCTTTAATCCCAGCACTTGGGAAGCAGAGGCAGGCAGATCGCTCTGAGTTCAAGGTCAGCCTGGGCTACAGAGTGAGTTCCAGGATAGGCTCCAAAGCTACACAGAGAAACTCTCTCTCTCAAACCCCCCCCCCAAAAAAATGAGGCCGGGCGTTGGTGGCGCATGCCTTTAATCCCAGCACTCGGGAGGCAGAGGCAGGTGGATCTCTGTGAGTTTGAGGCCAGCCTGGGCTACCAAGTGAGCTCCAGGAAAGGCGCAAAGCTACACAGAGAAACCCTGTCTCGAAAAAACCAAAAAAAAAAAAAAATTGAATTTTATAAATTTCAATGACCACATTTATATAAAAATTACTTTTCACATTTTAGTACTACTAAGATACACATTTTTTTGGTTTTTCAAGACAGGGTTTCTCTGTGTAGCTTTGTACCTTTCCTGGATCTTGCTCTGTAGCCCAGGCTGGCCTCAAATTCACAAAGATCCACCTGGCTCTGCCTCCCGAGTGCTGGGATTAAAGGTGTGCGCCACCACCACCCGGCAAGATATACATTTTTTGTTCAGAGATTTTAACATCTCTGAATTTGTAGTTCCATTTTACAATTGGGGTTCTGATTTACAGTCTCTATCATCAAGTCCTAGTGAGAAAATTGTCACTGTTAGTGTGTGTAGACTGCACTGAACCAGAGTTACTCATATGATGTCACCAGATGATCACTCAGACAGTTTATTGCCCATTGAAACTCTTTATGCCAGTCAGCTGGGACTACATCCAAGTGTTTGGAGAACAAGGTGGAGCCCTCAGTGTCCAGAACACAGGGTTTTTGAAGGTTAAAAACATCCTGGCATCTCACTTGGCAGCTGTAGAGGGGCTTCACAGAAACAAGCAGTTTAACAGAAGCTGAGATAAGAAGTTAGCTGGAAGGAGGGATCTGCACAAACAGGCAGTTTAACAGAAGTTAAGACAAGTTATCTAGGACATCCTGACCTTGGGTTACTAAAATAGAGTTTGGTAATTTTCCATAAGATTCTCCATCAAGGAGATCAAATTCTAGTTAAACCCGATATGGCCTCAGTGAGAATACAAGAGGTTGGAACCTCTGTATTCCCTTGCCCTGTCACAAAGAAGGTCAACATCTCTATGGCATTTTTTACAAACTGGTTCTATGGTATTGATGTTAACTGTTGCTTAGGTGTTTCTGAAAATATTTCAATATAATTTAACATTTAATCAAAAAGTTTTAAGAATAGAGAAAGTCACAGAAACAGGCCAGAGCAGGATAAACATCCAAGGGAAAGGAATAGTCCACTGTATTTAGCAGAAGACACTGACACTGAGCAGAAAGATAGATGTGGTGGGAATAAACGGAATGAATTCTCATAACAACCAAGAGCATTGCAGGAGCTAAGAAACATGGACAAATTTTGTGATTGAGATGCATGAAGAATGACTGCCTATCACAAGTCAAGGCATCAGCCGAAGACAGGATAAATTACTAAACACCTTGGGATAACCAAGACACGTTCTAAAGCAATAAGATGCTTGTGTGACCAATTCATACCCCACCACAATCTCCACATCTTCAGACCACATCTGAAGAACTGGCTTTGCCTAGTGAGTCCCTCCTCTCTCCTCCCTTCCCACATCTGCCATCTCCACACCCACAGGCCTACCTCCAAACTAGGGCTTAAATACTCAATACTGGCTTTGCCTGGCCAACATCCAGTGAAGCGACTTATGTACCAGCCTTACCTGGCCTAGCTACAGTCAGGCGGTTCCTATACTGGCCAAATCTAAGGCAGGCTAGAATCTCACATTAGTCACACACCAAAAACAAGAAGTCCACATGCCCAGGTCACATGGCAAAAACAAAAACAACATGAAAGATTAAGACAGCATATCTTCCTCCAACTCCACTAGTCCTATAGAAATGTTCTTTAATAGGAATTACCTAGATAAACCCAGACCACCAAATTTAAAAAATAATCATGAACTTTATCAAATAATTCAATGAATTTAAGGAATTTAGAGGATAATAATAAATGCCTGAGTGATGTCCAAGAAAACACAAATATATGGCATAATGAAATCAAGAAGAAAATAGTAGGATTTGAAAAGTGAATTCAGTAAATACATAGAAATATTGGTAAGAACTCAAGCTGAAATTAGGATGGAACTGAAAATTTTAATAACCAAATTTAAAATAAAATCTCAAGGAAAAGTCTCACAAATAGAATGGAGCAGAATAAGCAAGGCTTAAAGAAAAAGTAGAGGAATTGGACCAGTCAAACAAAGAATATGAAAAAAATTTTGAACACACTAAAGAAACCTACAAGAACTGTATCCAACACCTTGCTCACCCTTGATGCAGTGGGAAAGGGCTTGGTTCTAACCAAATGTACCAGGCTTAGCTGTCCCCTCATGGAAGAACTTACCCTGTTAGAGGAGGGGATGAGGGGTAGGTAAGGGGAGTAGGTGGGGGGGGAGGTGGGGGGATCAGGAGGAGGGATGAGAAGGGGATCTGTAGTTTGCATGTAAAATGAATTAAAAAAAAAAAAAAAAAGAACTGCGTGAAACCATAAAAAGACCAAATCTATAAAACATGGGCATAGATAAAGGAGAAGAAACCCAGGTCAATGGCACACACCAAATCTTCAATAAGAACATAGAAGGAAACTTCCCCCAAATTGAGGAAAGGCATGCCTGTATAGATACAAGAAACACACAGCACACTAAAAAGCCAGGACCAGAAAAGAAGCTCTCCATGGCACATTATAGTTAAAATACCTAATATACATAACAAAGAATGTGTATTGAAGCCAGGTGGTGGTGGCATGGCCCACATCTTTATTCCTAGCAGAGGCAGAGGCAGGTAGATCTTGTGAGTTTGAGGCCAGTCTAGTCTATGGAGTGAGTTCTAGGACAGCCAAGACTACACAGAGAATCCCTGTCTCAAAAACCAAACCAAACCAAAAAAGGTATTGAAAGCTTCAAGTGAAAAACAAAACAAGTGAACAAACAAGTCAGATAAAAAGGAAAACCCATCAGAGAACAACAGCTGATTTCTTACTGTAAACTTTAAAAGCCAGAAGAGCCTGGAGCAATGTACCTCAAATTCTAAAAGATCATGGATGTCAACCTAGATGACAATACCCAGCATAACTCTGTCATAGCAGATGGAGATAGAAAAATTCCCATGATATGAAAAGAATTGATGTCCAACTGGTCAACCTTAAAGAGAATGCCGGAAGCAACACTGTGGACTGAAGGGGGGCCGAAATATAGCCAGCATTGCCACCTGCGCCCCCCAATCCAGGTCCCAAATTCTCTCCTCTGGGCAAACCCACCCTCACCTATCCCACAGAGCTTCACCAATTGCATTCATACTCCAGGGTCCCTGGTGTCAAAAACCTTAACTTCCTTTCTAGGAAGCTGGGAAGAACTTCTAGAAGACAGACTTTAAATCTTGCTCCCATTCTCACCGTGTACTCAAAACTGCCTTTTCTGCAAATAAATAAATACCTGTGAGGAATCCATATTCGAATCTTCTGACCTCTGTTGGAATCTAATTCAACATCTAATTGACCATCTCAGCAGCATTAGATGTCACTGAAGATTCTTCTGGAAGCCCTCTCCTTTCTGACATCTAAATGCCGGTCTTTATTTGGTCTACTTCTGATAGAAAGCTTTTATTTACCTTCCTATAATCTTTGCCTTGATTCAGCTGAAAGTTTAAAATGGTCCACTCCATGCACACGTATTTTCAATTGATCTTGTTTTGTTGTTCATTTTAACTGACGCAGACTTACATGTTATTTATGAAGTATAATGTGATGTTGTTACAAGTACACAACAGGCAATAATCAAGTCATATTTAACAGATCCATCACATCAAATGCTTATCACTTTTTTTTTTCTGAGACAGGGTTTCTCTGTGTAGATTTGGAGCCTGTCCTAGAACTCACTCTGTAGACCAGGCTGGCCTCAAACTCCCAGAGATCTGCCTGCCTCTGTCTCCCGAGTGCTGGGATTAAAGGCGCATGCCAACACTACCACGGCTCAAATGCTTATCACTTCTTTGTGTTAGAACAAGCCATATATATCCTCTTAGTTGCTTTGAAGTAAACAACACTCTATTATTAACTGTGGTATTTACCCTGTTGGGCTACAAATTCATGTTGTTCCTCCTACCTGGCTATAATTTTATCTCCATTGACTTACCTTTCATAGTCATCCCTTCCTGCCCTCCTAGCCTAGGGTAACCACTAGTCTATTCTACATTTCTCTGAAAACAGCTCTATGATTTGACATAGACGTGAGATCAGGCAGTATCAGTCTTTAGTACCTGGTTATATCATTTTATATGTCTTCCAGACTCATCCATGTCAGTACAAAAGACAGAATGTCATTCCTTTGTGGCTGAGTAGTTGTCTATTGGCTACAGGCAGCAATATATTTTCCTTATCCACTCATATATTGATGAACACCTACCTTGATTTCTATCTTGGCTACAATAGTAAATAGTGCTACAATAAACATGGGTGTACAGATACCTTGCCTTCTGACTTCATTTCCTTTGGATGGATGCTTATAGTGAGACTGCTAGATACATGCTAGGTCTACTATTATTTGAGGAAACTCCATAATGGCCATACCAATTTATATTCCCAGCAATAGCATATAAATAAATCTTTCTATTTCTCCATACCCATGCCAGAACTTATTATTTTGGGTCTGACTTTTGTGCTTGCCATCCTAATTGAGGTGAAATGATAGGGCTCTTGTTGTGGTTTTAACTTATATGGATGATGTGCTTTCTACATGAACTTGTTGGCTGTGTGTATTCATTTGATGTCTACTCAAGTACTTTGCCTGTGTTTTAATACATTATTTGATATTTTTGTCACTAAATTCTTTATATTCTAAATATTAATTACTTGCCAAGGACTTAGTTTGTAAATATTTTTCTCCCATTCTACAAGTTATATCTTCATTCTGTTGATTATTTTCCTTATTGTAAAGAGACTTTTTATTTAACATAACCCAATATGTGCAATTCTTGCTGTTATTTTCTGTGCTTTTGAGTTCTTTCCTAAAAAATCATAGTTTTCCATTTTTTACTAATTTTATTATTGTAAACCTTACATGCAAATTTTCAATCCACTTTACTTATATTTTGAGAGGTAGAGGTTATCAATACAAAATGGAGTTCTTGCTTCAAGGACAAGAGTGCTAACTTGTTCTTGAGCTATATATGAAGGACACTGGCTTAGGAACTGGATTAGATTGCACCAGAAGACATGTTCCACTGTGGAACATGAGATGGTTACGTGAGATCTTCTTAGCCATATTGCTCCTCAACCTTCTAGCAAAGATCAACTAGAGATTTTATTCATTACAGAACAAAGTAAGTCATCAATCACGGCCCTGACCAAATGTATTGGTGGGGACTGCAAGTAGGCAGGTAACAGAAGATTGGGGGAACTGCCGTAGGTTCAGATGTCTGATCACATTCTTAGTTTTTGGCTTGGTGGAAAGCTGGTAGTCTTCAAAGAACGCTTTTAAAGGTTTTCAGAGTTGTAAGGATGTTAGTTTAGACAAGGGTGTGAAAATGAATAGCTTTAAGGGGACTAAAAATAGCCCAAGATCATTTGGCTCTGGTCTGCAACATTGTAACTTTCCACAAAGTTCCTTTGGCCTTGTAAAAGCTCTAACAGGCATGGCTTTTGTTTTTTCTGGGAGGTTCAGCTTCTAGGAGCTATTTTACTTTTGTTTCACAAGTACAAATCCAATTTTCCTGGAAACATTTGTTGAAGCATCTGTCCTTACTTCAGATTTAAGTCTTGGTATCTTTATTGAAAACTGATCACATATCGGTGGATGGATTGATGCCTGTTTTCTGTGCTCAGTTCCTTGAGTCAGGCCGCAAAGGTCAGTTCCATGCTGGGTTGTTGGGCTGTGCTGCTCCCCTAGCTCTATGGAACATTTTCAAGTCAGAGTGATTCCTCCAGCTTTAATTCTCTTCAAGATTCCTACTGGGGGTGGGGGTGGGGGTCCTTTTGTTTCACATGAATTTTAGCATTGCTTTTCCTTTTTTGTTTGTTTGTTTGTTTCTAGACAGAATGTTATTGGTATTCGGTAAAGATTACAGGAAACCTGTAGATCATTTTGGACAGTGCAGACATTTTAATAATATTTATCCTTCTAATCTGAGAGCATAGAATGAAACCTTTTCATTTATTTATGTCCTCTTCTTTTTCCTGAGTGTTTGGTTTTGTTTTTGTGCAGGGACACGGACCCAGAGCCTTGTGCATGCTAGAGTTCTACCAGGGAGTTGCACCTTGAGTCTTATTTTATAATTTTCATTGTAGTGGTCTTTTACCTCATTACTTACATTATTCTCATTTAAAATTTTTGTACCTATTTTAAGTAGGACTGATTTCCTGATTGCTTTTCAGATAGCTTTTCTATATACAACAATAACAAATAATTTCTAATTTTATCTATTTTTATGCACATGTAGTATCTGTGTGAGTGCAGATACCCCAAGATCCCAAAAGAAAGGTTGGGTCCTCTGGAACTGAAGTTGCAGCAGTTGTGAGCTACCTGATGCTGGTGCTGGGAACTGACGGAACTCCAGTCCCCTGAAACAGCAGCAAGTGCTCTTAAAGGCTGAACTCTCTCCAACCCTCAAGAAGCAATTTTTATGTGCTGACTTGGTATCCCACACCTTTCAACAACCCACTGAATCCATTTATTAATTTGACCAGATTTTGGTGTAATCTAAGTTTTTCTATATCCATGATCACGTTATCTACAAAAAGGGACAGTTTGATACCCTTCTTTCATATCTGATGCCCTTTATTTATCTTGTCTAATGACTCTAGCTGGAACTTTCAGTCCATGTAACATTGTAGTGGCAACTTTGTTATGTTCTATATCACAGAGGAAAGCCTCAGTTTTTCCTGTTCAATATGATGGTGATATGGGTCTGGCATACCTTACCTTGTAATTTGTTGAAGTATATTTCTTCTATACCTAACAAGTTGAACTTTTTGTTTGTTTGTTTTTGTTTTGTTCTTTGTTTTTGTTTTTTGTTTTTCGAGACAGGGTTTCTCTGTGTAGCTTTGTGCCTTTCCTGGAACTCACTCTGTAGATTAGGCTAGCCTCGAACTCACAGAGATCCGCCTGCCTCTGCCTCCCGAGTAAGTGCTGGGATTAAAGGCGTGTGCCACCACGCCTGGCACAAGTTGAACTTTTAACAGGAAGGGATATTACATTTTTATCGAATGTTTTTCCTTAATATATTCAATAATCATTTGATCATGCTAATATTATGTATCACATGTTGAAAATCTTTGCATCTTGCATCAATCTCAGATCGCATGGCGAATGGTTTTTCAATGTGCTACCAAGCTCAGTTTCCTCACACTTTTTCAATTGTTTTATTACATTTATTTTAGAAGGGAGGCTTGTATGTGTTGTGGAGTGTCTGTGGAGGTCAGAGGGCAGCTTGAAGAAATTGTTTCTCTCCTTCCACTATGTGGCTTCTGGAGATCAAACTCGGGTCATCAGGCACGACAGTGATGCCTTACCTCCTGAGCCTTCTCAGTTTTAACAGACAGGAATAATGCTGGCCTTGTGAAATGATTTTGGAAAAATTTTCTCCTTTTCAAATTTTGGGTCTAGTTTGAAAAGATTTAGTTCTTTAAACACATTTAAAAGAATTTAGGGCTGGAGAGATGGCTCAGAGGTTAAGAGCACTGACTGCTCTTCCTGAGGTCCTGAGTTCAATTCCCAGCAACCACATGGTGGCTCACAACCATCTGTAATGAGATCTGGTGCCCTCTTCTGACCTGCAGTCATACATGCTGTATACATAATAAAAAAATAAATCTTTAAAAAAAAAAAAAAAAGAATTTAGCAGTGAATCTACCAGACCCCAAGCTTTTCTTTTTTAGGAGACTTTTTATTGCTTATTTAATCACGTTCTGCTTACTGGTCAGCAGAGATTTTCTCATTCTTCTCCTCAACTTTGACATGTTGTATACATCCATTCTTTCTAGGTTTACCAATATGTTAGCACATATGATAAATCTTAATAATCGTTTGTAATTCCTATGGTTTCTGTTATTTTTCAGTCTTGATTTTGAGTTAGTTTTAGTTTACTTTGCTAGAGATTTGGCTTTGCTTGTTTTTTGTTTTGTTGGTTGTGTTTTTGATCCAGGGTCTTATATAACTCAGGGTGGCCATGAGCATAGCCTAGGATGACCTTGAACTTCTGATTCCTATGTCTGTACTTTCAGGGGTGCTGGGAGAGCATGAATATGCCGCTATACCTTATTTATGTGGTATTGGGGATCGAACCTAGGGCCTTGTGCATACTAAGTGAGCTATATCCTCAACCCAGCTTGTTTTTATCTTAAAACAAAACAAAAAAAAAACCAAACAACTCTCAGTGTGATATGGTCATGCTATGTCAAAAGGATTACAAGTTCCAAACAAGTCTGTTAAGACACTGTCTCAAAAAAAAAAAAAAAAAAAAAAAAACAAAAACAAAAAACCAGTAACAGTAATTATTCATTTCATATGTAATTTTTTTCCCCCAGAGCTGAGGACCAAACCTAGGGCCTTGCACTTGCTAGGCAAGCACTCTACCACTGAGCTAAATCTCCAACCCTGTAATTTTGTTTTAAATATCTATTTTATTTTACTGTGTGTGTGTGTGTGTGTGTGTGTGTGTGTGTGTGTGTGTATACCATTGGGGAACAAGTAAAGTCCTAAGTGAATGTGTATTGTTGACATGGGTGTGGACATATCACAAACCCCAATATCTTAGACCCATGGGAATGGCAAAGTATTCTGCAGGTCAGTCTGGCAAATCCTTCCCCAGGTCAGGCTCAGGAGAATGGCAACGCCTTCCCCTGGTGGTGTGTGGATATTGACAGTGTGCATAAAGTATCAACTGCAGCTACCCCCTCCCTAGTGTTTACAGACTGAGTCTGCTTCCTTTAGGGACCTCCTACAACATTAGCTCTAAACTCACCTCCTTGCTCAACTGGATCCAACAAAATCAACCCCTCGATTCCGATGTATAAAATAATGTGCTGAAGTTCCAGCCACTGCCATCTCTATCAGAGCACGTGTCCCACTTGATCCCAGCTTTTCTGTATGTGTGCCACTCCCTCATTTCCTGTCACCCAGTTAGGTCTATCCCTAAGCTGTTCAAGTCATAGCACACGTGAGCATGTATTCGAGTACGTATGGGTACACTTGTAAATGTAGATATGTATGTATGTATGTATGTGCATGTGGAGGTCAGAGGTCAAGTTCAGGTCTCCTTTCTCAGATGTCATCCACACAGTTTGTTAAGATTGGCTAGGAGCTCACCAAGTAAGCTAAGCTGTCTGTGAAGAATGGCTAATAGAATATTTATAGCCCTGCCTTCCAAGTTTGAAACTGAGGCATAGAAATAAAAGAATTTCATTAAGGTCTGCAACCCAAATGAGGCCACCAATGACCGTACGCACAAATACACATATGCATGCATAAACATTAGTCTCATAAAAGTTTACTTCATGGTCCATCTAAAAGGAGTCTGCAAAGCACATATGTGTTCTGCTGTGGAATAATCCTTCTATACACTGTGAAGATGTGTTGCTCTCATTGTTAATAAAAAGCTGATTGGCAGGATAAGGTGAGGTGGGAGAACCAGACTAAGAGAATTCTGGGAAGAAGGAGGGCAGAGTTGGAGAAGTCTTGAGCCAGACTTGGAAGAAGCAACATGGAAAGTTTATAGATGAGATAAACAAGCCTCCTCAGGGCAGCACATGATTAATAGAAATAGGTTAATTTAAATTATAAGAGCTGGCTGGAGAGAAGCCTAAGCTATTGGCCCATCATTTATAATTAATATTAAGTCTCTCGGTGGTTATTTGGGAGCGACTGCTGTGACACAGAAAAACTCTACCTACAGCGTTCAGCTAGCAATACAAGTGATGGGGTGCTGCCTTGGAACCAGCAAGCCGAGAAGCATCCTGAAAATAGGTACCACTGATTAGGTTCACTCACCTAATGGAAAGGATAAATTGAGGCACACATCTGAATCCTAGCACCTGGAAAATGAAAGCAGAAGGATCAAGAGCTCAAGTCATCATTAGCTATATATGAGTTCCATGCCAGTGTGGGCTACATAAGATAGTGTCTCAAAAACAAATAAAGAGAACAAACTGAAAATATGCTATGAAAAGCTCCAATGTACTCTGAGTGTTTAAACACAGGTAGGGTATTCCTTGCCTGTAGATTAAAGTTTACACTCAATGGGGCATTTCAGGCCCCATCTAACGATCCCAAGTCTCTACCTTAAGCTTCATTTTTTCCCTTCTTCATTGCCACATGTACTCTAGCTACACTAAATGTGACCAAGCAAAATGCCCCATCATGACTTACCGTTATACCCACAGTGTGTGTAATGGATCTCTCAACCCTCATCAGAAAAGCTTCCTTCAGCGGTGCATGATAATCAACACAGAGACCAACAACTGGTCAAGGTGCAGACAGTAGGAGACTTTGGAATGCTAAGCCCAAATCAAACTTCTGTTATCATACCTCCTGCTTCCAAGACTCAGGGATCACCGGAGAAGGGAGGCGGGAAGATCGTAAGAGCCTGAGGTGGTGGCTGACTCCAAGGAGACAGCGTCTTCTGGACAGTTGCACCTATAGGAGGGCAGTTCCACCTATGAACTCACAGCAGTTGTGACAACATGCACAGGAGCTGCACAAGTCAAGCCAGTTAAAATCCCAGTGTGAAGGGAGTGGCGGGCACAAAGCCCTACCTGCCCCGGCCAGCGGGGTTGTCAACTCGGACCTAAAGGGAGGGCCGGCGAATGAGAAGGACAGGAGACACAAAGAATGAGAGCAAGACAGGATGTCTGATCAAGCTCCAAAATTTTATTTTTCTCTCAAGGCATATATAGATAGGCAAAGGGAGTTGCAAGCAGGAAGGGACTTAGTTATGGGGGTTGCAAGCAGGAAGGGACTTAGTAATGGGCTGTTGGGCCAGCAGGGAATGTTGCCCTGGGGGTTATCTATCTACTCTTGTCTAACTGCCTAATTGCTTAACTGCAGCTCGTTCACCTGATATCTGAGAAGAGGTACTGGTATTTGTGAGAAGAGGCTCTGCTGCTATGGAGACTTTAGCAAGGCCTAGATCTAAGAAAAGAGGAGAGAAACCCAAATATGGCAGCATGTGTGTCTAGGGTCGCTTAGGCTTATGGCTCCTGTCACTACCTAGCGAAGGGGTCATTGGCATTGATAACTGCTAGGAGAGGGAAAGCCAGCTTTCTTTGAGGGTGTGGACTCAGGGCAGGTGGACTATGCTCCAGCCAAAGGGCACACATCCAAGAATGTAAAGGCAGCACCAACTACTTGATGGGTTTTTAAAAAGAAAAGTATGACACAAAATTGGGTGGGTAGAGAATGGGGGGGGCAGTATGGATCTAGGAGGAACTGAGGGAGGAGTAAATATGATGGAAATACACTATATGAAATTCTCAACAGACTAATAAAAGGATGAAGGGAAAAGCTATCCTGCCATGCCATGCCGTTCCATCTTACATTCCTTCTGCCTAGAAAACACTCTTTCTCCGTCTCCGTGTTTTTTTCTTAACAGTCACTTCCTCTTTGAAGGCATTTCCCTTGGTAGTATTAATCCCACCATCTGTGAGCACACAACATTTTCATACAACTCATTCCTTCAGGGGTGGATTGCCTCCAAAGCAAACCACCTGCCTGTCACAATGCTGCAGGGAGGGGCCCTGCACAGTCCCCATCCCGGGAAGCACACTATCTAGCGGAGGAGAGAGAAAAGAGATAGGATTACAGGGGAAATGAGGTGCTATCCAGTCCATGGCACTTTGACAATTACCCAAGAATATAATCTGAAGTGAAACTTAAGCCTGAGACAATTTAAAAAAAAAAAAAAACCAACTTGAAAAACTGTGTAGAAGAGAGACCCTGGATAGACAAAAACATGAATGAAGGACCAAGGTGAAAGAACTTGTGACGAGCTCAAGAGTAAGACGACACACTTGAGCATGGGGATGTGTGCGGCACACAAACTGATGACTGGACCACTGGAAAGTGAGAGTCCTATATTCTTTTCTCTTTTTTTAAACATAATGTTTTATTGATTTTTTGGGAATTTCACATCATGCACCCCTAGTCCCGTTCATTCCCAGTCCTTCCATATCTGCCCTCCACCCTTATAAAGCACCCCTGCTCCTGAAAAGAAAAAAAAAATCCAAAACAAAAAAAACTGTCTTAGTTTGGGGTCTCGATTGCTGTGAAGAGACACACTGACCACAGCAACTCTTACAAAGGAAAAAATTTAATTGGGGCTGGCTTACAGTTCAGAGGTTTAGTCCATTATTGTCATGGCAGGAAACATGGTGGCATGCAGGCAGACATGGTGCTGGGGAAGGAGCTGAGCGTTTTACATCTTGACCCACAGGCAACAGAAGCAACTATGTATCTCACTGAGCATAGCTTGAGCACAGGAGACCTCAAAGCCTGCCCCACAGTGACACACTTCATCCAACAAGGCCACACCTAGTCCAACAAAGCCATACCTCCTGATAGTGCAACTCCCTCTAGGGGCCATTTTCTTTCACACCACCACACTTACTGACCTCTCTGGCCTTATCTCATACCAGTCACAACTGCCACGGCTCCACTTCCGCTGTACTTGTTGTACCACTCCGCTCCTCTGTCTTTCCCATCTCACATATTCGTTCATCATAGTGGCATTGGGAGCTGCCCTGGGCCATGGGGCAGGGGAGAGTGCTATATCCAATATTCAAGAATCATCACAGTAACTAGCTCCTTCATCTGACGCCATCGATGGTGGGATTTCTGCCGAGGGCATTTGTATCTAATGCATTCTCCTGTTGTCAGGTTGTGCTTCATTTTCTCTAATAATCCTATTAAGCTCTGTGTTATTAATATTGTTATATCAACTTTTATAGTTAATCTAGTGTATATGCTGTTTTTAATTATTCTGTTTAAGTTTATGTACAGAAGCCACACAAACTATATTTTACTTCTCAATGCCATTAGAGGTTTCTGTAACCAGTAGTTACAAAAATTAGTAACTGGTAGTTTAACCCTTATTCATTTTCATAATTATTGCTCTCTACTCCCTTAGTATTTTATCCTCTGCTTTTGTTTCTTTTTGCTAATGAGCATTAGACAGATCCATTTCTTAACCTTCTTTCTTTTCCCAATGTAGAAATTATGCAACTGATTTTATTTTTAGCATATATAGTCTTAGATTTCTAATAAACTGGCAGAGTCAAGTTAATCAGCATTCCTTTATTCACTAAAAAGGGCAGGGCCTTTAGCATCTGTAAATTCTTTCCGGCTTCTACTTCTCGAATCCCCTTTATTGCAGTGTTTTGTTTCCAGTTTCTTATGAAACATAAATAGTTCTGAAGGGACTTTAGCTAGCCTGGGCGTGGAAAATGTGGCTCTGGCAGGCCTTGCCCTTCTCTCCCATCCCCTCTGCTAAAAACAGTTAGGTTACTCTCTGAAGCTAGCCTAGCTAGGTCTATCCCTTTACTTGGCCACTTCCTCTTCCTGAGACTGACTACCAAGGTCCAGTTATCAAAGTATTGAAGTCTAGAAATCAAAAGCCCCCTTTGGCTCACCTAATTAACATGCTCAATTAAAATTAAACACCTCATCTGACATGGGGTTTCTCACTTTACCTTTATAAACCTCCATTTTCCTATGGGTCACATCTGTCTCCTGTCTATATAGAGGCAGTCCTTTCCCTCCAGGACAAATACGCCTGCCCCTTTCCCCCTGTTCCTTTTCCCCTCTCCCTCGTCCTTTGTCTCCTGCCTGTGTCTCTTATTCACTGCTCTCTCCCTCTGTCCCTCCTCTGAGGTGGGAACTTGGTCTGGGGGTCCTGAGCTGATACCTTCCCTTCCAAGTCCTGTCATCATGTTAGGATGACTTGTTAGATCTGTGCTCTCTATTTTACTCCTCCCTTTGTTCATCATTGTTTCACTTTATTACTTTGCTTGGCAATCATTTTCATTTCTACTCAAGAGTAGTCCTCATGGTGATGCAGCATGCCATTCTCGGGCCTCGGCTATCACCCAGCACTTAAGTGATAATCTTTGCCAGCCATCTATCATCTATCTGGGATATGAACAACCAGCCCTAGACCTTTGCACATGCTAGGCATGTGCTTTGAGTAGTATTTCTCAGCATGTTATAGGATCTAAGCACAGTGTCTGCTCCCAGGAATCAAGAAATCTGGAATTCCTAGAAGACACCCCAGCTACACATGGACCTTTTTCTTACTACATTCCCAAGACCTAAGACTCTGGGAGCTTCCTGCCCAGATGGCAAATGCTATGGAAAGGCTTTTGGTAAAGTTTTCTGGTTTCCATGGAGCTTTATCTCCTCATTATTACTTGGTAGTGGTTCTGTCCTACTTTCTAGTATGTACAAATTTTCCTTTGCTCATTCTGAAGTCAGCTCTTTGGCTGTGGGTATATGTGTTAATGTGTAAAATATCATAGCTAATAAATCTAAATCCTAGACTGAACAGCAGAAGGGTTGTTGAAAAGTGAAAGTGATCTTTGAATTCACTGTATTCAGTCTTATTTTGACATACATGTCAATTAAATGTAAAATTAAATGAAATAAAAGTATTTGAGTCATGCTGATTTTCAAATTATGTTAAGATTAAAATTATCTAATTATGGATTAAATAACTCTTCTATGGTCCAAACCATACCTTGGACTGTGATTAACTCTGATCTGGAACAAAGCACTATTGTTTTATAATAAAATTACTCTTTATAAAGGAGATTGGTATGGGTTGCAGGCAGTGATTTCCTTCCAAAGACTTTAGCCTGGGAGAGGAAGGAGGGTTTGTAACTGAAGTTTTCCTGGTTTTGCCCGGCATACAGAGTGATATCCATAGCAAGGGTTGTCAAAACAGTGGTGTTGCCAGTGAGACCTGACAGGTAGTCCTCCACTAGCTGGTCAAAGGTGAGAGCAACAGGATGTCATGTTAACAATATGTACACTTTGCCATGTGACGAGGCTGGCACTTTACATTTACATATTTCCTCCTCAAACCCATTGTAAACACAAGAAAACTATCAATCACATGCCAATGAGGAATATTCTACAGAATAACAAAATAAACTGTCAAAGTCATGAAGAAGCAAAATGAGAGGGCTGGAGAGATGGCTCAGAGGTTAAGAGCACAAGCTGCTCTTCCAGAGGTCTTGAGTTCAATTCCCAGCACCCACATGGTGGCTCACAACCATCATAATGAGATCTGATGCCCTCTTCTGGCATGTGGGCATAGATGCAGGCAGAACACTGTATGCATAATAGATAAATAGATAGATAAATAAATAAATAAATAAATAAATAAATAAATAAGTAGAAGCAAAATTAATAAAAATAACCCAAAGGAAAGCCAGAGATTATTACAATTGAGAGGCTCCTAAAAGACAGGAGTAGGAAGTCAGATGTGATATCCTAGATGGGATATAAGGCCTAGAAGTAAAAATCCATTAAACACACACAATAGGCCAGCAGGTGTGTCTCAGTAGGTAGAGTGCTTATGCAGCATGTGTGAAGCTCTGGGTCCCATTCTCAGAACTACACAAATCAATGTGTTGACACCACCAGCCTATAATCCCACCAGGAGGACCAGAAGTTCAAAGCCATCCTCAACTACATAGCACCCAACCTGAGTTGGTGGTGCTGATTCAAAATTCAAAATCACTGATTCAAAACCAGTCTAGGATAGATATATGAGATTAAGCAAGCCAAAAATGATGACTAAAGTATAGACCTTAATTTATTATGTGAACACAATTTTATTATTAATAAGAAACTAGCATTCCATATTGATGTAAGGTATTAATAACAGGAGAAATTAAGTGTGGCTAAAGCAGAATCCTCTGTAATAACTTTACAGACTTTCTGTACATCTTAAAACTACTCCAAAATTAATGTCCATTAAAACAACAACAGCCGGGCAGTGGTGGCGCACACCTTTAATCCCAGCACTCGGGAGGCAGAGCCAGGCGGATCTCTGTGAGTTCGAGGCCAGCCTGGGCTACCAAGTGAGTCCCAGGAAAGGCGCAAAGCTACACAGAGAAACCCTGTCTCAAAAAACCAAAACCAAAACAAAACAAAACAAAAAAACAACAACATATAGTAGAAGGGCCAGAGAGATGGTTCAACAGGAAAAGCACTTGCCTTGCAAGCCTAAGGACCTGAGTTCAATCCCCTAGAACCCATGGAAAGGTGGAAGGAGAGAATTGCCTTCCCAGATTTGTTCTGAACTCCACAGAGGTGCTTGGTATGTGTGCCTACACATACATAGTAATAATAAATTTTTCAAAAAATTATAGGGGAAATTGTATGAGATAGTCTTTAAGAGAGGCTTTAGCCTCAGTATTCTGAGACATAAAATAATGAATCTCCAAATTTAACAAGAGTAGAAAGAAATTCTCTTACTAATGATATGAAATTGGGTCATGAGTTCTCAACCGTAAGTACGCATTCGTAAGTATCTCGTTATCATTTCACATATATCCACTTGTCACCTTCCTTCTTCACGTTATGTTTTCTAACTGCACCCACAAGGATAGCACAGGCACACTTCAGTCCTAGTTACTACGGCATGGCAGTCCAGCGCATGAGTATACTACAGTGTGTTTGTGTAGCTCCACACTGATGGCAATCATCTTCTAATTTTAGAGTTTTCAACCCAGCGATGAATCTCTATGTTTGCTTGTTCCCATGAGCAAGAACACACACACAAACATAATCAGCATAACAATTAGCATGTATATGCATGTCCCTGGATGCAATCTCCAGCACCACAATGGAAAATAAACAAAGAGCGCGGTGGTGGCGCACGCCTTTAATCCCAGCACTCAGGAGACAGAGGCAGGTGGATCTCTGTGAGTTTGAGACCAGCCTGGTCTACAAAGTGAGTCCCAAGGCAGCCAGGACTGTTACACAGAGAAACCCTATCTAAAAACCAATAAGTAAATAAATAAATAAGCTTTTAATTGCTCCCAATTGGACTTTGTTCTCAAAGTATACCAACTTACTTTCCTGCCAACACTGTATCCCAGAGTTTCATCTTATATACATATAGTCTTTTGAATGTCATCTCGTTTCTAATTATATTTTCTATGACTACTAACAAAGTTAAAACAGTTTTTGTGTATGTCCCATTCAGATTTCCTGTATTTTGTGTTGTAATGAATATTTTCCCTTTTCTTGCTTTCCTTAACCTACCTAATTTTTTTTTACACATTCTTTACATTAACCACTTACTGATTGTACTCATAAATGCCTCACTTAATTATGTGGTATGTCTATTGACTTTTTTTTTTTCATGATCTATTTTGCCTAGCAAATGTATCAGATTTTGCTGTGATCTGAATGCTTGTCCCCCTAAGTTTCACTTATGGAAACCTAACCCCCAAAGTGATGATGGTCTTTGGGAGATGATGAGGGAAGGAGGGTGGAAGCCTCATAAGTAACACTGTTCTCAAAGGAGTCTAAGAGCTGCTCTGGGCCTGTCATCATGTGAGGATGCAGGAAGGAGCTGCTGTCTATCTATTATAATGTGGATGCTCACCAGACACTAAACCTATTGATATCTTAAACTCAGATATCCCAGCCCCAGAACTATGAAAAATGAACTTCTCTTCCTTTTAAGTTACCCAGCATATTGTATGTTACAGGAATGTGAACGAACTGAGACAGACGGTACTGTAGTAGAATTGCCATGTATATACTTGATTGTTTTGTCAAAATTTATTTTTATTTTTCGTGTGTGTGTGTGTGTGTGTGTGTGTATGTGTATGTATGTATGGGTATGGGTATGTTTATGTGAGTGCAGTGCCCATGGAGGCCAAACAAAGCACTTGATTTCTAAAGGCTCCCAATGGTACTGGGAATTGAACTCAGGTGCTCTGACAGAGCAGTATACTCTCTCAATCTCTGGACCTTGTCTTCAGCCCTTCTGATTTGTTTTTGAAGCATTGAAATATTCTCTGTTTCAATGTCCCAATGATATTCTCCTATATTTTCTCTTGAAAGGTTTATAGTTCTAAATTTAAGCTACATGGAGGTTATTTTCCTTTGTGGTTTGAGTAAGGATTCATTTATGAGAATCCAATTGTTTTTACATCATTTACTGAATCATTTGTCCTATATCCACTCATTTGTAACATCACCTTTGTTACATCTGAGAGGTTCTGTGAAAGCTTCATTTGTTAAGTTGCTTGTATAAATGTAGATCTATGAGTTTTAACCCAAGATGCTAATATAATCCATCTAGAATATAGACCATGAATCTACAATTCCAGCTATAAACCTATGGTTCAGGTGGAAATGGCCCATAAACCTTATTTTGAGGAACATAATCCTGGGTCTGTGAGATTGCTCAGCAGGAAAAGCATTTCCCATGCAAACATGAAGACCAGAATCCAGATCCCCATTACTCATGTAAATGCCAGGCAGGCATAGCTGCCTTGATCTCAGCACTCAGATAGGATCCCTGGAACAAACAAAGGCAAGAGAGACAAGCTCAATCAGAGATCTCTGGGTTCAAATGAGAGACCCTGTCTCAGTACATAAGGTGAAGAATGATATATCAACCTCTGTCCTCCATACTCATGAGCACATGCATGTTCAAACACACATACACATGTGCATACCACATACATGGAAGAAACATGGTCCCAGGCATTGGTAAGCATGCTGTGTTAAGAGTCTAGAGGAAAATATTCTAGAATACAGGGGTTCCTCCTTTTCACAGCTCATTCTCGACCATGTAGCACCTGGCAATTTACCACCCCCTAGTCAGCAGCTCATTTCAAGACAATTTGACTCACAGAAATCTAATCAGAGAAGCTAAACCATCCTTCACGCCAAACTTAGAAAGTTTACACTAAGCAGGTGGGTATATCCGAACAGCTAACTTCAGCATAGTAATTAGCAGGAGACTTGACTCTGCCCTGGAACAGGACTATCTCCCCCACACAACAGTGTAACATTACCTCTGTACTCCTCAACAAGTTAATGACATTGGCACAAGAAATAAATTATCAGACATATGAGCAACACACACACACACACACACACACACACACACACACACACGAGGGGGTGATTACAAAGGGCAGAATTTGCTTTGGAAAGTCTCCTATCACACTCAGTGCAAACTCAGAAATTAAGCAATTAGTCCATGGGCTCCCACTTGCTAATTTAAAAAATAAAAATAACAACTACTTAGAAACTGCTTTTGCTAAAACGCACTGACTCATTTGGGCCCACAGGTGATTAAAAGCTGGGTACAGTCTGGGCATCCCTATCTTCATTTTGTATCTCTCTCCTTTGTCATAAAACTGGGTCAGATTCTTGCTCAACTCTGCACATAGACACATCAATCATTCCAGGAGTCTCTATCCAAGCTGCCGATACCTTACCTATCTCATACCTCTTCCAGGCTAAAGGCACAAAGATAAAAGTGACTGAGGTATGTTACCTTTTACAGTATCCTGTTCCAGATATCCAAAAGGTACCCAACGGTCTCTAGTCATTATTCTAAATCTGTAGTCACCTTGGATTTCAGGAAGAGCAAATCCTTGCAGACTGCTCCCCCCCCCCCCCCCCGTGCTGGAGCAAAGGTCTCATGGAAACCAGCTTGTCCCCACAAAACAATGATTTCTTCCAACTACCTTTCCAAACAAGAACTGAGATAATGCTCAACCACACCACACCTTGACCAAGCTGGCTTAATTAAAACTGGCTGAGAGCCTAAGCCTTGTGTTCCCAACACAGCTCTGTTGATTTAAATCCTTTCCTACAGTTCCTCATCACTTTCAGTTGCTTTTGAGAATTATCTTTAATATGTGTGTGCATGTGTGCCTGTGTATAGGTGTGTGCACCTGAGTGCAGGTGTTCAGAAGAGCTGTTGGAATGCCTGCAGCTGGAATTACAGGCAGCTGTGAGTCCTCCTTTACCCACCCTCACAGGACATATGGGTTCTGGGAACTGAATTGGGTCCTCTGCAAGAGCAACAAGTGACCTTAACCATTAAGCCATGTCTCCAGCCCCTCTGTTTGCTTTCTTTGGAGGCAAGTGGGACTCACCATGTTGGAATAACCTCCCTCTCTCCCAGCAGAAGTCAGAGTCATCCACTGTTCTGTCACGTCATTCTTTACTCCAATTTTCTTATTGGACAGGAGAGACGGCTCTGCGAGGAAAGCATTTGCTGTTCAAGCATGAAGACCAGAGTTTTGACCCCTGGAGCACATGTTAAACTGGGTGGATTGAAGCCTACAATGTCAGTGTTTCTAGAATGAGATGAGGTAGGGGTGGAGTGGGGGGGAAGAGGGAGGTTGCAGGCAGAGATGGGATAATCTTTGGAATCTTGCAGTCCAACTAGCCTGGAGTACACTCTACAATTTCAAACAACAAAGAGACCCTTTCTCAAACAAGGTGAGAAAGAACAATATGGAAACTGTCGCCTGACCTCCACCCCAGCTCTCTCTCTCTCTCTCTCTCTCTCTCTCTCTCTCTCTCTCTCTCTCTCTCTCTCTCTCTCACACACACACACACACACACACACACACACACACACACACGGGGGGGGGGGGGGCGCGATAGACAGAGAGAATGAAAGTTCCAATGTTATTATCCAATCTCCAATTGGTTAACTTTTCATTTTCCAGTAGCCATGTGTCTCATATAAAGAGATAAGGGACCAGCCGGGCGGTGGTGGCACACGCCTTTAATCCCAGCACTCGGGAGGCAGAGCCAGGCGGATCTCTGTGAGTTCGAGGCCAGCCTGGGCTACCAAGTGAGTTCCAGGAAAGGCGCAAAGCTACACAGAGAAACCCTGTCTCGAAAAACCAAAAAAAAGAGAGAGAGATAAGGGACCAATATAAAAGTAAATAATCCTGTGTCATTTCTAAACAGGTCATGACTGTAGCTGGAGAATTTCTCTCCAGCTCCCACCAAGTCCAACCAGTCCCGGAGCCCACTTATAAAATAAACACACAGACTCTTATTTAAACTGCTTGGCCATTAGCTCAGGCCTATCATTGTCTAGCTCTTACTCTTATATTTAGCCCATTTCTATTAATCTACACTTTGCCATGTGACTCATGGCTTATCAGTACCTTACATCTTCCTTGTCCTGGTGGCGGCTCCAGGCAGTCTCCTCCTTAGTCCCGCCTATACTTTCTGTCTGGCTACTGGCCAATCAGTGTTTTATTTATTAACATATTTGCCATACAAAACATCCCACAGTACACAACAAATGTATTGAAGGAATGACTTAGAAGATGACTACCTGATATGCCCAATAGTTATCCAGAGACTTTGGTTTCAACTATTTTAGATACTACATTTTTAATTGAGATAAAATCAACTCATTCCAAGGAGTTTACAAGAGCTAGAAATTACAGAGCAGTAAAACAACCCCTCTTCTGAAATCATTCATGTTTGTAACTGATCCCCTCCTCATGGATAAACTGCACAGAAGAAACTCCTTGATCCTTCCCAGTCTCATCCTGCTTGTGTGGCATCTCCCCACTGGAATCCTTACCCAGCCTTGTTGCCATGTGCTTCTAATTTGAAGCTGCAACAAGGAAAAGTTGTAATTACCAAATCTCTTCCTTTTAGCTATTGAAATAAGGTGACTTAGAGAAATGCAAGACACTACAAACAAAGAGAACTTCCAGAAGTACATTGGGGTAAATATGCTTTCTTGTGGTGAAATCCCTGGGCTCAGATTCAAAACGATTGGATGATTCAGAGCCTGTCAGTGGTTTTTGTCTGGTCTGTATTCTTGGACCGTTACCTAAAACGAGAGGAAAATCGGCTATCATCTACAATATGCCTGGTCAACAGAATGGACCCATTTCAAACCCAAGCGCTCACATGCTGTTGTGTTCACATGGTATTGACTGAATTCCTCAGTGGCTCATTCTCCAAGCTGTGTCTCGTCCAGGTTGATAATTCTCCCCACACTTAGATGGCTACACTTCTGCATTTAGGTCGATATGTGGGAGGGCAAATTGCCTTACAAATCAACCAGATTAGATAATTAAAACTTTCAGGTACACATTACTTTTAGCACTGTAGGTATTGTGGGCAGATATTTAAATGGAATTATTGCCCAAATGAGAAAGCATTTGGGACGTGGAACCCATTTCTGAATTAGTTTAGCAAGGACTAAAAATCCTGAGTGTTGAAGAGGGAACTCATAAACAGGATGAAGAGTTACAAAAGAATTCAATTTTGCCAATAACACACACACCACCACCACCACCCACAACCACCCCACAATTCTTGAAACCTTGATCAGAGGGCAAGAGGTGTTGATATGATGTGACCAAGAAGAAATGGAAGGCAGGTTTGTTGCCAACAGCATTCCTACGCAAGTCTGCAATGTAGTTTCAGCTTATTACATAAAGCTTAACTCAAAACCAGTATGCTGAACGCTAGCGATTTCTCCTCTTGGGTAGGAAGTAAAAAAATGGGTGATTGAAAAGCTGAGATGATCAACCACGAATTTTCATTCTGTTCCTTTATGGTAAAGGGGATTGGAAGAGACCAACTGTTAGCTAGACTCGTTGCCCCTCACCAGAATGGCAGCTGTAGAATGGGTGCAGCCACGTTTCCACTGTAGAAGAGTCATTTCCACATTTCATTCCTCCGCTCTGTAACATCTGGGTTCCTGAGCTGTGGCGCCCTCAAAACCACCAGCATAAATGCCATCCTCCTGTGGGTATTCAAATCTAAACAAGCACTGCCTGCCTCCAGGTGCTGCTGCCCAGATACAAATAGGACAAGGGCAGAGACTGAGCACAGGACAGCCTCAGGGTGCCCCCCACCATCTTGCAAAACTTGCTTTAAAATTGAGTTCCTAAGTCTTAACTGCTATAAAACTCTAAAGAATTTACCAGTATCAGGAACTCTGATATAAATTTTTAAACGCCCCACCAGGTGTTTCAGATTGCCAGCTGTTTGTGAGCCAAAGCCATTCTCATTTAGTGCCTCTCGTGATTACACAAAGTGTTTATAGTCCCACTTGCTAGTTGCGAAGCCAGAGGGTCAGAAATAGGACACTGCTCCCAGTAACACCACTAAATGCCTCCACTGGCATCAGACCAAAGTAGCTTACCAAAACATCTATCATAGCAGTAGCAAATGGCTACCAAGTTTCACTGCCTCCAGCCCTTAACTACTAAGAGCTGTCTTCCTTAAGCTGGCTTCAGGTGTGTGTGTGTGTGTGTGTGTGTGTGTGTGTGTGTGTGTGTGTGAACATATTTTTTAAAGCACCAACAAGGTTTCTCTTCTAATAGGTCTTCTTTACCGTCAGAACTTACTTTCTCTCTCCAATGTTGGGAGTTACTCATGTACCTTACCTTCTGAGACATGTTCTCCTCCTTCAGAAGCCTTCTTGGCATAGGTGCCTCCCCCAGGAAGTAGGTGCTAATGAGCTAATGGAGAAGAGAAACTGGATGTGGCCACCCAAGGTCCCACCCTTTCCCCAGACAAGGATCAATTTCCTTATCCCCAAGTCCATCCAACCACCTCTTGCCAACTTCCATAAATTTCTTGTATTAAAAGGCATTTGCTTACAACACATTTGTATTTACAGATTTGATACATACAAGATAATTCTCTCTATAGCCAAAGCCAAGACACCTGTGCCTGTTAGTCTGCATTCTAATCATAGCTAACTGCATATTTTTCTTTCAACTCCTTACAAAAACCAAAAAGAATTGTAAAATCCAAAAGATGCCTGAGATTTCTAAGCGGAAATAAACATAGCCAAAGGGATAATTTAAACAGCGAGAATCTCAGACATCATTAATGGGAAACCTGGTCATGGGTTTTGTATAAAAGCTTGCCTCGGTAACTGCCATATATTTTGGTGTGCATCAAATCTGGCTGGCAGTAATCAAAGCAAATTCTGGGAAAGATTAGAAAGGTAAAACCAGCGAGCTGAGACTGTGCAACACTGCATGTGTTTCCACTGTAGGAAGTGTGGGGAAGAAATGAGGGGCTCGTGGGGTCCTATGAGGTTTCCGAAAGGCAGCCTTCTTAAGGAGCTCCCGGAGAGCCTCTGATGCAATTTCATGGCCAGCTCCACCTGCTGGGGAGGCCAGTGAGGTGGGGGAAGGGCAGAGCCTGTGCTTTCCAGTGCCTCATGTGACTCTGTTGCAGGTTTTTTTTTTTTCCCTTCACTACTTTTTAAGTTCTCTAAATGTTACAAGTACCAAGAACAAAACAAGGTGCCTGACCAGTGGTCCCTTCTCCAAGATCAAGGCTCAGCAAACTTTTCTAGGAAAGAGTTTCATAGTAGGAATCTGGGGGCCTTGTGGGCAAAGGCCTCCTTCAACATTACCAAGTCACCGTAAAATTAGCAGTAGTCAATATCATTTGCATATAATTTTCACATAGTAAAAGGCCTTCCTTTTCAAAACATCCCTAAAACCAAAAACCATTCTTAGCTCAGAACTCACTCCTCCATCAACAATAATGTATTAAATATTTAAAGTGATGAGGGGTTTGAATGTATTCACCCTAATGAATGATGAACGATCAAGTGATAGATATGGTCATTACTCAAAGCAGATCATTAGCTAATGTATACATATCAAAACTTTATAATGTACCTTGCATGTGCAATTATGACATTCAAACCACAAGAAAATAAAAAAGCAAAAATTCACCATTCTTGAATGTAGAGGGAGGACCTACCGGGTTAGTTTGGCAACTCAAATTATGGAACCATGATCATAGCTCCTGACCTTTTCAGGGGGAGGCCTTTAAATGTGTCACTTTTCTTATATAAGACAATCATTTTGTCTATTTAAGGAAAATTTAAAAATAATCTATGAATACACTTCCCAACTTTTGTGAGACCAAAATGAGCCATCTTAGAAATAAGACCAAAATGCTTTCACCCTAAAACTAAGGCCTAAGATTTCTCCTTTTGAGAACAGCCAGAAGTTACTGAGACCAGTCAGTTCAGATTCCAGAAACCAGGAAGTGTAAAAGTACAGAGTCACAAGGTAGTCAGGAGGTAATGGCTGCCGGACTATGGAATGTCCTCTCCCTGGCCCCCTAGGCAACTGCTTGACCATAGAATGTCCCAACCCTAGTTTCCATAGTGACTGTGTAATCACCAGATGCCCCCATCTGGGGGCAGCCAATGAAAAATGGTGGTGGGCAACTACTTCCTTAGAAGGAAAACTGAATTGTGATTTCTGGAATTCCTAGAAGCGAGCCAATCAGAATTGTACCTGTACTAGCACCCTAAATGATGTAACCGTGTGACTTTTCCCTTTAAAAACTGAGCTTGCAGACAGGTGGGCGCTTCCTCCAGCCTCCACTGCATTGGATGCATTGGACGAAGTCCCTGCCTAGGCTTGTATTGCTTTTGGATATCCACGATTAAACCTTGCTTTTGCATTCCGGCATGCTCGTCCTTGGTGGTCTCTCTGGGGGTCACGATCTGGGCACAACATTTTCATAGTATTTCAACTAAAACATTTTCATCTTGAGGCTGTCTTGGGGACTCCTCTGGGGAAAAGTTGCTCATTCAGAAAGCAAAATTCAGTCAGCCGGTCTCCAATTATACCATCTAACAATAAAATGTGTGCCAGTTAGACCCTAAATTAACCTATAAGCCCCACCTGCCCAAGGACCAGGTAACTTTCTGGGATTCTGGGAGTTGTAGTTCTTGGAAAATAACAACAAAGCCTCACGGGAAAGTACAATGGCCTATGGGTTTTGTCCATATAAGCCCCTCACTGTGCATCTGGGGGACACACAGCTGGAAAGTTTCCAGGTAGTGGTTCTGACCAAGTTCCCTCTTGGTCAGTATTTAATATTTTAGTAAAAGCTTGCTTAAATTCAGCCAAAATGGTGGAACTGTTTTTTCTCCAGCGAATTTCAGGATTAACACCGGACCCGAATGAGTATTTTTAAATCAGCTAGTTTCTTCACACTGAAGCTAAATAAAATTGAAAAACCTTCTTCTCCCAATGGCTTGAATCATCCACTCCACAAACTGTGAGTAACATCTTGTCTCTTGTAAACAAGGAATCGGATGGGCTCTCAAGGACTATTTTCATGGTTGAAAAGGCTTGGGGTCTAGATCGGCAGTTAGAGCATTTGACTAGCATGTGTAAGGCACCCCGTATTCAACCCCAGTACTAGAGGGGGGGTGATGGATAAGATATGCTAAGAGGGAAACAGAAGGGAGAGGGAGAGAAGGAGGGGAGAGGAGGGGGGAGGGAAAGGAGTGGGAAGAGAAAGGAGCCAGAGAGAGTGAGCAAAGGGATTGGTGGCGAGAGAACACAGACTAGCTCCAGTCCAGAGTGTCTACTCCCATGAGTAGCAGCCTGAGGTAGGTCATCAGCAAGTCAGAGTAACAATAAAGATCCAATCTGTGACCCTGTTGAAGATCTTCACTCTGGAATCCCTCAGGTTATTAAACGTGGCTAAATAAGAACCCGAAACCTCAACAAGAATTCCAGAGGACTGACTTGTACAAAGTCCTAGACAAAGCTGAGTGCTGGAACTACCAGTATCTCCAGTACTCAGAAGGCTGAGGAGCAAAGAACTCCTTGAGCAAGAGGCTAGCCTGAGCTACATAGGCAGAGCCTACTTTGGAACAGTAAATAGGAAGAATTGCAGAGGATAAACTCCAAGTCTGCAGAACAGAGCTAATAAGCATTCTCAGTGGGATCCGAGCACTTGTCTGCCAGAAGAGAATAAGCACTGGGGTTAAGTGCATGCCTTCTAAGGAATGCTTTTCCGCTGGGCTGCTTCAAACATTCCTTCACCCACTAAGGAATGAGAACCCTGTTATCGGGAGCACTCAACCCTTGCCCATCTCCTCCCAGCCCTGCCCTCCTCCACACAAAGGAACCCGCTTAATGGCATAGATATGCGAAGGGTGTGGTGAAGTTGGAAAACTGAGGAGCCCTGAGCCTGTCTCCACCCCATGCTGTGTCAACATCAGCCTAGAGGCAGCTTGGGAGTTATCGCCCATGAGGCCGTGCACCTGCCTTTCATCTTCCCAGACACAGTCTTCACTTTTCAAAATAATCTACGCAGCGCTCGCTCAGGTGGACCCCTCTGTCAAAGACAAAAACAACCATCGGGTGACATCTGAAAGCCACTGTGTTTCTCTTCAGTCAGCTGATTTGTGCACAGCCTCATTTCTGGAACCCAGGGGAGCCCCTTGCCTGATAGAAAATGCCCACCAAGTTGTAAAACACCCCCGAACACAATTTCTCTGCACAAAAAGAACACAGTGAAACCTCAGCAGCAGTTTGTATGACTAATAAGCAAAGACTATTGCTGCAGACTGAAAACTATTTTTAAAAAAGCCCTTCAAATCCATGCCCCACCTGATACAGTTCCACTCAGATAGGACTAGCCAGTCGGGATCCTCAAGGCCCTGGCTGTTGGAAAGATACCCATGGGTAGGCTGGTGGAGAAAGAGAAGCACTTTCCACAGTGCATGCCGATCTGGACAGCCTTTACTGCCATCTGGGGCCATGGTGACAACCAGACCCAGGCTGCTATGGAGGGCCATGTCTGGGTCCGAGGCTCTATAGGAGCCAGGACCCAGGGTATGGATTGACATACATGGCTCCTGCTGCCACTGAGGGCCATGAGGAGGCCCACGGTCAGGTCAGCCACCTGAGTCCAGTTTGGTGTCCAGGGGACAAGATGCATGCAGATTTGAGTGGCCTGTGCTGTTTCTCAATGTCATGATGTCCAGGTCTGTGGCGAGCCACAAGAATATATTATAGAGATTCAGCTGTGTGTTAGAGCTATACTTTGACTGGCCAAGGGTCTGTCAAAAGGCAAGCCATTTATTATGAATATTTGGTGCTATCCAGCTTTTAATAGTTCAGCTGTCTTCTGCTATGAAATTCTTGTGTGTCCAAATATTCCCAGACCAATTGGCAAACAGTTCAGCTCCTCGGACCTCAGACCGGCTGAACTTCTAGGTAACTAACTCCCTGGCTGAGCCTGTCAGACAAGCTGGCTAGAGACACATAGCTTTGTTTCTTGTGCTAATGAAGCTCAGACCATGCCCTTACTTTGAGGCCTAGTGGCTCTCCAGAGCAATTGACTGAGAACAAAAGAGGTTTTTACATATCAAAGTGGTGGGGAGGATGGAGCAACATTCCCGAGGAGGCAGGGAATGAGAATGCCTGGCTAGCGGAAGAAGGAACGGGTGTTTTCTGTAGAGACAGACAGAACAGCATGACCAGGGAGAAGGGAAGAACACAGAGGTTTTGTGGATGGTAAGGCAGAACTCTTGTAGAGTTCATCAGAGCCAGGAGTAGAGAGCAAATAGAGATGGAGGGTGAAGAAACAGAGGAGGAAGATGAGGCTGGAAGCATAAGAGCTTAGTTGTTAGCAGGACTATGAGAGGACAGTAAAAGAGGGGACAAAAAGGAACTGAGTGTCAGGACGGGACTGAAGCTATGGAGACAGGATTTCCTCCCAGAGAAATAAAGTAGACGGACAAAGAGCTTGGTGTATCTAGATTTATTCCTGCCCTGAATGTCTGACGGAGCTGTAGCTGTGTAGATAGAATTTTATCTTTAGAGGAATAAAGTTAACAGACATAAGAGCGTAGTGTACATAGACTTTTCCCCTCCGATATCCCACAATGGACATAGCAGATTCCCCAGACTCTGGGTAATCTATACAGGTCAGAACAGCAGCAGTTGAAGGCCATGTCAGGGTCTGTGGCCCTACTGCAGCCAGGGTCTGTGCTGATGATGTCTGAGGCTCTTGTTACCAGGAATACTGTGCAGACATCCAAGATCGAGGGCCATGTTGGCGTCTGAGGGATGCTGTGGGATGGTTTGTATGTCAAATCTGTTGCTCTGATTGGTCAATAAATAAAACACTCATTGGCCAGGCAGGAGGAAGTATAGGTGGGACAAGGAGGAGAAGAATTCTGAGAAGTGGAAGGCTGAGTCAGAGAAACTGCCAGCCGCCACCATGACAAGCCCCGTGTGAAGACACTGGTAAGCCACAAGCCACGTGGCAAGGTATAGATTTATGGAAATGGATAAATTTAAGCTATAAGAACAGTCAGCAAGAAGCCTGCCACGGCCATACAGTTTGTAAGCAATATAAGTCTCTGTGTTTACTTGGTCAGGTCTGAGCGGCTGTGGGACTGGCAGGTGACAGATTTGTCCTGACTGTGGGCCAGGCTGGAAAACTCTAGCTACAGAGGGACATGTTGCTGCTGGGGCCTATGCTGACCTGAGTGGCCTGCACTGCCTGGGGGCAGTGATGACATCCAGACCCAGCTGCTGCCCAGGTACATGTCTGGGTACTGAGGCTGGGGTCTGTGATGAAGTCTGAGTCCCATATTGCCACCAAGGACCACATAGAAGCCAAGGGTTGGGGCTGCAACCTGAGGACTTGATAGTGTTCCGAAGACATGTGGTCACCAGAACCATCCCTGAGTGGCCACTGCTTCCGCCCAAGGCCGGGATGTTGTCTGAGCCCAAGTTGCTACTTAGGGCCATGTCTGGGTCCGTGGTCCAGCTGCAGCTGGGGTCTGTGTTGATGTCTGTGGCCCGTGTCACCTCAGGAGGCCCAGAAACCGTGTGAGATGAAATCAGAGGGCCATGCTGAACTGTCCCATCCTTCGCTGGCTCAGGGAAAACTGGTCTTGCCTCTAGCTGGGCACTACAGTAGGAGTGCTAGCCCCTGCACTCAGGAGAGATGGCTCCACCCCTCACCACAAGCAAGGGTGAAAGGCCTCTGAGGGCATGGAGGTAGGGGAGCTGAACCCACCCCCTCCCCTGAGGTGGGTAGCACCAGTGACTTAGACTGACCAGCTCAGCTACCACCCAGGCCCACATGGCCCACCCTAGCATCTACCCCATCTAGGACCTGCTGGAACTCATAAAGGGACTGGTCCTGTGGAACAATACCTGAAGAATCTCCAAGACTCAGGGTGATACCAGGATATCCCAGAGGAATTCCGGTGAAGATGGTGTACTAGAAACCAGAGGCCCCGGACCAGACTCATTGCAAGGAACATTTGCTAGTAAAGCTGACAGGATAAAAGGGTACACTGACCCCACATCTGACAGAGGATTGATCTCCACAGTATATAAAGAACTCAAGAAACTAGACATCAAAATACTGAACAGTCCAATTAAAAAATGGGCTAAAGAGCTAAACAGAGAATTCACAAAACAAGAACTACAAATGGCTGAAAGACATTTAAAGAAATGGTCAACATCCTTAATCATCAGAGAAATGCAAATCAAAACGACTCTGAGATACCACCTTACACCTGTCAGAATGGCTACAATCAAAAACACCAATGACAGTCAATGTTGGAGAGGATGTGGAGCAAAGGGAACACTCCTCCACTGTTGGTGGGAATGTAAACTTGTACAACCACTGTGGAAATCAGTATGGCGGTTTCTCAGAAAATTAGGAATTGAACTACCTCAAGATCCAGCCATCCCACTCTTGGGCATATACCCAAGGAATGCTGATTCATACCATAAAGATACATGCTCAGCTATGTTCATAGCAGCACTATTTGTAATAGCCAGAACCTGGAAACAACCCAGATGCCCGTCAATGGAAGAATGGATGAAAAAAATGTGGTACATATACACAATGGAGTACTACTCAGCAGAGAAAAACAATGAAAGCATGAAATTTGCAGGCAAATGGATGGAACTAGAAAAAATCATCCTGAGTGAGGTAACCCAAACCCAGAAAGACAGTCATGGTATGTACTCACTCATAAGTGTATTCTAGATATAAAATAAAGAACAATCAGACCACAACCCATAGAACCATGGAGGCTATATATATAGCATGGAGGTCCCTAGGACAACTGTGGCTTATAATAAATTTCGGTTTTACTCAATTATTGAAAAAAAATAGCCAAATGAATGGAAACACATGAACTATGAACCAAAGGCTGAGGGGCCCCCAGCTGGATCAGGCCCTCTGAATAGGTGAGACAGTTGATTGGCTTGATCAGTTTGGGAGGCAACTAGGCAGTGGGACCAAGTCCTGTGCTCATTGCATGAGTTGGCTGTTTGAAACCTGGAGCTTATGCAGAGACACTTGGCTTAGTCTGGGAGGAAGGGACTGGACCTGCCTGGACTGAGTCTACCAGGTTGATCGCAGTCCTCGGGGAGGGGGGAGGGGGAGGATTTGCCCTGGAGGAGGTGGGAATGGGGGGTAGGCTGGGGGTAAGGGGAGGGGGTGGGAGGGGGCAGAATAGGGGAACCCGTGGCTGATATGTAGAACTGAATGGTATTGTAAAATAAAATAAATTTTAAAAAAAAGGGTACACTGTGTGACACACCACAGCCCCTTATGCCACCACGACAAATGAAGAGGTGTTGGCAAAACAGGAAAGAAGGGGAAGCAAAGAGAGTTTTGTTGTTATTGTTCTGGTTTAGGTTTTTGCGTGTTTGTTAGCTTTGTTTTGTTTTCTTTTGGGGTGAGGGGAGGATATGGGGGGACCAGGAGGTGAGTGGAATTGGGGTATATGATGTGAAACTCTCAAAGAATCAATAAAAAAAACAACAAAAACAAAACAAAACAAAACAAAAAACCTTTCAAACTGGGCAGCGGTGGCGCACGCCTTTTAACCCAGCACCTGGGAGGCAGAGGCAGGCAGATCTCTGTGAATTTGAGGCCAGCCTAGTCTACAGAGCTAGTTACAGGACAGCCAGAGCTGTTCCAGAAAAAGCCTGTCTTGAGGAGGAAAAAGCCTTTCAAAAAGTAACAACAGTAAAATACTGTTTTACTCAGAATCCTGTGAGTGACATAGGGATCTCAAAATAACATAGAGATACACGCAATTGTTTTAAATAATTTATTTAGCTTTATTTTATGTGCATTTGGTGTGAAGGTGTCAGGTCGCCTGGAACTGGAGTTACAGACAGTCGTGAGATGCCATGTGGGTGCTGAGAATTGAACCCAGGTCCTCTGGAAGAGCAGCCAGTGCTCTTAACTGCTGAACCATCTCTCCAGCCCCATGCAATTGTTTCTTAATTACAACAGTTTTGCAGATGGAAGCTGAACAGTGAGGTTGTAAGTAGTGTTTCCAACATGGCTGCATGTTAGATTGACCAGGGAGCTTAAAAAAAAAATAAATAAATAAATAAATAAATAAAAACACCTTACATGCCCCAGCTACACCTAAAATCAATTAACTCATTAACTCCCATCTGGGAGTAAGACAGTGGGGTCCAGGCCTGTGTATTTTCTAAGGCTCTCCAGGTGATTTCAACACACAGCCAAGTCTGGGCTCCTCTTCATGGCAAAACTTGTTCCCTGACCTTTTAACTCAGTCTTGCAAATCTGTATAGATGGTCGTCCTTTATTTCTCCCAAAAACTTCTTGAAAGCTGGAATCTGAGATCTGAACAATTGCAGAGATTCACAAACACACATGCACAAAATACATGCACACATTTTTATTTACTTAACTTAGGCCCTAATTATTAGTACATAAATCAGAAAAACTGAGTGCCTTGAAACTTGCATACCCTCTCCAAATATTTTTTTAAAAACCTGAACTCTAAAAAAGCACACATCAAATATATTTAAGTCATAATATACACACACATACATCCCCACACACAATTCAATCACCTTCAGGAACCATTACCCAGTAATATATTTAATAGGTAAGATCTTATTGTACAAAAAAAAGAAGGAAAAAAAAAACCCCACATCTGAAAAACCCCAAACAAACAAATAACCAGACTTTGATTAAGACATGTGCCCTTCCTGTGAGCACTTACAGTCGGCATGGTTTGTCACAGCACTTTGAGGTAGCATGTTCTGTAAAGAAACACAAGTTACAGAGACACAGGGTACGGCATCAGCCTCGGCCCTTCACACGGGAAGATGGGCTTGTCTGTATTCATTGCTAATGTCAGCCTGGACATGCCTGGCTAGTCATCTGCCCACCTGCCTGCCGCCCAGCAGCATTCTGATGTATCTTCCTCCTCGTCTGCAAGGCCAGCCTCCTTTGTCACGTGTCTCCACAGGCTGGAGAAAAGCCCAGTAGGAGGGGACCGGGCATCATGGTATCCTTCTTGTGTTTGACAACTACATTCACTAAGAGAGACTCTTCTTTTTAAGGCTAGAAAGAGGTTCATATTGTCTCCATGATTATGACCTAAAAAGGTGCCTCCTTCTTCCCTTTGGATACAATATTTATGGAGAAGCAGTAAGCTCTCTGGGATTTTCTGGAAGGATGATGAGCAGAGACAATTTTAAAAATATCCACACACCAAAACAATAAAACACCAGTACAAGATCAAAACCAAGGACAGGTTTCTTTTTGCAAACTAATTTTTGGGGGAGGAGGGGAGGTTGGTTTTTTTGTTTTAGACAGGGTTTCTCTGCATAGCCCTGGCTGTCCTGGGACTCTATGTAGACCAGGCTGGCCTTGAAGTCAAGAGATCTGCCTGCCTCTGGGAATTGAAGTAAAGGCATGTGTCACCATGCCCAGCTCCCTTCTGCAAGTTAAAATGACGGAAGTTTATAGTTTGGGAAGTGGCTTGCTTCTTTCAAAGAAAACTCAGTTCAGCTCTGCATTTTAAATACAAATACACAGTCAAGACAAGATAAGGATTAAAGCTGCAGAAGGTCCACCAACTTCAGATCTGGGTGCAAGTCATGGGGTTTGTTTTTGTTTTTGTTTTTTTGCTCAATGGCTACAGATCAAAAAGATTTCAAAAGCCCTTTTGTCCCAACATGGTTCCCTCTTTGAAAGGTGAACCCTCAAAAGTAATCAATATACAAGTCAATAAAAAGAGTACATGTCCAGGCAAGAAGGGCATGTGCTGGGCCTGAGTTGCCACTGAAAACGGATCTGGCATCAGATAAAAACCCTCACAGGCTGTCCAGAAAGGAGCCTCAGGCATCACTCAACAGGTCAGCCACTGGTGTCGACTGCACAATAAGCACAGACTTCAAGTATCAAGGTGCTACAGCAGCCGTGGAAGCTCTCCCCGCACCCCGCTACACAGAGAGGAAAGCCCTGCAGATTGGCTTATCGATGCGAACGACGAGAGAACTGCTCTCCAATCTCAGCAGCCTCAGGAAGACAGGGTTCTGAACGTCGGCGCAATGCCAAGGTGCACGAGCTGGCACGCGAGCGACTGCTTTGAGTTCTTTCTCTCTCCCTTTTGTATCAAACAGGAAAATGGTTCCGTTGGGTTAACAGTGTCATCTTAAAATGCCATAAATTAAATAAGTTAGTTCACATTTTTTTTCTTTCCCAGCACTTAAATTACAGTCAGTCTCTAGCGCACTTTCGAAGCCTGCTGTAACAGCTCGAGGTCTCTTCTGTGGACACTGGTCCTGGAGCACCCATAGTCTTCCATCTGCAAAGGGAGGTACTGCTCGAGCACCCCGAGGCCCTGCTCAGCAGGACTGGTGAACAGCTTAGTCCATGATGGTTTAAAGTTTCCGCTGAATCCCAAAAATACAACACTGCCTATAAAAAGAAAGAGAGAAAAGTTGGAGTGTATAGCTACCAGTTCCAGCAAGATAATGAGGGGGGTGAGTCAGAGCTGAGCAAAACAAAGACACACACACACACACACACACACACACACACACACGTATTGATAAAACACCTGCGCTTCCTTACATCAGCAACAAATTCTTGCCACCCAATGACAGACCATATCCCAACACACTTCCTCTGACACAGTCCTTTATGAAGAAATCATTTCAAAGATGCTCACTCTGGGGAGAGCTCATGAAAACAGGCTAGCAGATAAACAGCACCATAAAAGTATTTTCACTGCCACATGCATCATACGAACATCACAGGATACTGCAAATACAAACCTTTGCTATAAAGATGTGCTGGTTTGACCAATCCCAGAAGTACTAATGAATCGGAGATATTCATCTGCTTTATTTCTCCTCTTGTGCTCAACAGAACGATTGACCTGTGGGTCAAAGTCAGAAAATCAGAACCGACGGCAGCCATTCAGCATGGATTTACTGAGACTCCGTCTGGACTGAGAGCAGTAGAGGAGTATTAGATAAAAGCAAATTTAGAAAGGAAAACAGTCCAGACGCTTTTCATCCCCGATGACACAAGTCCCAACTCCCTGCGGCAAAGGGAACTAACTTCTCATGTTCTTAGGAGGGGATAGTAATACAGGGAAACCGAAAGGTGTGTCTTTCCAGGATTGGTCGATTCAGAGAGGGTGATTTGGGTTTCTCTCAGGTGCTCTATTACTCTGTGTGTCATTACCTCTTTATTGCAGATGGGTAAACAGACTTGAAACGGAAAGATAAGAGTTGGAGTGCAGATCAACGGTGCAGTGTTGGTCTGGCATGGGGAGGCCCTAGTGTTACTCCCCAGTGCTACAAAGAACAGCAAGAAACAAATACAAACCCAAGCTGTTCTCGATGCTTTGAAAGAGTGTTTTTAATTTGTTGGTTTGTTTTGACTGCCATCTTTAGGGCTGCTGAGGTGGCTCAGCAGTCGAGAGCAGTTGCTGTTCCACCAGAGGACTGGGGTATGATTCCCAGCACCTACATGAACGCTCACAACCACCCGCAACTCCGGTTCTAACAGATCTGATGCCCTCTTCTGGTCTCTGCAAGCACCAGGCACACACATACACATAAAAGAGTAAAAATTAAAAAAAAAATTGTCATCTTCAACAGTACTCAGAGCTGTTTGTGGATTCCTGCTTTTCCTCCTGGTATAGTTGCTATGGCTTTGTAGTTTATTTTGTATCTGACCAGCAAGCTCTTTGAATTTCTTAATAAATAAATAAATAAATAAATAAATAAAGCTTACCACTCTTCAAAGTGGGCTATAATACCAGCTGCCAAGCACAGCAGGAAAGTAAGCTGTTTGCTCCCATGTACAGAAAGTATGCTACTTATATAATTTAATTTAGTTAGGGGTGTCTTGTAATATTAATTTCCATTCATAAAAAGAATCCCTCCTTTAAACTCTGGCTGTACCTCCTTTAGCAATGCAGATATTTTCTTAATTTGGGCTTCAACAAGTGCTTAAGAATGAACTAGGGTGTAGGTTCTTGGTTGTATTCTTCCTAGAGCAGTGATGATTGGATTCAGCATTAGTGCAGAGGACTAGCCACAGAAGCCCTGCACATCTGAACGTCAAGAGGATGGAATTACCAGGCCCGTCTGGAGAGATCCTTACCAGACACACGTACGCACGCACATACATGCACGCACATGCACGCGCGCACGCACACACGCACGCAGTCCACCAACAAGCTCTCAAAAAGTCACAGTCGGTTGCACTATAACTTCATTCTGAAGCCCTGGCTAGCTGGATCTTGCTAAGTAGACCAGGTTGACATCAACCTTATGGTGATCTTCCCGTCTCTGCTTCTAGAATGCAAGATTACCACTACTCCTGGCCCTTGCCCTATAACCTCTCGACGCTGTATTAAAATGTAACATACACACGTAGCAATCCTAGGGTCCAATGGGTAAGCTTCTGCAAACTAAACACAGTAATATAACCAACAGCCAGCTGGAGAAATAGCTCAGCCTGAAAGTCTCTCCTTAGGTGGTGGTTTTTAAATCTTGTATAGGGTACTTGCAAATCTATGTTTTTTATTTGGTGAGACTTATGTCCTGGGTTGTTTGAGGAAAAGTAAGTATATGGGTTTTTAAACACTGAGAAACGTCTTGAAATCCTGCAACCTCAGAAAAGAATCCTCTAAAATTATCCTGAACAATCAGATAGCTCTATAGCTGATCCTCCTATCCACAGGTTCTGCATACATTATTTCAATAAGACATTCATCAAAGTTACGTGGGAAAAAGCACTATCCAGGTGACAGTGGGTACAGGTACTTGCTGTGTAAGCCTGATAACCTGAGTTCGATTCCCAGAACCCACATGGTGGAAAGATAAAAAACTGCAAGACATTCTCTGATCTCTGTATGTGCACCTTAGCATGTGTGGGCACCTTGGCATGTGTGGGCCCACATTCCTGTCATACACAAAGGAAACATAATGAAGACTTGGGGGGCAAACCCACATGTGTACTGGATGCAAACACACGTCTTCCCTCTCACTGTTCCCTAACCAATACAACAGAACAAGTATTTACAGGAGGGGGTTTACATGGGTCCTGCCATTATTCAGAGGATTTAAAGTGTACAGAAGGCCTATGAAGGTCATATGCAAATACTACACCATCTTAAATAAGAGAACAGGCATCGGAAGATTTTGGTATTTGCAGCGGGAACTAAAACCAAACTTCTCTACCTACTGAGGGAAGACTACCTCCTCCACACACACCACCCCCCACCCCCCCAAACAGCATGAACATATGCACACAAATGTTACGCCAAAATAGTCTAAAGACTTTATGGGACTTATTGGGAGCCAGTTCTGCAGGCTCCCACAACATATGTCATCAGATCAATGGAAATGACTGGAAAGCCAGGCTAGCCTCACTCCACAGGAAACTTACGCTCTTTCTGTAAATGGCTGCACTTAAAATCTACCACAGAGCAGTGAAGATATTAGATTCATCTCCTTGTCCTCACACACAGTCTGGTCAATCCAGAAAAAAAATTCTCTAGTGCCTCTTTTTTTCAGAGATGAACAACAACAACAAAAGCCAGACCCTGCTCTTAAAAGAGAACTGGGACCCACAACCTCTTAAAAATTAAGTTACTCTTTTCCAGATACCCCGTGACCTGGGCAACGACTTCCTGAATCCCAGTCACTGTACAAAGCCATGTGAGAGTCCATCAATGGGACCAATGGCCACTGAAGAAAAAATACCTCACAGAGCCTGAAATGCTCATGGAGTGAACAGAGCTCAGAAGTAGGCATCGTAATGAGGAGTCACATCCTAAGACAACTTTTCTCTGGTGCAGGACAAGCTTGACCTACCTTGGAGGGATGCTAGCCTTTAAATACTCTTCCATGTGGCTGATATCTGCAGGAAGGAACATCTTCTTTTCTGTCAACCGGAAGGGAACACTGCAGGCATCCACAACAAGGAGGAGAACACCCGCACTCCGGAAGGTAAAATCTGTGCCATTGACCTGAGAATGCAAAAATATCTCATGCTGTCATCTCATTTCAGAAAATCCCTAGGATGCTTACATTTTCTCTAGCTCCTTCTAAGCCCAGGATTCAAAATACATTATGTTTGGTCTACTGTTTCCGTGAAATGTCTAAAATTCTACCCATATTCCTCCAGATTTTAGCTTCTTCAACTGTAGGTCATAATCTCCATGTAGAGTCCCATGACTGGAAGGTTTCTGGATACACAAAAACCAAAAATCCATTACAATATAAAACACTAAATGCATCTGGGCTATTTCTGTCTGTGCTCAGTCACGTAGCATCCCGTGTTCTGAACACACAACATGTATGCTTTACATGTTTATTTTACACTGTGTGTGCTCTCACCTACATAGACCCAGCAAATGTTGTTTCAAACACCTCAGTTGAGTCAAGGATACTGCATCCCACCACCTGCAGTACGTAAAATGCACAAAGTTTTCTGCTCAGGTAGAAAAAATAAACAAAAGTCTTCAATATTTCCTGCCATCATTTCTGTGTATAAGCATCAACTTGCTGTATCTTTGGATTGGATTGTGTTAGAATGTTTGATTTTAAAACTCTGTTTGAGGTTCTGACTTGTGTCTCATTAAAAAAATTTTTTTCAAATCATCAAATAAAATTTGGCCTGGGATTAGGACAGAATTCCCAACAATTTCTAAAATGTCCCTAAAGGTCCTTTTGCCATTTTGTACTATGTATTTATGTGAGGTGGCATTCTCAGCATTGATGACTATAACATCAAAATATGGATAAACTCCAAAAAACACTGAAGATGTTCTATATCTAAAAGTATCAGAAATGCAGCCAAAATTTCATTCTTTTTGTGAAAATGTATAAATCCACCCACCTCACTATTCAAATTCACTTTAATCTTTGACAATAGTAAGATTATGTGCAGACCAAAGAATTGTTTTGAAATACATTTCTTTTAGTGTTATATGCCCAAGTTTTTACAAAAATTCCTCTGCAAAAAGAAGGCTAAGAATGGGAAAAGGTTAGGATGTCCTGCTAGAGTCTGCCCTGGGGAATCATTCCTGCCCTGGGGAATCGTTGCTGGCCACATAACATACTCTAAGCAAGATGGGGCAGGCCCCATTCAGCCTCACAGGTGACTCTGAAATGTTCCGACCTCAGCCATAAATACTTGTGATGTCACTGAGGTGAGGGGTCTGGAAGTCAGAGCTCAGGTGCTGGTGCCCAGGACATAAGCCTTCAGCATCTACGTCTGGAATACCAAAGCTGCTGAGTACCTCCTTTCTCCTCCAAATACAGCTCTCCTCCTCTGACATCAAAATAGCAAAGTGGGACTTTTACGAACACTTAAGCTGTGAGGTATTGAAGCAAAATAGAATGAGGGGACCGAGGAAACATGGGAAAAAAAAGGAGCCCTCATCCTGGAACCTGGCTGAGTCAAGACACTGCAAGACAACTGATGAATCAAAATTGCCCACTAAGATAGAACATGTCTTCCTAAAGATATCTTAAAGAAGTGAAGTCATGCAGCGTCAGAATGTGTGTGACTTTGAGTTGTACCATGTTAGCATCCTACCAACTCTAAACCCCCAAAACATCTCACAAAACTCCCTTACAGGTTCATTTACAGAAAGAATAAGAATGCCAACTTGTATGTTTCCTTCCATTTTTATGTTTAATCTTTGAACACTGCTGCAGATGAAATTTCTTGAACAATATAAGTTAGAAAGCCACAGAACTGGAAAAAATTAAGCCCAGCGCTCCTCAGAAGCCTACATATCTTGGAGTGTGCACCTCCTTTTCAGTTTGTTTCTGCCCTCCACTGCCCACCCACCCTCACTCTCCTGCCTGCCTGTGCTCAGCTTACATTTAAGGCATAGATTCTTCCCTGCTTCTGAGGTAGTTGGAATGAGAATGGTCTCGGATGCTTGGTCTCCATTTGGCAGAATTCTTTGGTGAGGATTAGGAGACAGGGTCTTGTTGAAGGAGGTGTGTCCCTGGGGGTTGGGCTTGAGGTTTTAAACGCCCATGCCATTACCAGTTAGCTCGCTCTTGTGCTCTCTCTGTCTCTCTCTGTCTCTGTCTCTCCCTCCCTCCCTCCCTCCCTCCCTCCTTCTCTCCCTCCCTCCCTCCCTCCCTCCCTCTCTCTGCCTTTTGGCTACTGTCTTACAATGTGAGCTCTCAGCTACCTCTCCAGTGCCATGCCTGCCTACCTGCTGCCATGTTCTGGGCCATGGTAGTCATATGGTCATGGACTCACCCTCTGAAACTGTTAAGTCCAATAAACTCTTGGATAAGTTGCTTTGGTCATGGTCTCTTCACAGTCACAAAAACTAACTCAAACACTCTACTTAATAAATTCATTAATTTTGGCTTCTTGTTCTGCAATTATTTTCTGTGGCAGTCAAGGATCCAGATCTGCTGAGAGACGGTCCCTGAGGCCTCCGGTGGTAATACTGACCTTCCTCTCCCTACTGTTGACAGTGTCATGACACTTTCACAAAAACCTTCCCTACATCACGCTCTATGATCTTGTCAAGAAAGAGAAATGCCAAGCAAGACATGAAGGCACATGCCTGTAATCTCAACACTCAGGATGCTGAGGGAGAGGATCATGAGTGCCCAGCCTGGGCTACTTATAAAAATCTTAGCTCAGAGAGAGAGAGAGAGAGAGAGAGAGAGAGAGAGAGAGAGAGAGAGAGAGAGAGAGAGAGAGAGACTGACAGTTAACAAGAGCTCAACAGGTTCTCTGCACTACGCCTGGCCTTCCTGAAAAATTATTTCTAACCCATGACTTAGCTCCTGAGAACTCAAAACTATTTGTTTAGCTATGTTTAAGTCGCTCTAATTCAGGAAATAGTTCTGCAAATTCCTGATGTAATCTTTCCTCTTTTAATTACATTTTATTTATGTGTGGGGTGTGTCTACTATGAGGTGAGTGTTGGAGGTCAGGGAACATTTACAGGAGTCAGTTTACTCCTTCTACTATGTGGGGGTCCCAAGAATTGAACTCAGGTAGTTAGGCTTTGTGGCAATTGCATTTAGCCACTGAGCCATCTTGTCTACCCACTGTGAATCTTACGTGCAAATAATAACCATAATAATAATGATGATGATAATAATAATAATAAAGGACATGATCCACTATTTACTAATATCAGAATATTTAAATTTCATGTAACATAAGAAATTGCATAATGATTCTCAGAAACTCAAACTGTGCTTGTAAAAAGCGCCACCCCCTGTAAAAACAACCACACGGAGGGGGAAAGCAGCTTTCAGAAGCGGCTACCATCATGCCAAGGCCTTGGAAGTGGGTCATGATGTGAAAGTTCTGGGGATAAATGTGCCAGCTGTTGGTGAGAAACACCGGAAATCAGAGCTCAGTGGGGGTGACAGCAGCCCAAGGTGAATACACATATAACTGGCATAAAAGCAGGTAAGATGGCAAATTTCATGTTATGTGCATCTTACCGCCTTAAAACAATAGGGCAGGTGTAAACCTAATTTTGTCCCCACACACTAGGATTTTCAATGATCTTAACTCATTGCTTTAGCAAAATGAATTCCTGCAGAGACCACAGGAGACTGTGAGAGGGATGCTGGACCCCTACTAGCAAAGAACTCCTTACAGAGAGCCCCCGACCACCCTGACTTTTGACAGCCTGCACTTGAGTCCTAGTTCCTAACTGGGCCATAAGCCCAGATTCTAGTGCTGACCCTGTGACTCGCATCTGCTCCACCGATGCCCTCAGAAGAGATGACGCCCTGTCTCTGTTTTCTTCACTATCGTCCTTAAAAGAGATGGGTCGCCTTCAAAGAAAAGGCCAAAGGAATTTAGAAGCCATCATTTCCCATATCTTAAACAACCTGGGAGTTTAATTCACAAAACGAGATTAATCATGGGTTTCTCCATATTTAATGAGCATGAGAATTAATCTCTAACTAAAGATGCCTTTCCTGTGTAATGGTGAATGAAAAGTAATCTAAGCAAATTTTTAACATTAGTCTAAGACAGTGGTTCTCAATCTTCCTAAAGCTGAGACCCTTTAATACGGTTCCTCATGCTGTGGTGACCCAAACCATAAAATTATTTTGTTGCTTCTTCATAACTGTAATATTGCTACTGTTATGAATTATAATATAAATATCTGATATGTGACCCCAAAAGGGTCACTACCCACAGTTTGACAACCACTGGCCTAAGAGTAATCAATAAATAATCCGCTTGAAAAGATAACTCTAAAACATAACCGTTTCAGAGGCATTTACACCCCAGCTGCATTCCTGCCAGCAGTAAAATCGAACAGGATGACAAACCCATGACTGGTCCCAGAAATAATGTATATCACTGGGATTAAAGATCAAAGCAAGAAGCCACAGCAGTTCACAGACATGCGGTGGTCTGCACTTGGCCAAAGGCCAAGAAGTGATGCTGTGGGTCGTTATCTGTGCTCCTAAAATTCATAGTCTGAGATTCTGATCCCCAAAGTGATGGTATTAGGAGGCAGAGTCTTTGAGGAATGAGGGGGAGGCCCTTGTGAATGAGGCTTAGGAGCTAAGCTGGAGAGACAGGCACAGAGAGGAAGAAACTGGCCCTCCCTACAGTACTTTACTACTGCCTCCATCTTGGACTTCCCAGCTGTAAAACTGTGAGCAGTAAGTTCTGTTACTTCTAAGCTACTTAGTCTATGGCATTTTGTTACAGCAGCCCCAAAAGACTGAGACAACACCAGACTGTACTCACAGAAATAACTGACGGCTCTCCACGCTGAGTTTCTGCTTTACCGGGTGACTGGAATCGTACAGGGAGGTAGCTCTTGTGAGGGTCACTGCTAAACACCATCTAGACAAGAACACATTACATCTTTGAAGGCAACTGTATCCACATCCCACAGGTCCCTCAAAACACAATTATCTCAAGTGGCTATTTCTTTATCTGAACTTTTATACCCACTTCACGACCTGTAATTCTATCTCATACATGTAATACAGGAAGTGTACGCTTCTTGGTTTCTGGAACAACCACAATTTCAAAGAAGTGTAATCTTGTTAATGAAATCAACAAAGGTTGGGGGGTCTAGCTCAGTGGTACATCACATGCTTAGCATGCATTCCCACACACAATCAAGTCAATAAAATTAACTCAGTAATATGTGCTAAATGTAAATCTTTGTAAACATTTCATGGAAAAACAGGCACACATCTTTTTAAAAATGATTTCCTATTTATTTTTGTGGATTTAAGTTAATGTGTATGCTTGTGTGAGTATGCATGTGTGTACAGGTGTCCATGGAGGCTGGGAGGGGTCATCAGATCCCCTGGAGCTGGAGCTACAGATGGATGTGAACCAAGCCACCCTACATCAGTACTAGGAACCAAACTCCTGTCTTCTGCAAGAGCAGCAAGTGCTCTTAACAGCTGAGTCATCTCTCCGGCCCTGGGACACATCTTTTTAAAAGATCTTTTTCAGATCAATTATCCCGAACTTCATCAAGACCAAGGAAAGTCTCTAACATAAGGACGGCTATACTGTTTACCAACTGAACAGAGCGAGGTCTCAGCCCCTCTCCACTGTCTGCAAAGTGCTAGTGTCCATAAACAGAGCCAGCCAATACATTCAGGCCCCCATTTCCCTCTGTCCTATCGCCCCCGAGAGTCAGGGCAGCCCTCCACTTCCCACAGGTACCTACCTTCTCCTTTCCCTTTCACTGCTCCACTTTACTCTCGTCCCTAAAGTCCACCTCCTCTGACCAATGTGTCTCATTCCCAATCCCCAGGCATGACCAGCATACAATCCTCATAAATCACCATCAACAATTTCACGCAAGAATCATTATTGTTATACCAAGCAACATTTGGAAGCTGAGTATTTCTTTTGAGCCTTAGTTTGGGGTAGAGCTGAGTGAAGCTAATTATTTCTAATACACATGTGTTTGGCTCTACGACACAATACAAACACTTCTCAAATTTCCAAGGAAACACGATGCTCCCAAACACTTGAAACGCTTTGCAGCTGCACAACCAAACAGCAGGGCTGTTTCTTCCTTCCTTTTTTCTTTGTGAGGTGGATTTTCTCTATTGCAGACCGGGCTGGCCTCAAACTTGAAATCATCTTGACTCAGCCTCAAGTACTCGAGATTAGAGGCATATATCAACACACCTGGCATCAATATTTTTAAATGAATTCTTCCAGATGTCTATGGCATAGCAACTAAGAATGCTAACGGTAGGAGAAGAAGCCTGGGACACCAGTGATGATCAAGTCATTTTGAAAAGTTATCAGGTTTATTTAGTAATGAAGGACATTCTGAACACTGAGCTAGGGCACTCAATGTCTCCCCCATATTCATTAAAAGTGAAAATATTGCATGGGGCTTGAAATCTCAGTGGTAGACTATTTATTCTGGTAGAGTATATGTAGCTATATAGTAAATTCAAGGCTATCTATCCTTCAATTGATGAGACTATGTCTCAAAAAACACTAAACACATACGTACATAAATAAAACAACTTTATAACACTTTTAGACATATAAACCCAATAGTAATATTGGGGCAGAATCCTAAACCTAGGAAACGATTTTAAAATTCTTAATCAACATTAATTAACCTATCAAGAAAAAAGACACATTTGCTATAAATGGGAACTATTTTGCTTCTTATGAACAACACATTCTGGACTAGACCAAAACTCATGTATCAGCATGAATTAATAAAGTTGCATGCTATGTGTTTCAAAGCCAACTGCTCCTACTGCCAAGACAAGAAAATTTCCCTCCAAAGGCCCCCTCCTCTTCCCTGCTTACCTGGTGGGTGCCACAGCCTTGACAGAGTCCCGTGAGCATGGCTGGCATGCGCTTAATCGCCGAAGGCTTTTTGTAATACTGCGGGTACGCTTTGGCCATGCAGTTACTGATGTCTTTGGAGTCTGTTGCTGCCTGAATTTTAACTCTTTCGCATCCCTGAGATGAACAGTAACTGTGACCATCTCTGTGGCTATGGGCTCTGAGATACAGAAACAATAACCTGTAAAATAAAAACCAAGCCAACTGATGTTAGTTCCTCTCGGAAGCACACAATCTCTCAACTTCATTCATGGCCAAGGGGATATTTCTCCAATAAAGAAACTTTTCATTAAAAGAGAAATAAATTGCAAAGCTAATAAAATGTTTCACTTCCTTCCTTATCCCCTAGTGTCGCAGGTCACTGCCTTAGGGAGCATTGTGATATTTTGATTCAGTTGTCCTGAAAGTTTTAAATTAGTTTAAATTGGTTTAAATTAGTTCAAGGGGTCATCCGAGAGGAAGGGATTTAGCTTGCTTCAAAAACTCCTTGAAAACTCTATTTATGTTGAGTTTAGGAATGGAACATTAACATCAACTATTCCTTGTTGATGCTGCTCATAGACTGTTGTGAAAACAGGGATAATAACGTAGTGACGGTGCCTTGTGTAACTAAGGTCAAGATAATCAAAACCTTGTGACGCCTTCCAAGAGCACATGGGCCTGGGGCCCATCCTTCTCAACTGGGCCAACACCAGGCTGGAGGACAGTTTCACCAGTTCCGAATTATAGTCTCCCTACCAAGAAGAATGGGAAATCTGACATCTAAGAAATGCTGCAGCATTATCTGAAAACCTAGCGTTTCCAAAACAATTGAAAGGTAAGCATACAATCAAAATAGATTGTACAAGATTCTCAAAGAATAAATAAAAACATTATAATAATGTTTTTAAAAGGTAAGAGTCAAACATGGTGGTATATGCCTTTAACTCTAGCACTCGGGGGGAAGTTCAGGTAGATGGATCTCTGTGAGTTCAAAGCCAGCCAGGTCTATAAGGAGAGTTCCAGGCCAGCCAGAGTTTATAATGAGACTCTCTTACCCTCCAAAAAAGGTAAGAAAATTGGTGACTGTCCCAACATCTAATAATTTTAGCACAAATACTTAAGAAATAACAGGGGCGTAAATGGGCAAGAGCCTTTTAGTATATACTGTAAATTGTCAAAATGAATAAAATTAAAAAGAAATAAATCTTCAAAAGCTGGATTTTTTTTTAAAATAACCAAACCAGAAAATAATGGTCCATCTTTGACATGCACAATCACTAATCTGTGGCTACTGGAATGTCCTTACAAATTTGGTCATTCCTCTTATTTTTGTAAATTTTCTACTTAGTTGAATTTTCAACTAAGAATGTGGAAATTCTGTTGTCAATAAAATCCAGTTGGACTATTTGTATTTAATTAGAGATTGAAATTTGGAGACTCTCAAGCTTACCACACTGGCTGCTGGGAGTACTAGAGGGCAAACGAGTTGCTTCGTAAACAGAGGTTAACCAGATAATTAACAAATGAGCCCCAACTTCCTTCCCCCAAGCACCTCTGCTCCCACTTCTTCCCACTGAACTGTTTGTGTTTCCCAAACATGCCATGCCAATGTTAGCCCATGCCTCCATGCATCTGTGTGCTGTTTCCTCTATCGGAGACTCCTCACCCAGCTGTTTGTACCTCCCCCTAATTGCTCAAGAACTACCCAGCAAGGAACCCTAGCAGGATGTCACTGTGCTCTCAGCTAACCTGTTAGTTACCCCCTAAGGCACATTAACTACACCACTGTCGGACTTACAGCATTTAAGCTTTTCACTCTCTAATAAGTTGCTTCAGTGACTGAATTTCCTGCAGAGATGAAGCCTATCTCCATGGATATCTTTATACCTAGCCAGTAGACGGTCAGCTTAAGGATAGAGTTGGAAGGAGCATGCTACTTGCTGGAGAGAAGAGGAGATCAAGCCTACCATAACCCACAGGCTGAGAGACTGTAACAGGACAAAAGCAGACAAAGCCACCAGGACCCCAGGAGAGCAGGATAAGAATTAAAAAGTGGAAAGACGCAGCCTAGAGAAAGTCGGAAGCAAATATGCCATGGTTACACAGTGATGTTTAAAAACTCATGGTCAGCTTGAGAAATAACCTTGTTAGAAGGGGAAAATGGGTTTTCAGTGAAATATAAACAGTATCTTATACAAATAACTATTACAGAGTTGTTGCAGAAGAACAAATTACTTTTATTTTCAATTGGGCCTACTGATGGCTCTTGACAATGATAATCTCTTCCCCTAAATTGCCTTAATAAATAAACAGCAAATATCTTGAGTCCTACTGCCAACTATACTTATGAGTCATCTGAGCTGTGCTCCTAACCCCTAATAGTGACGTGCACAAGTGCCCACGCCAGCTACTCTGCTAAAGAGCCCTTACATCCCGTCCCTTCTTAGTTATGCTAAGAGAAGCAGCAATTTCATCCTTGAAGAAAAAAAGCATTAGTTCTCAGTCACTGCTTCATGAATTACCCTGTGCCAGAGTCGAAATAGAATTTCCTCTCCGATGGCTTCCTCTGTAGCTCTTCCATCGACTGCGCAGGCTCATAGTCTTCGATTCTGGATAAAGAGCCATTCTGCCGCTGCAGAAAGCCGAAGGTAACCTGAAAGCTTGTGTTGGATGGGTAACAGAGGCCAACTCGGATCCAGTCATCCCTTAAAAGAAAGACAGAAAAACAAAACATTCACACGTAAGCGAATATCTTTCTGAATGCTGCAGCATATGGAACTTTTAAGCGTGATTTCTCTCTTCCTTTTGAGTCCTGAGCCTGATACACTCATTTAGTTCCCAAATATGTTGGATCAATACATATACAACAGAAATAAGATCTACCAAAAAAAATATAAAAAACCGAAACTTGGTTTCAAGAGAAGTTGGAATTTATTCGTGAATTAAAGTTAGATAACATATTCTTCAAACAGATGTTCAAGTTGGGTATGGACACACAACATGAAACCACCAATCTCCTGACAATGGATTTGTCAGCTAATAAAATCATTTGAGAGAGTGTCTAGCCACAAATGTATCTTTTTTTTTTTTTTTTTTTTTGTATTTTGAGACAGGATTTCTCTGTGTAGCTTTGCGCCTTTCCTGGAACTCACTCTGTAGCCCAGGCTGGTCTCAAACTCACAGAGATCCATCTGACTCTGCCTCCCGAGTGCTGGGATTAAAGGCATGGGCCACTGCCGCCCAGCTCTATCTTTTAAAACAGTAGTTAAGTGATTTTTCTAGTGGCACAGTTGAGAGAAATGAAGGTACATGTCATTTATCCATACCACCAAATTACTATAATGGTCTTCCTGAACATTCTTAGATATAAAATTATTTCTTTAAAAAAATGAAAATATTTTCTTTTGTGACATTTTTATTGTGACGAGATAAATATGCCCTAAAATTTACCATTTTAAACATTTTCAACTGTACAGTTCAGTTCATTAATTACATTCACAAGGCTCCACTGCCACTGTCCTTGCTTATAACCCTTCTATATCATTCTAAAGAGCCTTATTAGATAGCGAGAATTTAACACTGTTCCAATGAGGTATAGTTAATAACAGCAGAGGGGGTAGAAATCCTCAATGTTCATAATTATTTAAAGAGCTACAGTCCAGCCATAGTTCAGAAAAACCTGAGGGTAAAGGGCAAGGGGACCATGTTGATCTGCCCTGCTTTAGTTAGGATTAAGGATTACATCAATTTTTTGGTTTGTCTGTATTTTCCTTATTATGTTTAATAAGTGTAGTATTTAAAGTTTTAAAGTGTTATTTTCAGAAATAGTGCTATGACCTCTCTGTAATTACACTAAATTCAGAAAAATTATTCACCTCTTCCTCTTGCCTCTGCCCATCATGTAATTTTTATGAACTTTAAGCTAATTAGGCAAGGAAAAAATGACTTTATTTCAAGCTCATGTTGATTTTTGAAACTTCTAGGCTCACTCTTTTTTCCCTCTAAGAGTCGAATGAAAAGTTTGCTTTGTACTTTACAGAACCTGTCCATCATTTCACTGGAATATCTCACCTTGAACCCATGATCCAACTCTGTATAACTTTCCAGAACACTGATTCTCTTTAGCATCCCTCCCCATCCTCCCTACTGCTCTTTTCTCATTGGCTTCTTTGCAACTCACTGGCAATCGGAGGCTGGGCCTGAAGAACTCTTACCAGGAACACGATGTGAACTCAGGACTGAAGGTGAGACTGGACAGGGGGCTGCTGCAAGGATCTGGGCAAAGATGTTGGGGGCCTAAATTCAACCATAAACTATGGAGGCTGGACTGGAAATATGTGAATGACATTAAGGAGCCAGAAATGAGAGTTTTCTGGCCATGAGATGGAAAGGGAAGAAGGATCAGCGTAGGGAATGAATTGGGCGCTGGGGCTTGGCGGTATCAGAAGGACACAGGTAAAGAGCAATGTTAGAAAAGAAAACGATGGTTCATTTGTAGCACCCACCAATCTCACACCAAGGGCATCCATCATCATGACCACTCAGCCTTGGAAGTGAGCTACTTATACCCAAACTCCCCATCCTCTGTTTATCTCAACTGCTTATTAAGCAAAGCCAACAATTCAAGGCTTCATGACTAATAGGATAAACAAGCTAATCAATTTTCAGGTACAGGTTTGAGCAACTGCATGGAATCCCAAGAGGTTGGCCACAACACAATGTGGCTTCCACATAATCAGATTCAACTAACCAACTGCAAATTGAAAATATGTAGAAAAACAAACCAAACCAAACCACTATAATTGTTCCGAAAATATAAACTTTTCCCTTGCCATTGTTCCTTAAACAATATAATGCAACAAATTCTTATAATGCTTTAACATTGAAAGCATTCTACAGATGATCAAAAAATACAGGAGATGTGTATGTGTGGATTATGTGCAAATATCATGTCATTTTATACAAGATTGTGAACATCTATGGAGTTTAATATTTGCAAGGTTTCCTTAAAAAACAGCTCCCCAAAGACTACTGCTCGCCCTCCTTTCTAGTTTAAACTTCTATCCTTTCTCTGACATGCCCTATATTCCTATTCACCAAATCTACCATTCTGAGCAGAGCAGGCCCTTTCTCAACTCTGGGCTTCCGAACAAGACTGACAAGTTATAGAATCTCACTACTTCTCCTTGTCCTGGCTCTGCTCCCCTAGGCAGAGTGCAGAATTAGCATCCCCATCCTGCATCCACTAAAGAAGACGTGGAAGATGCTGAGGAAGAGGAGGAAACAGACATCTATTTACCTGATATTTTTCCCACCTCTCTAATGTGAACTCATTCATCTTTATACCAAGTGACATACATAATGAATAAATTAGTGAGAAATTGCGGCCTTAGATTAAATGTGACACTGTGTGGACAGACAACTGGTTAGTTGAGACACTATGGTGAGACATTGTTAGGAAAATTTCTCTTACATTCTAAGAGTCTAAGAGATTGGATATTTTTTTCCTCTAAAAGTAGTATTTATTTAAAGAGAGAATAACAAAATAGGATGTTCATCCCTTGGCTCCCTTCCTTCCCCATTCCAGCTGTTATTCACTCCTCCAGGATTGAACCCTGGTTAGGGCTAGGTAGCAGGACAGTCCCTCAAATGAAGTCCACAACACTGGTGGCGGGGGGCATCTTTTCAATGGAAGTATTGTAGAAAGTCTCAATGTCTTAAAGAGTCTTCTGTTGTCACCATGTTAAAAGCCACACCCTTATGGTCAAACTGACCACCACCACCAATTCTGTGGATATAGCTTGCCCTCTTGGTGGGACAGTCATAATTGATAGCTTCTGGCCAGCAGATCAGTGGTAATTAATACTCTTTTAGAACCAGACCGGAACTCCCTCATGGTCATATCTCATATCTCTATACATGGCAGAAAGAGCGAAATCACGGGCATGCATCTTCTCAGTGAGCCAATCCACACCTCCCTTCTGGTATTGGTAAAGATTACTGCCTGGGGGACAGTCAGTGTATCATACAAGTCAGTGTGTCAACCCTCCACTCCTCTCCTTCCGCACTGAGGTATATTGGCGGATACCCTCCAGGGTTAATTCTTGCTTCTTGACAAGAATCTGAATGTGAACTTCTTAGTTACCTCAAGGACATCAGAAGGCATTGCAGCTGACAACAAAACTACCTGGTACTGTTGAACTTTTGGAATATATCATAGATACGGTCCTTGAACCCATGGCTTAACATTTCATCTGCCTTATACAGTGCACACATCTTGATGTATTTGGGGGACAGGAATCTCTGGTTAAGCATATCAAACACCTGGACAGGAGCACTCACAATGATATTAGGAAGCTTGCATCTACAGCTTCTGCACCTAAGCATATACATTGGTGCTCCCCAAACAGGCAAGACAAGAGGCACCCATGCAGTCTCCTAGTGCCATAACTATGCTTTGTAGCTGCTGAGCCAATTCATGAGTGGCCTTTAGATGTAATTCAATGTGCCGAAGAATTGATATGGCGAACATAGCTGTTTTCCCAGTCCCAGAGTGGGACTGAGCAATCACATCATAACCCCCTTGACACAAGAAGAATGGTTCCCTGCTGACAAGCAGAGGCCTTCTCAAAACCAGAGGCATAAATCCTGCAGAGGAGGTATTGTGACAGATTCATGTCATCAAACCTCATTCCAGTTACTGTTGCTGATGCCTGCGGACTCCATCCTACCAGAGCCATTATCTCTGGATGGAGAATCCTGACTCACAGACAGGATCTGTAGTGTGACTGGAACTTTTGCTGGACCTCACAGCCAAGTTAAGAATACTCCTTGAGGCCACTTATAACTTAAGACTCAGCCTGTCTGGTTAGCCTGCCTTTAAGAGAACAATGTACCAATCAACCTTACTGGCCTTGATTTCCTAGGTAATCAACTTTTTACAAACTAAGTTGTAATTTTAAGTTAAGTACTCTGCCATGTTCCTGACCCAGGGTATGTTATGATAATAAATGCTGAAAATAGTAAATAGGTTGAAAGCAACCTTAGAAAACAAATATCCACCTTAGACGCTGGAAGCCACATGGATACAGGCTGGTAAGACTGTCTACACTGATGCTTACAGTACTATTTGTTATCTGGGACAGTGGGGCTCAGGGAGTCATTAAAGCCTCATTCCTTGTGAAACTCTAAGATTTCTCTAAAGTGCCCCCCATTCCTTCCCTATGTGAGACTTTCTGTGCTGTTCAATAAATAGAGTGAAGCCCTTTGTTAAGGACAGAGATGAACACTCAGGGACAGGGACAGACAAAGGGCATTCAGGCAGGCAGATTCAGACCCATACCGTGGGCAGATTACCGAGAAGGAGGCATGAAGAAAGAGAAGCGGAGTATCCCGATCTGGGCTTGGTAAACCTCCTGGAAGGAAAAGTGCTTTGATTTCTTTTCTTACTGCACCATCAGTGCATTGCAGGGACTCAGAGGTTATTATTATTGTACTTAAAGTGACTGAGACAGGACAGAGTGACGCGTCAAGGCAGGAGTGGGAAATGCCTGTTACTCATTCCCCAACATTCCTTCCTCTCGTCCTGGAAGCCATTACCAACTAATCATGTCACTTTCTTTTGTCCAGTCTACGCTCGGGCTCAAAATTCTTTCCATTTTGTCAGCTACTGTGATTCATCCCATAATCCTAGCACTTAGAAAGCTGAGGCAGGAGGATTGTCACAATTTCAAGGCCAGTGTGGACACAGCAAGGTTGTGCCATTCCTCTTCCCCACTGGGGTGGGGGAGGGGCGGGGGCGCGGGCGGGGGCGCGGGCAGGAGAGTGAAAGAAAGAAGAAAGCAAGCCAGCCTCTTAATTTAATTTTCCACATGTTTACTCAGAAAACCACATAAAACTGGGGCCAGCTTTAGGAAACTGCAACACTCAGCAGATGGTATTAAAACCAATCCTTTGAGTAGATGATACGGCTTTGAGTAGAGCTCTTGCTAGCGTACTTGAGGTCCTGGATTTAATCCCAACTACCTCAGATAACAAAAACAAAGCAAAACAGTTCCCACTGTAGGGTAGCTTTTCTGTACACAACACCTGATAACAGAGAAAAAGAGATGATTAAAAAAACCAAACCGATCTGTATAATCAGTTTACACAATCATACTTCAGCCACCCAGCATAGACCGCTTCTCCACAAGAGTAAAGTGCATGCGACGCCTTCATGTTATATCATCATTCTTTTCTCTGCTGGGACTGCCTGCTCAACTGTGTGCAAAGACAGAAATAGAAACATTACTTGTTGAAGTTCACGAGGTACAAGAAAGTGGTACGTGGCGCCGGACCGTTCCAGTGGATGGTGTAGCCCTTCTCCAGCATGACGACAGGCTGGTACTGTGGGGAAATGGCCCTCTGGTTGATACCCCGAAGCACCATTGGGTGGGATGGGTATTCATCTCGTGTGATGATCATGCTAAGATTCGGAGTGTTCCATGTCTGAACATACACCTTTAAGAAAAAGTTAAGAATTGAGGGGAAGTGAATAAAAGATGAAACAGCTCCAAGAACTTACCCAGTCCACGTCAAGGGTCTGTACTTTGAAAAGAGATTCTGTGGTAAGTGCCAGACCAAATAAGCAGTGGCCAAGTGGCCTAAACCCTGCTTACGATGCAGCCTGCTTAAGGTAGACATGGTTAAAACAAGACCCCTGTGCTGCCAGCCAAGACCATCATCAATTCCACCACCACAGGCCAGCTGATTCATCAGAATGGAGAACGTCTGTGGCTTACACAGCTTGCCACAGAAACCACTCCATCTGAAGAACACCAATCCAAAACAAATCAGCAAACACGGGAAAACTGATATGCCTCCAGGCAAATCCAAGACTCCCCTCTGACCCATGGGGTGGAAAATTCATATCGGGGAGCTCCGGCTAAAGACCTCCACTTGCCCAAGAAGTCATTTTTCACCCATTCAAAAATAAAAGCTAAAAAGCTCTCTACAGCATCTGGAAAAACATGTTAAGCTTAGATAAACTGGAAGGTCCTCAATTTTTTCCAGTAGCATTTGAGCTGTGTTCCAGGCCAAACTGAAGCCTTCTGCCAAGGCATCTTCCGAAGGACACACCTCAGAGCAATTTCCTAAAATAAATCAATATCCAGCAACACATTCTCCAGGAGAACAAAATCATACACAGACTCCTGACATTTTACCCACAAGCACTAGACTTCTATGCCTTGGTTCATATCGGCTCCTCCACTTTATGAGCTTGGAGTATCTTCTCAACACTCATTCCTGCTGAGAACCTTAACCCTGTGCTGACACCACTCACAGATTCAAAATAGAAGCAGGAAACATACGACTAGCGATTATCTTCCTTTAAACACATTTTTGGGGTGTGTGTGTGTGTGTGTGTTCATGTCCACACAGTTGTGTACTCTTGCATGTGTGCATCAGATTGTGAAGGCCAAAGGATGCCCTCAGGGGTCATTCCCACTCAGACACTGTCCACCTTGTTCTCTAGGACAGGACCTCTTACTGGCAGGGACCTCATCAGTTAGGGCTAGGTTGCTAGTCAGCAAATACCTGGGATCCACCTGCTTCTGTCTTCACAGCATTGGGATCACAATCATGTACTACTTTACTGTGTTATTCCCCAGCCTTTAAATATATATTTAGTACAGACATGGCATACATGATTTATTAGCATAAGTGTATTCATATTTAGCATATACTTGAGAGAGAAACAGACGGACAGATACACCTTCTGCCTTCTGCCAAAGGACAGTCTGAGGTAGTGTGCATAACTGTGGGCTCCCAACATTAGTACTGTTCTTCCTGAGTGCTTCATCCTTCAGGCCAATTAGGAGCAGATGGAAATTCCACCTCAAAATATTTACAAGCAACTAAAGAATAGCAATTCTGAAAAGCCAGGTGTGGGGGCACATGGCCTTAATACTGGCACTCGGGAGGCAGAGGCAGGAGGATCTCTGAGTTTGAGGCCAGCCTCGTCTACAGAACGAGTTTCGGGATAACCAGGACTACACAGAGAAACCCTGTCTCTAAAGAACAAAAAGAAAAACAATCAAACAAACAAAAACAAGCAACAATTCTGTCTTGACATTCCACTATATTACTTCTAAGTGAAAGCAAATAGCCACAGATTTGGGCTTCTGCCCAAATTTCAAATCTTCGGGAAAGAATTTCTGACCCGTGGTTCTCCCATTATGACTCAAGCCTTCCTTCAGCTACATATAGAAATAAAATGACTACCCTGCTTCCTAAGGTGGAATGATTAGGTTCGTATCTGAAATAGTACTACAAATCCAAAGGGCCAAATGGTTGATGAATAAGAATATATAGTATTTAGTTAAAAACTGGAACCTAGAAAAATTATGAGCTATATAACTATATACTACATACTTTAAAGACATATAACATCTTCATTAGTGAGCATTCACCATTTTCAGTCTGATATGTACATGCACGCATGCACGCATGCGCACAAACACACACAAACACACACAAGTACACATGGTTAGCAAAAAAAAATTAAATAAAAACTACAGCTATAAAAAGAGTAAAGGCTCCTCCTTATTTTTCTTTTGGTTTTAATTTTAGAGTATCCATAGAGTCTAAATATTGATGGGGACATTTAATGTGGATCTGGGCAAGTCTGAATAAGAACAAAATGAAAGATGGGGATTCACATCTTTTCTTTTTTATTATGCTGTAACTAACTCTCCATCCAGTCCTCATCCCCTCTGAAGGACTTGGTGCTCTATCACCTTTTTGTCCCCCATCTGTTGAAAGGAATGAAAAATTCCCACAACAAAGGAGTTGCAGGAAATGCTGTCCAGTCTTCATTCCTCTTACGCCCTTTACTGCTCTACAGAGAACAATCTAGACTTTTTTTTAATTTAAGAATAACATTCTTTTACAGCCATTTCAAAGTCGAAAGAGTAATGAAGAATTCTGCTCTAAGGCATTGCAAGCCAACTACAGAAGGCTAAGAGGATGAAAACCACATCAAAGTTGGGGTACTGGGGGAAGCACCGAGCAAGAACCCACAAATGCATGCACTTGTGTTTAGCAGGCTGCTAAGCCAAGGTCAGTGACAGGGAAAACACACACACACACACACACACACACACACACACACACACACACACAACAAAGGCAGGCATCTGGTATTGGCCTTCAGTCTAGTGTGACTTAGAGCATCCCTTGTCCCATGTTCTTCTCCAGTTTCTTTCTTCGTGCTCAAACCAGCCCCTTTCTTTTATCTCCTGTTTTTTTTTTTTTTTTTTTTTGAGACACATTTGTATTATGCAGCCCAAGCTAACCATGAAGTAGAGATCTACCTTCATTAGCCCCCTGAATGCTGGAATCACAGCTATGAACCACCACGCCTAGCCGAGCAATCTATTATTAAATCTCACACTTTCACTGCCCTAAACATGGGGCTAAGGATACTGTCCTCTTCCTCCAAATTTCTGGGTAACTGATGCCTCAGCTTTGTAAGATCTTCCATCATCCCAAATCTCACAGTTAAAACCAGCCTTGTGACTTACAACCCTGCTCTTCAAATGGCAGCTGGCTCTTCAACCAGCCAGACCACATGCTAAATGTGTTCCTGTCCTGTCACTCTTCTCAAGAAAAGGTTCAAAGGAATTCTGCATGGCCACAGAATACCTTTTAACATACTCTCCTCTCATTTCAGCAAATAACAAAATCCAGCGTTCAATTTCAGTCAGCCTGACTTCAGAGTCTGTGCTCTTAATTATGCATACTTTGCAAATAAGCCTCTCATCTGTTAAAATACATCCCAGCTTAATGGTTTCAAAGAAGTATTTCCCATTTGTCTGTGCTATCCCTCTCATATCCCCACAGACTATCATAATACCGTTAAGATTTTCCTGGATTCCTTCTTATCTTTTTATTGCCAAACCTCATTTCTTTCCTTGGAACATTATACTTTCTCAGTGACTCACTGGCATTCTGTCTCAAAGTCGGATTTCACAGAGAGAAGGACCCTGAAAGCAAAGGACTTATTTGGAATGTCGTAAGAAAAACCTAAGTGTCAAGAAACATCAGACCTAACTACCTATTATGGTACTTGCCTACAGTCTCAGCCCACAGGAAGTGGAGACACAGCCAGGAAGATTGGAGAACATGGCTTCTCTTGTCCAAGCTATCCCAACCATATCTGACTCACAGCCAGGAAGATTGGAGAACATGGCTTCTCTTGTCCAAGCTATCCCAACCATATCTGGCTAAGTGCATTGACACCCACCCCCCTCACTTCTCTGATTTAACTGCTTTGGGGGAGCTTCTAGTAAAATGTTTTTCCCTTCCCTTCCATTATCACTTGCTTTCCTCCCCTCCCCCATAAACCCCCAATCACCCTAAGGAGTTGCCATCTCCTCCCAGAGGGTAGCACTGCCAGGAGCTGCAGACCTGGGCCACCTGCGGGCCTACCTGGGCATAGGTCCCGCTGCAGACCACTGCATTCCACTTGGTAACGTTGACACAGTTCGGATGGCGGATCAGGTAGTTGTCCATCCTTCCCACGTAGGTATCCTTGTAGCCTGTCACGGAGCCATCAACGTCATGGAAAATGGAGTTCTTATCACCATCCAGCTCACAATCTTCAAACCAGGGGCCAGGCTTTCCAAAGAAGACGTTCAGAGAGACCTGACAGCAGAGAAAACCAGAGACGTCACAGAAGCAGAGTCCTGCCACAGAGCAGTAGGGGTCACAGGTCACTGAGGTCGTCGACCATGGTAGCCAATTGATCTGAGTTCTATGAGATGACATGCTTGAGCGAAAACGTTTCTAAAGCCTCCTGAAGCTCAACTGGGAAATGTTAAACTGCAACTAGCTTTTTATTCTCTTCCCCCACCACTTAAATGATAAAGCTGGGGGAAGAGAAAGTGGACGCAGCCGTATTTACTTGTAAACTGTTATAAACTCCACATGTAGCTGGGCATGGTGGTGCACGCCTTTAATCCCAGCACTCAGAAGACAGAGGCAGGCGGATCTCTGTGAGTTCGAGGCCAGCCTGGGCTACAGATCAAGTTCCAGAAAGGGCTGTTACTTAGTAAAACCCTGTCTCAAAAAACAAAAATAAATAAACAAACTCCACATATGAGATTCTGTGCATTCCCCTGTAAGGAAATTAAACCTGAATTAAATTAAATACCAAAAATCATTTTGCTTTGCTCCAAATGACTTAGTTACTTATCCATAAGTACCACTCTTACCCAGTAAAAAAAAAATCAGTATAACCCAAAACCGCCATGAGGTGTTGGTGCTGGCTTAAGATGGCAGGGCTCTGCTGAACTCACTAGACTACGCTAGAAAACAGGTGCTGCTGCATCTCCTCTGAACACAAAACATGCCTGGCTCTGGAGTGACTTTAAGGCCTTTCCTACGAGGCTAGGGAGGAAGCTCAGTTGGTGGAACCCTTGTCAGAGTATGAAAGGCCCTGGTTCGAATCCCTAGCACAGCAGATAAAAAATAATAAATAATAGAAAATTAGCCGTTAGCTAGTTCCCATTAGGAGCAAACATTTTTCAGGACACACGAAAACACTTCTGTGCACCCCTCAACCATAGATGCATGAGTGTCAACAGCACATCTAAATGATAAACACCTCAACGGGAAACAGCATCGCTTGGAGTCGGCTGGCTCCAGGTTCTGGGCTACTGTCCCCTTTCCTCTTGCATTTGCAAACTGTACCCACAGCATCCCCACCACAGGGAGGATGGATGCGCCCCTGATGCAGTCTCTATGGATTATTCTCTTACACTATGGCTTCGAAAAAGCTATCTCAAGCCCTTTTTTAAACTCGGCAAGTGTTTAAAATATGTGGACATGATGAAAGAACCATAAGCTATGTTCTAGTTTCGGCTGTCTGTGGGTCAGAAAGCTGGAGGCTGTCTCTCTCATACCACTGCTATCATGGAATCAGCAGGATGAAGCAGGCCTGAGGTTCCAAGAAGACTGCCCTGTACATTGTGGGTAATGGAGAAACTGCTAAGAAAAACATTCTGGGGGCAACTGCAACATAAATACAAATTCTAAGTCTTCTTTATAGTATTCTGTCCAAACCCAAATTTCTATCACATTACTTCAATATGCCTCTTAATTTTTTATCCCCAAGTTTCCTACAAGCCACAGAGAAGTAACTACCAGTCAGGACCCAAATCTCTCAGTGGAGTGGGTCCTCTGACCAGCCTCTGAGTCCTCATCCAGAATGAATCTCAGCTGAACTGTGCTGCTCCAAAGCCTGAAAGCTTAACCAGCCAAATGCTTAACCAGCCAAATGCTTCTAGTTTCTGGTCCTCACGCCTTATATATCTTTCTGCTTTCTACCACCACTCTCTGGGATTAAAGGCTGGCTTTCTGGGATTAAAGGTGAGTCACCATGCCTGGCTATTTCCAATGTGGCCTTGACCTCACAGAGATCCCAGATAGATTTCTGCCTCTGGAATGCGAGGATTAAAGGCGTGTGCTATCACTGCCGAACTAGTGGCTTTTCTGTTCTCTGACCCCAGATAAGTTTATTAAGGTACACAATGTTTTGGGGAACACAATACCACCACACTCAATGTCTCAAAATCATATGCCATCTTATTCCTATGAAGCTGGACAATCTCCCGATACCATCTCTCTAAGTCATTATCCTGTAGATATCAGCATCTACTTTGAAAAATAGCCCTCAATGGGATCAAGTGTATGAGTTAGGAGTTGCAACTATATACACATTTCTTCCTGTCATTCAGACTCAGTGCAAGTCCTTGGTCTGGGCGTTGTCTTTGGTTATGTGTTGTTCCCCTTCCCCACCACAGTCCCTATGAGGGAGCCATGAGAACATACTTACCTGTGGACCAAATTTCACAAGGGAAACGTTATTCCTGGGTGTTGTCTGCCAGGAATTCTTCATGAGGAAGCCAATTGCACTGCTGTACCTGTCTGGAGTTGGCACATATTTTTTGAAAGTGCTCTTTGTGAGATGAATAGGCCCATCATAAATCTGAAAGCCTCGAATTGGGAATGTCCTATTAAAATACAAGGTATGTTTAATAAATGTGGGCCAATCTCTTTCACAGTATTTATGCTTTATGAATACTCTAAGTATCCCATAAGCACCAAATAAAATTCCAAGACATAGTGGTAAGCAAGACACAAGTTCTAATAGAGTGAAAAATACAATATCCTAGAAGAGATTACAAAAATAAAATGAAAATTAAGATAACTGCAGATAATTGGGGCTATGGAGACAATTAAGATTCAGGAATACAATAGACTGGGTGTGGAGAGACATGATGTTTGGGGTACAATAGGTCTTTCTAAAGAACTTCCTTGAATCAACTCAGTGGTGATGTTCTGTTTAGGGCTGGGGATGTAGCTTAGAGGGATGCAGTTGTAGAGTGATTGCCTAACATGTCCAAGGTCCTGGGTACCATGCCAAGAATGAGAAGGAGGAAAAGGAGGAGGAGGATGTTTCATTTGGTAATTCTGTGTTTTTGTTCTAGAAGACAAATCTGTGTGAGTAGAGAAAGCCTCCTGTTTAAATTAGAAGGACCCCCGACTGTCTGATTAAAACTACACTTCATGTATAGACTCTGGTTAACCCAGCACCTGGGTCTGAGGCTCATTTCGGAGGTATCTTCATTATATTTGTGGGAAATCTCAGTGATGTTCTCAAGACCCCAGTTCCAAGCTGATGCTATGGTCCACTGAGAATCAGCCCATTGTGGGAATGCTCTCTCTGGGTGTGAGTCATGATGAGGCAGGGAAGTGGGACAGACAGTCAGTTTTCCTGGTGTCCTGTGCTGGATCCTGTCTGGGCTCTTGTCCTTGTGAAACAGTGAGCATGTATGACTCTGTATCAATCCTGTTGGATCATGAATACTAGCAGAAAAAGAACTCGGTGTTTTGTATGTTGTGATGAAGGCTGAACCCGAGGAATCATACATTTGAGGAACGTGCTCTCTGTATCTGACTGTATCCCCAGTCATGCTTCAAGAATCTTCAGTAGCTAACGTTTGTCAAATGTTTGCCAAGGCCTGTCCTCAATAGCTCACCTTCATTCATCCCTCATGAAACACAAGCACTACTTCACACAGACAATCTCTCTGTCCCACTCCTCTGCCTCAGACCCAGGTGCTGGATTAACTAGCTTTGCAGGATATGCTAGTGCTTACTGCTGTTTTAAGAACTCTGACTGTCAATTCAGAACTCAGAAAATTGGGCATCGATCTCCCTCAAGACCCAGCTATATAACTCTTGGCCATATACCCAAAGGACACTCCATTCTACCACAAGGACACTTGCTCAACTGTGCTCATTGTGGCTTTATTCATAATAGATAGAAACTGGATAGATAGACAACCTGGATGTCCTTCAACCAAAGAACAGATAAAGAAAATGCAGTACATTTACACAATGGAGTTTGTGTAACTCAGAGGCTTAAAAAAAAAAAAAAAAATAACACCAGGAAATTTACAGGCAAATAGGTGCAACTAGAAAAAAATCATCCCGAGTGAGGTAATCCGGACCCAGAAAGACAAACATGAAATATACTCACTTAGAAGTGGATATTACAACCCATGGGCCCAGAGAGGTTAGGTAGAGTGAAAGATTGGGGGCAGAGGAACATGGATCTCCCTGGGAAGGAAAACTAGAATAGATTCTGAGGGTGACTGGGGGCAGGTGAAGACCAGAATGGGAGAGATCAGGTATGTGTGGGGAGAGACAGCTGGAACTAGGTAAGTCTTGGGGGGGTCGGGTGGGGGGATGGAAACCTAGTGCAGTGGGAACTCCCTGGAATCTATGAGGGTCACCCCAATGAGGACTCCTAGTAATGGAGGATACAGAGTCTGAACTGGCCATCTTTTATAGCCAGGGAAGGCTTCCAGTGGTAGGACTGGATTATATTGCATTAAGTTGTTGGCCAAGGAAGTCCCGTGGAGATCTCTAAACAACCCAGACTGATGCTAGCAGAAGGTCCCCCTCTGAAAACTGACAGAGGGGCCCCATTGCCAAGGATGACTTCCACATAGCTCACTGAACGTAGAGAGGTCTAGTTAGTGTGAAATTGGAGCTTCACCCATACAGTCTAGTCTCTTTGGCACAAGAAGGGACTCTGTAGGCTACATTAAGAGAAACCTAAACACCAACTCAGCCACAAAACCCTCCACCTATGATCTGTCCTGACTGCAAGATGTGCTGGGGCAATGGTGGAGCAGAACCTGAGCGAGTGGCCAACCAATATTGGGTTTAACTTGAGGCCCACTCGACAAGAGAGAGCTCATGATCTACATGACCTGGATGGCCAGAAACTAGAGACTGAATAGCCCAGAGACCTAGGGTAGAACCAAACACAACTGGAAAAAAAAAGAAATCAATGAAATGATTCCTAATGATATTCTGCTATATTCATCAGTGCCTTTGCCTAGGTGTCATCAGAGACTGTTCCTCCACTGCAGATGGGAGCAGATACAGAGACCTACAGCCAGACAGAGAAGAGTCTAAATTGGAGGTCTCCACTGGGTTCCTCCCCTCAGAGAATGGGAACCCCACAGAAGAGGGGGAGGAAAGACTGTAGGAGTCAGAGGGGATGAAGGACACCAGGAGAACATGGCCCACTGAACTAACTAAGAAGGGCTCACATGGGCTCACAGAGACTGAAGGGGCAAGTATGGGGCCTGCATGGCTCTGTAGTAGGTGCTTTGCAGGCATGTTATGGCTGTTAGCCTGGTGTTCTTGTGAGACTTCTAACAGTGGGAGCTGGCACGTCTCTGACTCTTTTGACTGCTCTTGGGATTCTTTTCCTCCTGCTGGTTTCCTTGTCCAGCCTGAACATGAGGGCTGTTGCCTTATTTTGCCTCATGTTGTCTTATTGTATCTTGTTTTGTCCTGTCTGGCTATTGTCTCTTGCAGACCTGCTCTTTTCTGAAGAGGATATGGGGTAGGGGGTAAGGGGGGTGGGCAGACACATGGGGTTGGAGGGAAGCTAGGTGGAGTGGGAGGAGAAACTGTGGTTGGGGTGTATTGTACAAGAGAAGAATCAATTTTCAATTTAAAAAAAAGTTCACACACAAAAAACCAGAACTCATTATGATGACAGAAAACCTGCCCCATTCTGACCCCACCCCCTCACCATCTCAATCACACGTAATTACATGGCCTCAGCTGGGTTCTGAGTCAGCTTTGGCATCTACTGGCTTTCATTTTCTAGGGCTCTTTTCAGAGGTAATTTCCCTTTTCCAGTGGCTATTTATGAAAAACCAGCATCATGAATTGCAGGGAAACTGACCTAATGTCATAGTTTATGGTTTGGCAACTTCTCTGTCTCAAGAAAGAAAAATATCAAGAGAAAAAAAAATCCACTTATATAAGGTCTTATGTAAGGAATAAGAAACAAGAGCAGCTCCTTCATAAAACTGATAATAAAACCTATGACATGGATAATTATTAATGCTTCAAAATCCCATGAGGATAATAGAGAATAATAATAATGGTAATAGTGAATACTGTTACTAAGACAGGAAAAGAGCCAGAGTAAGGCCATCTACCCAGGCTTATTACAGGAAAAGGCTCTGTCTCCACTGTTTAATTCTCCACTGCCAAAGTCCAACTCACCTGTTCCTGGGTAGCGTCCGAGGCTTCTGATCTATTCCCCCTGTACCCATGTACTTATTTTGGCCACCTTGAAATCCATAATTCCTACTCTCGCCAACAAAGAGAGATTCCGACACCTCCTGGCTCGAACCTTCATCACTTGGGAAGCTCCCATCACTGGTGAAATGAGGACAGTGATTAGAGACATTCTTGGAGAAGTTTGAACTGCCTCCAAAAGAAGAAAAACTATCATTTAAAAAGCTAAAAAGTAAAAACTTAACCTAATAGTGAAATCCTTAGAAATTGTCTTTATACTATAAAAATTCCTTTTATCAATTCATGAGTTACTTGAAAATTATATATAAACACATGAAGTTTAATTTATTAGCAACAGCTGATTAGCCTCAAGCAACAATGAGTTTGCATAGAATACGGCAATTAAGTGACAAACATGTGTAATTGGCCAGTAGAAAACTCATTATCTACAAAAAAAACGAGTTACATAAAAGGCTGGAGGTGCAGGGCAGCTGTAGAGTGTATCACCAGCACAGATCAATGTGATCCCCAGCACTGTGGAAAAACACACAAAAGCACACGAGCACACACACACACAAAACACACACACATACACAGAATATTTAGTTTGCATTTCTAAGTTAAAGCAGGTTCTAAGAGGAAAGTTATTATTTTTAATCTTCACACTGTTTATTTTCCTCTTTCATTCCATCCTCTATTTTTAAAGACTTTTAGCCTAAAGTTCAAGAGTCTTCTTCTAAACACAGTTAACAACTACCCTACCCTTCTGTGGAATTTCAGAGAAATTAACCTACAACTTTGTCAGAAATGCAATTCGTCTTAAAAAAAAAAAAAAAAAAGTGGGTTTTTTTGGCCCTCTAGTGGTACCAGGAAGAGAATGATCTTTTTTCTTTTCTTTTTTTTAACTAATAAATTATAAAGCAACCTCCCCACCCCCATTCCCAAACACACAAACAAAAACACTACAGGTGATTTTTTTTTTTTTTACCTTACAGCTTTAAAGTGATCAAATGTTTGAGAGCATTACGAACCTGGCAAAGGTCAATCCCTTTCCATTATCTGCAAATCTGTAAGAAGAAAAAGACGACAGTACATCTAAGTCATCAGGAAACAGGGAAGGGGCAATCCCCTCAGCGTGTGACCAGGAAACCCAGATCCTGATGCTCACTCTCCAACCACACAGAAGTTCAACCTCCCAGTCACCAAAGCATCAATTCCAGGGCCCTCAAGGGTATCAGGTTCAAATCCTGACTTTGCCAACTGTGACCTGTTTCTCAACCCCTTCCCCTCCCTTCTCTCATCCATAGTTTGAAATAATAATACCATCTTTCTCATAGGATTCTTGAGAGAATTAAATATATTAAATCATTTCAAGTATTTGAATAGTGTCTGGAACATAATAAATACCATATAAAGGTATTAGCTAAACCGTCTGTTTTTAATCATTATTTTTCAGAAAGAATTATATTTCTTCTATTTGCTTTACATTTTTTTTCAGTCTGAGACCTAAGCCATCCCTACAGATTTAATAGTGTTAAGGCTGGGAGGGAAAACAGTCAGAGATGGTGGGGAAAAGCCAAGAAAATAATGGTGAGTGGGAGAAAGGAAACGGAAACTTTTTTTCCTAGACTGTTGAACACTAAAGCTTAATTCACTACGCACCAGGCCTCTCTTAAAATCATGCAAGTGGAGGGGGAAAAAAAGGAGGTACTTCCTGCCTCCAAGAAGACACAAATCAGCAGGCGTATGAAGATGGACTTAGGAAACTGTGGTTTTGAGAGGCATGGCAAGAAGATCAGACAAATTTTAAAGAGTTTCCAAGAACAACAACAATAGAAATAAAATAAAATACAATTTTAAACCCCAGGTAGTTTCAAATTTTTATTTAGCTCTTCAGCATAAATAGTGTATGGCTGTATAAAGCTAAATTCCGGGTTTCTGGCCAGCCCACTGAAGCTTTCTCATGTCACCAGACAAGTTCAGTGCCCACAAAAGCTCCAGAATGACAAGATTCAAAACATCTGCTGTCTGTGAACTATAGGATTCATCCTCAGAGCTCATCCTGTCCGTTAATAATAATAATAATATAATGATTTTGGAAACTACAGCTGTACCTTCATTCTACTCAGTTTTAAAAAAAAAATCCAACTGGCTGTGGTGGCATTCACTTCTAACAGTACTTGGAAGGAGAGTGGAGACAGAAAGATCAGGACTTCAAGGTCATTGTTACACAGTGAGTTCACACCCGAGGCCCCGTCTTCAAAAAATAAAAATAAAAACCTAAAAAATAACCAGCAGCGTCAGCAGATGTTATCTCTGTAGACAATACTCACGCTGAGTTCTGGACAATAATGTCGCCTCCTCTGACCCAGGCACCATTATCATTGTTTTTAAAAGCAATTAGCCTGTCGATGACAGCAGCAACACGTGGCTTTTCAGGGTCCGCATCCTGATGAGGCCGGAACCTGAGGGGTGAAAAAGTGAAGTAAGCAAAGGAAATAGAAACTGTCTGTGTATATACATCCTACGGGTCAAGAGGCAGGGTTTAAACTGGGCCAAAACAAACAAAACAAACAAACAGGTAAAACACAACTTTATCATTTATAGTTCAAATACACAAAACAATTACATTTATTTACATGTAAGTTTCCAGAAAAAATGAGTTCATGTATTCTTCAAAGAGTAATGTAGAGAAGGCTTCTATAACACATGCACACGGAAAGCCATATACAGACCAGGCACTCCCATCTATCTTCACAAATTTTAAATTATGTGTTATTAACATGTGCTTACTGCAAAAACTAATCACATATTTCAACATACACCTATATGAATTATGTTATTAAATTGTATGCTGTTTATAGATGTTTTTAGCTAGAGAGATAAATCTAAATTCAGCAGATGGCGTAGAAATGCCTAAACCTAAAAACCCAGCTGAATTTATTACAAAGGCTGCATTTCTCATTTCTTTCACTCAACAACATTTCCAAGGTCCTTAATGAAAACGTCAAAAACTGGTCACATAACCCAACTCCATATGCCTACCGCTTTACAAAGATGGGAGAAAGAATAAACAAAAATGTAATTGAGTTTCAAAAATCAATGCATTGCACTGAGTATTTCAGTCACCCAGGAAGGAGCCTTTGCATGATGCTGCTCCTATAACTGTGGGCCCATGGTAGGTCCCCGAAAATGGCAGCAAAACAAGCATCTTCGTGGGAAGAGAACCCAGCACAGGTGCCTCAGGCCTGTGAGCTCCACACTCCATACCAACCACTGTACTCTATACCAAACAAGTCACTGGGGAAGAAGAAATGACGTGGGAAAGAGGGGAACAGAAAGGCATACGTGTGTCCCTTCCCTCAATAAGCAATGGGAAGTCAGGGAAACCAGGAAACCATGTGATCAGATCCCCACCTCACCCCACCCCCAACTTCCCACCCCTCCCAATATATCACAGGATGACATTTGGTGAATGGATTGTAAGACCATACCGAGGCCCCTTATGTATTTCTGATAGATGGTAGTGGAGTAGACTGGAATGGACATCAGGGATGAAGAGAATACCCAAGTCTGGTGCCCTAACTAGCTCAGACCGAAGAGGTAAAAGGCCTTACACTGGGCCAATACAAACTTTTCTGGCATTGCACTTACTGTTGAAAAGCTTTACCTAAAGTTGTTACAGAAAGTCAAGCAACTAGACGAGCTGGAAGGGAACTACGTAATGTTCTAAATGAAGACACACAGGTACCATAAAGCAATATGTGATCCTTTGCGACAGCTTCCTCATCTTTTCCGACTTCTCCATACTGTCCAATCACTGATCATTTGCACCAAAGCAGTGGCCCCGATTTCAGCATCTTCATTTGGCATTTAGATAACACAGGGGCTGGAGTGACGGCTTAGCAGTTAAGAGCACTAAGCTATCTCTCTACTCCCTTGATTGTTAATACTGATGACAACTTGATGGAATTTACAATCATTATAGAAATACATCTCTAGCCATATCTGTGATGAATTTTCTAGACTGGGTTAACTGAACTAGGATGATCTACCTTAAATGCCAGTGGTACCATTCCATGGGCTGGGGTCCTGGATGGATGAAAAAGAAACAGCACCTGCCTGCCAGCAGTCCTCTCTCTCCCTGCTCAATGACTGCAGAGTCAGTGTGACCAGCTGCCTCACACTCCTGCCACTATGCCTTCCTTCCACGCCATGATGTCCCTTCTTAAAGTGTGAGCAAACATAAACCCTTCTCCCCTTAAGGTGCTTCCTGTAAAATATATGGTTACAATAACAAAAGTAATACAACACTCCCCCTCCCGATTTAAATGTACTAATTAATTATAATGCACTAATTGGTTATAATGTCTCACCCCACCCCTTTTAAAAAGTTCTTTACGAAATCCCCCAATTTCAAATGAAGTTCTCTTAAGCGTCCCCATCTTTGAATTCCCATCATTTCACATCTTGCAGGCACGGAAAAAGACTCATCTGATAATTAGTGAGTCAGCTTCCTCTCTAAGGAACAGACTGAATATGTCTGCTGGATCCTACGATCATGGTGTTCAAGTCACAGCCTGATTTATTACTCATTTGTGCTGTCTGAACACATGTGGGCACAGTCTACACATCAGTTTACACAAAACTAAACACACACACAGCTGCCAAGTATCTTGTCATTCTACAATTAGTTCTTTCCAGTTACAATTTCCTAACGGAGTGGAGTCCTTACCAACGTGTGTGCATTGGAAACCTTGTATGAGAACTCATGGAGTGCAGAGGGACAACTACCATTTTCATAGTTAGGCACATGTCCATCTAGCAAAGACCTTCCGAGGCCATAATGAGTAGTGTAGCAACACGTCAACAGCTTCTTAAATATATCTGCTCCTCCGTTCATGTACATACATATAAACAAACACACAAAGTATATAATGTACCTCTGCACACATGCTCACAAGTGAGGGAACACACACATGTGGAGGCCAGATGTTCCTGTCTGCTGGCTTCCTCATTCACTCTTCACATTATTTTTTGAGACAGGGCCTCTCAGTGGACCTGGAACTTGATTCCACTAGACTGCCTGTTCAGCAATTTCCTGGGCTCCTCTTACCTCTGCCTCCCACCACGCCTGGCTTTTATGGGGGTGCCGGAGATTGAACTGACATCTCGTACTTGTGAAGCAAGCACTGAGCCAGCTGAGCCCTCTGCCTGCAGCCCCGTATCAATTCTTTCAAGGCAGGAAAAGGAGCCAATTGCTTACCACTGTTTCTGGCAGCACCAACTTGACAAAGCATACCTCACTAAAACTATCCATTACAGAAGACTTAAAAAGCAGGTGTGGCCAGGTTTGGTGGCTCCCGTCTATAATCTCAACACTTGGGATGCAGAGGCAGGCAATTCTCTGTGAGTTCTTGACCAGACAGAATTCCATGAGACTGTCTCATCCACACACAGGGAAAAAAAAAAAAGCAGGGGCAACTTTCCACAGCAACTTTGTTATTATTTTGGCTCTGCCAATACACTGATTGGTTTTTATTGTCAACTTGATATAAAGTAGAGTTACCTTGGAAGAAGTACCCTCAATTGAGGAATTTCCTAGATCCGACTGGCCTGTTGGGCTGTCTGTGGGGTATTTTCCTGATTGCTAAATGAAGGAGGGCCCAGCCCACTGGGGGTGGCACTATTCCTAGGCAGGTGGCCCTGGGCCTGTAAGAGGCTGTATAAGAAAGCAAGTTGAGAGAGGCCATAAACAGCAGCTTTCCTCCAGGTCTCTGCTTCCAGCACCTGCCTTGAGTTGCTCCCATGGCTTGCCTCAGTGTGGACTGTAACCTGGAAGCGGAAATAAACCCTCTCCTCCCCAAGTTGCTTTTTGTCATGGTGGTTTTTTATTTTTGTTTTTGTTTTTTCAAGACAGGGTTTCTCTGGCTGTCCTGGAACTTGCTCTGTAGCCCAGGCTGGCCTCGAACTCACAAAGATCTGCCTGCCTCTGCCTCCCAAGTGCTGGGATTAAAGGGGTGCACCACCACCGCCCAGCCACGGTGTTTTTTTATCACTGCAACAGAAAGCAAACTGGACAGCCAGTACTTGTGGTTCATAATTTTATTCTCATCTATTTGTTCCCCTTTCTTAAGCTTTTCTCATTTTTTCCTATTTTGGGTTGATCATCCAACAAGGTACACCTTGTGTTTTATTTACATAGTGATCACCTTGAGCCTCCTTAAATGTTCCCTGGTTACTGCTCTCGAAGGTTTTATGCTTAACTTGCCCTTGAGCAATCCTGATAGGTGATTCACCAAGTGGACTTTCCCGTTTTCTCCTGACCTCACATTTTATTCATGTATGGCGAGAACCCTGCCTTGCACATTAGTCAGATTCATCAGTCTCCAGTGTGGTTCCTGCTTTCTTCTCTTGACAACTGAGCCAGCCATTAGTCTTTCAACGGTCTAGCAAAAGCCTTTGCAAGCTATCACCCATTCAACCTCATAATCTGGTCAATAAACTTGAAATATATATATAAAAAAAAAGGTATGTTCATGGTTTCTACTGAATATGGCTTCAGGTTGCCACATTATCCAGAGCACTTTATTTCCACCCGAGACGTTTTGTTTATGTTGGCTGGCACACAGCACACGAGAGAGCCTGCTGCAACACTGACCCACATCCCAAACACATTATGTGGTTACACGGGAGAGCAACACAGCCTGCCAGGAAGTGAAACCGAGGCTACCAGCAAAACCAGAGGCAGCTCGGTCAGCACATCTGGGATCATTCCCTTGAAATGAATCCAATGCAATGTTCCATCTGACCACTAACCATGAATTCAGATACTTAGGTTTGGGGGACTGACTTGTTTTTCAGTGACTCAGACTTGTTCCCAAATTGGAAACCTTTGTTACCTCTCTTCTGTTTCCATTTCTTCCTGTAACTCCCTCTAACACAATTTTCCATTTTGAAGAAGGAAAAAGGCATCAACTTCCTTGGCATTTTGTTACGATAAAATGTATCTGCGCTCAGGACTGAGACAACAGAGAGATTTCCCCAAACTCTTATATGAGCTTTCAAAACTTCATCTACCTAGGCTGCCATCAGAAAGAACACTTGAATCTGAAAGTTCTGCCCTGAGAGGATAAGTCTGGCTGTAAGTGAAAAGGCAGCCCTACCTTGCACTGTTATCCAAGCAGAGGTATTCCCTTGGGTCGGAGGCACTGGAGTTGGTTGTTTTGACACCTTTGTCAACAAATAAACCAGCCTGAAATAGACAACAATGAGCCGCAATGAATATCGATCCTAAGGTACATCCACATGCACAACGCAGTGTGAAAAGACTTTTCAGCCTATCATTCACCTAAAACTGGGAATGGGGGGTGGGGACCCCCAAAGCAAAAGTGCTGTGAAAAGCAACAGTCTTCCTGGATATTTTTAGCTTATTCATTCAACAGACACTTATGTATTGTACACTTAATGGTTTATACGTTAATTCGCAAGTAAAATATATTCCCTGCTGCTACTGATATAAAGACTATGTGGGGGCATGAAATTAAGCAAATAGCTGTGGTCCAATTCTATAAGCACGAGGTTAGGGAAACAGGAGACACTGGCGGCGAAAAGGCACTAAAGCTTCCTGGGACAGCGAGAGGATCCAGATGTGTCTCCTACATGATGCTGAAATCCTCAGATGGGGAGGAACCGACTGAGCAGAATGGGCTGGGGGTGAGCATGAAGCAGCTGAAGGTCCCAGAGAAAAGTATTCCCGTGAAGACGCTGTACAAAAAATGCCTAGAGAGACGAGACGGCAGGGAATATTAGAGAACAGGTCCTAGACAGGACAGACAGCTCGAACAAGGGAGGAGAGAGAAGGGATTCGCACACGTCGGGGCATGCACACTTACGCCCGCAGATTCAATTCTCTTACAACTAACGAGACAAGTATGTGTTGTTATGGCATACGACACCAAGAATTAGAGACGGTTTTGTGTCATAAACATAATTTATAAAGGGTACGCTGGAGATGTAAGACAAGGGGGATCTGAGCAAAGCATCAAAGCAATTCTGCAAACAAGAAAGAAGCGCTGCCTCTGAAGACGGGCTAAAGGGGGGCAGAGGGAAGAGACCAGACAGGAGCCGGGAGACACCGTCAGTCATTCAGGAGGGAAACGACATGACCTGGGTCCGTGGTGAGCCGAGAGTGATGCCATGGCCTAACGGATGAAGTATCTGGGGCCAAGAAGAGCAGCTGAGTTGTTTTTTTCAGTTAGGTCAAACATGGGATTAACTAGCTGTTTGATTCACTGATGTAGAAATAGAGAAATGGAGCAAGCATAAAAGGAAGGATTTCCAGTTTGAATGTGTTTCTAATGTGTCCATAAAGCACTGAAGTGTGAGCCAGTGAGTATCACATAAGCATGGCTGACCTGGAACCAGGCAAAGGTTCAGGACACCTCACCAAGCAAAGCCACAGGGGATGGTCAGAGTGTGCACATTCGTGACAACTGATCCCAACATGGCAGGTGTCTTTTTAGGACTCCCAAGATTCAATTTCCTTTAGTTATAAAATATTCTGCATAATCATTCCCAAGTTCAACAAATTAAAATCTAATTAAATGCTCAGATTTAATACTCTTATAATTAATAAGCGCATCTCATCATGTCATATGACACTAAGAATTAGAGAGTTTTCATATCACAAATGTAACTTTAAAAATTAAAGATTTTTTTCCTTCAAATATTAGCCTTAGTCAGTTGCCCATCTCACAGCAATCACAGCTTCTTCTCGCAGCAATCTCACTTCTTCAAGTGACCCAAAGCTTCTCCTAACACTTAGATTTGGGTGTTGGAGTGCTGTATGTGCACATGTGTGTGTGTGTGGGGGGGAACCTGTGTGCACATGTGTGTGTAGTGGGTGGTTGTTTGTGCCGTGCCCTGAAGCACTGCCCCTCATTAGGCAGCAGGTAGCTCCCTCTGGGGCGTGGCCTCTGGGGACCCGTAAGACCTATGATGCACATATGCGCTCTCTCTACCTTGTGGATTTTGAATGCTGAGACAGACCAGAGCAGAGCTTGCCAGAGAACAGCTTGGACCTTGCCTCACCCTTCCGGGATCCTGCTACAATCCCTTATTTCTGTCTTGTGAGTTAACCCCCAAATAAATTCCTTTGTTCATGAAGCTGATTCCATGGGCTGATAGCAATTTAATCGAATTGTGTAAGGAGGTCAGTTGTCCTGCCATCACTCTTCACCTTATTCTTTTGAGACAGGATCTATTGCTGAACCAGGCTGGTGGCCGGCAAGCCCCAGGCGGCCTCTTGTCTCTGCTTGCAACAGCTCTGGGGTTGCAGGGGCACACAGCCACATCCAGCCCTTTGCACTGGTGCTTGGACCCTAATTCAGGTCCACATGCTTGCACAATGAGCATCTTACCTACTAAACCATCTCTAACCCCAACACTGAGATACGTTTTCGTGGATCCTCTCTCTGATGGTCATACATGGAAAGGTTCATTGAACTCTGATACGACTCATATCACAGCAAAAGATCTAATGATTACATACACAATAAAAAAGATTAAAGTGACTTGTAAGCAGGAAATGAATCACGGATATTCATGATGATGGAAGGGAGGGGTGAATGACAAATACCACAGAAATTGGACTTTCTGAATGACCTTTAGGCGACTGGAATTAAGCGTAATGTTCTTACGTGGTATTTCACCATTTCAATACTTGGTAGCAGTAAATGGCCAAAAGGCACTCAACGAGCACTGTGGAGAGAAGCAGGGAAGCAAAGCAGGGGTCCCAAGCTCCAGACATGTATCCTCTAACGTGTACGATCCCAGAAACCCGACACTGAAGACAGGAAGGTGAGAAAGAGGGCAGGTGGGCAGGCAGGCAGGCAGGTGGGCGGGCGGACAGGCAGGTAGCAAGAGACAAGAGAGAGGAGGACTAATCAGTGAGTCTATGACGGATTTACACAGATCATATGTGCAAGTGTGTGCTGTGTCTTGGGAGGATGTGACTAGACTAGCCCTTACCAGATGTTGGCCCTGGGTTAGGAATCCCAGCCACCAGAACCCTGAGCCAAGTGAGCAGCTGCTCATCATAAATTCCTCCATCTGTACTACTCTGTCACAGGAAGCAGGAAGAGGAAGGCCCGATTGCAGCAGTGGATCTACCCTGTGCATCCCATGACTTCAAAAGCCAGAGGCCTACCTTAAAATTTGAATGAACCCTGTTGTTATAAAATATTCCTAGTGGAGTGAGTTCCGGTTTCTCCAGGAGCTGCATCCCACTGGATTCCCCAGTGGGTTCCTTGTGGAAAAGGTACCATATTCCAGCATCCTACAAATGAAAGGGCAAGGTCATTAAAAACACTATCTCTAAATTTTTTTTAATGTATAAAATAACAGGTTTTGTTATGACATTTTCATACGAATGGATCACTACGCCTCGCTCATATTTATCCCATCCACCTCTGGCCCACCCCCAAGTTCCCGCTCCTCTCTGCTTAGATATTATATACACAGACACACAAGTACATATGTACAATCCAGATTCTTTCTATGAAGAAAATGATGTGGTATTTCTCTTTCCTCCTTGCCCCCACCCCCCATCCCATAATAGACTTCCTCCTGACCCTTGCAGTCCTGGTTTCATGTCATCTATACACATATTTGTATTATATCTGAATTCTGAATATACAACATTGTCCTTGCATGCATGTAAAGCCTCAGTTTTTATGAAGCCACCACATGAAACAGCCTCATGAAATACTCCGTAACAAATGCTTTCCATTGTTTTAAGAATTGAGTGCAAAAAGTTGCCCACATTATATAGCATCCCCCAAGCAGTTATATCTGCTTATTTTTCAAAGCAAATACAATTTTGCTTGCAGGATTGGACAAAAGACGTAGTTGGCAAGGACCCAAATCCAGCTTTCCCATCATTCCATGTCTACAGTGTTATGCAGATGGAGAACTCTGCTTGCCTTCTGGATGCCCGGGACAGCAGAGCCTTTGAGCAATGTGGTTTTTCATGTTTACCTCCAGACCTGATCAATAGATGAGTCATGCCTATTAAACAACTGTCTGCTGGCAGACAGAGCTCACTGGCTTCTTTCAAACAACTCCAATGCCCTTCCTGTTCTCGGGCAAGTTTGTGCCAGCGTGGGGGAGAAAACGCCACACGTATGAATCAGGGTGCTGTCTCCCAGTGTGGACCCTGTCTGTTTTACTGAAGGACTACTGGCCCTAATAGCAGAACAGTTGAAAAGTTTCTGACATAACGTGAGACATGAAAACAGAAATAAAAGTTCTTATTAACTCCATTCCCATTTTTTAAATTTTGTAACTGAATTAATAATTAGCTCAAAGTGAAGGATAAATTCACACTCTGGAACATTGATAAAACAGCTTTTTTACTTAAACATACAGCATAAAAAGATATTGGCTCAAATTCAGCAGTGTTTATTTAGTGCCCACTAAGTGCTTATGTATAGTAAGACTACTGTTAAGTAATTAATAATCTAATGGGGGAGAGGGGGAGGGGAAAGAGAATTAAAATATGACATATATAGTATCCTGTTAGTTGTTACTAAAGTCCTTTAGGGACACAGAGGAAACACAAAATGTGGAAAGTATACACACCTACACACCCAAATGACTATAATGTCAACATTTTTCCATGATGGAAATTTACAAAT